>NC_134653.1:32279149-32904149 GCF_030463565.1 Pelecanus crispus
GAAGAGAAAACTGTGGTGGTGGTGACTGCAGATCAGGAGGGAGGGCAGAGACCATGTAAAACATTTCTTTTACATTAGCATACATTTCTTCTGGTGCGTTAGCACAATAGTTCCTGAGTTGGCTGTGCAAATATGTTCCGCTTTCTGTTAGTGGCTACTCAAAAAAGCTGAAAGCAAACTAGATAACTGTCTCTGAGTAACTACTTCCTAATGATTTTTTGGTTCATTCCTCCTGCGTGTTTGCTCCCCCTCTCAAATTGATCTGTTCTGAAAATTGTATCATGGTTGAATTCACATCAAACTACAAAGCAAGTCGAGAGGCTCATAGTGTGGTCTGTGGGCAAGTAGGGGAAATTTTGTCTTAATCAATGTACAGTTCTCCATCCTGTGAAAGAAAATTAGCCGTGCAGATACAAAAGAAGGACAAAGCAGCCACACACTGCAGTTCAGAAAACTTTCCATCATTTCTGCTGAATAGGGACCTAGTGTTGCTTTTTCTATAGAGCAACGCTCCATTTGTTTCAAGGAAGTTGTGAAATTGGAGACCGAGAGGAGTTAGGAGGGAAGCTCATTAGAGAAACTTTGTTGTGGAGTGCTTCCCAAAATTCAACAGGCTGCTCAAAGGAAGTGCAAAAGTCTGCCCTCAGACTTGCGTCTAAGTCTTGATTAAGATGTATGGTTCTCCCCCTGTGTGGGTATTTGTCCTGTGAATGGGAGTGCCATGTTTGGGAGAGCAGAGGAGCTGAGTCAGGAGTCATGAGCTGCTGGAGTCTTGGAGTCTTGTGTGGAGGGATAGGATAAGGAGGAAGCAGTTGAGGTCTTTGCTCTGTTCCTAGTGTCCAAATAATGCATTTTTCAAAATGCAGTGGACCAGGCTCTTCTAGGGGGGAGGAGTCAACACTGATCTCATGGGAGGGGAGGTACTTGCATGAAATATTTCCATTCATTGTAAGATTTCTCCTCTTGTTGCTCATGGGGGAGGGGGGTTGTGCCCCACGGTGTGATCTGTGCTTGGCTTGCTCTCTGGGTTCTGCTTTTTTCCATTTCATGTAAGTGGGACTGTTAGAATATTAACCAAAGCTGAGTTAATGAAAACATCCTCGTTGTTCTCGTGGTTTGGAAGGCCAATGTCTGTGTAGTTTTATAAAAACCAACTTGTGAACATGTTCTTCAGCCTGTGAGGATTCAGACTGAGGGTTCCTCAGACTCTGGATCCTGCAAGTCACACCCTAAATTCATCAAGGGACTCAGATCCACAAGTGAGGGTACATCTCCCTGATAGCTGAGAGGAGCAGGGAGATCCAAGAGCACTTTGAAGACAGGAGATAAGGATGGCTCCTTGCAGGATGAGGCTGAGCTTGGATGTTCCTCATGAACAACTGTAAAATAATTGCATGTCAGTGCTGTTCCCATTGATCTGAGAATCCCAACCCAAAATGTGTGCTTTAAGGGAGCTGGCTACAAATTTTTTCAAGGGGAAAAATGGAAAATCAGAATGCAGTGTATGTCAAGGCCAGTGATTTGTCTCAGATGTTCTAAGGCTATTTGCAGTATTACAGCAACATGTGTTTGAGATCCAGTCTTTATAAAAACGAACAGTTCCTCCATCATATTGTTTTGTGGCCAAAACTTGTTTTAAAATCTCCCACTATTTTTTAAAAACAATTTGTTTTTAAAATCAAGTTCCAAATGTCCTCATAGTCATGCTGTTGGGGCTGCCAACGTGCTTCATGCTTTGAAGTTTCTCTGTAATTGGGAAATGTGCTAAGTCAGACCTCAACTAAAATCAGCAAATAAATGTTACCACTGAAAATGATAACTTCCAAGTGCCTCTAAGCTAGGATGGAGTCGAACCAATGGTCTATCAACAAAGGGGTTTATAAGTACTGTTGGTGTGGACAGACTTCTAGCTGTTGCATTTCTGTTTAAATGTGAGAACTACGAAGAGGAAACATCTGGACAACAACAACGAAAAAAAAGCACTGTTTTATTGAAGCGATTCATTCCAATTCTGTCTAGCAGGTTTCTCTTTTCCAAAGTACAGCACTGGAGACTTATTAGCTCATTCTTTTGTCTTTGTCTGTCTTTCTTTCTTTTCCCTTGAGCGACCTCTCCTGTTTTCTTTGTATCCCTTTTTCTTTGATGAGGCTACTGTACTGTACAGAACTCATCTTACTCCCTAATCTCATAGTAGCTTGTGAGGAAGTACAGATAAATCCTTCCAGACTTGAGCAAGTGCAATTAGGATACTCTTACCAACCATGAGCCAATAATGATAGAGAGATCAACACACTTTGCTGTAAGCAGGACCAGTAGGACTTGACAGGTGGGTTTTTGTTTGTTTTTCATGGGATCTGTTAATTCTTTGTGGGACACCAGCACTTGTGTATGTTGATCGGACAACAGAATGTGATTTCTGAACTGCCCCTCCCTCTGCTCCCTGTTTGCTCAGGGCTAGGAAGAATTACAAAGTTGTGGAACTACGCTGTGTTCTCTCCCGGGCAGAATTAAAATTAGAAACTCGTCCTCAGAGTTTCTGAATAGATTTTTTGCAAGTGAAGGTTACATCACTGATTTTCCTACAGTCTGAGGGCTCTGCCTAATTTGCTGAAAATTGAAGCGGTTTGTAGCAGCTCTGAAAGAACCCTTTGGGACTCTGGCATCCACCGATATTAAGGTGGAGCAGTGCACGTATAAAGTGGAAATCTCTCTATATTAAAGTAGCGTATTGCAGACTTTCAGAGGACATTGCTTCATTTAACACACGCTGGTTTTGTGCCTCTTAAATAGCTTATTGTTTAAGAAGAAAAGCTCCAGTCTGTAATCAGAAGGGGACGTTGGGGCTATGGTTTGGTGTCACTATCTGATTTCCCACAGCAGCTGCCAGCACTAGTGCTCCATGCACATCCCTTACCCTGATGTTTGTGGAACTGTGCTGTGAAGCAGGCAGGGAGCTGACTCCGCTTAAAAAAATTATTTAAGCCTCATCAGTTTCTTGAGTACTGGTGAACAGTTTGTATCATGAAACCAGGACCTGGGGCAGAGAGAGGTTAAAACTTACCCAGTGTTCCTGATAGACTGGAAATAGAAACTTGTCTCTCTAATTCCAGAACCGTGCTCTGGTGCCAGACCATCTTTTTGTCGTCTAAACTGACATCTAGTCTTCACTATTGTGGCCTATTATGTGCCCTGGTATAGTGTCTCTATTCTTTGTGCTACCCACTGTGTCTAACAACTTGGGGTTTTGCCATACCAATTAAGCAAGTCTAAATTGGTGCCCTTCTCTTCCTACTGCTGGCATTGCTCTCCTATCCCTTTCCTGTGTGCTGGCTCTGGCTTTGCTCTTTCTTGCAGTGAGGTGGTTCAGAAAGTGAACTGGCAGAAAACTCACCCTGTCTTCCTCCCTTGCAGAAAGCGGGGGGCGAATATATATATATATTTTTTTTTTTTAATGCTGGTTTAGCTCGCAGCACTAACCAGTGCTGGGTTAAAACATGATGGATGTAGCCTTCTACCTCTGTCGTGAGTTTCCACAGGGGAGCTGTGCATCAGAAGAGTGCCTGATGAGTGAGCCTTGATCCATGATTAGGGCTTCTGTGCAATAAAATAAATAAAAAGAAGGTAATTGATACTGTCTCTTTATGCCTTTTTTTTTTGGCTCTTAGAAATAAAAATGAAATATTGTAACACTTGCTTGCCTATGTTTAGCATGTCCGCTGACTTGCCATTTTGGAAGTAGAACCATTTCTAATTTTAGAGCTGAGCTTCCTGTTTAAGCTCTCTTTAAGTTTGGCCTAACACAGTCAAACTCTAAAAAAATCTTAGTTAAACTGGGACAGTTTTGCTAAAAACAGTCATGTTCATGTCCGGATATAAACAGCAGTAAATCTGCTTTGAATGAACGATATAATAAAATTTAAACGTCTCAAAAGGATGTATTTCCATGATGTCAAGACATGAAAGTGAAGCTGATGTGTTGATGTGGTCCCGGTCATCTCAAAGCCTCTGTCTACAAGGGGATTTAAAAATGCGTTGTCCACGTGGGAAAATTAACCAGAACAGCTATTTTAGAATAACTCCCCATAGTCACACTGTTCTTCTGCAGTAAGCATCCTCTGCTTTAGCTCATCCAAACTAGAAAAGAGCTGTCTTATTCTGGAGGAATAGCCCTCCAAATCCTAAATATTTCATGGTAGTTGTTATGCTTTAGTGTCCTAATTTACCTTTGTCCAAAATGACCTTCAAGTGTAGCTATGTCTTTACCTAAAAATATTTATTAATATCAGTGTGTTCTGGAAGTCTGATGTAATCACAGTTATATACATCTTAAGATGTTCCCATTAAAGTGTGGATACTAGATGTGTGGTGGTGTTGCCAGCCCTTTGATGGGACACCTTTAAAGACCAGTCTAGACCGAAGGATAGCTGCAGGACTGCTGATCCAATTTACACGTTAATCGGTAACTTGAATGGTAGTTGAAGGTCGTCTTCCATTTCCTAATTGCCAAGTATCAGGAAATCAAGGCTGTAATGTTTCTCATTATGGGCTGATGATGAGATTTCAGGAGGCAGAAAAGGCAATCTAAGGGAAGAGGCAGTCTTTCCCTCCCAGTTCTGGCTGTTCCACCCCTGCCTGTGCCGTGCTGGCTCTTGATCTTGAGGTCCTTCTCCTGGTCCAGCTTTGGTGCATGGCTAGCCCCTCAGTGAGCTGAGCCAGTTCACACTATCAGCAGAAAACTAGAAAAGCAGGAAAAGGAAAATATCTTCCTGATATCTTAGTAATCTCCATTTGCTTGCCCCAAGGTCAGAGGATTGCCAAGGTCAAAGTGAGAGAAGGTCAGGGCGGTACAGCCAGGACAGGGGAGGTGAGACCTTTGAGGAGCAGGGTGCTTTTGAATCATCTCAGCCATCTCCCAAAACCTCTCCTTGACAGAGCTGGATGTTGAGTTGCAGGCTGGGCTTTGGCACGTGTTGCCAGATGCCCCAGGCACAGCTATGCTCTTCTTCCCACCATTAATGTTACTGGTGGAGCACATCACAAGGAAGTATAGCTTGGAATTTACAATGTAAATAAGACCATAAAAAACTAAATTGTCCTTTCCTTGGTGGGGTGTGTTTCTGTGTCAGAGGCAACTTTCCTAAAAATAAAAGGAGAATAGATTGCACTGATCCAATCAATGCTCCTTTGTACTTGTCTTTCGGAAAATAAAGGACTCTGCTATTGCCAGATTAACATGCCATTTAACGAAATAATTTCATTTCTGTAGGATTCTTAGTATGCAAAGACGCTCTTGATAGTGTAGCATACAATGATACTATAAAATGCTATTAACATGAAATTATTTAATTTTTATAAAATTTTTCCTATATTTTATCTGTTACCATTAAATATGTTTTATGTTGAGACATTTTAGGAAATGATCAATGGTCTTAAAATAGAGTTGATAAATAAAACGTAAGATTTTCAACAAAGTTATATCCCTTCCCACTTTCCTTAGTACTTGTAGTATTTTCCTTTTTGTAATTGCTCTTTGCGTGCTAGCTCTGTCTTTTCAGCTACCTGAAGTATGCTTATACTATAGGTTAATGCATTTGGATACTGTATACATATGAAAAGTAAAATGTTTCTTTGTATATGGACTTTTTTTTTTTTCCCCCCCTATGTGGTTTTCACTGGCTGAAGTTTCAAAGAATCACTGAAACTTACAGTTTATGTTTTGGGTAGATGTAAGGATACTAACTGATTCTATATAATGCCACTGAAACACATTATTTGCCCTGAGCCTCTTTCTTTAATCTAGTCCTGTAGCATTAAGGCTTAAGACTTTTTGCTGGCTTAAGCTCTTCCTGTAGACATGCTCTAAATACCTTACCTTTTGTTGCGTGAAAAAAACTAATAACATGGGTTATTGCAATTTGGCAGTTTTATACCCAATGATAAAGCTGCAGACACTGAAGAGGAGAAGGGGCAAGGTACATAGCAGGTACTCGTAGCTTTACATCTCCATAAGAAGGAAATAATTTAACCCCACTGAAAAGGCTCTTGCTCTAGAGCCAGCATTCATGGACCTGTTGGAGCGGGTCCAGAGGAGGGCCACAAAAATGATCCGAGGGCTGGAGCACCTCTCCTACGAGGCCAGGCTGAGAGAGTTGGGGTTGTTCAGCCTGGAGAAGAGAAGGTTGCAGGGAGACCTTATTGCAGCCTTTCAGTACTTAAAGGGGGCCTATAGGAAGGATGGGGGCAATCTTTTTAGCAAGGCCTGTTGTGACAGGACAAGGAATAATGGATTTAAACTAAAGAAGAATAGATTTAGACTAGACATAAGGAAGAAATTTTTTACAATGAGGGTGGTGAAGCACTGGAACAGGTTGCCCAGAGAGGCAGTGGAGGCCCCATCCCTAGAAACATCCCAGGCCAGGTTGGACGGGGCTCTGAGCACCCTGATCTGGTTAGAGATGTCCCTGCTCACTGCAGGGGGGTTGGGCTGGGTGGCCTCTAAAGGTCCCTTCCAACCCAAAGCATTCTGTGATTCTATGTGCTGGGGAGCTGGTGGGCGTGGGCAGATACCTGGGCGAGGGGGTGTGAAGAGGAAAGGCAGAGAGCACTGCAAAGGGGGAGCTGGATGGCTTGGGGATGCTTGTTTCGTGGTGGGCCAGGCTGTGCTGGGGAAAATGCTGGGTGAGGAAACTTCACTGGGAGGCATGGGGGAGAGATGTGTGCAAGGGTGGGAGCCAGACTCTGATTTCCCTGTGTTCTTCTGTGCCCTCTGGTGGACCTGGGAGCGATGGTGTTGGTACGCGTCTCAACTTCAGTTGTTCTTACCCTGGGTCTGAAATGCAGGGAATGTGGTGAGTAGCTCCACTTGAGCAAGGACTTTCTGCTCTGATTCATGTCCCTCCCAGTTAGTATGGGATATCATAATAGTCTCCTGTGGTTAGCAGAAGAATACGTGCTTTCCAGCTCCAGGAGCTCCGGAGGGATTAACCGGGATGCAAGTCAAAGCTTCAGTCTTCAGGTACAATTAACCCGCTAATGAAGCTAGCAGATTTCCTAAGGCTCTGCCAAAAAATCCTGCTTTACAAACCATGGATTTTTTTTCCCTGTAAGAAGTATAAAGATTAGAAAGGACCAGCAGGCCCGTCCCTTGGCATTTAAGGTTAGTTTCTGGTTGGAGACACTATATTGTACCTTGGGCACAGATCTTAATTCAGTCACAAAGGGTTAAAATAATTCCCCATGGTAGCTTTATCCTCTTAATGGACGGGCTTGATAATCGTGCTTACAGAAAGGACATTTTGTCTTTCCTCTGCAGTGGGAGAGTTGCACCTTTTCCTGCCGGTGGTGTGCTCGGAAGAGACAGCAGCCTAGAAAACACTTGGTGTAATTTTCACCTCTGAATCAAACCTCCTGTGCATTTCTCATGTTCTACTGCATGGTTCGTGTTGCTTTGCTTATGGACCACCTCTTGCTTCCGCTGCTCCTAATATCAATGCTAAATCCACGTCAGGGGAAAGGATGGGCTATTCCGAAGACTGGAGCCTGGTGGCCTGGATAATGCAAGTCTGAAGCTGGTTCAGGTCAAGGCAGGGGAAGGCAGTGCTTCACCTTTTTAGAAATGGGAAATGGAAACTGTTGGACCCCAGAGGAGATTATTATAGTCCCAGAATTTCCCATTCGCTGTTCATTCTCTGGCAAATAGTTACAATATTTTATACGTGAAGCAAAGTGTGGGTTCAAATTCTGCAGCGGAGATCGACGAGAGCTTTGCTGAATGACTTCGGAGTTGGAGCCAGTCGCTCCTGAAGTCTCTCTGGGGCTGACTTGGTGAAGCTGTGATTTGTGAAAGCGTTTGCTGATGCAGGGAAGGTGCCCATATAACTTGCATTCATGAAGTGCAGTTCTCTTTCTGACTACAGGACAGGGTTTGCCTCCCTGTTGCTCTCAAAATATTTTTGCCGAGAAGCCCAGAACAGAGAGGAGCTAATCAACTTGTGCAGGGTGGGCAGTAGGAGGCAGGGACTCTGCGCAAGTAATTTTTCCTCCAGGTGTTTGTTTCTGTGTAAAAAATAATTATATTGCAGCATCTAGCAATGTTGTAGGATTTAATCTGTTAAAACCTTTACAGCATCTTGGTCACTAGGCCTCTAAATAAAGGGAACAGATATTATATGTGCTGTTCTCCCCCCTTAATTTTACTGTGGATTTTACTAATATGTGGGCTGGATTAACTTAATTTTTTTTTTAAGGTTTCAAATGAAGCATGGTTCTAAAGTAGCTTTTCCTGATGGCTTTGATTTTCCAGCTTACATCTTGGCAACTGATTCTTCCCTCTCCTTGCTTTTGTCAGTTCCTCTTGTCAAAGATGGCGCTAGCTTGTTTCTTAGTTACTGTCTTTGTGATCCTTTGGGGATTCGCTTGTGCTTGATGAGTAAGCAGCAGTAGAGGAGGAAGACGTTTCTTCTCTAGGCTGTAAAATCCCCTCCAGTGAACCCTAGCATCACCACTTTGCCTCTGAGTCACATCTGCCGCAGGAGAGGAAACGACGCCTCTTAATCCCACACCATCCAGGCGTTGTCCAGTCAAGAGTTATATAGAAAAAAAAATGCTGGGAAGCCAAAGATGAGGTGATGCATGGTGCACTGAAGCTTCCCACGTCAGCAGTAAGAGTTGCTCTTTGCCAGCTAGGGATCCAGGTATATGTTAATCCATGCGCGACGAGTACTGAGCTGGAGCGAGGAATATGGTCCGTACGAGGGCAAGAGGCTGCCAGGGTCGCTGGGATCCCGCTGGGACTCAGTATGCTGCATTGGGCTTGATTGAGTGGGCTCCTTTCTTAGAGGACAGGGCGAGGGTGTGGGAAGAGGATATCTAGGAAATGGTTAACAAATGGTACATCAAATAAAATGTATGTCGGAGATGTTCAGAAATCCAGCCTGACCTGAGATATCTCAGCCTATCACCGCTTTTTGGAGCCTCCGTGTGCTTCTTTCCCGTGTTCTTTACCTGTCTCCCCTTCTGGATGTTATTTTTTAACCTTCTCCTAGGGGCAGGAAAAAGAAGAAAGAGCTGAACCTTTTCAGTAAAGAAGATACAAAGTTGGCAGTAAGCCAGAACTGCTAGGAAGTGGGCAGTGAGCACAAGGCTGTTAACCTGTAATTATACATCTCAAATTTTGCGAGCAGTACTCCAGGAATCATTATGTACAGGCTTGTTTGATAGTGCTGTGGTTTAAGAGAAAAACATCCCCTCAAATTACTCTTTAATTTGGAAGTCAAGAGACTATCAATTCAAATCTTAGCTCTTCTGCCCGTAATTGATAATCGTGTACATTTAACAAACCTGCTATTGAACTGGGCTTCACATTTTTAATTCTCAGGTAACTGCTGATTTTTCCTTCAGAAAGGATAATTGAGAGGCTGTACAAGGTCACTTCCAGCAAAGCTGAGATCAAACCTAGACTATAATATGGCAGATCCCAGACTCTGCCACGCAGTCCTTCAAATATAATTTGTCGGTATCTGCGTACTTAACCTGTCTGGGCTGTAGCCACTGCTTTAATCCCCAGGCACTGGAAGCCAGAAATCAGGCTGGCTTTTATTCAGGGGCTGTTTAACAGGACTTCACCCCAGGTGCTAACCTATTGAGTTGAAAAAAGACTATTCCCCCCAGATAGTAAAGTTAACAGTTAAAAAAACAACACCAAAAAAACCCCAACTCAAAACTGGATTTTACGTATGTTGTTTCAAACATGCAAGTACCAAATTTAAGGACTCTCATGCTTTTTCACACACAACTAAACTTTCTCTCCGTCCTGCCTCAAGGTGGCAACACTATGTACAGTCCCGAGCTCAGAGTAAAGATGAAATCCTGTTCACAGGCCTCTTCAGAGTTTGACTGACGGGCCAGTGGGACTATTCCAGATTTACACTGTATAAATTCTTCTTTTTGATTACAAAGCTTTATGGTCTTGAGTTCCTTTCCAGAATCATTATCACATCTGTCACTGTCATTGCTATCAGTGGCTAAGGATGTTTTTAATGGAATGATGCAATCCAAACTATCATTCTTGCTGAAATACTGCTCCCAAGCACACAATAGGCCAGGTGCTGTAATTATTAATAATTCCCTCTGATGGCATATATCGGCCCTCCATTTTGTTTCAATGCAATTTATTTTGAGTTATTTCTTCGGCAGTGAAAATGGTTTTGGAGTGATTTTTTGGAAGTGTTGCGAGTTTGTTTGCTGCAATCCTTCTCTCCTGGAAATGAGGCATGTCTCTCATGGGCTCCCGTTCGCTCACACACAAATGAACTGCTAATTAGGATGATGAAATTGCTGGGAGAGGTGAAACCTTCCAGTTGGCCAAAGAGAAAATTGTGGATTAATCTGTGTAAAGCTGAAGGCTCGACTAAAACTGCTGTTCAACATTCTGGTGCTAATGAGACTTGTATGTCTGCCACTCGAGAAGCTGAAAGTATGTCCTGTAGTTTTTGTTGAGAGATCCAAAGTGGGGGCTCACTCTTCTATGGCATTTAGTGCTTTCATCTCCACTGACGATGACTGAATTGAGACTGCTCAGCAATCTGTATAAGGTGTTCAGCAGTTTATAGCATCCGGTGATGCAAGGCAGTTTGCTCTTTATGGATGATTTTTATACATGAGTAAAAGCATCTTGAGAGGCATATGGATGTTTAGAAAATTGCAGAGGATGATTTGGAGAGCTATTTGTCTTGCATGCCCCCTGCTACCGTATTATATCGCTTCTTCATAGTTTTTAATGTACTTCTGCTCATGTCAATTCACATAAAGGAGGAAACTCTCCATCTCTCTGAAGCAGAGACACCAAATGACTTGTTCAGTGTCATACTGGACACAAAGTCCACTTCCAAGATAGTTCCCTGCTGACTGCTGGAGCTGCTCAGGACCCTTGGAGGTCTCTCATCCTCTAATAACAGTTTTCATGCAGTCGTTGAGAATTTATACATATATATAATAATATATATATTTTTT
Organism: Pelecanus crispus; assembly: GCF_030463565.1. Lineage (NCBI taxonomy): Eukaryota > Metazoa > Chordata > Aves > Pelecaniformes > Pelecanidae > Pelecanus > Pelecanus crispus. The sequence continues at coordinate 32,290,160 of NC_134653.1, forward strand.
TTAATATATAAAAATAACGCAAAGGTAAATGTTTTGAGAGTGCCTATGTGTGTTTGCAGGAAGCCGGCGGATAGTGGACGTGATGGATGTGAACACGCAGAAAGGTGTTGAAATGAGCATGTCCCAATTTGTGAGATACTATGAAACACCGGAGGCCCAGCGTGAAAAACTCTACAATGTCATCAGCCTGGAGTTCAGTCACACAAAGCTGGAGAACATTGTCAAGCGCCCCAATGTGGTAAGGGATCCTGTGGTGATGGTGTTTGTTTTCAGCTTCTTCCCAGTCATCAGTTGCTTGTAAGAAATAAAACATGGAGTTTAAACAAGGTGATGTGAAGTACCTGTAACTCCTGTCCATCTAGTGTTAGGATCTCATTTTTACCCAAGTAGAAAGGTAGTCTCCTTGACAGTGGAACTTAATTTACAGGAATTAGGTACCTGATGAGCTCTTAATCATGCAATTTGCACAGATACCCAGTTCCTCTCATGGTATTTAGGGGAAATTCCATCCAAAATTAAATACCTGTCTATTGTTTTTCTTCCTCTAAGGAGGAGGAAATTTAAAGCTATTATCAGGAAGCTCAAATGTCTTATATACGAACCCTCCTATTAACTAAAAAGTGTTCAGCAGGCTCCAAAGCAAGAAAGTTGACAACACATATATTACATGTAGAAATTTATACATAATTAAATCAGCATAATTGCTGCTGTGTCAGAATTGGCAGTGTCAGAGGAAGGGGGTAGATTTGTACACATTTTTTAAAGGTAGAGGGCTCTTGTGATTTTGTTTCCCAATGGAGTCACCGGCAGTGAAACAGTGACCTTGTTAGTAAAGATGATTTCATTTATCACTAAAACGTAGCCATGTGTGGGTGAGAATTAGAGCATCAATTCAGTAATACGCAGGGATGGAGTAAATAGCACGGGAGGTTTCAGAGTGTCTCCTCAGGACACATGGCAGAGACTTTGGGCATTGGTCCTGGTTGATCAGGGAACAAAGGGACTTCTCAAAGCAGAATGCCTGTGCTGCTTGTTCCCTCTCTATCTGCTCGTGGCACTGGATGCTCAAGGCACTGCTGGGTGTGAAACGATAGCTCTATGATGTTTTGTTTTCAGACGCTTTTCTCCTTCACATTTCTACACCCTATTCTAGTTATACCAGTATTTTTTTTTTGCTGGGGACCTCTCTGACCTATGTAGACAATATAAACACCACACTTATGCCTGAACAAGTCAAAAATAGGTGGCAGATCTAATTGCTGATTTGTAGAAGTAATTCTTAAGTAGGCTTTTGTGTTCTGTTATGCACATATCACAAATTGAATATTAAGCACATATTTAGAAGTTTGTGCAGGTTTTTGCTGTCATTCAGACACTAGCGGGCAGTTTGGAAGTGCTCTGGGGCCTTTCTGGTGTTCAGTTGATCCCTGTTTTCCCAAACACATCATGCTTGGTGAGCTTTTAAAACGTCTGTGCAAATTTCCTGGGTGCTCAGGACTGAAAAATGCAATTAGGTACCTGTTACCACACGTAAGTGAATACTTGATATCTGTTTAATATGGCCTGAGTGCTCAGTTATTTGTAAAACCAGGGATATTTAGATCTCCCTGAAAGAGAGATTTGCATTCCCATTAGGTACTTGGGAATAGAAGAGAAGGTACTGGGGGCTCAGAGAAAGTCCAGTACATCAAGTCAGTTACTAGTTGAATACTGTATTTGTATAAGTGGATCCCTTGAATTCTGCAGAGCTCTTTGAGCCCACGTAAGGCAGAAATACTTGATTCATGTTCCCTGTCATGTAAAGACTGTAGGTTGCAGTATCAGGATGTGGGAATTATTTCAGAATCAGTACTGTCAATTTTGTTTTCACATACAACTGTGGTATTTGTGGAATTGGTACTATTTCTACTGGCTGCATTATCTCCCTTTGCCTCTTCTCAAAGTACCGTGTGTTATCAACAGTACCTGGTGCAGATGGAGAAATAGATAGGGGCCAGCCCCAATCTGCAAGAATTTCATGTGCTAATTGCCATATTATGAAAATCCTCTGGGGATATAGTAGACTCATACAAATAACATTCTTGGGTGCACCTTTAAAAAGATTTAGCAGTCAGGAGGCTAAGTGGGGTGCTAACCGTGACTGAATTGGACTTCTCTGTTCTTGCTGCACACAGTCAGTGGACAGCTCTGTCGCCAGCGCCTAGGATAGGTCTTGCAGTCCTTATTGACCCAGAAATGGAGGTTCATTCACACATCACGATTTTTTGAGCTGGGTCGGGATGTACAGCCACACTGTGGCCAAACGCAGCACTACAGCCTGCCTTGGACTTCCCAGGTGGACTGGTGTTTTCCCTGGTTTTGAAACCTGGCGCATGTGATCCACTTGCATAACCAGAAGGGAGCGTTCTGGGTATCTAGCACGGGCTCCATCATAAAACAGACCAAAGAATGAGTCACAGGCTTGTCCTTGCTGTGGCTGTGATGGACAGACTGCAGTTTGTGCTCCGGCACCCAGTGCAGGAGCTGTATTTCAATGTCCCTGAACAATCTTCAGTTTCTATCTCTTGCTCACCTTGCTGGCAGTATGTTTCCAATTGTTCAGCTTTCGCTGTTTTCTCCTGCTCACACTTCCTAAAAGTTTGGCTTTTGGACACGAACTTTGGTGAATTTATACCCAAGTAGAACAATGAAGGCAAAGCACAGTAGGTGATAATGTAATTACTCAAATCAGAATTTGGCCAGAACAATGGTGCTAATATTCCTTGAAATGTAAGGTATTCGAATAGTATAATCTCTTTTACATTTGTATTTTAATGTTCATAACTGGAATTTCTAGGCTATTGGCTGCAAAAATACATTTGAATACAGGCAGCAGGTGATGTTGCAAGAGAAGGTGCTCACAGGTGCCTATAGGTCAGAATTTGTGCCCACTTAAATTGACTGCAAAGCTCTCCTTGCTCTGGGTTGCAGAGAGCTGAATTGTGGTGATGAACTGCTGCACCTTAACATGTTGGGTCCATGGGACTTTTGCTGAACAGCAAGGTTCTTGCTGTCTGTGAGCATCTGCCGGTCTGCTGCCGTCATTGTTAGAGTTTTAGCCAACAGGAGTATATCCTACCATGTGTTCAGTAACTAACAGTTGATTTTGGTGGGACTTTCAGGTGGACTTAGTCGACTGGGTGGATAATATGTGGCCACAGCATTTGAAGGAGAGACAGACGGATGCTACCAATGCGATTTCAGAGATGAAATACCCCAAAGTGAAAAAGTAAGTTTGTTTAAGTCTTTAAAAAGCTCTACTCTTGACCTCCTTGATTAATTCCTTTTGAACTCCAAAGCTGGTAGGAGAGGAAATAATGATTTATTTATTTTTCAGTGAGCAGGAAGGGGGGTTGCTGTGGCTGACCTGCTTGAGCTATGTAATACCTACTGATGGACTGTACCAGCCTGTAGTTACAGCCTTTAAGAGAGGAATATTTTGTTCTAATTATTAATATTTAGAAGTTCTCAACACATTTTATTCTAAACATTTTTTGAGAAATAATCTACATTTTACTGAATACAATCTTTAATCAAAACCCTTTGAAAAGTGCGTTTTTATTTTTCAGTTCTGAGCAACTCTGTTTTGAAAATGGCAGACTGACCTTAAATAGTAAATTCTCCAAAAGTGCTACCCAAAGAAATCACTTCACAGCATACAGATATGTCATACGGTTCACACAGTATAGTCAAGGTACTTCTGTAGGCTGGGTTCAGATCCTTCCCAGGTTCTAAACTACTGCTGGCTGATCAGTACAACTGAAATAGGTGTTACTGTTAATGATATAATAGCTATTGATCTGTGTGGCTGATGAACACCATAAAATCCTGGAAGCTCTTCACTGCTGTTTCTGTTTTAGAGGCATTTTCTATTGGCCAGACCTAATGCTGGCGGCATCCCAGGCTCTGCTGTTGAACTGACCTCGAGCATTTTGCAACTCGCTCAGAACTGTTTCCAAACTGTAATGTCTAAAATAGATTGGTACTAACATATACAAAGGAGTGTGCAGTCAGAAAGTGATATGCAGCATTTACTCTCACCCTGTAAAAATAAACATTTTGGAAGGTAAAGGTCTCCATAATAGAAGAGCTTCCGTGGAAGGCATCGTGGGGAAGCCTGGTCCTATGATATGCTCAGCACCATTGATTTTGGTGGAAGCTAAAGATACTCTATCATTCTGAAAAGAGTAAGCTGCTTGTTAGGGTAACTAGATATGGATAGGAGTGCCAAATTTCACATACGCATTTGGAAATGTCCTAAGTGACTTGCCTAAGGTCACACAATAAGCCAGTGGCAAGAGCAGAAAATAGAACCCAGGCAACTTGCTTCCCAACTGGTTAGTCTACTAAATGACATTATTTATAATCTGCTAGAGCTAAGAAACTGAATCATGATTCAGGGCTTCAGGAGTGATGGCTTGTACAAGGTAAGAAGTGAAGAAAAGGATCCTTTTCCTAGAGCACGCACGCTCCAGATGCTGCAAAAAATGTAGCAAGTAAACAAAACAAGGCAGAGATGGTTTAAAGGGTAAGGTAGCAACATGACTAACAGAATTTAGCAGAAAAAGCAGAGTATATTCTTGCAGTTCACTACTTGCATCATGAAATGCCAGATGGTAGGTTTCAAAGAGGGATTTTAGAGAAGTAGCAATTCAACAGATTTTGACATGGAGCTTTTCCCATGTGTGGGGGATGGCCTGGTAGAAAGGAAGGAGATGCCTGATGAAGAAGACGACACAGAGCCATTGAGGTTGCTGTCACTGGCAAAGTGAAGGTGGAGGTTGACAGCTTGATAAACTGGTAGATGTGATAGGTAGAGGGAAACTAAACAGTGAAAGACTGTAAGCGCTTGAAATGTGACAATAGAGTTTGATGTGGGGAAAAGGAGTTACCATGCATGGAAGTTAAAGGCAAGGGTGATGTGGATGAGGATGTTGCTAGTGAGCATCATCTAGCATAAAGACTAGAGAAAGCTGATTTACAGCACTGTTGGCACAAAACCCTCATCCATCTGAAGAAGCAGCAAAGATAAAAGCAATAACAAACATTGGTAGTCTAGGAGTACAAGAGAAGTTGTACTGGATCAGGACAAAGATCTGTGGCGCTCAGCAACCTGTCTGCAGTTGGCTGCTGTCATAGATGCCCTGGGAGGAGTTTAAGAACAGTCTGAGCGTAGAATGATGCTGCCCCTTAAAATTATCTTCTGAACTTCCACTTTCTGCAGTTCAGGCAGGGGCTATCCTGAGGTGGAAATGGTTTCTGTGTGCTTAGTGACTCTCAAGAGATTTCTCTTCCATGAACTTGTCCAGTTTAATTATGAACTCCTCAAGAGATTAGCTTTTTCCATCTTTGGAAATTCAGATTGACCCTCTCCTGTATTGATACTAGTCCCAGATATTGCTCTGAGTACCCAGAGGGTATAAGCCCTTATTGAAGACATCGTGTTCAACTGTGGAGCTAAATGTCAGTGCTGTCACTTGTTTCATGCTACCCATTCTTTTATGCGAATTGTCAATATTCATATGCTTTATTAATGACTGTTGTTGCTCAGAAATGGGATTGTTTCATTTAATTCTTGTTCTTAGCATTCTCGTAATACTAAGAGTTTGCAGTATGCGATACCCACCATTAACGTGTTCCCTACAAACAAAAAGCACTCCAGCGAAAGCGTTGCGGTTTTGCAGACACAGATGGCATTACCAGACACAAATGTCTGTCTTGGCTCCTGCACGTCAAGTTCCGTGCTGGGAGTGAAGTTAGAGAACGCTCCATCTGCTGTGCTGCTTTGGTTACCAGGAGCACTACGCGCGCTGGAGAGTGCCCTGGCTTTCACTTGGACTTGCACCATTAACTTTTTTAAAAAATTCTGGGTAATGAGGTTATTTTTCTGTCTGTAAGTAAGTGACTACTTACCTAATAGGAGTCTTAGAGGACTGAATTAAGTGGGGAAATGGTTTATGTCAAAAATATGTAAAAACTTTCCAAGTACTACCTCTTAGGCAGTAAGACATGAGAAATTAAGGGGCTGGCTAGCTGAGATTGTAGTGTGACAAACTTCAAACTGATATAAGTTGGCATTGCCCCTGAAAAAACAGTCCCTTGTCCACATTGTCCCATCCTCATTGCTAGAACACACTGTTGTGCAGCTGCAGAGTAAACTGGACTGGGGACTGGTCTGGCTGAAAACTGACTTGGAAATAAAGAAGAAAAATTGGTTACTTTTCAGGCCATCCAAACCACCACATGGCTGCATAAATGCTCGCGCCAACTGAAGGGCAGTGCAGAAGTGTGGAAAAAAAAAAAACCCACAGCAGTGGTATCATCGACAAACCCTTTCTGCAGCTCACACAAGGTGCAGGGCCACGAGGCACTGGGTGAGCAGAGCGAGCAGCTCATTGCTACTGAGGAAGCCTGCTCTTGCCTCCCCCCTTCCACATCCCTGGCTGCAAGCTCCTGCGAGGGGCCTCACTAACATGGGAGCCTGATGGAAGGAGGGCAGGGTGCTGTGTAACCAGGAGGCAGGGCAGAAGGAAAAGGCAGTGCCGTTGTAACATCAGTTTTTAGGGGCAGAAGCTGCTTCTATCACCTCAGATGTCTGTGATACTGCTAATCCTAAGGGTAGGAAACTGTGATAAAAGGAAACTGAACTGGGCTCAGAACTGCTTCCTTTTGTCATGGTGCACCATAACCATTTTCAGGTAGCTCAGAACAAGCTCAGATTTAGTTCTCTGTTTAAATTCAACCAGGACTGAAGCAATCTGGATACAGTTGAGCCCCAACCAAACCAAAAAATGTACTAATCTGATTTCTTGTTTATCAAAACAGATAGCCCTGCTGAAATTATTATCCTCTCTGTTTATTAGGTTTTGTGTTTGTAGCCTTGCAAGACTATTTGCAAAGCAGTGGCAGTGAAATAGCAAGTGTGCCAGGACATGATGGCTATAGAAAGAGTAACAGGCACTTCTAACAACTCGATAAAGTTTGTGGTATGGAACAACTGAAAATGAAAGTCTCGGTCACTACAGCACTCTTTTTGCCTTCAAAATTCTTCCTATTACTTAAAATATCTAAGCAGTGCTATAATAGGTCTTTATATCACCATTATTCTTCAACTAAGGATGGGGTATCCTGTATGGAACATCTACCTGTTCACAAAAGCATGCTGCTCTGTTACCATGTACTCACTCAGCCCTATTTTCCCTCTCCTAGGCTGTTATTCAGCCATCCATTCCTTTCTATTCATTCCTTTACTAAGTAGGGATGGATTTAAACAGATGCTAAAATGCTCTGCTGAGCTGTGGTCTAATTAGAAGCTGAGGGTGTGCCTCTGGAGACAGAGATTGCCCTTTGAATTGAGCGAGCTCGCAGGTCCCGCAATGCAACCTGGTGCTGTTCTGTACATGTGAGATACTCGTATGCACTTTGTATGTCATTTGTGAACTGCTTTTGATACAAAACTGCTCTATAAATTTAGGTAAGTACAAGAAAATTAGACGAATAAGTGCAAGTTCTCATTAAAACTTTCCAAGCTAGCGAAGTAAATAAAATTTAATATCTTCAAGTCAGTGTGTTCGTCTCAAATCCTCCTTTGTGTAGAGCTTGGAGGACTTGCAGCATCACACGTGTAACTGCAATAAACACTGGCATTTAAAATGGTTCGTGGTGAGCCTGGAGCTGAACAGCCATGTCACAAGGACGGAGAAACGAGTCGTGTTCTCACCAATACCAAAATGCTGTCCCACGGGCAGACGGGCCCGGCTCGCTGAGAATTGGCAGCTTGGTTCATTTCCTTGTGGCGGCGGGCACCTTCTCAGAAATCTAAGCTTCCAATTAAAAAAAAAAAAAAAAAGAGGCCTCTTCATTCTTACAGTTCAAAGGTAACCTTCCCAGCGCTAGCTGAACATACACCGCAGCAACAAGGTTTGCAGGCAGCCTGAGATGGTAGCTGGGTGCCGTTCTGCTGATCCTCTCCGAGGGCTGTTCAAGCCAAAATCTGGCGGCTGGAAGGTAAATAGCACTCTCCGGCGAAGCCCCCGCTTGCGCAGCGGCGCGCTCAGGTGCGAACCCAGCCCGCGCAGAGCGAAGCTTGGCGTTTCACCTCGGGTGGGAGCGGGGAGAGGCCGGGACGAGGACGGTGTTGCCCGCTTTGGTCCCAGCGTGATCTGTGAGCGTGATTTGCGGTCGCTTCACAAAATCGCTGGTGCAGACCGAGGTGCATCGCAGAAAACAGGCTTTCTCTTATCTCAGGTGGTGTTTTTGTCCGAGTGACTCGGCTCGTAACCCCCTCGGGGCAGGGTCCGGGTCTTGCATTTGCTTTTGAAGTGCCTGGTGCGCGCACCGTGTGTAATTAGTTGCTGCTCGGTCTTGCTAGGCGGTGGGTTGCTTCTACTTCAGCCTGGAAGCGCTGAACCGCCGTTTACCGGCCGCGCTGCTTGCCCCAGCCGGGCTGCCCCGCTTCCGAGGGGGCGAGCGGGGCCCGCTGCCTTCGTGCCTGCGGGCAAGCTGCGGGCGGCGGCTGGTCGCCGGCAGGGCCACGGGCAGCCCCCCCCCGGCCCGGCCCGGGCTCCGCAGGGCCCCCTCGATGGGCAGAGCCGGCCCGGGCGGGCGGAGGTGGGTGCCGCAGGGCCCTCCCTGAGGAGAAGCCCGCGCTCTTCCCTGAGGGGGGAGCCGGGGCCCTGCCCGGGGCGAAGCCCTGCGGCCTTCCCGGCAGGGGAGAGGCCGGTCCCTCCCGGCGGGGGTCCGCCGGCGGCGGGGGCCGGGGCGGGGCGGCGGACGGGCCGGGCGGGCTGGCCCCGTGTCTCCCGGGTGACAATGGCTTCTTTTGTCTTGCGGCGTCATTTGTGGCTTTCGGTTAGAGGGCCGCAGCGTGGGAGCGCTGCTCGGTGCGGGTGGCGCCGTTAGCGTGAGGAGTCGCCCAGAGGTAGCTATTGTTTCCCGCCGTCTCCCCTCCAGCTCCCGCTTCCAGATGCTGTGAGGCGAGGCCTGGGAGAAGGGGACCCCGGGATGCCGCCGGGGACCGCCGCAGCCTCCCTCGTCCGACGCCTGGGAGCACCTCTCCCGCCCGGGGGAGAGGGGAGAGCCAGCGAGCGAACGCACGGAGCGGGGCCTGCTCCGTTTCCCCGGTTTGGCACTTGCAGTTGGCTCATGGGTTTGTGGTATTCGGTTTCAGGCTTAGGGATTTCAACCAGCCGGCGCTGCTCCTGGGAGGAAGGAAGAGTGAGCTATACTTTTCTCATTGGCCCGAACAAAAAACAGAAGCCTCTGCTGGGGTTTGGGAGTGGTTTATGGGCTGAGCTCAGTGGCAGGGGAGCCCTCGCAATGCCAGAGGGAATAGAGCCGTATGGTGCGCTGCACCTCTTGCGAGAGAGAAGGAGCTGAGCTCAGGGTAATGCTGCCGCTGCGTACGCCCGCGCGTCTCCCCGAGTTCATGTGCATGTGCGTTGCGCCTCTGCCTTCCCCCGCTGCGCCCGTGCGCGTCCGCATCCCGGCGCGGCTGTCGCTGCCTTTGTTTCTCTCTTTGCTTGCGGGTTTGTAGCGATGCGTGGCGAGTGCATTGTGGGCTTGCCTGGGAGTGTGGTATCTGCGCTGGCTTGTGGAGCGGTGGCTCTGTGGTGCTTCGGTGTTCCCAGCTCTCTGCGTTCGCTTGGTGGTTTAGCTTCATTTGCACCATCTCCCTCCCTCTCTTTTTTTTGGGGGGGTGGGGGAAGATCTCTGTGTGTTCTTCTCTGAGTTTGCAGGTTACTCCATATTTCTTCGCATCGTTTCTCTAACAAATTTCCCCAGATTTCTGGGGGGAAAGTTCCCCTTTCCCCCACACCACAAATCCTTCCTCAAAATAACAATACGTTAACTCAGACAATTTCAGGCTTGTGGAGAGCATAAAACAAACTCTTCAGTGGGGAAGGGAAGCTCCCCCACAACAGATTACAAGCAGCTGCATGTTTTAAAACCCTAACTGAGGCTGTGCAGGGAGATAAAGTGGAGTATGCAGGGATTGGATGTGGTAGCAGTTGGGAAAAAAATTAAAGTTCGGGCATCTTTTGCATCGCCTGGTTTTTCAGGGGGTAAGTCTGGTCAGATTGTCTCTCCATGCCCTGCTTGGGGTTGTGTTCCTGTAACCCACTTTACCTGCTCTGGCCCAGAGTGCTGAAGGCAGAGAGCTGTGACCAGAGCACACAGTGGGATGTAGTTTCTAGATTTCTTTCAACATGGATGCTGTGTTATGGCTTTCTCCTTTTTTTTTTTTTTTGATTAATTTTTTTTTTTCCCCCCCCTGTTATGAAGAAACCTGAAAAGTTGAGTCGTTCCCCAAATTAGCAGCTGTTAGTGATGAGAAGGCGCTTGCTGAGGTTGGAGCCGAGCGGTGTATAAGATTAGCTGTGGCATGGAGCTGTGCTGGGACCATGTGACTGCGGTGTACATTGGAAGAGGAAGCTGTAGAGGTCAATGCAAAGGCATTGTGCCAGACTCTGGCAACAAGGGAGATTGCTATATGGTGGAAGATCGCTTTTTCAGGCTCCTGAGCCTTTCGCTAGCTCTTTGGGTTGGATAAAAGCAACCCTATAAGATTAACATCAGAAATTAAATATGGAATGGATCGTTTGTGGATGGAAAGAAAAACTGGGTTTTTTTCCAAATGCTTTGTAGGTTTTTATTAATCACCATATGTGGCTCTTTCACTAAAACCACCTTTATTGGAATGGAGATTGTTGTGTTTAGAGGCGTTTCAAGAAAACAGAGGGGAAAAAGGGGAAAAACAAGGAGAAAGAAAAAAAAAAAGAGTTGCGTGTTCACAGTTATATCTGCCATGTGTTTTCTCACAAAACCAAATTTTAAGCACTTTGACGGAGAATTCAATCCTGTTATTTCCTCTCTGAATATAAACAGATCGACAGCTTCAAGTTTTGATTATTGACTACCAAGGAGTAAATAAAACTGGCTAACGCTTAGGCCATTTATGCTCTTTCAGCATCTCTTAATATGAATGGTGAATTGTCGGTAGGTAGCGTTGTTTTAGAACATTTTTGTTAGTGTGATGTATTTTACATCTGACCTTTTGGAAACTGAAAATAATTGATTCCATAAGGATTTGAATTTTTTACTTTAAAACAACATGAACCTCTAATACTCAACAGTGCCCACAAACTGAGAATTTCCATGTTGTTTTTTTGTTTTATGAGCAATTATTCAATCTGTGACTTTTTCCAGTTTGGCTGGGAGAAAGGCAACTTCCTTTCTGGGCTTCTTTTATTGTTTTTAAATTCTATCTGACTTGTAATCAACAACATCTTGGTAGAGAAAACATAAAAGGAGAAATTAAAAAAAAATGTATTTGGGAGGGGAGGACTCATATTTTGAAATGGAGCATATTGAGAGTCTAGACAGCTTCTTGGCTAGCTGTGATTTTTGAAGCATCTGAAATACCCCAGGGGCAGAAAAAGCTCTCTTCCTGCTTCTGAAGGATTAAAAAAAAAAAATAAATTCCAGAGTGGGCAAGAGGAGAGACATGTAATTGCACAAGGAGAGGTTTTAATTGTGAGATGAAGGCGTAGGACCTTTTTTGAAGCCCACAAATTGACTGTCTTCATGACAGCATTGCGTATCATTCTGTGAACTCCGGCTCGGGATGTGGTTGCTAGGCAGCGGGCTCTTATGTACCTATAGTCTCTCTGATTTGCCAGCCTTCTGCAGACACATGGTAAGGTCCTTTCCAGCCTATCATCTAGAGGGACTTTTGCACGCCTTCTGCATACTGCTGAGATTCTCTCTACCTGAATGTGGTGAGAAAAAGACACAGTTAAATGAAACCTTTTTTCTTTTTTTTTTCTTTTTTTTTTTTTTTTTTTTACAAATCCCGTTCTGGTACTGTTTCCATAACCCCCCTCAAAAAAAAAAACAACCACCCCCACCCCCCCCCAAAAAAAGCCATGAAACGGAGACCGGAACAAGGAAAAGAGGTTAGTGGGTTAAGTGGTGTGTGTTTCCTGCGTTTGCAAAGGTGCCTATAGTGAGAAGGGCGGCTGTAATTCGGCCATTAGTTACAGATGGTGGCTGGAGGCTTGAGATTCATGCAGCGAGATGAGAGCTCTTGTATCTCTTTTCCAGTGATGCCGACTTTAAACTGCTTTGAAAACCTGAATCAAGACGGCATTAAAAAATAGTGGATTTGATACTTAGCGATGCGGCCAGCTGGTTCCTTTATGTATTTTGACGCAGAAATGCCTAGAAATGTGAACAAAAAGCAGTTAATTTGCCAAATGAGGTTTCTGTCCCCCAATCTTTGCAAAAATGGCATTAGTGGCAAGTAGGTAAAGAGCATTCAGGAGGATTTGTAAGCGAATTAGATTTTTCAAAACTTCGCTCTTTGAAGCCATTTGTGTACAACTTTTGGAGAAGGTTATGTCTTTCAAGCGGTGAAGGGAGAGCATTAAACAGATCACCCTGGGGATTGGCAGTGGCAGAAGAAATATTTCTGAACAGCATAAGTTTTAATGTTTTTCCATTCCTTAACTCTGAAAGCTTTCGTTCCAGTTGTATGAATAGCAAACTCAACCTCAGAGATACGCAATTTTCAGCAGAAACCTAGCTACAGTTACTTCATGAGACAAACCCCAGTACTATAAATGCAGAAACTTAATTGGTGGAAACAGTATCGCACATGCAGTTAACCTCTGCAAATTCAGACATGAAGAATACTGTTTCAGACTGATTCATTTTTGTCCTTCACTCTGCTTACAGGTACTGTTTGATGAGTGTGAAAGGATGCTTCACTGATTTTCATATTGATTTTGGTGGCACTTCAGTGTGGTATCACGTTTTCCGTGGCGGGAAGGTAGGTGAACCTTGTTGTTTGATATTTAGTTTTATTTCTCTACGCCTCTTATGGAGGGGAGGGGTTGCTTGCTTTTATTTTTCTTTTTTTCCTCTTTTTTGGGGGGGATAGTCAGTGATCAGTCTATTTCAGCTAGCTTTGTTAATGTACAGGGAGTTTGCTGAACTAGAAGGATACCATTCACCTTTATGAAACAAACGAATGATTTATTTGAAATATCAAATGTTTTATTTGGTGGTGGTAGTGCTTTTAGGCTTGTTACTGCTGCATGGTTTAGAAGTGTAGTGCAGTGAGTACGTGGCTGTGTGTACCCTTGTTGGGTCAGAGTGCCCTCACAAGTCTCCTTCTGTAGCTAGAGCTTCTGTTTCCTTTTAGAGATTCCATGTTCCTTTAGCGTGCACATGCACACTATGCCTGAACTGAAATATTACAGGATACAGAAGTGTTAAAATATACAGCATGTATGGCTACGTTCACATCTTTACTGTTTTAGGTTGCTTTTCCCAATTCTAGTATAGACAGCATATGGTGGGAACTGAAATAAACACTGCAGATTGAAAATCTCTGTGGTACAGATACCGTTCATCTATATAGTCCAATGAAGTTGTGCTATACCAACACATTGTTTTGAACTGAAAGTAAACTCTGCAGGCATCTTCTGAGTAAGATGTCTCATGGAAGAGAGATGACAACTGACAGTTATCTTGCCACTTCCAGCACATGGGCTAATTGCTGCTGCTGTCTGCTGTGTGCCTCTGTGTACAACACCTGGTGTTTTATGCAGAAAGCAGGCTTGGTGTTACATGTTCATTTGTCTAACACATGATAACCTCGTTGGAATTTCTCAGCTATTTATTTATGTTGACTGTTGCTAATAGTTAAATCTTTGTTTTATTTTTAGATCTTCTGGCTGATTCCGCCTACTCTGCAGAATCTAGAACTTTACGAAGAATGGGTTCTCTCAGGAAAGCAAAGTGATATCTTTCTGGGAGACAGGGTGGAACGATGCCAAAGAATTGAGCTGAAACAAGGCTATACGTTCTTCATTCCTTCAGGTATCACTTGTTAACTAACTATTTTTGGAATCACTGGAACTGTGTTTGGCTAACGGTTCTCTGTAAAGCAGTCCTTCATATCTAAACCCAGTATTGACCTCTTTCTGTGCTACGGCAAAATAAAGGCTAGGGACTGAATGCACTTAATTTACCAGAAGTTGCCCCATCCAGACTGATGAAAAACGTACTGTGAGGAAGTGCGTGCAGTGATCACTTGTTCTGTACTGGGGAAAAGGAGAGAGAACTTGGGTCTTTGGGGCTGTCAGTCCACCGCTTCTTGTCAGAGTCATACTGACTTTTGCTATTGTTAGCTTTCCTGGGAGAATACTTTTCTGGTTTTGTGATCTCTTCTGGCAGGTTTTACCTGCAGTTCAGTAACCTACTTCTTTGCCTCTCTCTGTAGCCAGAGGTGGGTCTTGATTCCGTGATGGAGCTCAGTGGAGATTCCAGTACTTGGAAGAGCAGATGTTGTGCTCCCTCAGGGTTGCTTCTTGGGGAAACAACTTTATTTTACTGTCACAACTCTTCAGAACTTCTGCTGATGGAAATTGTGCTCAATCTGGACATCTTCCAGTAGCCCAGCCACACTTAATTTTTACACTACTGCCCACTTCAGTAGCTGTGTTGCATGATTCAGGCTCTTCTTGCAAAGCAACCAAATAGTTGCTGCTTTGAAGGCTGGTGAATTCAGCCCTTTCTGCTCCTGCCTAAATTGGATTAGGATGGTGCAATCTGTAACACTTCTCATTTAAGATGATACCAAGTTTTGCCCTCGTTGACTATTGTGGGACCATAAGTTTGTTTAGACAGAGGCAATGTGTTACATCATTTTAGTGGATCTTACCAGGCAAATATAGGTAGCCTTTCTACATGACAGAAAGACAGGTTGGTGGTTTGTCAGCTCTGGAGTTACTCTGTGGAGATGGGATTATTATTTTTTAATCCTGGAGACAGAGAGAATGCAGGTCATGCGAAGACAGCAACAATATTCTTGCCAGCTAGGGAACATTATTGTTATTGGTTGAAGGCCACAAATTTGCACATTTGTAAGTATTTGGTAAGAATCAACCTGGGAGGTGACAGGCAAAATGACTTTGAGGGTGGAGGAGTTAATCCATTAAAGGAATTAGGTCTTCCCTTGAAACAGGTCAGAATGTGCTGTTACTGTTTGAACTGGGTGTTTGAGTGTGCCTGTGCTGTTTGCTTAGATCCCATTACTGCATCTTCGTATTTATCTTCATTCCCCTGTGAACAGCCTCCTACGAATAAGACTTTCTGTATGTTAGTTTAGTCATGCTCAGCAGCTGGAATACAGCAAGTTGTGGGAGCTTGTACAGGACAAAACTGTAACATGGTGGCTGAAGTGAAGTGATTCCAAATGTGTTTTTTGACTGTAGTTTCTGTTTTCTTAGGAAAGCCCAAAGTACAGAAATGCCAATACCTCAGACGTTTTAGGCTCCGTGCCATATTTGAAAGGCATATATGAATAATTTCTCTCTAAGCACCTCATGGACTCAAGGGTTCTTGCTCTGCTGTATTTTGTTCGGAAAACTTATTTGCAAATCTCTTATTTATGTGAAAGGGCATTATTTCTATGTTCGTTTTAAGAGCATGGAAATGCCTAATTAAAGGCTGTTCCAGGTCAGTGAATTGAACATAGCTGTGTAAAGCAGGTCAATTCCTACAACCTCTTTGCTCTGGTTTGTGCACGTATCATGTTAGTTAATGTTTGAATGTGTTTTGTATGTACTTTACAAGCATTCGTAGTGTTCAGGTTCTGATAACGGGTGCCTGTAAAACCAGCATGTCCCATACTTTCAGTTGAGCCTGATAAACTCTTGACCAGCCTCAACTCATCCATGAGGCAAATGCCTTCTAATTACAGGTCTGGTCACAGAAGGTGTAGAGTGATATAGCTAGTGCCTAGCTGGACTGTTAATGGAGAATGTTTCAGCAAAGGACCTTTTCCATAAAATATCCTGCTCTGCTCCTGTTTTCAAGTAATTTTTGGGAGTGGTCCTAGAAATGCTATTATACCCTAGCAGCATAAGGATGAAGTAGGTAGAGAAGGCTTTAACAAGACAGGCGAGGGAGCGAGATCATAGGCTTGTGGGAGATGGAAGGTTTCTCTGAGAATCTAGGATCAGCAGTAGATCCAGTAAATCCCTGAAATTACAAACCACTTGGACAAGAATGGGAATTATTCTTACAGAAGGCGTAACTATAGTGCTCAGCGGGGCCTCAGGGTGTTTTCCTCTCCATCACTGCCATCATCCTTTCAGGATTAAGTTTAAACCAGTTAATTTCTACCTGTGCTTCTAACCCTGCAAAGCACTAAGAGGCACGATCACAGCTGTGGTATCAAGGAGAAATTGAGCAAGTACTGTCAGCATAGTGAGTTGTTACGGTCCAAGGTGCATCTTGCAGCATTTTAGGAGTCCCTCCTAAGTATGGGGTGGGGGGGAGTAAGCTGGGATTCGGAGGGATACTGTGTCTGGGGCCTTGCGTAGGAGTCAAGCTGTACTTCTGATGGCCCCATAGGACTTCTCCAAACGAGCGATGCACCGTTACAAGTTCTCACCTCCCACTTTACCAGTTCCCACTGATGAGTCAAGGATGATAACTCTGGTAAAGTCTGTGGTAAAGTGATAAAATCAACTAGAAACCTGGCCTTGTCCTTTAATATAATTGTCTATACTGCTCTCAGCATAATTGTTGATTGAGAAATATACCGCATTGTGCCATTCTGAGGTTTATGGCCAGATGTAGATTTAAGATGTAAAAACAGCTGAAGGTTCAAGAGGGGAGGAAGCTATAGTCACTACCAGTGTCAGTGAATTACTGTTTTGTTTCTGTAGAAATCTGACTGTTGTTTTCCCAGGATGGGAGAGAACCTGTCCTTACACAGGAGGACATTAGTAAAGAAAGCTACAGCCCTAGGGTGTTTGCACTGTGTATGTTACCATGAGCAATGTTTAATCTTTCATATGGTTACATGTTCAATGCAGATGGAATTTGGTCAAGGTAACACATCTTACTCTGGTATAGTGGACAGTGGATGCTGCATATCTGACCCACCTGCCAAATAGAAGGGAAATTCTTTATAAGAGTGTGCTTCTCTTTTTAGGTATAAACTGTGATGATCTGGAAGAGGAAAAGCATAATCTCAGTGCTCAGTTACTGTCTCAGTAGGGAAACAACAAAATTTTATCAGTCACAATCAAATCCAGAGCTTGTCCAGTATTATTTGTGCTGTAGCTTTCTTCTGTACTCTGTGTGTGTCCAGTGATGACTTGCAGGGAGGATGTGTGAAGTGTTTGGAGTCCATGGTGGTGGTGTTACGGAGAACTAGTTTAGATATCTCTCATCACTGTACTAGGGACATGCAGAACCAGTGTTTGGGCAGCATCCATCAGATTTCTACAACTCAGGATTACTGTAGGCACATGTTCTGGCTTGTACACAGCCACTTGTTCTGTTACGTCCTGATTGCTCCGCTACAGCCTGTTTGAAATACTGCTCACTAAGTTAATGCCAATGCGTTACACATTTTTGAAATACCTTTAGTGCTTCTTTTACTTTTAAGTATTTTTTACATCTCCTTTTACATCACTGTATAACTTCACTGGAGCCTTTTCTCTGTCCTCCTCTTGCCCTTCAACTGCCACTCCAATCTTTATGCTCTATAAACCATCTTTTACTTCTATCCTTGCACTTGTTTTCTGCAAGTGGTGCATTATGCATCAGATTTCCTTCTGTCTCAATTCTCTGAACACCATGTTAGTTTCTCTTGCGTACTCCTGAACGTCACTGCTGTTACCTAAACCCAAGCTCAAAACTAAGCATACACAAAATAAAAAAGTCATCCTTTTTCAATCCACTCGCTCTTTTGAGTCTTTTAGTCTTGCTGAATACGTCATTTTTGATTGTAAGTGATGGAGCTCTGACATGGATATTGTACTTCTCCTCCTTCCCTGTTGTCCTCTACAAACAAGATCTTGCAGTAGTTTGAAATATGTTAAGCTTGTTTGATTTTTTTTTTCTCAATTTTCTGCCAGACCTCTCTTTCAGAAAAATGACCTTTTCTTCCATGCATGTCTATATATGCTTGGTGTAGACACTTGCACTTGAAATTCAAGACAGTTTGCACATGCAAAATTAGAACGTACAAAAGCAGGCCAACTAGTAGTCTCTTGTGGCAAACTTGCCTTGCAGTATTTGTCTCTTGTTAATATTGTAAAGTAAGAGTATAATCATGATGTGTCTTGAGAATAAGAACTCGAGCCAGTTCTGGATTGTTACTGATAATGTAGTCTGCCAGAATATGGATGAACTTGGATTTTCTTCTCTTTTTGCGAAGGCCAGTTTCACTGACCTCCAAGGAAGTTGCCACACCTACTGTGGATACAGTTTGATCCTAGGGTTTGCAGTGTGATTGGTCTACAAAAGTTTGCAAACATACTGGCTTTGGTTCCTTTGGGGGGAGACAGCCAGTACTACCAAGGGTTACTCTAATCATCCTCTGTTTCTTACAGTCTTTTTCTGAGCCTCTGCTGCTGGCCAGAGGCAGTAGACTCATGAGCAGGTATGCTTTTGACTTGACTCTGCATGGGTGTTCTTCCTGTAGACTTTCCAACTATGTAGCTTTAATGTGACTACATTGAAGAGATGAGGTGTTACGATGTGTGTGAACTGGTGGTTTAGAGAGCTGTGTTTGTGGGGGAGCACAAATCCTCAAGTAGCCGGGCCATTTTGGATGACTCTTGTCTATTCTTTAAATCTGACAGTAATGGTCCCAGTAACAGACTGCTACATGGTCCAAAAAATAATGGTCCAGGAAGTCACTGTGCATTTTTTATTTTTGAAAATTTAATAATGGACTGCCATTAGATATTGTAGAAGACTTTTGCAGTGCTGATTTATTAGACATTCCTATGATCAAAATCCAGAAAGGGTAACTTACTGTCAACTGGACGTGGCCTTCCTTTCTGGTTCTTCTTCAAAATTCTCACTGGTGTTGCTGCATGCTCTTTTACAACAGTTGTATTTCACCTCGGAGTTGGCAGTGTTCCACTGAGGAGTAAGCTGTTTGTTTTACTTTATTTTTCTTATGTTCTTTATAATGCACTTTGGGGCCTTTGACATGGAAACATGCTATTATAATCTCTCTTAATTTCTTGAGAGCTGAAGAATGAGCTACAGTCCAACAAAATACTCTCATTGGTCTGTGGCAATTATTATGGTAACATGAGAGTGCTCCAAAGTTCTTGTTCCCAGTCAAATGCAGAAATAATGACTTTTCTCAGATCAATGTTTTTGGGAAGGAAAGTAGACAGAAAGGGATGTTCTGTGCTAGACCCTAGGCAGCTATTTGCGAGGATTCGAAGTGCTTCAAATACTGTATCAGTGGTTATGAGTAGGATTCTGCCTGTTACGAGTGTGCGGTCTTAGGTCACCTCTGCTATGCCAGTCAATATTTGATGAATTATTATGTAATGGGGCCAGAAGGTAGCATATAGTCTTTATATCAAGGAGAATGACAGGCTATTAAAATCTGACTGGTGAATTTTTTGCAGGGAGTTTTGCTAGGGCTGCATAGCTGCCTGGCTATTTTTGGTTGCTGTTCGCTTTTCCCATTTTGGGAGCTTCCACTGACATTAATGGAAGCTCCTTGCCTGGGACCTTTAGGGACCAAGCAATGAAGATCAGTGGAGAGGATCAGAGAGAAGAGTTTTTGCCTCGAGTGTCTTGCTTTCAGATAGAAGGTGACAGCATAATGTTGGATTTTTAGGTCTATTCCTCTGCAGTGCTCTACCTAATTCTTATCAAATGATGTAAGATTGAGAGTTGCTCTATTACTTGTACTACTATTTTTTTACTCTTAAAATGTAAACATGGTGTTTCCTTGATATTTTTGGTTGTGGGCACTGTTATGATGCAATTCTTCTTCTTTGGAAATGAGAGAAATAATGTCTCGTTTGCTGGCAATGCCCACTGAAAGGTTATCTCCTTAGTCACTTTTTATTTTTGAGACATACATATTTCATCTTTTTCACCCCAACTTGCTGTAGAATTGCAGGGAAAATACGTATGCCTTCTATGTCACAAAGCAAAATATCTGTTCAGTTACTAATGGAAACAGATGCACCATGGTTTGGCTTGGAGCTTCTAGTCTGTTTGCCCCATAGCTTTATAAGTTAATGTTCTTTTTTTATTATTCTCAGATGGATGATTACATCCTTGAAGACAGAGTAGGAATTTGCAGGCCCCTGAAATCTTCTAACAAATTTGCAATGTTTAATAATACTTGTTTTATAAAATTCAAAAGATAATGAGATTGTGTCTTTCTTTTAACTGTTCAGAAAAGCTTTTGTTACTGTTAATTTTACCTTCTTGATTTACTAGAGATGATAACATCTAAATATTCAAGTGTATCTTAGGAGTGGTGGAATAATTTGTAACTGTAGATCAGCTGAGAGTATTTCTGAGCCTCCTGAATAGAACTCCTGCTCAATGGCTTGGCTTCATAAACTAGGATTGTTTCGGGAAAGAAAAAATACTCGTTAACCGCCAAGAACTGAAATAAAAAAAGATCATCTTCAGAAAAACTGTTTAAGTGGACAGTCGTCTTGCTCAGGCTTGAAATGAGGGTTGTGAACAGTGACTCTGCAGTGTCCGTACTCCCAAAGCCATCTATCCCCATGCAGGCGAGCCCGTGGCTGGTGTGTGGTCTGAGAGCTCTGCTCACGGGGCAGGGCCGTGCAGGAGCCGCTCCACCGCACTGCGAGCGTGCTCCAGCCGCAAGCTGTCAGACCAGCCTGCGAAGGAAGGACGGGCTGGTTCCGCGTTCACTCGCTCATTACCGCTGTCAGCACAGGCTGGTTTGAAACTGGTCACCCATGAGGAAGAGTTTTCTGATTCATCACTAATCCTTGAAGCCACACAGTGTATGTCTTTCTCTCATCTACAGGATTTAATTGTAGCCTTAGATAATGTTTGGCAGGTGCTTTTGTTTGTGCCTTTCAGCCAAAAATTAAGAATATCTTATTCCACTGACTTTTGACTTTTTCAGTCCTTAATCCATTTGTTCTGATACTACTCCAGCGCTTTTTTTTAGCATTAAGGATAAAATTAAATCTGTGGCATTTTATTCTGTGTTGCTTTCTTTTTTTTTGATAATATTACAGTTTTTGAGAGTTATGACCAAGGGGAGAGATGTTCTGTCCTGTCTTGCGCTAACCCATGAAACACAGAAGGTTGTGCAGTAGTACCAGGGTTTTTGTAAAGTAGAAAGCAGCCACTGAGGAGAGGACTGATGACGCTCGCTTCAGAGGCATCTGCATTGGAGACTGTGTGGCAAGTTTTTGCTGTGAGAGCTGAAAGATGCAGACATACATGAGCAAACATGAGAGGCTGTCTGTCCAGCATAGAGTGACGTGATCATACATGTCAACAGACGTGTCAGTTCATCCGGTGAAAAGTAACGGCAAAGCTGAAGGTGAGACGGATGGGCTGCATAGGTGTGGATGATATTAAAGCAATCAATCCACTTGGCCATCCTTTTTGTCCTATGCATATGTGTAGCTTGCTCCTCTTCTGGAGGTCTGTCTTCCTCTTTAAAAACCTTTGTAACTGGGAAGCTTAGAAGATGGGCATTCTTGTTTGCAATGGTCGCAATGAACATTCATCCTCCTCAGTTTATTTCTGAGTCGTGCTTGTATCTAAGCTGTGGGAATGAATTGAATGTGCCATCCAAGCTTATCTGTTCTCAGAGCTCATTTCCACAATATATTACCCTCATGGAAACTGTTTCCTGTTTTCTGCTCGTCTCTGTTTCCTCCTACTTCTACTTTTCTGGTGCTGGCCTCTTCAGTTTTTCTCCGTATGCAGCCTTGTTAATATCAGAACAGGAGATTTTTTTTTTTCCTTTGTAACATCTGTACCAATTCCTGTGGTTTTCTACCTTGTCAATTCTCCATCTTTTTTTGTCTAATCTTGCCCATAGTGTTCTGCGTCCCTGGAATACACCTCTTGCTTTTTGCGTCTCTGCAGTTTCAATATTGCACATACTTTCCTCAGGCAAGTCAAAACTATTTTGGGATGCAGTGTGACTGAAAAATGCCGAGTGGCCAAAATCTATCTTACGAGCAGGTGACTCCTCTGACAGGGCTGCATCCTGTAGCTGGCAGGGGGGCTCTGAGCTGGATCCTGCGCGTGGGAGCACATGAACTGCCGGAGATCTGGGGATTTCCTGGGACTCAGCTGTGTGCCTGGCTCAGTGCTGTTCAGCAGTGAAGGGATGGTACCCACGAGCACAGTCCTTACCCATCTCTGAGCTATGCCTGGAAATCATCCTACACACTGCTTTGGCTAGGGGTAGGAACTTTACTTCCAAGGACTTCACAGTTAATGACTTTCTGTTTGTTGCTGTAGGAACTTTACTTCCAAGGACTTCACAGTTAATGACTTTGTTTGTTGCTTGGTCTCTGGTTTATTTTTATTTTCCCAACCCTGATGGATTTTAGCGCTTCATTATTACAAGGTTTTGTTACCGAGAACTGTGTCATAACAAGCAGTATTTTCAGTCTTGTTACTAGAAATATGTACATGTTGAAGGACCTAGTGTTTAGTTAGTTCAGAAGTTAGGAGTTGAAGGTACTGATTGTTTCTAAGATGAGTTTAGACCTGGATTGTAAATGTAAGTAGGGAATTAAATACCTTATCCACAGAACCAGAGGTTGTCTCAATACTGTATGGAAAACTTTCAGTTTGCACCTCTGCCAGCTCTTCAACAATACAGGGTTGAAATTATATTCATGTTTGTTAATCTTTCTATTGAGTGTTTGTCATGTCTGGGACACCATTTTTTGGAGCATTGGCTCAAGCCAGTGACAGATCCTTTCACATTTCTGCCTAAAATATTGGGACTACTACCAAGGAAGTCTAGCGGTTATTAACACAAAGACCCTTGGCATCTAGTGAGGTCAGGGAGGGCGTGATGAGACTGAAACCCAAAGAGCAGGAAACAGGGAAACCAACTGCACTCCAGCATGAAACTTTCACTGAGGAAATACAGTTTGTAGGAG
Organism: Pelecanus crispus; assembly: GCF_030463565.1. Taxonomy (NCBI): domain Eukaryota; kingdom Metazoa; phylum Chordata; class Aves; order Pelecaniformes; family Pelecanidae; genus Pelecanus; species Pelecanus crispus. The sequence continues at coordinate 32,313,172 of NC_134653.1, forward strand.
GAGGCTACTGTGTGGTTGTAGTAAAAGCATACACTTGAGGAACAACTGCATTGATGTGATTTCATTTTATTTCTTATAAAATGAAGGCTATCTCCTTTCTACTTTTCATATAGGACTAGAAAGTCAGGCTTCAGCTCAGTTACTCCTTTTACTTAAGTTGTAAATATTTGATAACACTGTATTTAGAATGATGTTGATCATTCCATTAAAATAACTTGTTGCATCTGCTAGCTCCAATATGTGTGTACATTGACTGATCTGTGCCGAGAACTGCAGTGGGAAGTAGTGGTGAGGACTCTTCAATGTTCTGCTGATAATTGGCTGTTTCTGATCTGTCTTCTGCCACCACTCAGTTGTGTGGCCATGGACAAGTCATTTCACTTTGTCAGGCTTCAGTTTGTTCATCTCTAAAACTGACAAGGTGAATTGTCACGCAAATTGACCCTGTGTTTCAGCACCTATTATCCAGTAAGTTGGCTTTGGGGACCCAGCAACAGATTTACTAAGCATGTGGTTTCCATTCTTTCCCCCAACCACATAAATCTTTGATTACCTAGTGGAAGCAGTGGCCCCAACTTCCTTGACCTTGGATCTTTTTTCCTTCCCAAAGACTAGGATCAGGAAGATCACTTGTTTTTCCAGTAGTTTGATCTTAGGGCAGACTAATGTATTTCATGTGAGGTGGTGAACTACTTCAATGGTGAAGAGTTTTTGGTTTTTTGTTTTGGTTTGGTTTTTTTTATATAGTGTTGATGTATGTAGTTCCCATGCTACCCTTACATGAAAAAAAAATTCCTCTCTAGTTGGTTGTTCTTGATTTGGAAGTAATAAACAGGCTGGATCATTGTAAGCGACTCTGTAACTGAAATGATACTGACTGGAGCAGGAAAGATGCAATAATACCAAGAGCTGCCAGAGCTATGAGCCACCTGCTTTTCATATGTGTCACATTTATCATGTGGAATCAGACGTGTACATTGACTGAGCACTGGAACAGGTTGTCCAGAGGGGTTGTGGAGTCTCCATCCTAGGAGATACTGAAAAGCCATCTGGACATAGTTCCGGGCAGCTGGCTCTAGGTGGTCCTGCTTGAGCAGGGGAGTTGGACCTCCAGAGGTCCCTTCCAACCTCAACTGTTCTGTGATTCTGAAATTCAGAAAGATGTATCCAGAGTGATGAGCTTGTGTTTCCAGGGAGAAAATTCTAGTGCTGATTTCTTTTCTGTCTCTGTCCTACTAATGTGCCCTTAAATGAAAGCCCCAGTTCTGCCATCTGCTGTGGCTCAAGGATTTCTCAGATACAGCTTTGCAGGCCTTTACGGTCTAAAGATTGTTGCGGCAGAGAGCTTTCGTGGCTCCTAGCTGGAGAACCCTTTAGGCTGAATGGCATTTTCCTGCTCCCTCACTGATGTTGAAGTGAAGGAAAGCTGCCACAGCTTTAATGGAAAGTACTGCACAGTTAGGAGAAAATTGACTGCCCCCTATGTTGCTTTGCTGTCTGCTGGTTTATAAATTGTAATGCTTTTCATTAAAAAAGGAGGGGGGGGGGGAAGTGTCAGGTCTCTGTGGGTCCCAGATCATTAGCAGGATCAATTCCTTTTTCACTGCAGAGATCAGAGGCTACAGTCTTGCATAGCCAGTCCTTCAGCTGCTGACATACCAAGCAAACAATGCAGAAGCAGAAGAGCTGGTGTTTGGCTGCCTGAATTGCTATACCTGTGTTTTTGTTGTGATAGAAAATTATTCTTTGGAGCCTGTGAAATTATTTCAGTCCCTTGCAGGATTTGGTCAGAACAGTCTCATCAGCTCCAGTACTAGAAATGTTAAATGCCGTAACTTGGGGCTTGCAGTGAAAAAGATTTTTTCGGTTGCTTCAGGAAGTTGGTAGTAGGATATGAAACTTTAATGTCCGAAGGAGGGCTGGTAATAATTTGAGATTGTTGACATCTGAAGATGTATGCTCTGGTGCTGGCGTGAAAGAAGTTTGATGTGACTCAGTCCAGTTCCACAGCCCTAGCCCACCACCACTGCTAACATGATTTGCAACCCTACTGGAGGTGCCAGTAGATACATCTGAGAGCTGAGTATATTGAACAGACTGAATTTACTTCTTAGTCATGGATGTGGTTGAGTCACAAACTTGTGTGTTCTCAGTAAACACTGTAACTGTTCTGTGAATAAATAGAAGAACCCAGTTTACAGAGGGTTGTAAGACTACATCATAAGATGCCATTCTTCTGCTATGACTAGTCTTAAAGTGTGGCTACGAGCATACCATTTAACCTTTTGCTGCTTTAACCTCTCATCCCCTGCAGAATGGGGTTCATGGGGTTGTTAAAATTGGATTATAAATTGCTCTGTAATACTACATAGCATGAGGCATTCTCAGTTCTTTGCTTTCCCTCTCTAGGGTGGATACATGCGGTTTATACTCCAGTAGATTCTCTGGTGTTTGGTGGAAATATCCTGCATAGCTTTAATGTTCCCATGCAGCTTCGCATCTATGAAATTGAGGACAGAACAAGGGTAAGGATACTTGATTCTCTTTTTAACTGAACAGTTCTTTGTGACTATGATCAATCATAGTCCCTCTCTCTCGTATTCCCTTCTGACAAACAAGAACCGATGGGATCTCCGTGTCAGAGTCGTTGAATCAAGAGGTAAATGTGAAGTAATGAGACTTTCAAATGTTGGCTATTTTTAGTGGGATTTACTCATCTGTTTTTCCCTACTTCCCACAGACGTGTCCCTTCTGTGTCTTTTGTCTGCCTGTTAAACTTTCATAAACAACTTCCCTTTTGCACAAAAACATATTGCGCTTTACAGACCTTTGTACCAGTACTTCTGGTAACCCCCTGCTTATCATCTCTCTGTGCACACCTGGAATGGATACCTGAGCCTGGAGAACTAATGGGACTAGGATGGTTCTACTGTCCACAGCTGAATTGACAAAGCTGCACAGAAGTTGTGCATGAAACGACGTCTTCTATACTTTGCAGGATTTTCTTCTACAGTGACTCGATATTATGCAAGAATTTCTTGGAACAAAGAGGGTCTGGGGTGGGACATTAATCTGAACATTGTGATGTTCATCTGGCTGTAGCATCTACCTGATGGAAAGAGTATTACATCTTGGAGAAGGTTGCTGTGTGGCCTCTTTGTTGGGAGTGAAAATTTTATCCTTGATTAATAAACGGGACACCTAGTCATCATACTTTGCAGTTTCATAAAGTAGCAGAATCTGAAGGAAGTGCCACTGTTTTAGTAGGCACTATATAAATAAGCAATGCAAGGTAGTCATAGCATTCTGATGCAAAAATGGACCAGTGGTATGTGCAAATTCAGATGGGGACTTTTTGTGGCTGACTGTTTTGGAGGCATTGGTAGACCACTGGCACAGGTGCCAGCTGTGGTGTTAATGGAGATTTGGGCTGGCAAAATGGCAGGAAGTTGCGATTCATTTTCACTAAAAAGTCTTAAAATGGGGTGTCTTGGACATCAGTACAGATCACTGTTGCTCACCTCTACAAGAGGGCACAATTCTGGCTCCAAGTGCGCTTTTACCCCACATCGCTCTCTTTGCAGTGAAAGTGCATAGGCCTGAAGCAAATATGTATTGTTTCAAAATGCATCTTTGACTCAGCGAGAGGAAGGGTGTCCGTCCCCCAGCCTCTCTCTGCCAGTGTTGTGGTAGGAAGGGACTGCTCCCTTACTTCACAGCGGGTACGAGGTCTGGTAATCTTCACATTGCAAAACACTGGTGGGAGCACTTGGTTTCCTGGAGTGACTTTAATGAAGAGAAGGAATATTAAGTGGAAAAATGAATTCTTAGTGAAAGAGAGATGAAGACAAAAGCGGAAGTTCAGGGGAATTAGAACAGAGGGAATGTAACAGAGAGCAGAAGTGGAGGTAGAGACCAGAGTGGTGTTCAGCCTGGCTTTCAGTAGGCGTCTCAAAGCAATATCAAGTGTCTTAAGAGTAAAGGGACTCAGACAGGTAAAAGTTACGATGTCAGAAGCAGGAAGGGGCTCACTGTGGCTAGACAGAGGTGCTAGGCACAGGAAGGTTTTCAGAGTGACTGTAAATGAGAACTAGCAATATGTGCTGGTTGTATATGCTGCAGGTGCTCAAGGGGAGGGTGTGTTGTTGCCAGGAAGGATGCTAGCACAGACAACTTGTGTGGAGAATGGAGAAGTGAGGACCGGGAGGAAGGATTGATGCCAGAAACAAGTTATTTCCATTGATGTCTATGGGGAAGACGGGAAGGAAACACTCTTTTTCATGAAGTAGTAGAAGAGCTGACATTTTGTTCCCACAGGACTTGAGCAACCCAAGATCACACACCTTGGTTGTAATCGCTCAGTAGTGCTTCGTGTCAGGCCCCTCTCCTTGGGAAGCTGGGTGCAGCTTTGATCTCCTAAGCTTTATACCAGGAGGCAGATTTCCCCATAAGAGTCAAGTGTTTTGGTAACACTTAGGAACTTACCAGCCGGTTACTCTGAAATGCCTTTGAAGAGGCACTGGCACCTTGATGCTATGGGAAGGTTCTGCGAGTTGGGTATCTGCCTCTTTGAAAACATCCCGTCAGAGTTTTTTGGAAAGGGATACTGCAACATGTGGAAGTCCCAAATCAGACCTTTACTCTTGTCAGTTTTGGGTTTAGATTTTCTTCAAAGTCTGTGTAGCTCATCATTTTCCCTCGAAAAATACTTGCGTGCTTTAAAAGAGACTAACAAAAGCCAAGAGCCCAGAATTTCCATGACTTCGTAGAAACAATTTCAGCGCTTGTATGTTGCTGTATGCTAGCAATGTGTTATGCACAGTCTGTACCTGTGTTCACAAGCTTGTGCTCGTAGGCAGCCGTATAATAACAAAGCTGTGTGAACAGTCGAAGAATAGCAAGAATTTCTAGACAGAAACAAAATATAAGCTGTGCAACTAAGGCATACAGAAGTTTGATAAAAGGCAGGAAAATCAATACTGTTATTTAGAAATAATAACACCCCCCCCACCCCCCTAAAAATATCATGCAGGAATCTTGAAGGGGTAAATGTTTTCAAAATAGGATTCTAGTGTGTACTACTTGATTTTCTTTGCCAATCAAATTTTGTAATTTCTTTGTTCAAATAATTCTATTCATACACTGGCTAGTACAGCAGACTCAGTACAGTCTGTAGTTCACACAAATTTGCCAGTGTGAACATACTGCAAATGAGTTTCTCATCAGTATTGATCTTTCCATTGTGTATAGCATAGAAGTAAATTACATGATGTGATTGACGAAGTAATTTGCCACACTCAAATCAAAGTGTAATACAGGTGTGTTTCCCCTCTTCATTTTGCACAGAGCAATTTTATGGAGGTTTCACTGTATTTAAACCTGCTATATAATGCTTAATCATATTTGATCGCTGATACTCAAAGTCATTTTTATGCTAGGTGTAGTTGTTATTGTTTTAGCAGCTAAGACGAGAATAAATACATGGTTGAAACAGTAATGCTGATTTACAGCCTGATAAAATTGCCTAGTTTATATACTTGTCATGCTTATTCTAGCTTAATTTCTCATATCCCTGGGAGACTTTTTAAGAGGGTTGTAGCCATTTAAAAATACTTTTAAGGAGTAATAAAAAACATGTCTATTGTTGGAAACAGCTCCTAATGTGCAACTGAGGTAAACAAATATTCTCCAGCCTTACAGTTTGTGGAGACTCTCATTTTGCAGTCTGGCTTTCCTAGAGGCCAATTAACAGCTAGTCAAATAGGCCAAGCTGTTTAGCTCTCTGCTAGACCAGCTTGGATAACTGCAGAGCAGGCTGCCACGCAGAGATTCATCATCTTGGCATAGGGGTGTTACAGCTCTGTATTACTGAAGAGGAAGAATGTGTCAAACTTACTCCCAACTCATCTAAATTTAACCGCGTTAAAATATTTGAACATGGACAGGGACAAAAGCACTCAAAATATATACGTAAGGTGGTCACTCACAGATGATGGTGTTTGCTACTGACTTTGTTTTCTGGACTGTAAGATAACGTTTTAAGTGGATAGATTAATTATTTTGTAAATAATCATAAATGGTTTTTCAATTTTGTGACTAGATTGATGAAACACAAGTGGAGTTTGTAATGATTTTAATGGACATTGCAGAAGAGACTAATAATTTCTTAAGGAAAATGTGTGCTTTACTTGTTTAGGGTTTTTTGTTTTGTTTTTGGAGGGGGATATATGTCTCTAAAATAATTAAGAAATGGATCATATTCCAGAGAGGATTTTTCTCGCTGTATGGGAATAATTAAAAAATTTATTCAGTGGATTGTAAATTATTAATCACAGAAGTTAGAGCTGGAAATGCCTATTAGACAATCTAGTGTATTTCCCTGCTGGTGGGGGATTTAGTCCTCTGGCAGTGTCTGTATCAGATATTACACTTTAAATTCATCACAGAACATTTTAAATTTCTTTCTTTTGTCCTCTCCCCCTCCCCGTAAGAATTCATTTGATCGTAAGTGTACAGTGGAAAAAGTATGGATGTGTACATAATGCAGTTCACATCCATTATAATAAATGTCCAAGGATATCATAAAGAACGTATTCCTCTATACTTCTCCATAAGGCAAAGTTTAGAAGGTTTTTAAAGCACTATTAGACTTGCTTTACTGGCAAAAGGCACCGTAGATCTTTGCACAGTATCTCTTGCTACATATGGTAGCTCTTACTTCGGAAGGTTTGTAAAAGCAGAGCCTTCTTGGGCAAAGAGTGAATTACAGAGGCATGGAGGGATTTGCTGTGGGTTGGAACATTGATAGTGAGGCAATTAGGAACTCAAATTGAATATTAAAGATTGATATACATAATGGGAGCACTGCATGCATTACTGCCTTGTCTTTCACATTGAATTAACATTGGTAACAACTAAATTTGGTGACGCTCAGAATCTGTCAACAAATGTTGAGCAATGATGTCTTTAATATTCCCAGGCATGTGGCTGAAAACCTTTTGAAGGCTGAGGGGTGGAAGGCGGCTTCCTGTTTGTAAGTCAATTCTTTGCAAATTTTGTTTCCTGCAGTGCTCTCTTGGAAAAATTTGAGTTCCTTTATTAGCATATATTTTAGCATGGCTAATTTCCCCTGTGTTCCGTAATAGTGATAAGTGACTCGATCTCTTCTTTGTGATGAATAACTAAACCAAAGGAAAAATATTCTCCAATGCAAAAAGGCCCTGGGGTTAAATGTTCTCACATTTAGGGGGATGTTGGTTGGTTGGTTTTTGCTTTTTTTTTTTTTTTGTACATGTGCTTTGTAAAAAACAACACAGAGAAACATTGAAAAGGTGCAGCTTCACTGGATGCATGACCCATAGCAACGTGCAGTTCAGATTTGCCAGCTACATTTGTGTTGAATTTAAGAGATCTTAACTTTTGGGAATTGCCATGGAGTATTTAAATCCTGCACTGTGATACATTTAGTGGGACAATACAGTATATTTTCCCTTCATTAAATTTTGTTTTACTGCTAAAAGTGTTTGCATTTCCTGTCCCCTGGGAGCAGAGGCAAGTTCTTTGTCCACCTTGGGGACAGTTCTCAAATATGGGCATTCTAGTTAAGTCATTGATGCGCTCAATACTTACATCGCTACGCAGATGTTTCGACAGTGCCTGCTTTGTGGAGGTGAATCTGAGTTTCCGGGTGCTGGATGAGTGGTTCTGTTTAGACTTCACTGTTTTTGGGGTCATCTAAGGTGGGGTGGTGTTTTGGTTTTGTTTTTTTAAAAGGGGCTTTCTAAGATAATGCTCCTTTCTGGTGCAGTCCAGCTTTTCGTTAAAGGTGGGTAGACACCTCTTGGCTAGGTGAGCAGTTAATATGCATAGAATATCTTAAAGCAGTTCCTATAATCCCAGTGCAATGCATGCATGCAAGCCTGCAAAATGCAAATTTCTGTGCCACCAGGAAAAAGAAGTGTCCAGTGTAAGTACAAGTGCATGCAAGACGCGTGGCATCCATTTTTAACAAATCACAATACATATACATATGTTCTTGCATTTTAGGAGCTTCCCAGATTCTTCTTTGGTACAGTGACCTCCCATAGATAGAAAACTATGTTGGAAAGGAAGGGAACCCACTCTATTTTCTTTCAAATCTGAAATAATCTCACAAGTACATAGTGTTAGAGAATAAGCTTTTTGTGTGAGAACAACAGGTCTGAGATGTAAGAAAAAAGTGCACAGCGTGACAGGATCTTTTGTCAAAATCCTGCTTTTCTATTCTGTTTGTGGCAAAAGCTAACATGCTACCAAAATACTAAGTGTAAACTACATAAGGGATTTTTACTTTTAACGTGTAGTTATAAATAATCAAGAATTTGTGGGATCATTTGTTGAATCAAATCGTTGTGAAGACCGTAACTGAAAAAGATGTATTTCCTGCTTGACTCATTTTAGGTAAATGCTGCCATTTTGATAAAAATCATGTGATAGGGTTTAGGAAATAAAAAACCCCATCTTTATTTTAACCTGAATTTTAGTGACTGACATCTGTACGTGACCACCCTATGTTTATACAGTAGGTAAATAATACTGTAGGGGCCATCCATCAGTTTCATGATTTCCCAAGAACACAAACCCTTTCCTCTCCCGCCACCCCAAGAGGATACAAATTAGTGAACCAAGAAATGATGCTATCATGGCAGGCAGGCAGGCAGTCTCCTCATTTGGTATGCTGAAGGCATACATCTCACTCGGCTCCCACCCTCTCTCCCCTCCCCCTCCTGCATACTGTTTGTGCTCTTGATAACATGATGGGAATGATGACTGGCCCTTGTGCTGCAAACTTCTCTCCCTTCCCCATGGACTGACAGTCTCGATCTTGCTTTCAGGTGCATGCCAAATTCCGTTATCCTTTCTACTATGAAATGTGCTGGTATGTTCTGGAGAGATACGTGTCCTGTGTGACCCAGCGCTGCCACCTCAGCAAAGAGTACCAGAAAGAATCAATGTTAATTGGTGAGTGAATCCTTTGAGTGCATATTCAGAACAGATGCTACCACCTTAGGCTAGTTACTGCTTTGGTTTCTGCAAAGCAGATTACAAATTGAATCGAGAACTGTAGAAATTCAAATTAACTGTTTCTTTATTTTGGGGTGGGGAAGGTTTTGACTCTTAAGCATTTACATGAAGTACCAACCTACTTCGAATTATATTTATTGAGCATTCCCTTAGCAAGTGGATCCCAGAAAAATAATTTTTGAATGTGTTTGTTCCTTGGTTTCTAGTCATGCTTGTGTTGAGATGATCTGCCAAACAGTTGAGGATTTACTACCATGTTTGGCACAGTACCTTAGTAGCCAGAAGTGTGTGTGCATTGCAAATGTGCTCTGGTAGGGTGGATATCTAGTCCTTCTATAGAGCATCTCCTCTGCAGAATGTGTTCTGGTCACTAAACCTGCCTTCTTTCTCTTCTCTCTCTCTACTTGGTGACTGACTTCTAGTTCTGCAGAATAACAAAACCAAGAAACACCTGCACAAATCTACATGATCTATAACCTAAGTGCAGGGAGATCAAAGAAACCTTTAGAACAATAGCTGAAAATGGACCATAACAGAGACGGATAGATGTGCCCGAAGCGGGAAAGCATTACCTTTGCACTGATGTGAGCTTTACATCAATGTGTGACAATTCCAGTTGTTGCCTTGCTGAACTGCCCTCTTTTTCCTCCCTTTAATGGAACAAGGTGGTGGGCCATATTGCTTCCCTGCTTTTAAGCACAGAATGGGTGAAAGTAGCACAAGCACCAGCTAAATCTTAACTGCTACGTGTGAAGTGTGGAGGAGAAGTAAAGTATTTCTGTGCCTTCTGCTCCCTGAGATGCCACTTGGAGTGAACCTGGCATGGTTGGAACTGCCCCGGGTTCTGGACAGACGAGGGAAATGATCACCTACTAGCATAATTCTTAGTAGAAGGGATTTAAGAAGTTATGGGCAAACATCACGCTCCAGTGAGTTTTACTGACCAAGAATAACTTGAGGGAGCTAATAGTTGGTGTAGATAGACAAGGGCATTTTCCTGGAATCCCTAGAATTTGGGTGCTTCACATTTTGTATCTCTGCTCTGCGAGACCCTCATCAGAAGGGTTAGTTAAGAAGGAACTCTGTATGAAGGAATTTTTCTCTTTATGTAAGATCATCCTAGAGGAAAGGATGAAATAGCCCCTTGGATCAGCTCTTCAAAAAGCAGTGACAAAACTCCGATAAGTGCATTCCCTGGAAAATAAGGAACAACCTCCTGTTGTCTAAACCACCGGCATGGAAAGAGGCTCGTCCTGCAGGCAGGGTGGGGGTGCCAGATCGCTGAGGTGTAATTTCAGAACAAATTAGATGTGGAGAGTGGATGGTTCAGGATATTGAGATGGGACCTTTTTCAGCTAAATCACCAGTGTGAATTTCAGCCCAGCTCAGTAATTACTGATAATGGTTTGGTGATCCCCACAAAATGTGCCTCAGTCCAGTTACTAGCTGAGAGATACTCAAATCATATAAAAGCTCACTGGTAACCATAGATATCCAGTGTCTAGAGGGAAAAGGATTTTTTTTGCATGAGCAAAAAGTGCTAACTGCAAAGGCATCAGGAAAAGAAGCCTGGCTATTTGGAAAATGGTTTGGTGGCAGCATTGTCTGGGCCCTGTTGTCTCCTGTGGTGGCTTCTTGGCCTACTGGAAAGAGACTATTAACCTGTTTTGCTGTTGTTTGGGCAAGGCCCTATGGTCATTTCATGCTACTGTGAGAAACGTGCTGCTTCACAAGCCTATTCATTTCATGAACTCTAGAGATCGTGCGGTTGCCCTGTGAGCTGAATCAGTTCAGTGATCTGACTAAAAATGAACCCTACCGAAAAAATGAATATATTTGTTATCGGTAGGGTTGATGAGCTGATCTGACTTGCAGCCCTGCTGCATGGCTGCAGGTGCCGAGTCGAGGTAGTGCTGGGAGTGTCTGGCTGGGCAGATCTTGAGCTGTTGTTACTGTCTTGAATGGATCAGTACTTTCAGCTTACTGAAGTGGTATCTACTGACAGCATGTAGTTCATCCACCTGCCTGCTATCTCTTGACTTCAGAGTATTAGCATGCTGATAAAATCTCTGACATTGACATCCAGGGCCTTCCTCTCCAGGAGAGACAGATGTATACTCTTTTTTGTTAGAAACTTGCTTCTTATTTCTTGGCAGAATCTTAACCTTAAAAATATTTAACTGAGGATTGTGGTTCAAAAGCCCAGATCTACTACATCTGCCGGATCTTTCACTTTGGCATTTGTCAAATTCAAAGGAGTAAAAACTACATTATTTACCTTTACAAAGCTGTGCTGCTTTGTTCTGCATGAGTAATGTTGTTTCAAATACTGCTTGTCTTTTCTTTTAACTGGTCTCAATGTCCAGCCTCTGGACTCAAATCTCTACAAACTCTAATCCTTGAATTACACTTGTTTGTTCTGTGGTGTCTGTATCTTAATATCATTCGCCTGCTGTGGGATAGGAGATCCAAATGAGGTCAGTGTTCCAAAACCCCACCGCTTTGTTTTTAAGCTTTTCTTCAGAACTGCTAAGGTCCTTAAATTGTCTCTTCCTTAGAGACTTCTCTATCTGCAAGCAATTTCTTGATTTCCTATGAGAGAGTATCCCCTGACGAAGAATTTCCTATTATTCTCCTTTAGTAATGAAACAAAGTATTTAGCTTCTCTGCAGGCCCCTCAATAGATTTATCTTCTGTCCTTCTTGGTTTAAGAAAAAATTCTTCACATCCTTGTATTCATTTTCAGAAATTTCTCTTGAATAATCTTAATGTTTCTCCTATTTTTTTTTTTTTAATAATCTCCTTGACATAATTTGTTCTAAATGTCAACTTTCTACCTTTCCTTTTGGGTGCTAGAACTCGCTATTTTTCACCCTTGAGTTGTGCTGCTTTGTTTTCTCATATATCTTCTGATACAGTGGTCTTACTGGATCTCAGAAGCTAAGAAGCAAGAGTTGATTGATTGTTGAGGAGGAGGACATCCACCAGAGAGAGCGCAGGATGCTGCCCATGGTCTCTGGGATTCACAAGGTGGTAGTTTTCATAGAATTGGTAGAGGTCCTGTTCTCCTGCCTGAAAAAAAGATTACTGTCGTGATGGAGAATATCTTTGGAGAGCACAGACAATGAGTTCATCAGCAGCTCTGTGTTAAGGATATCTTTAGACTTTTCACGCTATGTTTTCATTACATGGTATTTATTTGCTTTGGCATGAAGGTTGCTAAATTCAGAGTGACTCTTTCAAGATGTTGCCTACTCATGAAAATGTATTGCTGTGATTGTGTTGTGATACCTCTGTCCTGATAGTTGTATGCTAGTGTAGCAACTTACATTGTTCTTTGTATTTCTGTTTTCTAAATGTCTCAACTTGCAAAACTTCCGACAGGGGAAAAAAAAACCCACCTCAGTGTAGACAAGACTAAAACCTTGAGTGTTCCCACTCCCTAAATAAAAATGTCTGCCCTTCTAAATGAGTTGGAAGATGATGACTGTGGCTTCCTTTCCCATTCCTGAGGCCCAGAATGAGTTTTCAGGCAGTTGCCTCCTAGTTAGTGCGTGAGACTGTTCTTTTTCAGATCTTTTCCGCAGAAGGGCAGACGCTCAGGGGAACGATGACATGACAGCAATCGCAGGCTGCTGTAAAAGCACACAATCTCTCCTCTCTCTTTTTTTTCTTTTCCTTGTCCCTCTCAACCGTGACATTTGTCCTGCTGGCTGAAATCAGAAAGAGATCCTATTTGGGTTTTCTACTAGATTTGAACATGCACTGTTTCAGGATGGGTATGTCTTCATTATTTTTACTCTTATAATGAATGAGTCTGTACTGGATGTTTTCAACCACGATTGACCTTCAGTGAGATATGGATCTTGAGAGTGAGCTGACAAAGAGTAATTGGGAGAAGATACTGGGCTATCAAAAATGTGCTTTCTGTGTAGCCTGCAGCTTTTAAGATTCCCATTGCTAAAATTTTAACAGGATGGCGAAAACCGTACATTAAGCCTGATGGATGAAGAAAATATGCCCTTTGGCATGGTGAAGGAGCCATGTCTTTCCCCCCCCCCCCCCCCTCTTCTCAGGGGGTAGAATAGATTTGCTTATGATAGACAGGTACTGGGCTGTATTGAGTGATTTCTGTGCGGGGTGCTCCATGCAGTGATACATTTCCAGTATGCTCAGGTTTTTTTCTGCTAATGAAAATGTCATTGCTGACTTTAGCAGACCAAGAGTAACTGCTGCTCCAAAGTCACTGTGTCAGGGTTTGGAGCTGGGAATGGGAAGGTAGATATTACACTCCGGACTGTTCTAAAGAGTTCAGAAAGATTTCATAATTATACCTCAGCCCTGTCCCTTTCTTTTAAGTTCTGCAATACAGCAAGTTGCTTTTCAGCAAGGAGAGAAACTGTGTATAATTATCCTTCTTGTAAAAGTGGATAGCTGTGGGGAAAGTTAAGTGATTTGCCCAGAACCACAGGGAAGTGAACGGCTATAGAAAAAAAGGTATTTCTAGCTCTCTGTCCTGTGGTCAAGTCTGTGCTACTCCTCCTCCTCACTGAGTTGTATCATTGACTGGTTTGTATAAGCTGTTTTATTTGCTTTGAGATGGAGAGGGGTGAAGGTCTTTTTGCACTAAGTCATATGGGAGCCCAGACTGGATAACCACTCTGAAACTGGAGTTCTAACCTGGTATTGGCTGGTGCATTCACTCAGAAGAAGGAACCACAGTTGCATGTAGCAGGAGCTTTTTTCCATGGAGAGACTTTATAAACCCAAAACCTCCAAGTCAGTGGAGCCCTGGTAATACAGTGCTTAAAATGCACTTCTTGACAAAGTGGATGCAGATTATGCTTATGTAGGGCCTCAGCTCACAGCATAGCAACTCTCAGTCAGATACTGTTTTCATTAAAATGAATAAATAAAAATCATGGCATGTTGCATTACAACAAAACACTTAAAAACACAAAATTGAACCCTCCTCACATTGAAGTTCCTTCCATTATTGATTCCCTTGGCTTTTTTTTTTTTAAATTAGCAGCAGTAGCAGACAGTTGTTGTCTTTTGAAAGCAGTCCACTCTTAATTTGATGGTGCAACAGTACTGTAATCCCCTAGCACTCCAGAATAGACCGATACACCTCAGGTTAATAGCAAGCCCTGTCCCCAAAGGTAAAGTTAGGCAAGGCATCATGTAACTGCCAGACTTGCAGAGAACAGGCCACAAAGCACTTGTTTGGCGATGGTTCATTTTGAGGTTAGATTTAGATTATTTTTTGTCTGTCCATAGCCAGGTGTGGCTGGCACCGCAGGGCCCACCTTGTGCAGATGGACGGTGGCAGGGAAGTGGTGGCAGCTGGCAGAACGGAATTGCTGACCCCGTTCCCCATGTGCTTGCTTCTGGTGGGAACAGGCCCCCAGTATGCTGTGGTGTTCCACTCCTCTCTTGCCTTTTGTTCTCTAGATTAGAGCAGGAGACAAAAAGTGGAGATCTCTCTTGAAGGCTGTTTTGTCACCCAGCGCATTACTTGGAGTCAATTATTCACACCTCCATAATGTGATCTCCCTCTCTTTCTTTAGGCCTTATCTATGCTCGCGATTTGCCCCAGTTACAGCCATTAGTTCCTGTTCAGCAGAGCCACAGCATAGGAAGACAGAAACATAATTTTATTTGTGTGGATTTATACCAATTTCTGTTAATGATGCTGTACTGGTAGCACAGGGATGTGTATCTGCTTTCACCTTCTCCTGTTTTATCACTGGCATCCTCTCCCATCTAGGCTGGGCTTTTGTGCTACAGTTGACTGTAAAATAGCTCACCAAGGCAGTGTGGCTTAGAGAAGGGGCTCCAGCCCTGGATCCAAGAGCCTGGATTCTGATTCCTGGTTTTGCCCTGGATTTGATGTGTGACAATGAGCAAATCGTGCTTTCTCCCAAGCATCTGTTTCCTCAGCTGTAAAACGGGAGAATGACATAAGCTGATTATATAGCCCTTTGAGGTGGGTAAGCGTGCTAGCTACTGTGGACAAAGGAAAAAACAGTGTTAAATAAAAGTTGGATAACCTAGTGGGTTTTAAATGTTCTGGTTAAGGTATCTTCTAATCCCCCATTTTTCTAAGAGAAGCATGGGGGTGTATTAGCACAGACCAGAGAGGAGGAGCTGCTTTGGAGTGTTGCATGCCACCACCTCGGCACACAAACTGTGCTGTGCTTCATGGTGAAACTTTTTTAGAGGGATGCAGGGAGGAAGTTAGCTTGCACTGTGGATGGAGCTGGATTTCGCTGTGACCAGCCTCGCTGGTAGCTGGTATTTTTTGTGACTACCATCATTTCACAGGCATTTCAGCTTAAATGTGCTCTTCAGGAGTATTTTTATGGCCATTTTGGTTCTGAGGAAAAATGCAAATGTGACTGAAGGAGTAGACTGGACAAAGATGCTTGTTTTTTTGGTCCGCCCCCCCCCCCCCCCCCCCCCCCCCCCCCCCCCCCCCGTAGTAACAGCACATTTGCCCTGAGAAGTATAAAGTGGCCAACTCGTATCTCTTAGGCACTAACACAGAGGTGCACTTGGCCTTACAGAGTTTTTATTAGAAACTGCAAAGCTAAGCAGCTGGGCTAGCTGCCCTTGGACAGCTACTCTGCTGCTGCCTGTTGCATCTTTGTTACCCAACTGACAAGTAACACGTATAATTTGCGAGAAGGTGGTATAGAGTATGCAAGAGATAAGGAGCTTCTCTGTGATAAGGATGAATTTGCCAGCTTGGAACTGGGCTTCAGTGTTTGTTTTGAATTTCGCTGTTAAACAACCGGATGCTGAGCTTTTTCTTTAATGTCCATTTAATCCTTCCTTAAGCATGATTCACATTGTCCTAATCCAAAGCTACTGCATTGCAAAGCATGAAAACTATGAAAGGAACTTTTCATTAATTGTTCACTCACTTTTTCTGTGTGACTTCTGTTTCCTTTTGCAGAGTGTTTTTGTTTGCAGCTTGATCTCATACCCTTTCAGCCGCTATTAAAATTCACACTGACTTAACTGGGTGTTGCCAGTGTTAACTGTATTTTCCACAGAAATTCCTGCTGTTGCTAGCCTGCATTCAATGTTGTTCACTTAGTAAAGGAAATTGTGTCTAATAAATAAGAAAAGATATGTGCCTTAGGGAACCTTGGCCACTAGTTTTCTACACTGCTTTTACTGCTTGATTGCTTGGAGTTGGGTAACAGTTGGGATTTTTAGGGGGAAACTTAGTATAAAACTAACATTAATAGTTCTTTAGACTCAGAAACTTGCCTTTAAGTTTTCCTGAGAAGTACCTAGAATGTATCAGGGACAGCATTAAGAAAACCAGTATCATCTAACTGTGACAGTCCTTGCATTTCTCAGTGTGTTTAGGCTTCTTGTCTGTAAAATAAGCATAATTGTAATCCTCTGTCTCAGAAGAGCAATGAGTATTCATGCAGTAACAAGTGGGGGTTCCTGTTTTACCAACAGTTGCTCGCAAATAGGAAAAGTATTGAGAAGCTGGTTTTGTACTGTGCAGAGTTCCTGGAAGAATGATGATGTACAGCATTTTAACGTGCCTTCTCCCATCATTTTTCCCCTCCTCTTTCTGTGCTCTTAAAGCTGTAAGGCTGCTGAATCTGGTCTCTTTTGGATTTGCGGGAAAATTAATTGTGTGTGACTTAAGAGCTCTGCCTACTCTTAATTGAAGGCATAGAGGACTGAAGCTTTGAAGAAAGCATATTTTTTCCCTAAATGTTTCCCAGTCATTTGAGCTGAGTAGATGTTAATGAAAACCAGCATTAAACCAAACAAACGAACAACCCCCCCCAAAATTAAAAATCAGCTGAATAGAGCCCATTCCTGTCACACACTTACTAGGCATTATCCAGTTCCCTTTTACATAGGCAGCGCCTAGCCCCAGTGGTAGAGAAGTGTTTAAGCTATGAAGTACATTGGGTAAAATTTCAGCATTCTTTTTCTAACTTTCAGATGCAAAAAGAAAACACAGCACAGACAGCTATTCATCAGATTCGTGGTTAGACATGGATGAAGAATCTTGTGATGCCCGTATCCGGGAGGAGAAGAATGACAGTTTGGATAAGAACTCCAAATCCTTGGTGGATGGCTCCTCCTCACCCAACAGCACACACTCAGAAGGGAAGGAGGGTGCAGGAAGAAAACAAAAAGCCACAGTAATGAGATACCTAAAAAGAACTTTGTCTAATGAGTCAGATGACAGCGTAAAATCAATGACCCCCATGGACTATCCCAAAACACCAACGGGGTCTCCAGCTACAGAAGTTTCAACCAAATGGACTCACCTCACAGAATTTGAACTGAAGGGTTTAAAAGCCCTGGTGGAAAAGCTTGAATCTCTCCCAGAGAACAAGAAGTGTGTTCCAGAAGGCATCGAAGATCCGCAGGCTCTCCTAGAGGACATGAAGGTGGGTGTGATAGCTTGCTGATCCACACAAACTGTATTCTGTGGGCATAGAAGACAGCAGGAGATCAGAAAGCAAAGTTCTGCAGCTGAGGGTTGGCAGCTTGTGTGTAGTGACCAGCTCATGTCAGCCTGCTGTGCCACAGAGAGGGAAATGATGCCTCTAACAAAAGCCATCTCTGCTCTGGGGAGATGGCTGTTTGCAGTCTGATTTAATTGATGCAGTCCTTTGGCCACTGCTGCGACAGTCAGAAAAGTTTAGATCCTCTCATAGTTCAGCACTTGTCCCATGTGTAAATATTATACCTCAAAAAGTCTGTTTATATTTGTAGTCTTAATCTGCCCTTTTTGGTCTAGTGTTTTTCTGGAGTATATCTGATTAACTGACATACAAAATGTAAATACGTGATTGTAATTCAGAAGATATATTGTCTAACATTTTCGGTTGCTTTTTTTTCTTTCACCTTTTTCATTTTCTTTTCCTCCATTGCCCTCTATAGGTTGATAATTATTCTCCACTGGTACAATATACTGGTTTTGGAGATGGTGTGAGGAGTGAATGCTCACTAGTGATACAAATTCTCTTTAGATTTTTAGTATACTGGAAGTGGTACCCTGTCTGACTTAGGGATAAATTCCTTCTGAAGACCAGCATGGCCTTGCTACTTCTAGTCCCAGCCCTGCCTCTGATCTGTGGCATCCCTTTGGACTACGTGGTTAGGTTTTCTGTGTCTTTTTTTCACATAACAAAGCTGAGAGCAGCAGAGTCTTGTAATTTTGCTGGGCCTTGTCAAATAAGGCTAAAATTGTCAGCCTGTCCTCCGCAGGTCCAGTACCATGGCAATTTGGCCTGATTTGGAACTATCAGTATTGTGTGGTCTTGTGTTTGGACTGCTGGTTTTGTGCTGTTTCTGTGTACGGTATGGTTCTTCAGCTACATATGTTCTATACACAAGAACTGTGTAAGCCACAATCTGAGGGGAAAAATACGTGTTTATATGGTAAAAGGGGAGCCTGTACTTTTTTAGTGCAAGTACTGTAACAGCTGCTCAGAAAAGGATTCAAAGCCAGTTAAAGAAGGCTGAACATACACAGTGTGCAGTGGAACCATATTCCACAATCTTGGAGCCTGGAAGTGTGATACACGGCACTCATTTGGGTAAACCACAGGAGCTCAGAAAGTCTCTTCTTGCAAAATCAGCCACTTTGTATGTGAAAGTGGACACACATGCCCAAAGTCGTGGCTCTAAGATTCACTGGCTTACTTTGTGATCAGTCGTCTTCTAATCAGAAATCAAAATGAAGCTTCAAGACCAGGAGTTGAATTTGTGGTGAAGGCGAAAGAATGGTAGTGTTAATTTTCCAAGCTTGATGCACAGACCAAGTTTCCTTAAACATAAACTGCCCCTTCTTGAAATCCCAGAAAGGGGTACAACACGTAATAAATAGTGCAGATGTTCAGAATATGATCATGCATGCTCTTTTGATGACATCTCCAATGCACTGTGAGACATCTTACTAGAACACGGCAAGATACCATATGTGAATCTGGTTTAAAGTACCATGTAGGAGTATATGCTTTCTTATTCCTCTTCAGAGCAGTGGAGTTACTAGCTACAGAGATGGAAAACTGCACACAGAGATGGGAAACTGCACATGGATATTTAAGAAAAAGGCCCAAGCCATGCCCTTTTTGGTGATACTGTGCTTTAACTGGTACTAGCAGGCATCTGCCAGTTTATTTTGTGCATCTTACAGAGTTGCAGTCTTGATGTTCCATCTCCTTTGATAACTGCCTGCTTCTAAACTTTCTCTCCTTGCCAGCACACACTGTAACCATCAGGATGTAGCCCAACATCTGGATATTTATGGTTCCCTGCTGGTTAAAGAGCCCATGACCACATCTAAACATCATGCATGCTGCAGAATTGTTTTCTCTGGAATCACCTCTGTGTGTTTGGCGAGCCCTGTGACTGGTTAGTCAGAGTAAGACCTTTTAAAAGGATGTTAACTCAAACATTTTCTTGAACAGTGTCTAAAGAACTGTTAACTTTCTTACCCATCTTTTTTACAATATTGGCCCACATATAAGGCAGCCCTCAATTTTCAGAGAATGGGAGTCAATACAGCATAGTAAATTAATTAAATCCCATATGGTCTGCTTCCTCCATAACTCCCTAGGTTGCATAATCCGCTTGCTGGGTGCTCTGAAGGAATTGGGGCAGTTAGGGGGAGTTGCAGTCACATCAGTGGTTGCTTGAGTACGCTTCCTCTCAAGTCAGGAGTGGAGCCCAGGACTCGCAACACAGGCCTTCCCTTTGCTCATCAGCAAACTGTCTGAGGCAGCCACTGACGAGGTGTGTCCCATTCCCACCTAGTGTTGGGACCCTGGCTGCAACAGCCCATTACTCCTTTCTGCTGCTGCGTTTGTTGACATGGTAGAGAGCAGTACAGTGGAGCCAAAGCATCCTATCTCCTTGTAACCCATGTCATACCAAAGCATGAAGTTTGTTTTATTTGGTTTGTTAGCTTAAAAAAAAAAAAAATCAGATAAGTGTATCGGTGCATGTTTAGGGCTTCTGCCTTCAAAGGATAGAGCATGCCAAGTGACTGATTTCAGCCCCTTGAGCGTACGTCTGGCATAATGGTCCTTGCAGGATTCCTGTATTGCTCGGTGCGCAGAATGCAGCTGTTCAGTATTTTGTTCCGTCCTTGCTCCTCAGTGTGTGTTAGGTACGTCGCACTGTTCAGACCCTTGGCTGAACATGGTGATATGAAAGCTCCCTTGGGGTTCCCAGTGGTACTCATCACCACTGTAGTCATGTGCTTCACAAGTGGCAATTGATGAGTTGTTATCTCTGGTTCACAGGTAGGGAACTAAGGTGCAAAGAGATTAAGATAAAAGTGACCATAATTTTGGATACTGGTTTTACGTGCTGCGGATGTGATTTTCAGAAAAGTTAGCATTACTTAAGAATGATATGTGCAAAAGATAATTTTAATGGTATTGAAACTGTAATTGCTTAGCATTTTTGCAGAGCAGAAGTTCTGATCTTTAGCATCCAGATCCCAAGCCAGGTGTGAGGAAGAGTAGGAACATACAACTCATGACTGCCTGTGGAAACGCGATTTGAAAAATTTGCCCTGTGTCACATAGAGACATAATGGCAGAAGAAGAAATATAATCCATTCTTTCAGAATAGTATTTATCTCCTTGACCACTAAGTCATATTTCCTCTTACTTTGCTACTAGTTTTCCAACTTGTACAGAAAATAACATGGGGATTTTGCTGATAGCATTAGCAGTAGAGAGAGCAGAAGCCTGGCACCCTTTACCTCACCCTGGTGAATATCCAGAGCACCAGTCATCTGTGTGACTGAATGGAGGCAGAAATCCTGCAGAAGCAGCTGCGCAGATCATATGTGCTGTGACTCTATTCGGCTGTATTCACAAGGCTTATTTCATGGGCAACCTAACTTTTGGGCATGTGATGTCTTAATAATACAGCCTATAAAAAGTACCCTTTTAGTGTACCCATTTGAGAGTTATTTTTAACAAATGCATAGCAAGAATGTGCTCTGACAGAAAGTCTGAAAGCTCTTGGTCTGCTTGGAAAGTCTTAAACAAGTTTATTCCTGAAGAAAATAGATCTGGGTTTATTGCAGCAGTTTTATTTCTTAATGAAGTACACTCAGTAACTTTTCTCTATGACATTCAAGTCTGTCTTTGCGCTTCAGTAAGATAATTAATGTTTTCAGAAAACAGGATATGGGTAGTTAAAACTGGAGAAAGGAAACTATTTTATTTAGTGATGTGAAATCTCACAGAACAAATGTGGGTAACTTGCAGAGAATCCATGCTTTCCCGTCTGAGCAAGAATACAGTAAAGAATGAGTGACTGGATTACTGCTCTTAGTGGTAAATACAACTACAGCTATATACAGCTATTTAATGTCAAGTAAGTGAGTCTCTTTGAAGTAATTTATTTTCCTTATGAGAAGGGAGACTGAAAACTAAACTAAGCCTGTGTAAATTCCTCACATGTCGTCTAAGCTCCTAACTAACTGCAACTATCTAGTGGGGACACGGCAATCCAGAAGTGCCAAGCTAATGCCTCTGCAGCTTGAGAACACATTTATCACCATGATCGATGGAGTGCAGCAGCACAAGGGAGGCTTATTTGCAGAGAATAACACGGGCCTCGCTTGGGGAGCAGGTCAGTTCTTCCCTCAGCTCAAACAAGGAATTAAATTCTTGTTGGCTGCAGCTCTGCTGTATGGGCACTGTATCGCATGAGACCTGTGTTCACCACCAAAGGAGCTTCTCAGAGGCCTCCAAACAGCAATTACTGACAGCAGCGTTCACTCTGTAGCAGATGGCATCTGAACAATCGGCTGAGGAGATGCAATACTCTCTGTATCCAAATGTCTGCGGCTGGGCTCCGTGTAAGCTGTATGTGCAGCAAATGGGGGGGGGAAGTTATTGTACAGATAAACATACCCTCCTTGAGAGTGCTCAGCTGACCCGAGCTGCCGGAGGACAGAAGGCTTGGCTGTGTAGCTGTTGGCAGGGTGAGCAGCCAGAAGACGCTGCAGCCGTTGCCCCCACATCCTTGGTGTTGGTGTCACTGTTGGAGGCACACGCAGCCTGCAGCCATGCCTTGTTTTCCATATATACATGTCCTGAAATGAAACAGTGCAACAACTCTGGCTCTCAATTTAAAAATTAAGTAGCAGCTGACCTGTTAGAAAAGTACCTACACTGATGAGGAAGAGAAGGAGAAAAAAAAAATCCCTGAGAAATTATTTTACTTAGAAAATATACTTAGAATCCTTGGGGATTGGAAGAGTTTCATCGTGTGGCTTCTCCATATTTAGCTACCAAATAGCATGTCAGTCTACTTAAGATGCAATTGGGTGGACTTATGCATGAAGAAGAGAATAGAGAGGTAACCATCTCACTCCTTGGTGTAGTTTGCATCCCACATCACAGGACAGGTAAAGGTGAGCAGACCTTTGATTGTGACCGTCTTCATCCCACATTAAACACTCTGCCAGTGATACCTGTCTGTATGCAGCCTCTGATTTCAGCACACAACATTTCTGTTGTGTTACCAGCAGGATGGTAATTCCTTTGCTGCTTTTGGGGAAGAGGATTGTGAGATCTGCCTCGTAATAAGGCCACAGACCTTCCCCACTTCAAAGCAAAAATGCTGCCCTTCTTCAGAAGGGACTGTGGAAGTCCATTAGGGCAGAAGAAACTCAGTTTGAAGAAAAGCGTTTGTCAAATATCCGCAACTCCTTGGCAGCAGGAGAAGATTCTTGTGCAAGACAGATGATATCTACTGAAATATGTTCTTTCTTTTTCTTGCCAAGAAATCTTACCCCCTTCTCATTCTGATGACAGGAAAAAAACTCCCTCTACTGAACGCATTTCAGGGGAGTCATTCCTTGCTGTGCTTTTGAAATTAATGGCTAAGCTGAATTCTTACATACTTAATCAGTTTCTTTCCTTCATACCTGCTGTTGTCACCACAGCCTTCAAGTGTAATGAATCAGGCAGCCTTGTGCTGGATGAGCATCACATTGTTTAACTGGAGCCCCATGGCTTTTCTTTATCCTTTTTTTTTTTTTTTCTTCTTCTTTTAAAGCAGGTGAACAAAAAAGTCTGCCTCTTCCAGCCTGTTGTATGCTGACACTCGACACTAGGCAGTGCAAATGTGGCTTGGTTATGGTTCTGCTGCTCAGACATCCATTGTTTTCAGCTGGCTGAGATGATAAACTGCCATAGTTTTAAATTTCTTCTTGGGTAATATTTTCACGTGATACGTATGATAACAAGAAACCTTCATTATCCTGCCAAGTTCTTGGAATATACTCTGCTTTCTACTGAACTCAAGAGTCTCTGGCAGTTGTTAGTGGAAATGTTAAGGTTTTCTGTCTTACAAGCTTTCAAATATAAGAGTAGCAAAGTAAAGAGGGATTAATTTGTCCTTTGTTTATATGGCTTTTAAGCTGCTGCCTTGTTCTGGAGAATTTTGGCTTTTCTATGAGATTACAAAAGACCTTTCAATTTTTCGGATTGAAAACTAACTTTCAGAACACGGTCACAGTTTGGTTAATGCAGTAATCACGCTCTCAAAATAAACAGGACATGAGAAAAGAGGTGCTCGCTTAACCTCAGCTCACCAAAGAGTTAATTTGCCAGTGACTAGTCCGTATGTAAAAGTTGTTAGCCGTTTCACTCACAAGTATTCCGCTGAAGGTGCGCTACAGGCTCCACGTCAGAGTCAGGCTGGGGCAAGCTGGCTTTTACTCCTAACCAGCCAGGCTGTGCCTGTGCAAGCTCCAGAGCCCAGCCACAGCGCCGGGCTGACGAAACTGGGCTTGTACTGGTATTGTTTATTTTGGTCATTGGCGCTGCTTTCAGACTAACCAGTATCAAGAACAGCCTTACTGGTACGATTGTATCTGAAAAAGCAGCAGTGTGCTGGTGCTGTAGTGTCTATTAGTAAAGCATCTCTCATTTAAGCACAGACTGGGGAATTGAGCTGAATCCAGCAGGTTGCCTGAGCTCCTGGGAGAAGAAAGCCAGCCCCAGGGACACACGTCCAAACCCTAGTTTAGATGCTAGTCTGCCTGCTCGGGCTCTTGGGGCCTGGAACGTGCCATCGTGCTCCTGGCTTTAGTTGGATGATTACCGATGAATTACAAGTGCGCTTCCTATTAAAACAATTACTGTATTTTAAGCTCTTTTTGTATCGTGTGTGAAATTTTTAATTATTAAAGCTCTACACTGGGGACTGAGAGAGCCTGGTGCCTATTGTTGTCTAATTAAGCTTTTTTCAAGTCCGTATACTTGGGAGCAACACCATTGAACTTCATTGTCTGGGGTTATCTCCTAAATTCTATTACAAGGTAATTTCCAACCTGCAGTTCTTGTTTGTTTTATTGGAGCATTTTTTTCCCCTTAACCTGTTAGTGCTTATTTGAGCTTCAGTTTTCAGCAGCACAGCAGAGTCCTCCTGATTAATTTTTTGTTTTCATTTGTTGTCTTTTTCAGCTACCTGAATTCCAAATTAAGAGCTTTGTAGCTAGGTTAGTAAGTGCGTAGAGAGTCAAGGGAAGTGAGCGTGGACTATTCCCAACTGCACAATTGAGTACGCTTAGAAAGAGTTCTTCCCCACCTCTGTGTTGAGTTATATGGTCATGGGAGTGATTCACAGCGGTAGAAGCTGTGTAAGCCAGTGCAACCCACTCATGAGATTTCTAGGACAGTGCATCAAAGCAAAAGGATTTGGTTGGGGTGGAAGGCAGGGGAGACCAATCTTTTTCCTTAATACTGTACTATCCAGAGTCAGATCCTTTCCTGGTGAATACTCAGGAACCTGAATGCCTTACCCGATCACATTAAGTGAACTAGATTACAGCAGCTCTGGCCTGCCCATCAGTGTGGAAGGGAAGGCCAGTGGAAATGACAGTGCTCTTGAATTGCCACATGGATAAAGATGAAAATTACAATGCGCGCTTCTATATCTTGACTTACCTGAATGTCCGGGCATCTGAGGATTGCTCTAAACTACATAGGGCTTGATGTCCTGTGATTGCAGAAATAGTGGTGGCAGAGCCTAGGTGCTTCTAGGGTCCTTTGTAGGCTTGATTAGGAGAGAAGGTGTTGGTTGTGGTGACTGGTGGGGGTCATTTGGGGTTTAGTAAGCTGGAGTTTAAAGGGAGAGGTGATGCTGGTATTAGACTGATACCAGCAGAAAAACACCAGTCTTTTTGGACACGCCAATTTTAAAGAAGTCTGTAATATTTGAGGTGGCTCATGGCTGATTTTGCTGTCGGTTTTGCAAGAAACTTCACATCTTGGCTCTTAATGACAGGTGCAAGAGTTTCAGTGTGAATTGGAAATTTGGAAGCAGAAGTAACTTGCAGAGATGTTAGAAGTCAGCAGAAATCTTGTCACTCTATCTTTCATCAGAGTGGAGTATTGTCTTCTGTAAGCCTCTGCACTCTTCAGTCGGAGAAATATTTCTCTGGTTAATAAAGGCCTTTTCATTTGCCACAGAATATACTGAAGGAACATGCTGATGATGACCAAAATCTTGCCATTTCGGGTGTCCCTGTGGTCAGCTGGCCCAAGAAGACCACAAAGGTAATGAGACACAATTACTTACTAATCATTGTTGTGCTAGGTCTTGGTGTTCATTTATCTATAATCTGACAAAGTGCTGTATACGATACTTTGGCAGCTTATAGCATTTTTAACATGAAATATTATTTTTAACGGTTTTATGATTAGGTGTTGAAGCAGAACATGGAAGTGCCTCAGCAGGGAGAAATCATTAGAGTTTTTCTATTTAAAAATAATTTGTTTGGGCCTTATCAGTATAAAACTTTGATATGTCTTGGTCATTTCCTAGTCATGGTTAAATTTAAAAACATTGATGCAACATTTTTTGTAGAATTAAATGATGTGTAAATCCTACTAACTGTTCACTTAATAAGCACTCTCATCTGGATGAGAGGATGCTTTTTCTCTTATACTATGAGAGCTCCTGAATTCTCTGTACAGGTGTGCCATTGTAACTTTGGAGGGTTCTTTTCTGTCCATGTATCTTCATTTTTCCTCCTATATATGGGAGTAATTCTCTTCACTTTTCTGGAGAACCATGGGGCTTGCTTCATTAATGCTTATAAAGAATTTGAAATAATTAACTAAAGAATAATGTCAAAAGGCTGGATGTTATTTATAACAGTGGTATGTTTACCACACTCCAGTTATTAAGCATGCTGTAAAAGCAGCTTTGCTTATTTAGAAGATGTCTCATCGCTTCTATTTTTACTTTCATTTTTCACTGAATTAGTTTTATAATGCATAATTTCTTTAGAAATACTGAAAGGGTCAGTCGGCTTAAATCAGGCTTCTATCTGACAATCTGTTGTTGTTGTTATTGTTGTAAATAACTTTCAAATAATTAACTGAGTGAATTATTTTCCCTGTTCTCACTTTTTGTGCTGGTGCACTTGTCATGGCTTTGCATATAATCACTTGTAGCCATGAGAATTTGCTGTTTTCAAATGGGAAGTAGGAGACGATAAACATCAAACTGCCAGAGGAGAGCAGGGCAGAATGAGCATATCGTGTTCCTTCTTGGTTTCTTTTTGGGTTTTAGCTGAGCACATTTCAGATAAGTTATATCTTGTTAAATACATATTTCCCTTTCAGATTGTAATAAATCCATGGGAATATGCTTTGTGTTTAAAACATTTGTTTAAAAACAACAGTGGAAAACCTTGAGAGGAATAGGTGTCAGATTCTCCACTGCTTTGATAGCTGCTGTTCATTCATCAGTCAAGTGTATTCTAGGCATTGAATAAAGCAAAATCTCTGTGACCAGAGGAAAACTGCTGTGTGAAATGTATAAAACAAAACTAAGAAACAACTGACTCTCATGCTGTATCTTTTGAGCTTGTGGTAGAAGTGAGGATCTTAGTGTTTTGAGGCTTTTATAAGCTTTGGCGTTCGCTAATGTTCTTGTTCACTTTATTTTGGAATCCTTGATAACTGGTTCATTTCTTACATTTTATTTCTGTACATTGGCAACATAACTAACCATAAAAGATTTGTATTTTTTGTGACTTAAATCTTATCCCTCTTTGCAAAATCCATCTTGCTGGCTGCAAGGGGTTTTTTTTTTTAACTCTCTGGTGATTATTTTCCTTTAGCCTTTCTGGAAGCAAAAACTTTTAGAAGACATCATTCCCAGTGCTAAGGTACAATAACAAACAATTAAACACATCGGCTAATAACAAATATGAGGAAAACTTTCATAGAAAGTCAAGATTTAGATAGAAGTTCGGAAATAAACAAAATTTTATAACAGAAGACGTCCTTTCATCATTCTCTTCATATTTACTTTGCTTAGTCTGTGATCAGTTTGTATTATGTCTTTTGTTTTAGTTAAAAGACACACATGCAGATATGGCTGAATGTTTCCCAAAAGGAGTTCGTTGTTGTGCTTCTAATTGGCAAATATCCGTGTCATCTTACATGTTACAGCTACTTCTCTTGTCTGGGAAGAGAGGCCAAGTGAACAGGCTAGGAAGACACGTCTTAGAGTTGAGCCTTTGAGTCCCAAATTAAAGTATGTTGGAAAGACAATATAGGGGAGATTTGTATAAAGGCATGTTAGTAGTTAAGCTTGGTTATTTCTCCTTTGTTCCCTGTAAGTCCTGATAATGAAATAGAAGATTTTACAGAGAAGAAACCCCTTAGGGAGGGGGAAATTCCCTCCCTAAAAATTGGATTGTAGCTAGTGGAGCAAGTCTTCATGGCCAGAAGATTCCACAAATGTTGAGCGCAAGGCAGGAGTGTAAAACCTACCAGTAATTTTGCTTTCTGTAGTATTGCTCTCGTAGTATATAGGAGAAATGCCAAATATTTAACAGTGCCTTTCCTGAGATACTTGTGTTCGAAGGGAGTGGCAGATACGATACAGCACAGTACCAGCTATTGTGGGGCTGGGAAGAAGACATTGTAGCTGGTATATCAGCTTCCAGGGAGAGGAGGATTGTCTGATTCCAAGTCCTTAAAGAAAAAGAAATGAACTGGAATCCAGAAAGAGGAGGCAATAAATGGAAAACGTGGCTCTTGCTTTCTCCCAAGAGAAGGCTGTAGAAGAGATTTAGAAAGACAAGAGCAGCAGATGGAGAAGGAAGAATAAAGCCAGCATTAAATGCCAAAACATTTCAAAGAAAATGGAAATGACTGTAAAGAAAGGAGGGGAAGAGACTAGAAACGGCAGGAGAGCAGGATGAGGAGAGAGGCAAGTACTGAAAAGGGATGGAGAGAGGCAAGTACTGAAAAGGGATGGAGAGAGGCAAGTACTGAAAAGGGATGGAACAGGGAAAATGTAGAGCAAAGGGAGAGAACTCTTAACTGAAGTAAAAGATCCCTGGACGGGGAATGACTTAAACTATGTGAATAACCCAAGTTGTGGAGGGGCGGGATTAGTTAAGTTGACTTGCTTTTGAAAGAACGTGCCTTTAATATCTGAATGATTTTCATAGCAGCAAATAATATTTCCCTTTAAAATTGAGCCACAGTTTCTTTTATGTGTTGTTAGTGTGATATGCCAACAGTGTGCACAGTTCTGTACTGCAAAACGGTTGCTTGAAGGCTCTGAAATTCTGGGGTTTAGGGAAGAAACATGTTCACTCACCTTAAATCACAGTGCACAGTAGATAAGGTGTAATGGGCAAGACGTTTAACAAAGTATGCTAAGACTCATCCAGATGTTGTGGTCCCATTGTGCTGCATTGCTCCTGTCTACCTTTTCTACAGGCATTTGGGGCTGTCAGTGTTACTGCAGCTTGCTCTCAAAAAAAAAAATTACTGAGAAAAGAAACAGATGTAATGATCAAAAATGTTTTTGTGAGGAGATAAAATAAACAGGTGACATTTGATGATCGTGTGGTTAGTGTACAAAATGGGAGGCAAGGGTCTGTGTTCTGTTCCCAGCTCTGCTGCAGCCTCCTTGTGTTGCATGAGGTGAATGGCACTTTTCCGCTTCCTGAGCTTTTCTGTGTTAGGTGGAGATGGTGCTTCCCATCCTGGGAGGTTGTGAGGTGAAATTAATGTTTACAAAGATCTGTGACATCTTCAGCAGAAAGTTTTGTAGTAAAATGTACAAACCATTATTATTTTATGATAATAGAGAAATGGTGTGTGATTCCTAGGCACCTCTTCCAGATCATATTTACTCATCTTTATGGAGCTTTTTTGAGTCTCTTGTACCTTTTATAATTTATTGATAATTACTTAGCACAATAATTACACTCCAGTAGGCACCTTTTTTTTTTTTGTAAATGCTCTTTCAGAAGAAGCAAGAACCTGCCTTTTTCTTTTAGCTATAGAGTAAGAGAAAACAGTCCATTTTCAAAAGAAGTCTCTGTCTGATAATGATTCATTTATCAAAATATCTGACTTTGCCAGGGATTCTAGGATATGTACAACGATCCTAATTTAGGCCTCTTCAAGGAATCAGGAATGTGGGACCGAGTGGATATTTGAAACCTACTTGTCCTGATGGCTGACTGACAGTTTACATACCTTCAGACTAGACAGCACATTTTTCCCAGCTGGCTGCTGAGCATGGATGCAGCTGTGGATATGTAAACCCCTTCCCCATCCCTTTGCCGTGGGTTTGTGCAACAGTAAGTTGTCCTCACTTGGTGCGGTGCTGAGTCTCATCTGTGGGGATTTTTGCAATGGTCTCCATAGGGTATGCTGCCTTGAAATCTTGGCTTCTTAAGTGACTGACAGGTGAGAAATAATCCTAACAAACCAACTCCTTCACCATCCCTGGGACATGAACTTCTGGGTGGTGTGCAGAGAGCAAGGCTTAAACCTGATTTTCCACTGTGGCGACACATTGCTAATCACTGGTGCAGAAAGCTTACTACTGTCAAGCCAAATCTTGAAGCCCATTCTCAAGATTTGCTCAGCCCTACAATACCAGAGTTCCCATTTTATCTGCACAGGGATTAGGGGTAGCATTTTATTTAAGGAACTCGGAGTATGGCCCAAGCAGAAACCATGCATTTTTCAAACAATTTCCTATTTCTGGAAGACAACAGTCAACTATAGTAGCATGTAATTACACTCTGTGGCAGTGCCTTCTGTTTTTATTGTGATAAAGATCTTTAGTTGTCTATGAAGAGCAGCTATAAAGAACTAAAATATGTTTGGACTCTCTTGTTCTGTGAAGAGTTAGAAATGCAGACTGTGAGCCAGATGCTCATCTCTTACCTGGCACAAACCTAAAGCCACTGCATTTGTAATGATAGCAAGTGTCCAAATATATATAGGTCTGGCTGTGAGCAGGAGATGAAGCTGTAATTTTCAGTAGCTGGTTAACAATGCTGCAATGTGTGACTGTTTTTCTGATGCCCGTTCATATGCTTTTTCCATGTCATTTTTACCTGTTGATTTTAAGACAAGACACTTGAGAAGTATAATAAGGAAATGGTAATATTCTTATTTAAAGGAGTACTATTAATTAGTAAAGGCCACAAACTGGAATTTTAATTGGGTTATGTTTTTTTAAAAAACCTTCCCTGCAATTGGGAATGCAAATAATGTTCATAGCTATGTATCAGTGCATGAGAAACAGGAAGAAAAAGTGATCATTTAAAAAAAAAAAAAAAAGGGAAGACATCTCTCAGGTTGGGATTTTTGGGGGGTTGGAGGTGATGGTAGGTGGGCACAGGGTTGAAAGGGACCTTCTGGGGCTTTGACTCTACTCTCCTGTTACCATGGGCAGCATCTGATTCCAATCATTAGCAAGTTCTGTCTTACAGCAGTTTATTTTTTACCCCATTATTTTTACTAGAAATCTTTTTTGCAAAATTCTACAGGTACATCCATGTGGCTGAAAAAGAAGGATTAATTCTTAAGAACTAATCTGCGAGAGGCAGAGCAAAAGGCTGATGAGTGTGATTGAGGAAAGGTTGAGCTAGTCGTACTCCATCAGACCGGACAGCTCTTGTAGTGCGTGTCCTGTTTCTGATGGTGGCCAGTCACAGCTATTAAAAGAGTTGTAAGAACAAAGCAGACATACAGTGATCTTCCCTTTGCTTATCTTCGCAGTTAAGGTAGAAGATCATACCTTCATCTTTTGTGTTTAGTGTCCCCTGGTAGAATTTTTTTTCCTCTGTGCATTTACCTAATAATTTGTGGAACCTGTTGATCTTTCTGATCTCCATAGCATCCTGTGGCAGTCCCCCCCGCAGTTTAATAAAGCTCTGTGTAGATAAGTTCTTCCTTATGTTGTTTCAGATCTGTCCTTTAATATCATAAATGCACTTCATGCCCTCTGTAGCATGCATTTTGGGAAATTTGAATGAGGTCTCTGTTCACCTTCTCTCTGCTGTCAGTGACTTTTTTTTTTTTATGCGCCCCTGCTACTGCTTCTCAGTCTCTCCTTCCTCCCTCCCCCCCAAGCTGAAAAACACTAGCAAGTTCAATCTTTTCTAGTACACAAACCATACCATATGTTTGATAATTTTTTCTCACTCTATTCTAGTCCCACTATAGGTAGTTTTGAGATGAGGGTGGATATGGGACTCTGCAACCACACATAGTATTCAAGATGTGATGTTTAATAGCAGAGACTGGAAGAACATGTCTTGTTCAGCATGGGACAACAGCATTGAAGGGGGAGATGGTTGTTGTGTAAGTACTTCAGGGAGTATAAGCACCAGGGGAGGAGAAGAGTTATTTAAGCTAATGGACAATGTTGGCATGAGAACAAGTGAGTATAAACATACCATAAATAGATTTAGTCTGGAAATAAGATTTCTGATCATTGTTCATAGTCTGAACTAAACAGCACACAAGAAAAACAGCGGACAGCTGTGGTGAAAAGGGTGTTAGATTCTTAGAAATAACTTGTATTTTAAATAATAAAAGGCATTGGTACTAGTCACCGTCTCTAGATCTGGAGCCCGCAGAGGTCCTTGGGCACATTCATGTGTCTGCTGCCATTTTCCAGCAAGGAACCTTTATCCCTTTTCATGGTATTTCACATTAAAAAGTGCTGGGGAGGGAAGATGATCTACCAATTTTTAATAACAGAGCTCCTTTATGTATGGCTCCAATTTTATGAACATATATGCAACATTATGCATTGGATCAAACTTAAGAAATAGTAAGTAAATGGACCAAGAATCAGTAGACACAATACATTTGATTGAATGCAGAAATTAGGGGGTAAAAGCATAAATTCAAGTGTTTTGATAAACTTTGACTTGAAACCAGTGTGATTTTTCAGAAGTGTTGAGCATTGTTTTACATCGGTTTTTCTTTAAATTCAGGGGGAGAGGTGCTAGGTGGACATAGAACATTCCTGAAAACCTTTGAATAAATACTTCCAGTTTTTACTTGCTTGCTTACTAAGAATTCCTACCATAGCTATCGCTAGGCCAGCTCCACCCACAGAAGCAAGAGCAGTGAGGTACTAGTTACCACAATTAGTGTTTTAACCAGAGTGGTGTCTGAAACAGATCTGAGCACGTATAAATGGCACAACATGAAAACAGCATCAGTTTCAGGAGCCTGCCCGGGGGCTACCACCAAGAAAGCAACATTCCTCATATAGCAGTGGGAAAACTCTGCCAAAATCCCTAAGACAGACCAGTCCTTGGAGATCCATTCAGGGTACTTCCTGTGGGGTTACGAACGTATTAGAAAGCAAATACTGACAATTAAAAACAAGCACTTAAGTAAAAATTGAGTCCTCCTAGTGTAGGCAAATAACTGGGAAGGGAAGGAAAAAAAAAAAGGCAGAAAGACAGCAAAAGAATTTTGTGTAAATCATATGATGTATTTTTCTGGTTGAGATTCAAGTAAGTTTTACATCAGTCATTCGAAGTGGAGCAGCAGCAAAAAGGGGATTTGAACTGTCACATTTTGTCCTTGCCAGGCACCAGCTTAAAGGTGTTTGAAGTGATCTCACACAGCACTGCCTGAACTCTGCTAGGTGTCAACAACAATTTTAAGTGCCGATAGTCTGCAAGAAGATTTGCATATACAAATATGTGTGTATTGTGAATCCTTTTTGTTGATAAAAAGTCCTGATTATAAAGTTCATAATCTACTGCAAATCAGACATTTCTTGATAGTTATCAGATGCTAATAATTAATTTCTCTTCCAGAAAATAACTTAAGTACAAAAGAAAATGAGGATTAAAATAAATTTAAATTTGTTTTTCTCTTTACTGATTTAAATTGTGATTAGAATCAGTGATTTAAATAATTTTGAATAATTTCTGTTCTTTTACACTGTAGGATAGTAGATGCTATGTGGTAGGAAAGAGCTGAAATTTATTCAGAAAGATATCCCTGTTCTGGCTCCGGACAAATCTATTAAGAAACAAAACCACATAGTTAAGGTTTGGGGGATATTTTTTTTTTTTTTAGGGGACTTCCCACAGTAGCTGTATGCATATGAAACTGAGCACTTTCCCTGCTAACTACACTTGGGAGCAGGAAAAAACCTGATGCACCAGAACCAAAGACGACTTCGGGTACTGTGCAAAGGAGTAAGAGCTGCTGAAGCTACTGGGAGTTTCTGTCAAGCATCTGCTTTCCTGGGGCAGCACTGCTGAGGAAGGCAGCTCCTTGCATGACTTGTTTATTTTTCCGAGCGCTGCTTCAGTCTCTTACAAACATTAATCCTCAAGACAAATTCATTTCTGTGGTAAGTCCATGCGGGCCAGAGAAGTTTCAGGGTTTGGTGTGTGTGTATCATACGTAACATGCCCAAAGAGCTTCACTGCGTATTGCCTCAGTATTTTTCTGAAAGCTTTGCCTAGTGACTTGACAGATTATTTTTCACCTCAAGAGGCTGTACTTGAAATATTGTGTCCCTTCAGGGAGTAATTATAAATAGCAAAGACTTGAATGAGCACCTTCTTAATCTTCCATCTTTGACTTAATATTTTCCCTTCTTATCAATTCTCAGCTGCTTGCTTTGAAATCTGACCAATGGCTTTATGTGATTAATACATCAAACAGGTAAATTAGAGCCATTTTGACTCTGAGTAGAAATTTGAACAGATTGGAAAAAATGAACAGACATGTCTATTTTCAAATTGTTGTGCTCCAAGTATCATACGAGAAGATTTATGTATTCTTCCCCATTGTCATTCTTCTGCCATATGCATGAATAGTCAGTTACATGAATTTTTCCCAACTATGTCTTGACTGCCATTTTTCAAGATAGCAGCTTTCTCTTTATTTCATGACAGTAAAAGTGCTGATGAAAACTACTTTAGTCTTAAGACCTTCTTCTTAGAAAGTGTATGTGAAATCAGTTGACAGGTCCCAAATTTTATCCCCAGGAGCTTGACTACATTCATTGCTGAGTTGGCCAACAAAACCAACCAAAAAGCTAAGGTTTAAACCTGGTTTAAGTATTCCAGCATCCTTGTGCTCTCCCCCACCCCAACATTAAAACCATTCAAGCTTTGAGTTAACGTATCTGAGATTTAATAGTTTTGTTTCTGGATCGAAGCACATTGGCAGAGCAATGGGGAAGGCGTTTGTCATTCCACAGTAGTGCTATGCAATTATGGACATTAATCCTGTGTGCACTTTTCAGAACAAAATTGAATTGTGTGTTCTGTCCCTGAGAAGATGGCTTCCTTTTAGTTCCATAGCACATTGAAATTAAAGTCTGCTGAGAATATAAATGAGGTCTTGTTTCAACTTTATGACTTTCCTGCAGGCACTAGTAGACCAGATAGAAGAGGTACAGAAGTGCTCTCCTTTTTGAAAACCAGGAAATGCAACAAAAGATGTGGATAAATTCTGATAAAAGCGAAGCAGCTTTGAGACCTAGTCTAGTGTGGTTTGGTTGTTTACGCCCTGGATGTTTCCCTGCAAATCCCAGTCAGGTTTGCAGGTGACAGCAGAGCACCTGAGCTCTCATGAGGCAACCTGTACTTCAGCTTTTCCTTTGCTTACCATGGGTTTGCCTCTAAATGTTTGGGTTTGGTCTCTAGATTTTAAAGCTCCTGCCCACATGTTGGACACAACTGACTATCGTAGAACATTCTGTGCTGTGTGTCAGAGTGCACTGAGCCACTTACAGGAAAGCAGGTTACATATTCTGGTTAAGCTACTCTTTCAGCTAGCAGCCGCATCTATTTGCATGTTCCTCCACAGCGTGGCAGTCACTTCTAATGTTCCTAGGAGCCTATTTCACTGGTTTTTGCATTTACTGACAGAACATGGCTCTTGGAGACGCAAACTGTGCGGTGGAAACACTCTGTGGCATAAGGATCTGTGGAAGAAGGAAACGTGGCAGGATTTCCCTCATTTCCCAGTGGATAGTCCTAATTATGCCACAGCTCTTCCTGTAGGGAGTGAATTTGTAGATCCAGATCTCATGAACTGTTGAGTTTGTTGGTACCTCTGTTTCCACAAATCTGAGGCTGTGAAGATAGAAGACCTGTTATTTATCCATAGGTTCCCAAGATGGCAGCGCTCGTGTCTTGTGTGGTGGATGAACTTGATGTTTCACTACTCCGCAGTCCTATTATATTTTTAAGATGATGGGGTGTTGGGGTTTTTTGTCTGGGCTCTTGCTGTTTTCTGTGCTGCTTCTCTGCTGCATGGTAACAGTCCATGGTTGTCAGCCCTCAAAAGCTAATCACACAGCCCTTGCTGCCTTTGCTTCTCCTGTGTTGGATGCTGGTTAGGGAAAGTATGTGCAGTAGGCATTACATGGAGGGAGCAATCAATATATTATTTAGTCTTGAGTTACTGTATTTGATCTAAGGTTGATCAATCAGACTGTTTATTAAAGAGATTGTGATGGATACTCCATGCATCTGATGACTACTCATTGTCACAGTTCAGATAGATAGGAGGAAGTAGTAAGATCATTATACTAGATGGGTATTTAGGTTGTCAGAATGTCACTGCTAGCATTGAGAATATGACTGAAATATTGGCTAGAACTCTTGAGAAAAGTGTCATGAAATTTGCCCAGGCCCAACAGTTAAGATCATAATTCATGTGAATGGACACTTACACCAAAACAATGAACCTTAGAAAGCTATTGGGTAACTCTCTTATTCTGATACAGGTCAAGAATCATGATTCATAAACATCTCAGTGGGTTTCCTTTTCAAAAACATATGTGCTGGCCTCCAGAAAGCAGCAGCAGCTCAAAATCACAAGATCTTTTTTCAAGGACTTGTATATAAACCAGTTTGAGGTTGTTTTTTCCAGTTCTTTCCATGCAAATATTTTTTCCTAGTATCAGCTAAATATAATATTCTATAGAAATGTGTAAAAAGTTGCAAGGGAAGGTTAAAGCAAAGGTGCATTTGTGCCACATTAAAATCTTTATTTCACCTCATACTGAGAATCGCAGAATCATAAACTTTGGTGTCTATTATGAAAACACGGATCCTGTTTAGCACTGGTAGCAGCGGCTGAAATCTGTTGGTACTAGAGATGCTCAGGAGCAAGTGGGTACAGCGCAGGGGTTGTAGTCTTCCTCCCCCCATCTTGGTTTTACTACTTAAGGATATTTGCATGAGAATAAAATCTAGTTCTTTGGCACTCATCTGCTCCTGCTGTTTATTCTTCGCTTGAGGTTATTGTCTCAGTTTGTGACAACATAATTGGTTTCTGTGGAGAAGATTATGACATTGATGAGACTTATATATATGACTTCAGGTGAGGTGCAATCAAAGCAACAGTTCAGAGTAAAAGGTACTGTCTGTTTTCATGCCGTTTTCACTAAGGCTCATTCAGCAGTTTAATTAAGGATGTTATTTATTACTGAATCATATCGCGCAAAGCTGAAGTATGGACACAGTTCTGCCAATACAGGCATGACTAGGGTCAGTGCTGCTTATTTTGTTTTCTAAGCTGATGTAAACTGCACCAGGCTAGTCAGATACACGCTGTTTGCACAAGGGTTATTCACTATTTGTTTTAATTTAGTGTTCTCTAGTGTAGACAAGCTGAAAGAATTGAGCTGGAAAATGCTCTCCTAATAGTTTTTTCTGTGTGTTAAACATTTCTTTGAATGGGTTAGCTACGCTTGTACAAGATGAGATTTTTGGAGAGCAATTATAATCAGAAAAGTTTATTTTATTGTGTTGTTTTCCCCCCACTGATTCCCAGTTTGCTATTTTATGTCATATCCTATCCAATTTTTTTAAACGCCAGCTCGGCAAAGTTTACCTAGCATTTGGAAATCATTCTGAGATCTTCTTGGCATGTGTGTCTTCACTCCTAACGCAGGCCTCGTAATTAGAGCTCATTTGTCAGTTGTGTTGCTGTTGCAAGCAGCAGACTGGAACACACTCTCCCATGGCAGGGCTAGCTGAGGAGTGAGGTTTGATGTGGGTTACACTTGGTGACCTGCTGCAGCCCAGATAGGCCAATGCAAATATCAAGAGCGCTAGTATGCGTTGCAGATGAGAGGAGTAGGATGATCTATGTCATGATTTAATTTGCTGTGAATGACATTTCACCGTGGTGTGACTGGTGGATTGTCCTTGGGGGAATGTCACAAGTTGGTTTTTTTTTTTTTTCTCCCGTGTGGATTACGGAGCCAAAAGGCCGGAGGGGTGAACAACCACGAGCCAGGTTACGCGGAGCCTCGTGTGGAATCAGCTCGGACTGGTGGAGACTTGGTCTGCCCACGGGCAGGTGTGGGACCAGGCGTCTCCTCCCAGATGTCATCTGTTCTCCTGCCTCTGCTAGAGGCCAGATGTATAATCGAACCACAAACACTGCTGTAACTGTGTCAGTTATCCTTGCTTTGTAGTTTAAAGCTCTCTGTTGTAGGCCTATAGTGAGAAATGCATCCCCCCCCTCCTTCCTCTCTCCTCCAGAAAACATTGGATTCTGATATTACCTTGTGATTCTGAAAGCCAAGGCCTTAGGCACATGCCTTTCGTGCCTCAGCTTTCATCTGCTCCTGCTCTTGGTTGTGTACGAACACAATGGGGGAAGCGAGAAACCTGAGGAGACAGGCTGAACTACCTGGTCGTATTCTGGAGAGCCCCATCACGTGTCACAAGTAAATGCTTCACTCCTGGCATCACAGATGAGCAGGATTGGGAGAATACCATCACATACCCATAATTTGAGCTTGAGTTGGCGAGAGGACAGAAGTACAAACAAGAAATGGCTATTTAAGGTATTCAAAATAAGGAAGGGGCATAATTACGTGATTCACTTGGCTTTATCAGCAGTCGCCTGTAAATATGTGTTTAAAGTTTGATTCTGTCTTGTTACTTAAACTCGAGCGAGCCGGCTTTGTGTAGATCGTGGTGTCACAAGGGCTGTGAGCGGGCGTAAGGCAGCATTGCCGCTTGCTCCTGTGCCAGCTCCTGCCTGTTGCTGCCTCTTCTCCTGGGCTACCCAAAGTGGACCACATGTGGCCATGTGGTAATGCAGAGCAGGGAACGGAGCTGAAACTAGTTTGGCAAAAATCCTGATGCAAGGACCATTAGATGGGCTTCTTTATGGCTTCTCGGTTGCTCAGCACATGCAAATATTTAATCTCATGTTTAATTCTGTGTTGTGGGCGTAGGAGCCAGAGGCAAAATCCTAAGAACTTGAATGGAATCGGGATTTCCCCTGAAAGCAGGCCCATCAATCCAAGGGGAAGTTTAATTCTCAGTGCTGAAATTCAGGCCCCTGTGTCTTGACCCTCAGCTGCGAGCTCTCGAGGGTGAAGGCAGTGTCTGTGTTCAGGTGCTGGCCCTACTGTGACCTTAGGGTCCAGAACAGGTCCCCGAGTGACCGATGTGTGACATTTCATACTGCAGGGAGGATATTTCTATTGTAAAACCCCAGTAGTGGGTCAGGACACTCAGAGTAGGGCTGGAAATGGTTCCTCGGGAGCGAGCAGAAAAGGGGGGTGCCTGCACGGGGAGCAGCGTGAGGCCAGACGCAGAGGGGCTCCGCAGGCCGGGTCGCCCGTATCCCATCGCATCCCAGCGCGGGTTCTGCCGCAGCACGGGCATCGCTTGAAATCCCGAAGTTTGCTCGGTGCCTCTCTCCTCCCGAGGGATGGAGGTTCCCTCCTCCCGTCCCAATCCTGGCAGCGGGAGGCGAGCCGGCAGGTAGCGAGGCGGGGTGTGTGTGTGTGTGTGTCTGTCTGTCTGTCTGTGCGCGTCTCCTTTGTCTCCGGCAGCCCGTGCAGCGCCGTGCACCCTGCGGGCGGCCGCGCATCCCAGCGCCGCGCATCCCCTCCCCTCCCAGCCCCGCTCGGCACACCCAGGCAGGCCGAGCCTCGGCCCGCCCCCGCCGGCCCCCTCGGCAGCTCGCGGGGCTAATTACCAGCAGGGGGCTAATTGCCAACGGGGCCTTAAAGCCGCGTCGGCCGTCCCCCCCCCCCCCCCCCCCCCGCCTCGGGCCCGGCCGCGGCGGGGCGGCCGGCGCTGCCCCGGCCGAGCGGCCGCGCTGTCCCCGCTGTCCCCGCAGGCCGGCTTTGTGCAAGCGGGCCGCGATTGGCCGTGCCGGCAGGGCCAGCCCCTTCCTGGCTGCCTGGCATGAATATGCACGGCCCCCCTTCCTCCTCCTCCTCCTCCTGCATGTGTGTGTGTGTGTGCGGGGAGCGGGGCTCCGCCAGCAGCGCCGCTCCAGCCATGTCAGCTCGGCTCCGCCTGGGCCCACCATGAGCCATGGCCATGTCTGCGAGCGCCGACGAGGAGGACTACGAGTCGGAGCCGGAGCCCGAGCCGGGGCCGGGGCCCGAGCTGGGGCCGGAGCAGGTCCGGGGCGGGCGGCGAAGTTTGCAGCAGGAAGGGAGGGGAGGAGAGGAGAGGAGAGGAGGCCGGGCCGGGCAGCGCCAAGCCGAGCCGCGCCGCGCCGCGCCGGCAGCGGGGACGGGAACAATGTGGGGTCGGGAGCGGGGCCCGGGGCAGCGCCGCCCGCCGTGGGGGCTGCGCCCAGGCCGGGGCGTGTCGGCGGCCGCC
This sequence comes from Pelecanus crispus, assembly GCF_030463565.1. Lineage (NCBI taxonomy): Eukaryota > Metazoa > Chordata > Aves > Pelecaniformes > Pelecanidae > Pelecanus > Pelecanus crispus. Next base: position 32,353,193 of record NC_134653.1, read on the forward strand.
GGCGCTGCCCGCGGAGCGGGGCGCGGGAGCCTCCCGCCGGGGGCCGGCCCGGGGCGCACGGCCTCGCCCGCCCCGGGGGCACCGGGAGTCGGGCACCTCCGCGGGCCCGCGCCGCTCCGGAGGCGAGCGCGCCGGCAGCGTGTGGTGCCGCTCTCGGGGGCTTTCCCTGCCCTCTCCAGAATTGTTGTTGTTATTATTTTTTTCCCCTTCCCCTCGTAAGATTCCTCAAATAGCTGGGAGGGCTGCAGGACTTCAGGAGGGAGTCTGATGCTGAGCCTGGCTACCTTGCCTTAGTTCGATTTGTAGCCAAACCCTCCTTTCCATTCCCAGGGTCGAGGGATGTAGAATAAAGAGAAGGATGCGTGCTAAAATGAGAAGAGAACTTTTATTAATACTTCCAGGCTTTATTCGCTGAAGGTTTGGGTTGGGGTTTGGTTTTTTTTTTCCCCCTGTGGGGGAGGGAGAATAAACTTTTTAAATTTATGAAGTAATCTGTGAAAAATAATCCGGAACATATGTTCTACATTGTGTATTTTGCTCTCTAAGAACTGCCTAAGCAATTAAAAATGCACCAGGAATAAAATTAAACGTGTATGCAATTCAAACGTAAACTTGATAGTTTTGTTAACTCAGGGTGTTTTGTTCTTTAAAATAGTCTAATAATTTGCTTTTAGAGACAAGTTTGTACGTAGGCCAGGTGTTGCGTCTACCCTCCAAACCCCATCTTGTTTCTAATAACTTTACTATGTTTTGTTTCATAATTACGCCGAGAAAGCGGGGCCAAAAAAGAGTTTGGACGGGTGGTGGTGGTGCCTTGGGTGCTCCCCGGGGATGGCAGTTCTGGTGCGGAAACCTTAAAAGAGACGTTCACGTGCTGCACTGGCCTGGTGTAGTGACAGTCCAAGAACCTGAGCCAGGTCTTGGACGAGACAGTTCATTAAGCCTTTACTTAATTCTGCGGATTCTGTGAATATGCAGGCCTGTGCTGCTGCTCGATGTGCTGCTCAGCTCCCAGACCTGGGAGTTAAAATGTCCCAGCCCCCTTTCTTTTCTTAAACTTTGTCCCACACCAGGCCTTTTCCATTCGCTTCTCTGTTTTGGTGTGATTACTGTAGGCTTTTTTAAAAGAGCTAATCGTTAGGGGAGGAGATTGGTCTCAGCTGCATTGTACCAGCTGTGAAATTGCTACTGGAGGTGCTAGTTCTTGCTGGATGAATTTGGAAAGTTGGTTATGTTCTGGGATTCCTCAGCTCTTCTAAAATCTGAGGTTTTGATAGCATTTTTATGTCTTAATAGTTTAAAGTAAAAACTAATGCAAGAAAGCGGAGATCCTTCTGGTGGGATTTCTTAAAAGGCTTGGTCTGATCCTAGGTTATAATGCTGTGACCTACGTAGCAAAGACCTGTGGAGTGTTTTTCTTTTTGTTCAGAACTGTTCCAGTGGTAAAACGCCTCGCGTGGATCCAACTGTGTTTTCATACGAGCCTGCTTTAACATGTGTAGTTACTGTGTTTTTTGATACAGGATGTGTCAAGTCAGTATCATGTAGCTTTTTCTACTGCGATAGTCCCTGGTATGTAACAGGTGAAAAGGCTTCGGCTCTACAGGTGTGGTTGAACAGCACAACTTCAGCACTTGGGAAGGAGCTGCAGGTTTTGTCACTCAGACTTTCTTCTGACTTTCATTCCTCTTTCCCTAGTTTATGTCTAAACTAAGAAGGCAAAAAGGCTGTCGGGTTTCCCAGCACGAGAGCAGAGAGGATTTGCTGCGCTTGTAGTAGTTGCAGTCAGCACTGGGGGTTTGGAAGCGTGTGGGTGCCGCGGCGTGTGTCCTGCCCGGCGCTGGCCGCGGGGAGAGCAGCACCCTGGGTTGCTGGAGGTGGGAAGAAATTAGATTTCTGACTGTGACGCTTAACTTCAGCGTGGTAAACAGACTGAGAAAAATGCCATGTAGAAAACTACATGCCTAGGAGGCTAGGAGAGGGCCACATCACTGGAGCAGTAGAGGACAGTGCTGCTTGCTGGCCCTGGGCAAGAAAAATGCTCCTGGGTGGGGGTAGGGGGATTTGTCCTGAAGTAGCAATAAGAAGAAAAGCTACGTTTGCACGAGGTGCCCCAAGTCTGTATGACTTGGTGTCTTTCTTTTTAAGAGCTCCTACTTCGGAGGCAGCTTATCTACAAAAGCATGTTTTTGCCAATATATCTTATTCCACCCTCCAGGGCTAACTTCTACCTCCTCACCACCAGAGGAAAATAAACAGGGGCACTTGCGTTGGCACTGACATGCCAGTCTGTCACACCCTGAACAACATAGCTATGTTGGCAGAAAAGCTGCTGGAGTGTCGCTAATGCTCAGATGAACCTGCGAGATCTAAACTTTTCTATTTACTTGTGGGAAACCGATCTGTTCATTCAGTAGTGGAGCTCTGTGTGGTCACCTGGCATTGGTCACTAGGAGCTACGTTGCTTTTTGCAGGAGAGGACGAGAAAGTTTGTAGGTACGAATTGGAGGAGATGGTGGCAGTGAACATGTGGAGAGGATTAATCCTCTTTGGGGATGGCTGGGCTTGAAAAAGTTCCACCGCCTTCCCTTTCCCTCTGATGCTGCTTGCTTAAGGGGGGACCTTGGACTTGTCTCGCAGGACACTTAGACCCCGCAGGAGCATATGCAGATGATGGGCGATGTGACTCTTGTAAACTGTCACTGCTAGGGGAAAACAACTCTCCTGGAGTTTGTATGTGTAAACTTTTGGGCAGATACGCTTTAGTCAGACGTGTTAGATACGTGGTGTTGGCTTGCGCTCTTCAGTGACTACTGGCTTTTAAGGATGTTATTGGCATCAGTGTGATTTTTGCCGTCTTAAACTAGCTTCTTCCTCATCCCCGCTGAATTCCTGCAGTTGCATCATCCTGTCCTTTCTTCCTTCTTCCTCTAAGTTCTTCCTTTGACAAAGGTTTCTGTTAATTGCTGAAGAGAGGTAAGGGTTTAATGCTGAAGAACTGTTGACTTGGTTGTGATTATCTAGTGCAAGACAGTGTGTGTGTAACAGGCTGTCGGCCTGCCGGGCAGTTTAATACCAGTTCCCCGTATCTCAGGGTTAATGTGGAATTAATGACAGGGTCTGTTTTGGAGACCTCTGGTAAAATTGCTTTGGTGGATCTCAGTCCAGGGCATTGGTATGTGTGTTGCTGGTCTGCATCACTGCTGGTAATTGTCAATTTGACTGGTTTTCATAGCAGGAAGGCCAAAACTACATGCCTGGGAGGCTAGGAGAGGGCCACATCACTGGAGCAGTAGAGGACAGTGCTGCTTGCTGGCCCTGGGCAGCAAGCAGGGAGCCTTGTCCTCCAAAACTTCCACCCTGTTTGAACTGAAAAATGCACCTCTGCATCTGCCCACCTCTGACGCTACGGGAAAAGGCAAGGAAATAATTGACCAGAAGCCTTTGCTGTGGCACCCCGTGGGCTTCTGCAGTGCCCAGTATCAGCCCATGACCCAGCATGTTTAGGGTGGCGTTTTAGCTGACAACAGTTATGAATTGTGGATTAATGTGTGGCTTTCTTTTTTTTTTTCCCCTAGTCTTTATTTATCAGATGTTATGAAGAAACAACTGGTAATTAAATTCATCTATTCTAATTCTGTTAAAACAATTGTATTGGGGTGCAGTGCTATAAAAAGGTCTAAGCGCAGGACTGGCACCCAGGAAGTCCTGGGTCCTCATCTTCCTTTCGGTGCCGATATGGTTGTGTGGACTTGGTCAAACTACAGCAAATCAGAATAGTTGGAGTCTGTCCACATGTTACAGAAGGAAATCACCCCTGTCTTGCAAATGGAAAGGATGTATTTATGTGGCAGAGCGCCTTGAAGCAATGAACACTGCACATGTAAGAGGTCTTGTCTTGGAGAGATTTACGCAGTGGATACATAAGCTGTTCAGATTGTACTTGGTTAGGAAGTGGAGTGTTTCAGGGTCTCACTGAGCTGGCCACGTGATAAGCCCTTCAGAAGGGCACTGTGCATGTCCCTGGATTTTTCTCGGAGATGTTGAGTCTGAAACAATGGTGCGGTGCTGCCAGCAGCAGTTTAAGCAGGTCACTGAAACCAAGTGGTGGAATAAGACCCATGCCCAGGTAAAGGCCACTGGCAGAAGAGCTTGTTTCTAGGCTGCAGGCTTTGTCAGCCTTGCTTTTAGGACCAGGACCTCCTTCCTCCTGGACTCCATCGCAGGGTCAGCTGATCTTCCTCTGCAGAGCAGAGGAGTTTGTATGTGAAGTTGCCTGGTGACAGCTCCAAGGGAGCTGTTGATGTTGGGATAGCAGTTGGGGAACATCAGCACCTACTTAGTGATGCATTTAACAGCTGATAGCGCTTGAAGTGTTGTCTCCAAAGCTTGATGCTCTTGGTATTTTTGATTGCCTGAGGTCTTTTCAACTGTGAAGGTTAGAAATCTGTTGCTGTAAACATCAAAGTTGGGTTTCTGTTGTAGTAAGAGTTGTGCTGAGGGCAGAGGCCCTTAGTGCCTCTGCTGCTTCTGACCCTGGTGACAGTGGGTGGCTTTTTGGTGACTGCCAAGCAGGGGAATGACATACGGTGAAAGTGTGTTAAGGTACCTGTAAGCAGGCAGTGACTTCCCAGCAGCCAAATGTTTGTCCATAGCCAAGGTAAACTAATGTTCCCAGTAGTGACTCTTTCAGGTAGTATTTCCTAGGAGATTGTTTAGAGTTGTCATACCTGGGCTTATTCCCAGCTCTACAAAGCCCTGTTGAGAGACTTTTGTTGCTGATGACCACCCCACCCAGTCCCCTAATTGTTGTCCACCTGGAGCAGGATTGAGTTTGGTGGGGTTTGTAGGAGCTCAGCTCTTCTGAAAATCAGTTTGCAAATTTGTCCCCTTTCCTGTCTGAGGAGTGAGCATGTTTAACCACTGTGGTGTGGGAGGGTAATCCCAAATTCATGATTTGTGAATGGCTTTGTAGTTCATGGTGTATTGCATTTGATGGCCTTAGTTTACTCCCAGTACTCAGGTGCTGTAGAGGCCATGCTGTGTCTGCTTTGGGGGCAGGAGTAGGTTACCTTTGTGTGTTGCATAGCAGTAATGGGGGGGGGGGGACACATGACAAAAAAAAGCCCACAAAAGGGGGGAAAAAAAAACAACCCACCTAGCAGGATGTCCTGTTAATATATTTTGGTTTAGAGAGCAGGGCAAGTCCACCAGCTTTCTAGGTTTCAGTGTAATAGAGTAGGTTTCAGTAATAGAGGTAGGTATTCAGCATATTAATCCTAATATGTTTCAGCAGCTGCTTGCACAGTCTTCATTAGGAGCTTGGGAGAGTGGTTGTCATCACTTCAGCATCCTCCTACCCCTCTTTTGAAGACTCTTGCTGCAGCCAGAGAAGTATGGGCACAATTTCTGTGGAGGTGCTGGAGAACACAGGGGACGGCTTGTGATAGTATTTCAGGCAGCTCTGTCTCAACTGCCTGTTTTTTGTTGTAAGATTTAAGAAAAAAAATCTCTTCAAGTTTAGTATAATCTTTCTTTTCTTGACAGTTCTCAGAGGTGGCTGCTGGAGACTACAGAGTCAGCAGGCACAGGCTGTGCTTGAGGGTCTCGGCTCATCTCCTTGGGAAAGGAGATGATAGGATCTGCTACACAGGTGGGAGACTACATTGGTCCAGAACCTAGTTTAGGGCTTAGCGTGTCATCCAGTCCTGAGCTTGAGGCTGTGGAGCTGCTGTTTGCTGGCCATCGTGGTAAACCCAGGTTAAGGAATCCTGCCATCCCCTGCCACTTGCTCATTATTTGCAAGACGGCTCCACAGAGTTGTGCTAGGAGGGTGACGGATTGCAGTACAGAGATGGGAACAGGAACTGGGAAGGAAATCTTTACCTGGTTTTGCTACCAGGGCTAGTACATTGTAAAACTGCAGTCTGAGCTGGAAATCCTGCAGCATCTCTTCACTAATGTTGACCTGGAATTTATCTGGCTGCCTGCCATGTGCTAAATAAACCCCAAGTCATGTTGGAGGCTCCTTCTACCCCTTTGAATCCTAGCCCCTTTCTGGGATAGCAACCCGCAGGCCAGATTTTCTTCTGTGGAGGTTTTTAAACGACCACTTTGGAGCCCCTTGAAACTAGATACTAGTGGGAATTCCTGCAAGGCCTCTCCAGCCTTGCTGGCTGCGACATCCTGGAGTGAAAACATGGCTTGGATTGAGGATTGGTCAGTTGGTAAATTAGTACAAACCCAGCTAGTACAATTGCTTGAATTTCCTAACGAGCAGCAAAGAGGTCTGGGTAGGTAAGAAATGTTGCATAAAGTGGGATCAGAGGTCTGCACCTCTGCCATCTGCTGTGTGGTGGTGATTTGTAAGGAAGTCCGAGTTGTGTGGTGTGGTCTGGCTTCAGACTTGTTCTTGTACCTTCACCTTCCTGCCTTTTCTTTTTTAGGATTCTCAAATTCTGTGTTCAAGAGATGCCTTTTTACCACTTGCATCTTTGTAGTGTCCTGGCACTGAAGATGCTGTCCTCATAATTGGGACTTGGCTCGTATTACTGTGGCAGAATCAGGAGTTGTCTTTCAGCTGGAAAAGTACCGAGTTTTATTTTTTTTCTTGAAAGAGATTGCATTTTAAAAACACCATTCTGACGGTGTCTTAACTGTTGTTTGCCTTCTTAAAAAACTTAATCATGTTCAAACCTAGTGGGAAGGAGTCAGATGCTTACGCAGAATCTTCCAGGTGCTGTTGGCAGAGGGGAACTGCCTGGTTTGTTGTATGTATTTTGGTTTCACTTGTTCCTGCTGATATCTAGCCTTTGGTTCGCGTGTCTCGCTTCCCTTGCTAGTGGAAGGAGACTTTAATAGAACGGAGGAGTGATTCATGCTGAGGAAGAAAATTATCTCTTATCTAGGTTGCCTCTAAGCCAGTCCTACCAGAGCTGACTTTATCCTTGAGAGGCTGAAAAGTTGGTCTAAAAGGTAAATATTTGTTCTCTAGAGTGTCTGAGATTGATCTGAAATCCAGGTGTCTGGTGCGGTTGCCGGTGGGAAGGAAGCTACGCTTGTCTGTGTTCACACAGCGCAGTGCGATTCAACCTGCAAGGAGAACAAAAACTGTTCTGGAGGAGCATAATTAAAAACTTGCTGAAATCTGTGTAACCTCATCGACTAAGCAATGTTTTTCTTCCACCTCTGTTACGATAGTACGTCTGAGGAGCGGCTGAGGGAACTGGGTTTGTTTAGCTTAGAGAAGAGGAGGCTGAGGGGAGACCTTATCGCGCTCTACCACTACCTGAAAGGAGGCTGTAGTGAGGTGGGTGTTGGTCTCTTCTCCCATGTAGTTAGCGATAGGACGAGAGGAAACGGGCTCAAGCTGTGCCAGGAGAGGTTTAGGTTGGAAATTAGGAAAAATTTCTTCACGGAAAGGGTGGTCAAGCATTGGAACAGGCTGCCCAGAGAGGTGGTGGAGTCACCATCCCTGGAAGTGTTCAAAAAAATGGGCAGATGTGGCACTTCGGGACATGGTTTAGTCTAGTCTGGCCTTGATTGGTTTAGTGTGGACTTGGTAGTGTAGGTTAATGGTTGGACTGGATGATCTTAAAGGTCTTTTCCAACCTAAATGATTCTATGATTCTGTGGGAGAGAAAGCTAAGAAGTCTAGCTCCTGGCTTTTCTGCTCTCCCAGCACTGAGGTTCCTGGGATATCAGCACTCTTCTGCATCTTAAGAAAGTCACTGGAGCTTTGCTAAGTCAACTGGGAGGAAGTTCAAATACTTGGCAGTGTGGCTTTTCTTCAGGGTTGTATAGTAGGACACTTAGGGAGGCTTTTGTAGTACCAAGTAGAATGTTTCCATACCCTTTCTTTTAAAAACTGCAGTGGAAATTCTGCATGGCTTTCTGTAGCCAACCTGCCCCTGCCTTGATGATTGCCCAGAATTCAGCAGGAACAGAAAGTGAAACTGGCTGGTCTGTTGGTCGTGAGATGTGCAGTAAGTGGAAAAAATGTATAAAACTAAACCAGATGAGCTTTGCAGTCCTATTATTATCATCTTTATGGAGAAAGCTGTCAGTGGTAGGAACAAGCCAAGCCAATTCTTCTGTAATTAGCCCCATACAATTACATGGTATTTAGCGATGTTTGGCTTGAGCTCTAAGTTCTTGTGTATGACAGGGAGTTTCTGATGAGAACATGAAGTTTAGATATCTAGAGTGAATATGTTGCAGTTAACCTAATCATTTAAAATCTTTTCATGCTCCTTTAGCTTCTGTCTTAAAGGTCATTGAAATCTAGACCTGGGATGCCCTTTTTAGCCTTTGCACAGCATCAGTTAGTGTTCTATTTTTGAGCACTGGCTAGCATTGGATATGAGGGAAGCTACTTTGGAAGGGTTTGTAGTATTTGCGGTTTATTTGCTACTTTATTGCTTGGCAGTAGTTCATACTCCTGATTTTTGAGGGAGATTGCTGTGGCTTGAGCCGTTGCTGCTGAGTGTTTCTCTGCTGTACCTAACCTCAAAATTACTTTTGCTGCCTCTTTGGATTCTTCCGCTTCCAGCAGAGGAAAGTAGGCCTTCTGGCTTAACCTGAGCACAATCTGAAGAGCTCCCTAGCCCAGAGCTCAGCAGTGGCACAGATCATCTCTTGACCTAAGCCAAGCATATCACTTGGGTCTTGGTCCTGCCTTGAGCTGTGCGTAAATTGATTCTCCCTGCCCTCCTGTTGAAGAGGGCTTGCTGTAGGTTTGGGATCTCTCGTTCATGCCTTGGTTTCTCTGTCTTTTTACAGTGCATCTTTTCTTGAAAAGGTAATGGAACTCCTTTAGCTATAAGACTCATTGTATGCATTTGCTGAGTATTACCCATCTGTGTATAATTCCAATACAGCTGTTGGTTTTACATCTAAGATGTCTACAGCTCCTGTCCAAGGAAGTTCTATAGTTTAGATGGTAAGTGGGGTGTGCGATTAACCTTGTGTGTCTGGCTCTTTCAGAACAGGGCAGTCGGACGGCCCAAAGGGAAACTGGGCACTGCTTCTGCGGTAAAGCTCGCAGCTAATCGGACAACCGCTGGAGCACGTCGGAGGAGGACGCGATGCCGCAAGTGCGAGGCGTGTCTGCGGACAGAGTGCGGCGAGTGTCACTTCTGCAAAGACATGAAGAAATTTGGGGGACCTGGCAGGATGAAACAGTCCTGCATTATGAGGCAGTGTATCGCAGTAAGTGTACCTGTTGGCTACAGCTCATTTGGAGATTTCTTTCCTCTGTCTGTCTCCTGGTGACAAGGTGTGGAACCTGAGAACTCTGCTCTGAGTAGTCTCTAAAGTGCATCAGGCAAAACGGGGATCTCAATTCAGATCTCTTCTTCCCGTTGCTTTTCTCCCCTCCCTCCCATCTTAAACCAGAATGCTCCTAAAGCTTAGTAGCATAGCTTTCATTCTCAGTAATGTAGAAGGCAAATGTGGATATTATCAGTACACCAGAAATTGGCACTCAAATCACACTGAAATTCTGGAATTTGGGGGAGGAGGGGAAGGGTGGGAAGTTCTGATTCAAGGGAAAAGAGGCCTGTTTGGTTTGGATCTCTGAATTTCTTGAGAAAAGCTGCCTTGCAACTATCTTTACCATCTTAACTACTTAACCAACTTAAGATATGGAGCAATCTTTGACTGGCATCCTCTGAGACTTTGGCGTTGGTGACCCCAGCCCCAGGCTACTTGAGACCTTAATTTCAATTTATTTGCTGTTACCTAGACATATAGGAAGGATCTGATCCAGATGAGCCAAAGAGCCATCAAGCCAGGGTCTTGTCTTACTCAGGGACTGGAAATGGCTGTTGGGGGATGAGCGTCAGAACAGGGCAAGCAGGCAGTCAGTTTCCTGGGCTCCTGTGATAGGAGAAGCTCAGAAGCTTCTTGAGTCATAAGTGATGGCTTTGTGTTTAACAAATATTGACAGATTAATCTTCCATTAAGTTGTCCAAGCACCTTTTGAATCTGTTGCTTTCATACTGACTGTCGAGGAGCTTCTCCTCAGGTCTCATGTCCACAGTGCCCCCATTCAAGAGTAAAAATTAGCCTTAGCTTTTCTCTTAATTCTTTGGAAAGTCTTGATTATGCTGTTGTTAAGGGTATGGTTTTCTGTTGTGTATTTTTAAGGAAAGGAATGTTATTTATTCATAACTGAAATGTCACCCCATCTATACTGATTTCTCTGTAACTCTTGTTACAGTTCCTTTCATTTAGGGTTTTGTTTTGTTTTTTTTTTTCTTTAATTCTGATGAGGAAACTGAAGTGGAGGCATTAAATGACTTGGTCTGACACTGATTAAAAAAAAAAAAACTGATAAGCACTTCAGGTTTCCAGTAGTTGCTCCTGGTAGCTCACTCCATGTCCTGTTCTAAGCCATGCACTGTTCTTGACATAGAGGATTGGATTCAGCTCTGCTGGATCTTTCAGTAAAGTACATAGAATATCTACCTTTCCACAGAGTGCTTTCGCAGCTCAAGTGTCTTTTTCTTTGAACACTTGATTTCCTGGAGTGTGGCATGAATTGAACAGCATGGATGAAGAATTTATTATTCTCTAGGGGGAAGAAATAGTGAAATCGTGCTGCCTTTTTAGTGGAGGGATTAAATTAGGGCTGCAGTGTGCTTTCTTGTCCTGACTGATGAAGGAAACTTTCATACTAAGCTGTTTCAGTCTTGATACACAGGCTGAGCCCTTTGGAGATGAACTGGGTTCTCTTCTGGCTGAGTGTAGTCATACTCTCATCCCCTTTGTTCTGACGAAGAAGTTTGGTTTTTTTTTTGTTTCTTGGTATCTGCAGTTTTATTTCTAGGAGCTGTGGTTAGAGTACAGGGCTTGGTAGCCAGGGTACTCTGTTGCCTTGTCCCACCCTTGAATGCACTGAAGAAGACCTCTCTACCCTTCATAGGTTCCCAGTGGTGTAAATATCAGGGGGAGTATTACAAACTTTCTTAGAGCAGCAAAAGCACAGAAAATTAACAAGTTGAACTGTTGTAACTTTTAATGGTGCCTTACATTTCTATAAGCAATCCTATCGTCTTTACTCTTGTTCATTATGTTCTCCAACAATTGCAGTAGTAATGTATTGTGGTATCTATCCAACAGCTTCCAGCCAAAAAAAAAAAAAAAAACCCAAAACACCAAAGCAAGGTTCTGTGGAAGTAATGATCCCTACAGTTCTGGGATTGTGCTTTCCTCTGGTTAATAACATCGACAATATTAACTAGACACAGACTTTCATTAGACTCGGAAGCCTTAAGAGAGCCTGTACTGCTGTTCAGAGAACAGGAAACTCCTCTGCATCACTAGTTCAATCAAGAAAGAAAACAGGAGTGCCTGGGACACTTTATGCTGCGTTGAATAGGTCTGAAGGGAGTGTGGGGGCTCTGTGCTGGCAGGACGAGTTGTGACAGCATGGCTGCTGTTCCAGCCCGTCAGTGGGACGGGGCTAGTTGGGGCGCAGAGGAGATTCCCTAGACACCCTTGCTACGAGCAAGAAAAATTGTGCTGCTCCCGGGATGTTTGTTCTTGTGTGTGGATATAAATACTTGTTGTGTGGGAGATAGGACAAAACAAGTGGACAGAGCTCGTATGGCTCTAGACAACTTAGCTTTACTCTGGGTTACCTGCTGGTGGAATGGGATCCTGGGGATTCCTATTTTGTGCTTGGAGGAAGGGTGGGAATTAAATAGCATTTGCAGAATGCTTTTAAAATGCAGCGTGGGTAAGTACTGGCACAAGAAAGCAGGAAAGTGTTGCCGTAGCTAGTGTATCAGATGTTGGTGTGTGGGGCAGCACACTGTACGCTGTAATGGCTTACTGTAGCTGGGTTTTTCCCTATCTGAAACTTGCTGAAGGGATGCACTGTTGCTGCATAGGTTTGGTTCGGTGTGCAAGTATCTGCTCACGGATTTTATTCACTCCATCTATGAGAGATCCTTGCTGTGAAAAGCCACATCTGGCTACTTAAGGATTTGCAACCTAATTGATTGCATTTCACATTACAGCCAGCTTCTTATGAGGATCTTCCTTTTCTTTCTTGTAATGAGGCTTATACCTTATTGCCGCAAACCAGAAGTTTGTTCCTCATTAGCACAAAGGTGGCTTTTTAATTAGACTGGCATTCAGTGCTTTGACATGGGTGACAGGTATGTGAGATGCTGCAGTTCCCTTTCTACCTCAGCAAAAGGCAGGGAAAAAATGAGCGCGCTTCTCACTTGTGACACTTGCAGGAAAGGAATTATCTTTTTAAGTGTCTGTGTGCAATGCTCAGGTTGGGAGCAGGGCCCTAGATAATAGACTGTCAGTCAGAAGAAGGTCTGGTTTTGCTTCTGTTGTGGGCTTGCTGTGAGACCTGGATTGGGTCCCATAACATCTGTCTGCCCTGCTTGTAAAATAGGGGAGCTGCCAAATTGCTAGTTAGATTGTGAAGCTTAATGGATGTGAATAGTAATGTTCTAGGTTGCTGCTTTTCCTTCCTGTTGTACACTTAAGTGACTTGCATGCCAACATCTGTGTCAGCTCACAGATTCAAGGGACCCACCATAAAAAGAATTTTCATTCATCCCTGGGATGCCCTATGAATCTATGTTGCTAGAGGGAGGGCACTTTCGTTCCATGAAACGTGTCCTGTGATGCTTGGGCTGGGTACCCAGCCCTGATTGTTACCAGTTTTTCTTGCCTTTGTTGCTCTGTTGGGCTGGAGCTTTCAGCAGTTTGCACAATTAATCCCTATTTATCTCCTTTTTGAGGATACTGTAAATGCACATTGAGTTCTTCTGTTTTGATATGTCTTCTGTGTCCTGATCAAGACTTCTTTCTGATATGTGTAAACAGCCGGTGTTGCCTCATACTGCTGTGTGTCTGGTGTGTGGAGAAGCTGGGAAAGAAGACACTGTGGAAGAGGAGGAGAGCAAGTTTAATCTCATGCTAATGGAATGCTCCATTTGTAATGAAATAATACACCCAGGATGCCTTAAGGTGAGTACAAGGATGTGATACACCTTGGAAACAAAAACTGGATTGCTTATCACCTTAATATAAAGGTAGTGCACAGAAATTAGAAAGTTTTCACATTTTTGTCTTTGGAAACTTAAGTGAGCCACTTAAGAGGTTGGTGCAAGAGGCAGGGTGGCAGCTGTGGCACACGCAGTCGTGACTGGCAGGTGAGGATCCTCTGATGTAACCAGCATCCCCTGTAAGCAGAGACTCTTGCCTTGGACAGCTCGAAATATGTGTAGATGCAAATGTCTTGGTGGGGGGGGTTGTTTTGTTTTTCTTTCTTTCTTTTTTGCCCCTTATTTAAGGAAGTGAGGAGTTTCAGTTGGGACAGGAAGCTCAAGAGGACAGAGAAATCTGCCTGTACTTTTGGATGAGTTAGTCACAATCCTCATATCGGTGGCTCCTTCCTGTGTCCCACAAAGTACAAATGAGTAGTTTGCTGTTTGCATTTGTCCAGGCACAGATGTGCCTTTCAGTGGCAGTTGGCTTTAAAGATGTTATGAGCAAATGTTACAGTAAGAAGACTGCAGCTCTGGAGAACAAACTGAGTGAGTTTCAGGCTGCAGGAGTGCTCACCTTTGGCTGACTTGAGTCCTGTGAGCGGCTGTATTCTTTGCTGTTAACAAAAGTGTCATTTTGGGCATATCTTTGTGTATTAGCATTTAGAAGCCTCCTTTCTCCAGAGCTGGTTTGTTTCAGCTGATCAGCTATTTCCTGTTGCTGATTTGTTTATGGTTAAAGTGATTTGCCAAAGCAAATGTATTCTGACACACCATGCCCCAGAAAGCAGCTCTTGGCCCTTCTGGGATCTCTGGAAGGAGAGGTACGTTCCTTATGCAGGCCCGGGGTGATGATCTCCCGGCTTTTTATTTTTCTTGCGCTGTATATAGTATTGCACCAAGCTATGTGTGTGTCGCTTATTAGAGCAGAAAGTAGGTAGCTGGCAAACCAGAACTGTGGCCGTCTCCCTGATTCATGAAATTGGTGCTCACAGCTCCTGCCACAGATGGGCTCCAAAAGGGAGCTTTGCTTGCTTGGCTCTGCTTAAAACAAGGCTTCGGGGGCTGATGAAGCAAGGGAAGGGAGCTGCTCATTTTGAGGTACCTCAATTTTGGCTTGTAGCTGCCGCTGCTTTCCTATTCCAGTCCTTCCTGAAAGTGCCCTGTGCTCCCCCATCTCTCGCTTTGCAGTGTCAGTGACGCTTCATGGCTGAGTCCAGAAGACATGATTGTTGTCTAATGGCAGTTCAGATACGGTTTCCTCTCCCCATACCACATTTGGGACTAGTTGCACAGGATGTGGGTCAGATCTGTGAAATCAAGCAAGTGCTGTTTGTTCTTTTATGCATGTGTGGTGTTCTGAGTGCTGTTTTGGTAACTAGGAACAATGTTGCTTTGGGTATTTCTGAAAATTAAGCAGTGGGAGATTTACGGTGTGCCTTGTGTGTCTTGTATTTTAATTTCTCAGTGCTTCTGTTGGGCTGGAATGGTGGGTTAACTGGTACTGTTTATTTACTGAGACAAAGGGCACTGGTAGGATTTTGGTCTTGGAAGGTGAGATGAGCCTATGAGCAAAAGGAAAATGGAGCCTCTTCCTTGGTTCCCTCCTTGCTCTTTATTCCTGGATTCCATGTTTTTCTGCGAGACAGAAATCTGTTGCCATGTTTGGCTGTTGTTCGAGCCCCTGATGTGGGCTTAAGCCCAGAGGATGGAGCCCATAAATAGTCCTTGTGGGAAGTGCCTTTGAATGCAGACACAGCCCCAGGGCAGCTGCTTCGGCTGTCCACCAAGAGGGGACCCTTCCTGTCCTACTCGGTAAATAGGCAGTAGTACATGTGAACTGTCAGTCATCTCCAGTTAAGTGTCTGGCAAATGTACTTTTGGGGGAGACTGGAATAAACTGGATCAGTGAAGGGAGGAGTGTCCTTTCCTGGCTTATTCCCATGTGGAGTGAATTCCTTTCAAGTTGCATCTCCAAAACTTGGGGAGTAGTTTGGCACATACACTGGCTAATTTGTACTCCAGGGCAGGTTGTTCCTGGTTTGAAGTCCATCCTCTTCCAGCTTCCTGATTTGTCTGTACATGTTTGTGGTGCGTTTTCTCCATGAAGAAACAGTGTCAGAGGATGACCTCTTTGGGGAGATTAAGGGTAGCTCCAGTGCATCTGTGCTCTGACACACTTGCAGCCTTGAGGGGCTTCTGTGGGTGCTTTGTGCTGGGGGAGCCCTGGGTACCAGAGCACATTAGGTGCTTGCATTGGAACCGCACTAAGGACAGCCAGGATGTTCCACGTACTGAGAAGTCTCGTGGGAGGTTTCTGCCATGCTTCTTTCCTCAAAAATACAATACCAACACAAACGCTTGTTTTCCTGAAGAGTTTCTTATGAAAACTATCTTGGTGAGCATTTTGCAAGTGCAGCATTGTTTCCAGAGGGAGCTAGAGAGGTTTTTGGAGGAATATTGCCTTTCGTCGTTACAGAGCGTTTGAGTTGAACTGATAACTGATGAAAATTTCTTGCTACGTGTCAAATTTCTAGTCATGCTGGTTAGCATGTGTGAAGTGAGTGCAGTAGCTGATGCCGTTTCCTTAAGGAGAAGGGGTTCATTTTCCCCAGTAGGAGCCTGTTCTTTTTCATCTTAGATGGATATAGCGATAATGATGGAAAAGGTGAATACTTAGGTGCCTTGTCAGAACAGCAGAAGTACAAAGACCTCTTCCAGCACAGCTGTGCTGCTGCCCATGGGTTCAGCCCAGGTGCATCTCGCTGCCTGTGTTGTTTCAGTGTTGGCACTGCCAGAACTCTTGGCCTTCACTCAGCGGTGTCAGATCGGCATCCTGGGGTGTCCATATTCCCTAACAAGAAGACTTCACAGTAGCGTAGTCTCATGTTTAGACTTCCTGAATTGCTGACCTCATGCTTCAGGTACGTTTCTGAAGGTGCCTCACACTGTGGCTCAGACACCCACCTGCTGTTTGTAGCAAACACTCGGAACTGGCTCCCACCCAGCCTGAAAGGCTTGGGACAGATTCAGTGGCAGGTTTGTGTGTGTCTAATTAGTTTGCTTATAGTTCCTCACATCTGTTCAGTTCCTTAAACTTCACAGGAGGGACAGAGCTGTAATGCTTTCCCTTCAGTAGCATTTGTTCTATATTCAGTGCGGGAAGTAACTTGTTCCAAACTTGGGCTTGGGCCAGGAATTGTTCCCCTGAGGCAGAGATGTATACAACAACTCCTGGAGTATCTTACACCTACCATGGGAAAGAAGGTTCAAAGGCACACAGTTGTGATAAAACCAGTATTTAAATTCTGCCCACTTCATTTACTCATTTATTAACTCCAGAAGACTTGCTGAGAGAGGCTGACATGTCATCACTCTTGCTGGATGGTGAAACCAGAATGGCTGCTGTCTGGCTCGGGGACTCGAGGAAGCAGTTCCCCTAAAGCCAGGGCTTGATCCTGCACAGCTAGTACATTTTCGCTGAGCTGGGAGGTGAGGAGGAAATGTTTCAGAAACATGAAAAATCTGCAGATCTTTGCCCCTGCCTGTTTCAGCAGCAGTCTTCTGCTACTGTGCTGCTGATGCCAATGCTTAGCTATTTGTCTTGACAGTAGCATGTTTTTGTTGTCCATAATAGTAATAAATGTATCTTCTTTTTTTTTTCCCCCCAAGGCTTATTTCTGAATATATAACTAAACCCTTAAATGTGAACTTGCTATCAGTGAGCATATGTGTGTGTGTGGAGGGGGGTTTTTACCTTAGCTCTACTTTTCATCCTTAGTTTCATTCACAGAAATGCCTTTTTGGAAACACCTCCTGTTTGGAAAGTAATGCGGGCTCTTATATGGAAATTCAGAAACCAGCAGCTTTTCAACTGTATAGGGCAGGCCTGTGCTTTTATTGTAGTGTAACAACAGTGAGTGTGCGTCTTCTCTTTCAAAAAGCAAAATGTCACAGTCTCTCAGAGGTAGTGAAGTAGTAAGCATTTCTCTTCCTCACACTAGCTGGGTAACTGTGGGTGTGAGAAACCTTAAAAATGCCTTTGTGTGTCCAGTCTTCTGAATAAAAGTGCCTGTTCTCTAGCTGACTTGGCAACCATCATTTTTATTGGCACATGGGCTTGAGGGCTGGAGGCATGGGACTGCTAGTTCTGATACATAAAGAAAAATATTTTAAGGAACACTTGATTACAGTGTAGGGTGCTTTGCTTCTAAAAATGCCGAACAGTATTAATGTGTGTGAGAATGTGTGTATGGGAAAAATCCCTTCCTATTAAAAGATCAGACTGTGCCTCACTCCAGGGAGTGGGGGGACCGGCACAGGACCGAGCTTTTCAAATAATTGGTGTGGGAGGACATTTGGAGTTGGTAGGATTACAGTCCTCGGTTTTGGGGGTTTAGGGTTGGGTTGTTGGGGTGTGTTTTGTTGGTTTGGGTTTTTTTGCAAGAGCAGAATGTGTGTGCCCTGTGCTAATTGGGATTGTCCTTGACCTTCATAAAAAGCCCAGACCTGAACCCTTTGTCAAACACCAGTTTGGCCAGCATGCTTTCCTTCCCTGTTGACATCATCGGAAGGGTCATTGTGCAGGACCGAGGGCTTGCTCAGCGCCGGCAGGATGGTGCAGCACCTCCGGTGATCTGGGTTTCTTTTCTGCAGTCACTGGGAGGGCAGCAGTCAATCGGAGAAAATCGAGCTGTACAAAATGCCTCTATATGATCTACCTGTAGACTTTTGCAGCTTTTTGCAGCACAATTGTGAATTGAGTTGTGCCTTTCTTTCACCAGGTGAAGGAATCGGATGGTGTGGTTAACGATGAGCTGCCGAACTGCTGGGAGTGTCCAAAGTGCAACCATGCAGGGAAGACTGGAAAAGTGAGTTTAATGGGAATAAGTGGTGCTGGAATGAGATACAAAATCTCAAGCATTCCCTCTGGCTTGTAGATATAATTTTGCCCAATACCAGCTTTTGATTTTGTGCTTAATTCAGTTGAGCTGAAGGAAATAAGCTGATGGCTTTCTGTCCTTTAATAACTTCTGTATTCTTCTCCCAAAACCTGGGGAAGATTTAGTTCAGTTCTGTGCGCTGCTGCCTGTTAATTTCTAAGATGAAAATACTTTTTTAAAAAAACAAAATGTAGAAGCAATTATGCAAAAAGTAAAGTGTCTGTTGGAATTAGGGAAACATTATTTCTTTGCAAACTGAGACAGACACTGCAAGCATGTAGTTACAAAAATAACTTTATGAAGGTTGAAACTACTTTACTCTTAACTCCTTCCTAATCATTTTGTCTGTTACAAAGTGATCAACCCACCAGTGTCGGAGGCAACTTAGATAAAGAGCTGAGAAAGGCATAAGATATAAAGTTTGTTTGTGTTTTGTGTCTCTTTGGCGTACAAGCAAAAGCGCGGACCAGGATTCAAATACGCATCAAATCTCCCAGGCTCATTGCTGAAGGAACAGAAAATGAACAGAGACAATAAGGAAGTAACAGATGCTGCAAAACGGAAAGGGGACTGTGAAGAAACTCCCAGGCGGAAATCAGAGGAACATTCCAAAAAGACTCCAGTTGACTCAATACTGAGGAGAAAGTCAGACGAAGTGCATCTGTGGAGGAAAAGGAAATTTGAGAAACCCCAGGAACCCACTATGAGAAAGCGGGTATGACAAAACACTCTTTTCATGTACTTACACAGATGCGCGTGGGCTGGTTGGGGCTGATGTCTCTTGCCTTCTGGCTTATAGCTCATCTTGAAATCCCAGATTGTTACAAAAGAAGCGGCGATGTTTTACCTTGCTTTCTGAAAACTGCTAGTCTAACAGGACAGTAGTTTGAACTGCGACGCTCGGGTTGACATTCAGAGGCTGGAAACACTGGGCGACGGCTGTTGTTTTATTCAAAATACTAGAAATCCCACTTTAACTGAAAAGCTTTTACAAGGTGCTTGGAGCAGGAACGAGGTGAAAATAAATTTTTAATGGAAACTTTTTTCATCTTTACCCACTTGGTGGCGCATGGCAGCTTGTTTTGTGGCTGGTTCAGGGATGTACAATGCTCGTAACCCATCAGAGGACCTTTAGAAATGACACCTTCTGTAGCCTGCAGAGAGGCGGAGCCGCTCACAACAGCGATGGAGACAGCTTTTCCCTGAATTTAACAGTCAGGGCTCTTGGGCCAGGCAGGGACACTACGAATTATCTTGTGGATTGTGACATATGGTACTTGGCATATACAGAAATGCTGGTTTGTAGAGGTAGAAATGAGGACCTAGATTTAATGTGTCTCACAAGTAAACGGCTGATGGCTTTAAAATCAGAATCGGTGGCTGGTTTTGTATTGCATGTGTAGTTCACGAGGAGTGGCAGTCAGTCTGCCCCGCGAGGCTTGACAGCGGGAACACTACAGTACAGTAAATGTAGGGATTGGGGTTGCTTTGGTGGAATGAGAACGCGAAATTCATTATAGCAGTTTATGCATATCTGCTTTCTGGCCATGCTTTCCTTTTCCCATCCCTATGGACTTGCTGCAGTGTTTATGGATGGCTTGAATCGCTCCATGAAAGCCCCCCAGTGCGTGAGGAAGGCACTGTGGATCACCAGACCTTCATCAGACAACACAACAAATGTCGTGTTTTGGGGTTTTTACTTTTCTTTCTTCCAACAGCTAAAACTTGGAAAAGAAGAGAAACTCTTCAGGAAGAAGGTACTTTGCCTTTTTAATTAGATGTGTTCTCAACCCCTTTTAGTCCCCTCTCCTCATGTGAGCTGAATGGTGAGCCAGTTTCTCTATCAGTCATGTCTTTGTGTCACTGCAGGCATTTTTATTACCACATTTACATCGTGAAATTACAGAATATCTCTCTCATGGAAACCTTAACACTCCAGGATAGTTTAGCTGCAATGTCTGGTTTTATATTTTCTGTTCCAGTGTCCCGTATTAAAATACAGCAGCAAGCTGTGTTTTGATGACCCAAGGAATAAAATTCTGTTTCTATACTGGTGTTTCACTCTTCCTGTGTGGTTGAATCTTGCCCCTGCCACACAGCCCCTCAGCAGTCTGTGCCACAGCGCGTCCCCGGAGTCCCCCACTGACACCCCAGGGAGCCAAGGGCAACCTGGCACGCAAGTACTGGTGACCTCTCACGTCTGGCACAATAACAGAAGTCAGATACCTTTAAACTAAGCGCTCGTCTGTACCCTGTGTGAAGGATCCTGCAAGCTGACAGTAGTCTGATGTTGTAATTTTTTTTTTTTATTCTAACCTGTCATTAACTTACTGTGACCTCTCCCTTTATAATATGTTAATTTAAAGACAGGGTGATCAGCTTTCAATGCTGTGCGCCGCAATCTGAAGCATAGGAGCACATCCACTGACTTGATTCAATTAGTTTATCGCGAAAGCACAGACCTTCTGATATAACAAGTGTGTTCACAGCGGTTCACCTTTTCTTGCCAGTCCAGATCTCTTCTTATTAGAGCTGTTTCATTTTAACAGTTGGTGGCTTCTTTCTTGCTTGTAGTGATCAGATTAGACTTGAAGTTGTCCCTGGTCTTAGTTTGTACGTCTCTTATCTGGTGTGCATCAAAGAGAGATTTGATTAATGCAAGCAAGTGAAGTGCAGTTTGCTGTTACGAACAGCGACTGGGGCGGGGAAGGAGGTGCCAGCTCTCCCCTGTCAGCCTGCGTTGTGTCGGAGATCTTGTCGGCGTGAGGTCTCGTCAGGCTAACAGTGTGTCAGACCTGTCGGTCACATTCCCTGTTCTGCATGCACCGGAGGTGGGGGAAGCTTGAGAAGACGAGCAGAGTTTAGGAGGATGTAAAGGAGCAGCTGAAGCATAATTAAACAAGGCTGTGAGTAGCCAGCAATAAGGGCCACAGCAGCACGACCGCAGTGCGAGTTGGTGATTTGCGATTCAGGAGGTTTCGTAAATGGACCTTTTGGCCATTGGGCAGGAACGCCAGGTGTCAGCGTTTAAAGTGGGTGCCCAGTGAATGTATCCCAAGCCTGGTTTCTTCTGGCATGCTGGGGAAAAAGCTGGCTGTGGTATGCTGCTTATCTTCTGTGTATAAACTGTCCACTGTGTAATGAGTAAGGCCCTTAAATCTGCAGGATTATGCATGGTGAATAAATGCATTTATCACTCTCTCGGAGTCCAGAGAGCCGATAGCTGGACTCCTCATCCATGATGGTACTTGAACTTGATACCTTTGGCTGGTGAATGTACCCTTCTGCTCGGATGGGTGGGGCCCAGCACTGGCAGGCAGCTCAACCCCCCCGGGCAGGGCTGCCTGCGCGGAGCATCAGCATGCAAAGTATTGCTGAGCGCGTTCTTGCTCAAGTAGTCAGCCCTTGTCTCTTCCTTTTCAGAGGCGATCGTGGAAGGCTCCAGATGACCGAACCTCCATGATCAAACCCTTGCGGCGCCTCAAGCAGGAGCCAGAGGATGACCTGCCAGAAGCACCTCCCAGGTCCAAGGATAGTGACCAGTCACGGTCCAGCTCGCCCACTGCAGGTCCCAGCACGGAAGGCGCCGAGCCCAGGGACAAGAAGAAGTTCAAGATGAGGCGGAAAAGGCGGCTTCCCAATAAGGAACTGAGCAAGGAGCTCAGCAAGGAGCTCAACCAGGAGATCCAAAAAACCGAGAACAGCCTTGCCAATGAGAATCACCAACCCATCAAATCTGAACCTGAGAGCGAGAATGAGGAACCTAAGCGTGCTTTGAACAACAGCGAGAGACTCCATAGGTTCAGCAAAGGGTTAAATGGGACTCCCCGGGAGCTGAGGCACCAGCTCATCCCCAGCCTGCGAAGCACACCTCGGGGAATAACCCGGCCACCGCCTTCGCTCTCTCCTCCCAAATGCATTCAGATGGAACGGCACGTTATCCGGCCGCCTCCCATCAGCCCCCCTCCGGACTCGCTCCCCCTGGATGATGGGGCAGCCCACGTGATGCAGAGGGAAGTCTGGATGGCTGTCTTTAGCTACCTCAGTCATAGAGACTTGTGCATCTGTATGAGAGTTTGCAAGACCTGGAACAGATGGTAAGGAGGGTGGGAAACCGAGCTAGGTCTAATGTGTAGTGGGATGGACTTGAAAGGGAAGTGGGTGATGGAGGCACTTAATGCTTCCTGGAAGAGGTGTGCGGGTCGTCACTGGAGTTCTCTTGAGCTCGAGGAGAAGGGGTGAGCAGCAGTGTCTGGAGAAGTAGCATGTCTTCTGGTGCTTTCTCAGAAACAGCAGTTCCCAGCATTTCTGATGGGAATTGTGTGTGCATGTGTGTCAGCGTCAGCCTGCCGGGGCTGTAACGCCCCAGAGCAGCCTGTTCTGTAGTTAGGCACCACGGTGTTCTTGCCTGCTAGAACTGCCAGTCTAGGTCATGCTAAGTCTGGGTGTCACTCTGCCCCCAGGACTTGCTGACTGCTAACGCAGTTGTTTGTTCAGTTCGGCTGTTAAGTATCTACTGAGATACAGTGACGATCTCCCAGTGCCCTTGGTGTTCTCCTCAGAAGGTCTGCGCTGATTGTTTCCCTGTAGAGGGTACATGCAGAGCGATCCCGTTCGCTGTGTTCCGTACTGGCAGAGCTGATGGAGGAATCCTTCATTATCCTATTTACTCACAGCGTGTCCGTTGGGTGCCCGGGGTACCAGAGTGTGAACGTTGACACCGTCGGTGACTGTACGGCAGCAGGAAGCATTAGTGGACAGATTTATCTGTTTCACTGAAATCACAGTAAAGTCTCTTGTTGGCTGTCGTCTCAGATTCAACTGTAATGTGCACACAGATGGGCAAATTGTGAGAGAGGCTCCTTTCTAGCACAGTCTAGGAACAAACTGGGTAAATGGCAGAAAGGTTGAGAGGTTGATAATTCGGTGCAAGACGATGTGTGTGGAGTGCCTCCTCTGTGGGCTTCTTGGTGTCCCAGAAAGCTGGTAACCGCCTTTTCCATGTCAGTGCAGTATTTTCTAGTGGAAAAAATGACAAAATGCAGAATCTTGCGTACTTGTTAGGACTTCTTGCTTGTTGCCCTTAAAGAACCACTAAGAGAGAGTAAAAACGCAGAAGGCACATAGATAGGAATAACATAGCAGCACAGTATGGGAGAGGGGGGGATCTGTTTTACAAAATTCACTGGTTTTAAGGAAGGAGAGCACAGGGGAAGTTGGGACAGTAATATTTAAAACCAGTCTTTCTATTCAAAAGGTAAGCAAGAAGGTGTGGCTCGTATTCAGGCTAGAAAACAGATTTTAGTAGGTGCTGTGATGATTTAAAATGGGATCCAAAGTTGTTGACGCTTGTAATTCTGTAGAAATAATTCCATGCTTCATTGCATGATGTATTTGATGGAGAAACTTCATACCTATGTAACATTGTGTGATGTTGTGCTTATCTTAATATTGCTCAGCCTTACTTTTGCTGTTGTCAGTTACATGCTGTAGTTCTCCCTGCTGTTCGATGACACCTCTTAAAGTCTTGCAGAAATCAAAACAAGTGCCAAATTAAGTGCTGTTGGCTTTTTTCTTTTTTTCTTTCTGGGTAGGTGCTGTGACAAAAGATTATGGACCAAAATAGATTTAAACCATTGTAAATCCATCACTCCACTTATGCTTAGTGGCATTATTAGGAGACAGCCTGTAACCCTTGATCTTAGCTGGACAAATATATCTAAAAAGCAGCTGAGTTGGCTTATCAACAGACTGCCAGGTAAGTGATGGTTTTTTGACCACTTCACTGAATTTAGTCAAACCAGTTTGTATCTAATCTCCGAGGAATGTCTACAGGGATCCGGGTATCCTAGGAGAGGAGTAGATACATAGGAATGACGCATTGGCGGGTTAAGATGGGCCCAAAATTAGTTATGTTGTGACTAACTTGACATGTTAGGTAAACTAATCGGAGGCAGGTCTTCGTCAGCAGGTAACGTTGCTGTGGAAAGTGCCTGTGCTGACGTGATTAGCGCGGGGGGCAGCGGGGGGCTGCTCTCAGCCACAGTAATGAAGTTCCAGATGGTGGGAGAGAGGGAGAGCTGGGCAGGAGGAGGCTTGCAGGGTCCCTCCTTGCCCCGGAGTGATGGGATTGTTCGTCAGAGCGGCACTGGGCTTCACCCGGCCTGCGCGTGGTAGCGGACATCACCACGGATGTGTGTCTGGGTGGGCTGCGTGCTCCAACTTCTTCTGTATCCGCAGGTCTACGAGACCTGCTGTTATCAGGGTGCTCATGGATAGCAGTGTCAGCACTTTGTAGTTCCAGTTGTCCTTTACTCCGAACTCTGGACGTGCAGTGGGCAGAAGGCCTGAAAGACGCACAAATGAGAGACCTCTTGTCGCCACCCACAGATAACCGGCCAGGTAACAGGCGGGAGGAGCACGCGGGAGACCTGTCCCAGCTGTTCTGTGGCACGTTCTGCTGCTAGTCCCCCTCGGAGGAAAGGGGCAGAAACCCCCGCAGCTAGCGCCGGTGGGCTTCTGGGCTTTGCTGACGTGCGAGGTGTTCACAGTAGTGACTTGCAACACCTCCTCGCTGGAAGCCACTGGGTAACGAGTGATGTTCTCTGGCTGCTGAACAGTCATCTGAGCCACTGTGCTGGTTTTCTGTCTGACTTTCTTCTCTTCAGGCTGCAACGGGTGTACTTTAGAGAGTATGGAAACACTTTCTTCCAGTTCAGGGAAGGAGCAGTTCTGTGGGTCATGCCACATTCGCCCGGATATCAGCTCAGGTGAAATTTTGAGCAAATCAGATCTGCTTTCTGGCATGCACTGCACAGCCTACTGCTTATTCCCGACTTGTAATTCCGCTGGGCCCCTGCAGTTACTTTCATCCCTTTTGTTTTGAAATCGGGAGGTGGCTTTGTCCACGTGCCTGTTCCAAAAATAGACAAGTGTTCCTGCTGATGTCCCCTCCAAAGCTCCAGACAGGCAAAAGCGTCTGAAGTTGACGTAGGGCAGCAGTGTTGTGTGTCACAGTGCATTTCATATAGATCTGCAGATGTTTGCAATTTGGGGTGAGGCTTTCGGGAGTTGACCCGCTGCCTCCGCTTTCTAGGTCAGATCGACAACCGGAGTAAACTACGGAACATAGTTGAGCTGCGTTTGGCTGGCCTGGATATTACAGATGCTTCTTTGCGGCTGATCATAAGGCACATGCCTCTGCTCTCCAAACTCAATCTTAGTTACTGTAATCATGTGACAGATCAGTCTATTAACCTGCTGACCGCGGTTGGAACCACCACGCGGGATTCGTTAACAGAAATTAATTTATCAGGTAAGCAACACAGGCGCAGGGGAGGGGGGAGGATGGGAATCGCCCGTTGGCGTTAGACTTGGGTGAACGCTCACCGTTGGAAGTGGTGTTGCCCAGCTCTTCCCCCACCCCGGCGTAACCCCCCAGGACTCGGTTTCAGGAGCTGGGTGTGCTGCCGGCGTGCGTGACCCCGCAGGCGCCAGCTGACAGGGCTGCCGCCTCCGGTTCAGGAGCCGCCCGTTGCCTTGTACAGCGCTTGCCCTCCGCGGGCGACTTTCCAAGGCCACCACTCCGCGCGTCCGGCCTGCTTTGCTTTATCTCATCGGTTATGCGGCAGAGCCGCGGGGATCGGAGAACGGCGATGGGGCTGGCCGGGCGATTTCGCTGTCGGCGCAGCACCGGAGGAGCGGGAGGGACTGACCGCAGTCGGGATAAACCGTCCTCATGCCGCAGAACAAACCGGGACACGCTGCTAAATTTCTCCCCCTTTGTGTTTTTCTTTTTTTCCCCCGGCAGACTGCAATAAGGTTACTGACCAGTGCCTGTCTTACTTCAAACGTTGTGGAAACATCTGCCAGATCGACCTGAGGTACTGCAAGCAAGTGACAAAAGAAGGCTGCGAGCAGTTCATAGCGGAAATGTCAGTAAGTGTTCAGTTTGGGCAAGTGGAAGAAAAACTTCTGCAAAAACTGAGTTAGTTAAAGGACATGTGTAAATACTGGGGCGGGGGGGAAGGGACTAAGAACACGTAGGGATTTTATTTTCAATTGGGAACTTGGAATATTGGAAAACTACCGCGATTGGATTTTACAACTCTTGGCGAGAACAACGTGAAACTACCCATGTTAAGAATTTCAACTTGTGCCACTAATTCAGTCTACCTGGGATGTCCTGCACTGGCTCTTATGCAAATCCATAAGGCGACTGTTACTGATGATAACTGTTCACACCCGGACAACGACTGATCTCCAGGAAATACTGTTATTTAAAGTACCACAGCATGTGCTTGGTAGTGTAAATTTGATTTCTGCTTTTCATTTCTTAAAACAACAAGAAGAAAAAAAAGTCGGTGTCATTAAAAGTGGACCACGCACTGCATTTCTGCCTTCTTAACACGTTTTGTTTTGTTACATCTTACATTATGCAGAACTATTTTTGTACAAAAATTGTTTAAAAATTATTTATGCAATGTTTGAATGCATTACCAGTGTTTCGGTTTTGATTGCCAATTTTTATCTTTACTTATGGTAGGCGAGAACTTAACCTATACTTCGTAGACAGTATCTATCTACAAACGTGCCCAGGTCAGGAAAAGTAGGTTAATACTTTCAACTTAAAGCATGTTTTAATGGAAGTTTATATCCTGCTTTGTATACTTCAGAAGTGACATAAGCATGTTGTGGAAATAAGGTGTAAATTATAGTTGAAGTAAAACACTTTGCCAAGTTTTATCTGTATAGAAATCACCTTTTTCTCAAAATTTTAAAAAAAATTCCAATTTCAGCTTTTGCACATAGGAGGGTTTCACTCTGTAGCATGAGCTCTTGTACTCAATATAAAATTAATTTATACAGTGAGTCCAGCCGTAGAATAAATGGTCAAACGTAGTCTCTCTTTCTTTGAAGTGTGAGTTGAGTTCTCATTTAAGGTTTATAACATGGTTATTTCCTGATTGTAAAATTCTGCATTCATAAGTGCCATTGTTGTATGGTGTTGTTTTCGTAGACCTTCCTGATGCAGTTTTACCTTTGTTGAATTTGTATAAACAATTGTACAAAAACGGGTGCTGGCTCTGTGGGTTTCTGTTCCACCGTGGGCGTTGTTTTGGGGGAAAGCTGGGTTTGGGCTTCAGGGCTGGGGAGCGACTGCTGGGAGCTGGTGACAGTTTCTAGCCTTGGTGAAAGCTGGGATGAGCAGGAGGAGCCCCTCTTCCTGCCATGCTGCAAGCAGTACTTCCACAGCACTGTGCCTTTATGGTGTACTGAGGAGGGGATAAAATGTGCATCCATGCCTTCCTCAGGCTGGAATCTGCCCAGGTTAGCCTAGAGGAGTATTTCTGTGGCTCAAGACTGCTAAAGCTGGAGCTGAATAACCAACAGCGCTCCTGAGCTGGTTAAGAAAAGAGACGGAGGCTGAGAAAGCCCATCACAAATCTTTATTATGCTTGTGTGGCTAATGATCAGCATGGAAATAACATAGAGGGTACGTTTTTCTTCATTAGCTTACCCACTGAACAGAGACTCCAGGAATTAAGTACCATTAAAAAGTTACTTCTAAAAAATAAAGCCATTGAGAAGCTTGCTCCCTTCTGAAAAATAACCAGCAATGTCTCTAAGCTGTGTATCTTAATTGGAGGAGGAGGAGGAGCTACTTTCTTTTTCTCAAGCCAGCTTAATTTTTCACATAAAAGGCAAGCATGGGCGTGACAGTGGAGCAGAGGTAAGAGCGCTCAGGTCCTACATCCTCAGCAAAACATGTCCCCATCTCTGTTAACTTAGCTAGCGTGTGGGAAAGAAAAAGGACAAACTGTAGCTTCATTGATCAACCCTGCATAGAGGATACAGGGCAGACTCAGTCCTTCCCCACCTCCTTTTTTTTTTTAAACAGTGAACTTAATCAAACTCTGTCATGGCCATGCTTGGCCAGAGGGAGCCTGGCCCCAGAACAGGAGCTATTCTTGCCGCTATCTTCCCCAAGTCGCCAGTCATGCCTCAAGGATGGTTAAAATGCTTGCTTCAAGAGGAGCCTCACCCCTGCCACCGAGCCCAGCCAGGGACTGGGCCAAGGGCCGACCAATGCAGGTCACTCGGCAGCTACTGGGAAGCGTGGTTAATAGTGACTCAGCCTTGGGTAAAAGTCTGTGAACATGAGGTTTTAAACAAATACCATGTTCCCTTTTCCTTAACGAACCCCTCCCTGCTGAAGGTTAGTAACACCATACATTCCACATGTTAGCAGCAAGTAGTTTCATGACCCTGATTAGTATTCACAGTAACATCAGGCTGTCGGCACATGGCATACAATCATCACACATAATAATAGTTACAATAGGCATGGGTGGCTTAAGGACCACAGTACTATGGTTTACTATACCCCTTTTTAAAAAAATATTTTCTTCCTAAACTAAAAAACACTTAGTAATCAGTATTTGGACACCACGTGGCAGAGCCCTGTGACAGGACGGAGCTTTTTGTACATTTTACAAAGAACGGCCGAGGCCGTACATGTGTAATGGCAGACATTCTGAACGAAGCAATCGGCATCAAACAGCTTGCTTAAGGGCTTCTGTGCAGGTGCAGTTCATGGCAGTGCTTTCTACAATCGTATTTTATACTGTTAACACTGTCGCAGGGACAGTGTCGGAACAGTTACATTCTAAGTTCTGTAAAAGCTGAATATTCAACAGATACATTTGCTGCTTCTAATACACTAGACAACGTAACCCACTAATACAGTTGAGGAAAGGTGTTTTCTCACCCCTTGCTGAGTACTGAATGCGATAGATAAGAGTTGCTAATTCTTCAGAAGAGAGCAAGAACTGCTGTAAACAGTTTGACTCAAACAGTTTGTGGGTTTATAAGGTAAGTCGGGCAGTGCTATTACGGTACACGCAGGCATCGTGTTGTACTGCCCAACTGTAGGATTTCAGCACGCTGTAGAAAAATGTTTCACAAACTTCTAGATCCTGATGTTCAAAATGTTGCATTTACCGAGAACTAAAAAGCTGACATATGCCCCAGGGTTCGGCACTCCTGCCCACAGATATGCCAGAAGGGCGACTATAAAATCCATTTTTGGCCTCGGTTTAGGATTTGAACACATGCACGGCCCGTACAACGTACTGTCGGCAGATGGGGCACTCGCTCATCCTCTTGCCGCACTTGGTGCAAGTGACCATGTGGCCGCACTCCAGCAGGACGCAGTCGATCACCGCATCCATGCAGATCCGACACAGGTTATCGTCGTTGTCGTTCAGCTGCATCTTCTCACCCTCTGCAACACACCAGAGAGGGAGGTCATGCATTCAGGCCCTGGAAAGCGAGTTACCTTCTAGCTCAGGCAACCACTAAAATACACAGACAGCTAATTTAGCATGAAGTAGTGCCGCTCCCTGTTCACAATAGTTTTTCTAACCAAAAGCTAAAAATTAATCTATATTCCTTCCAGAAAAAACCCCAAAGAAACAAGAACTAGAAAATCCCTAAGTGAACATCCAATATTCATCTTCATTCTTTAAACTCTGCAATCACTTTCACTTCAGAACGTAATAACTGTGAAATAATGTGCTGGATTAAAATTCAGAGCATGCTGATTTTCCAGCTCTGAGCTTACTTCATTTGGCAGAACACTTTCCTCAGAAGATTAAACACAATAATAAGAAAGCAGACTTAGAAGTGGAAGCCTTAAGTAGGTGGTGAAGATGGCGGAACTCAACAAAACCTGTCAAGTTCCACTGCAAATAGACAACATCCCCTATCAATAACCAAATGTTCTGTCGGACCATGTTGGGGGGAAAAAAAAAATTTCTAAGTTTAAAGCTTGATTTCAGACAGGTGTTCAGTTCTAGTTTATGACCAAACCAAGGCTCTCACTTAAGCCACATTTTGACATTCACCAGCAGCCCCCCCACCTTCACAATCCTTCTCCACCCCAATTAGCTGATTATTTCACACCTGATGATGACAGCGCCTGCAGTGTATGTGCTGGCACAATCTGGCTGTGAAGTGGCCCAGGGCTAGTAAGTTTTCCAGTTACCACAGTCCCCTGTTCTTTACAGTCTGACTGTGGGATGCAGAAATGAAGAGCCAGGCAACCATTTTCCACGCTGGTTACAACATCAAAAAGTTGCTCAGATTATACTTTGTGAACAGGAACCGGTCGGTGGATGTACTACAGTCACACAAGTGACAGACTCCAATTGCCGAGTGTAACAGAGGGCAGAAGAATACTAGTCACTGAGCTGCAGCCACAGAACCACCTTATCATGAAACATGGACTGAGACCAAACCACTTGAACTTGGACTTCTGCCACCGTAGCTTTTATTTCTCTTACCACAGTAAAAGACCTGAATTGCTTTGGTCTGTTGACAGCTACTGAGGAGCTCTCTTGCTGATACCTTGTGAAACCTAATAAAGGACGTGGAGGTGCCAAGTTTCATGTTCTCCAAGGAATTGGTTCTCAGTTGTGCAATTTTACCTTCACCATGAAAGCTGAGCTCTCTGAGCTTTGGAAAAAAATCAGAAGTCTCAAAAAACCCAACACAATCCTGGAAAGCTTCATTTACTCACTAGAGCCATACTCGACTACTCTAGATGCAGCTCAAGTTGTTGAAACACACTTTCCAGTTGTTCCAGCTGAGCAGACCAGTTAGATACCAAGGCCTGCTGTTGGCGGAACCAGCTACTGGAAACCAGAAAATAAGTAGTCTTAAGAAAGTGAGAATTAAATATAAACCTACGTGTCTTGTGGTTTTCCTCACTCTCTCTGTATAGTCTGCTCACTTTTTCCACAAGTTCCCATTTTTCACAGCATCCTGAGTAGTTGACAAAGTTACACGCAAGTATTTCCTTCAGCTGTCGAACACTCAACCCTTCGATGTCTTCCAGACTTGAAATGTCAGACAAAGATGCCCTCGCTCGCTTTCTGGACAATCCGGGGGTCTGAAAGACATCAATTTTATTTTTTTAACTGTCCCGGTAAGTTCAGAGCAGCAGATCTGGTGCTACATGAAGCTGCAGCAGCTTGGGTAAAGTTCTATTCTTTTTAAAACAAGTATTTGCAGATACACATTGCTAGACATGGCTAATTCTGAAAGAACTAGAGTGTGACAGTAAATGTTGACAGAGATCTGAAGACTTTATGGTGTCCCATGCCAAAAATTCGTTCTCTGGATAGTTCTTATCTCACCTGCTCTTCTGCGCTTTCTTCTTCTTCATTATTTACAGAAGATGTTTCCGTTTGTCCCTGTGTACAAAATGAAACTAATCAGGATACAAACACATTATCCCTTATAAAATATTTTCCTTTGTACCAAACTGATCACAGATGACAATGGCACGTCAAAGTTTCAATTGCTACCAATCATCATCAAATTAGGTCACCTCTATCATCTAACTAGTAATCTTATCTAGTCATCTTCTGTTTCAGGCGAGAGATACAAATGCCATTTTTCCTGCTACCCTGAACCGCACCAATTGGCATTTTATTTTAAAGCGATGCATACCTCTTAAAAAAAACCAAAAAAGCAGCTACGCTATACCATAAAACACATGTTAATTATTGTACCCGTAAAGGTGTTCCATTTCCTGTGCTTCCCCTTCTGTTTGCAAGTTCTCCTTGAGACGACACCGATACAGACATAGAAAATGGATGAGTAAAAAACCCCGAAGTCTGTGACCGTGATGAATGCAAGCTACTAGCGTCCGTATCCTCCTCCGAACCTAATCCATGGTGGCACAGCACAAGATCCACCAAGTCTTCTTTCTCTCTGCAAGTATCCGTTGGTATGTTTCTGAGAATCAGATACTGACGCAGATCCTTTACTTTCAATCGCATTAACTGAGGTCGTTGAAAGGCTGTTTCTTGCAGCAAGTGACAAGTGGAACATCTTCTGAGATTCTCTTGTAAGACTGAACAAACTGAGCAAAAATCCTTCTTGCAGTCACAACACACATGCTAAGTAGAAAGAGAAAATAACCATTCAGCTGTATGTCATAGAAAACAGATCTAGACCCCACTCTTGCCTTCGCCAGGCTACTTAATTTACTATTAGTGTCTTAATTGTCCATTTTGTCAAACTATTTTTAGGATTTAAGTCTAGAAAACTGCCCTGCCAAATAGTTTTGCAGGTGTTCCAAGGCAGTCTGTTGCTTTTGTAGCACTACTGTCAGCTGATTTGAGGTTTCAGTGAATAAAATATGATGACTAAACAAATTAATAAAGTACTCAAGTTGTAGTTCACACAATAAACGAACTTGAAAGCTAGTCAATTTTATGGTATGTTAAAACACTTTTCAATATACTCAGTGTCACTGCTCTTTTCACATGTGTAAAAACAGTATAATCCCTAAACTTTGAAGAACATAGTTCTTCCTCCATTCATTCAAAGTGGGCCCTAAATGTGATGAATCACATGGCAGGTAAATACTCCCCAAATGCGCAGATGTAATTTCTGAAGAGAGCTTTGTTCAAAAGACTCACTACAGTACACAAAAGCTAGAATAGGCAAGACTTTCAACAGTGATTTTAAACGGTCATCTCATCTGCTGTGAACAAATCCAAACTCTTCAAGTTTTTTCAAGTAATTTAATATTAGCTTCAGAAAACGTCTCTACACAACGCTTAAGTCAACAAAGCGTTTGCCATGCAAACAACAGGACACATAAGAAGGGGGAAACTGAACACACAGACTGAAGAAAGAGGCTTCATGTTTATCAAAAAGAGCTGCAGAGAATTAGGTTGCTGAGTGGACAAAATAATGATGCTGGACAGTCATGATACACAGAAACAATATTAACAATCTCAATTTTATTTATCTGCATTAACCCCCCAACCTGCCTCCAAATGAAGGAGGAGGCTGTTGGAGTGCAACAGCATTTAACAGAACTAAACCTGGTTAGGAAACAAACAGAAATACATGAGTATTTCACAGAAAGAAGCTGTGATACTAAATTGCAAGCTTTTAGCTTTTCCATCACTCAGTTTGTTCACTCCAGTACCCAACCACTATGCCTGGTATCATCTTCAAGACCAGATGTGTTTCAATGTTTAAGATTCTGAAGCTAAAGCATGTATCTTGCAAATTAGAATCCACTTATTTTTAGGTCAGACCAGATCCAATGTGTCACCAATTAACGAACATCAGACCTCTTAACTTCTAATCCTGTCTGACATTCATTTCCTGTGACCTCAGAATAAGGCACTTACTCCCTTCCTGGCTATCTGCCTCGGGTTTCCTTATCTAAGGAAAAAACCACACTCATCTCCCAGTATGAGCCTACAGATCAGTCCGTATGAGTAAAAATACTATGTAACAGGAAATATACTCACTTTTTTCCTAAAAACTGAAAAGGAAAGTCCACAGGCTTTGCAAACTATGTTAGCACCCGCCGCAGCTGGAGGTGGGTATGCCGAGAAGTCTGTATTTGGTGCGAATCTGAATGGGCCAGCACCTCCCCCAAAGCCAGCCTGCTGGCCACGGACAGCTCCAGTACCCATGACTTCATTCAGCAATCCACAGCAGGAAGCCCACATGGAAGTAGCTCCCGCCTGCAAACATTCACCAAGCAAAAGAAGAAAATTAATATCTGAAAGCCCACATCAGATGTGACTTGCTGCTGAAGAGCTACTTCACTCCATCTGTCATCATCCCAAAAGCATGTGGTGTGAATTCCCAGAGCACCAGGAATTCAGCGCACTAATGTCTGTAACAGCCCAATAATCTCCACTTCCCAGCTGCAAACCAAAGTAGGTAAGATTTGCTTCCGAGAGGCTCACGCAGGCACAAGGAGCTCGCTTTCATAACTCCTTTTCTAGCAGAGTTCTGCTCAAAAAGGGTAAGGAATTTGAGGAGGTAACACAATAGCAGAGCAAAGAAGGAAGCGACTGACAGCCAGTTGTAGGTGAGGGGCACAATCTGAAATGATGACAGGCAGCAACACAATTTATCATAATTAGTGCAGGGCTGTCCCCTGCAGGATCTTTTCCAGAACTAGTCCAGCTCTTATATCACTCACAAGAAAAGGCTCTCTAAAAAAACATTTCTGGGTCTTCAAACTTCAAAGTAACAAACCAATCTTCATTAGGAACTAGTTATGGTCTAGTTTCTCCGAGAGGGAAATTTTTCAAGACCTCTCTGAACCTGTTCTTTTGTCTTGCAAAATGTCTAACAAAAATTAAAATAACTCTAAATGAACTTTATTCTATATCATTTGGATTTCAGTTTTGAGTCCTACAATTTAATCTTAAAACACTACAGAAAATTCTAAATACAAAAATAAATTGCTACTTTTTATCCTTGAAAGCCTTTAGCACTAGATTCTCTATCAAAAGTGCATATTCTATTTAAAGTTGGAATTTGGACTCCAAGTTATTCGGGTCACATGTTTAATCACTGTCATGTGGCTCATGAAACCTACTAAAAAAAAAAAAAGGCAAACAATCACATCAGGCTCTTTCTGTAAGGCAGCTGGGTGGTACAACTTCATTTAAACATAATTTAATTTTCTTCTGAACTATGCTTGTTAGAGCTGTTCTGTTTTTCATTGCAGGGCGGTATCTTTTTTCTTCCAAAGCATGAAGACATAAAATAATTCCTTTTGAGACTTGTAGTTCTTGCTGTAAAACCTAAACCAACCAGAACACGCACTTCAGCTCAGTAATGATGGTACTTTAATTCCTGTAGCAACTAGACTAATTTCTATATTAAATTGCACATTTCCCCTGAACTGAAGACAGTCCTGTTACATTTGTGGGAACTTAATAACTGGGGATACGCCAGAACATGTCCTTTCAAACCACTGAGCACAAAAGGGAAGAAAAGAGTCCTCACACTGGTTTAGAGAGAAGATGTGAGAAACAATGCCCATAGGACCAAACATGTTCTACAACACCTTCATATAAGTGCCTTAAGTATGGAACATCAAAAGCATTTCTCCAACCCACACAAACCTGGTACTTCACTTTTACTGTTGTAAGCTGACATTAAAAGTATTGCAATACAGCGAAATATTGAACACAGTCGGTCATTTTGCTTCTAAGCTGTACAACACATAACGCTGTGTGCAGCAATAATGTCAAATACACATGCAACGAACTAAATTCACTAGTCTAATTTTACAGGCATTTCAAGAGCAAAATTCAGCCCCGGCATAACAAGAAACTCCATGCTGTGGGCACCCCACGCAGAGGAGAAAATCCTCCTAAGCTCCCTGTGAACGGAGTTCAAGGGGGATGAGCTCCAGTGGCTCTTCCCTGACCTCCAGCCAAGACACAGGTAGCCCCAGCACGTGGCTGCGCTCGCAGATACACCGTGCGCTTGGAGCCTGTCTGATGGGTCGTCAGACTTTTGTGACAATCATTAAACTATCATCAAACTAAGGCTTGTTTTCTACTTTTCAATAATAAAGAGTGGAAACAGATCAACATTAATTTTTTTCTACACAAAACAAGTTATGCATAATTATCCTAGTTTATTAGGCAAGAGTAATTAACTTTTCAGAAATACATTCTGAAAACCAATGACCTAATCCAAGAGAGCTCTGAGTTTTAAAACTTGGGACTGCGGAAAAATATTTTTTCTCGTCTTAAGGGAAAGCTGTCAGTTACAGACACATTACTCTAATTCTTCACATATTCTTAAAAACTGATGAGCTAGCTTTATACGTAAAAGATTTAAAACCAGCTGCATACAAATAATAGAAAAAATAAAACAATGCACCAGAAGGATCTGTCAGAACTCAACTTGCTTCATTATATGACCATGGTCTTTTAGGGGGTCACAGCAGCAGCAGGACACACAACAACATAACACAGTTGTTACCACAACCCTTGCCTGATAGTTTAACACCTGCTGCTTAGACTTACTTTATTCGAGAGCCTGTAACAACTGCTCATCAACATCACTGTCAACACTAAATAAATATATACATAGAAAGTTTTTGTTACCCATTTCTGACACATGAACATTGTTAGTATCAAACAAAATCTCTTTACGCTTACTGCCAAGCATTTGGTCCTTTTAAGGTGAAAGGTAAGGCAACACGGGCATCGTTAATTTTCTCCTTAACCTAAGTCAGCTGTGGACTCTTTCTATGCACTAGTGTCATTAACCAATAATTGAATTACAGTGTCTATAGACTCTTCATATTACTCCATAAAAGAAATTAGACCATGCTGAAAAGCACCAACACAAGCCACAAATGAGACACACTAAACCAAAAACTCCCTCCCTTGAGAATTAGTTAAAATTTTGCCAATTTCTGCACCAAAAGCAGAAACTACTGCAACTACATCAGTCACCACTTCCATATTCTCTTCTCACAAGCTGCCATCAGCTATCTTCTCTCTCCATACCTTAAGTGCATCCTATGGGGGCAGAACACTGCATTTGAATTTCTCTGCTCTTGTTTTTGGCTTTAAGGGCGTTTAGTAACCTGGTGAGAATATCACCTCACAAAGACACCCACCCCAAGAAGCCGGGAGGCTGTATGCTGCTCCTTACACATCTGTGCAAGTAGGATGTGCTAGCAAAGCCAGCAGACCCGAGAGCAGAGCAGCAGAAGGGATTTTATTCTTTTTTAGCTGAAATTTCGTCTTTACACTCACCCCGAGATCAAGCAAAGCTTTTTCAGGGACCGAGCACCCCTCGGAACCCGCCGAACTGAGAGATCCCCGGTCACCACAACGCTCAGCCCTGACCTGAAAGCACAAGGGCAACCTCGGCCGCGGAGAAGCGCCTTTGGGGAGCGACCCCCGCGGCCGGCCGGAGCGGGCCCTCCCCGCCAGCCCCGCCGTGCCCCCCGCACACCGGCCCGGCGGGGGCTGGCTCCCAACCGCCGCCCCCTGACAGGCCCAACCCCCGCGCACCGCCCCGGCTCCGGCTCCGTCCCGTTCGGAGCCCCGCTGGTCCTTCAGCCGCCGCCGGCGGGGATCGACCGCGGACGGTGCGTGGAGACGGGGGCGGGGGCTGGCCTCAGGCGGCGGCACCAGGCCTTGCCCGGCTGCTGAGTCAGTGGAGGGCGCCGGGGCTCCTCGGCAAAACGGCCCCCGGCCCGGGCACCCCTCGGTAACGGGACAGGCCCGGGGAGCGCCAGCGGCCGGGCCGGGCGGCCTGAGGCGAGGAGGGAGGGGCGGCACGGCCCGCCCCACCAGGGTCCCGGCCCCGTCACGCGCCGCTTCGCCCCCCTCCTCCCTCCCCGCAGCGAGGGGAAAGACACTCTCCCGGCCAGAGGAAAAACCCCCCCTTCACCTTCATGGCCGCTTCACCGCTCCCGCTCCCGCGCCGTCTGCCGCCGCCGCCTCAACCGGGCGCCGTCCGCCGCGGCGACCCCCGGCGCCGACCCCCCCCCCGCCAGCGGGCCCCCGCCCTGCGCGGCGCTCCAGCGGGCCGCCTCACGGAGGGCGGGCCTTCCCGCCGCGCCGCACGCCATTGGCTGCCCCGCCGCGGACAGCGAGCGGGAGGAGCCAATGGGAGGGGAGGAAGCGGCTGTGCGTTGGCGGGGGCGGGCGCGGAGGTTCCGCGGGCGCGGAGGGGGGCGGGGCGGCGAAAATTCTCCTCAAACACGGAAAGAAGAGGTCCCTGACAGCCCTAAGTGCGTAAACAATGATGTCACTGAAAGAAGAAAGAACTTTTACCTCATGGTTTTGGGTTGTTTTGGCTTCTTTCCTGTGGAGCAATGGGGTCTGGCTCAGAGGTGGGGGTGAATCTGCCAGTCACCAAAATTCAGTGTTCTGGCACCTCTGCGTACAAGCAGGGGTTTGTCACAAATAGGATTAAAAGTCTGGGTGCCGTAGGCAAAAGGCCAAAGTGCCGATTATTCTACCAAGCCCTTCGGTAATAATCTTTAAATAACAGAAACGAGGGTTTATTATTTAAAAATCCACTTCCAGCTAGCTCCTAGATGCTGTTATTATTTTCCCTGTGCTATGAATAGAAATATGGAAAAAATAATAATCATAGGTTGTAAGAACTGAAAGCTTTTAACCAGAAGATTACATTAAAGAAAGCCCAACAATACAAACCCAACCAAGTCTTCAGGAAAGCTTTACATAAGAGCACACGGAGCCAAGAGCAAAGGAGGACTTTGCCAAAAAGAGGAAGAGACAAAAGTGGCTGGAAATAAATTTTGACCACAAATCAAATTTACCCGTACAAAAGGTTGCATGCAATCTTTAATAATTTCTGCAGGCTGGATCTATTTTTGGAGCAAGTCAGATACAAGAACTGAGTAAAAAAAAAAAAAAAATCGGTCTGTAATTGCCACGAGAATGGCACAGTCTTGGCAGCTTTAGCATCAAGAGCAGATACTTCGTGCAGTCCAACTTCTAGATTTGCACTTACACCGTATCAATTCAAAATCGGGTCACCTCTTTTTGGAAATGCTTATGCTCCTCAACAAGCTTTTGATAACGCTATGAACTTTAAAAATGTCCCATTAGTTTTTGGGGTTTTTTTCAACAATAGCTTGCAATTTTAGTCAAAGCAACTGAAAAGATAGTAGAAAAGCCTTGTGTTGGAACAAGCGATGGCACATTTCCCACATTTCTCATGCAAGAGATTGCTTTAAGACACCTTAAGAAATATCAGTACAGTTTGGCTTTTAAAAACTTCTATGTCACCTAGATTCTGTCAATTTAGAGAGTCATCCCTGAAGTACCAAATTACACACGGATTTTTTTTTTAATAATCTTACATTAAAACATAAGAGCTCCTCATGCAGTCGCTGTAAGCGGGCTAAAAGCTCTGTCCCACAGATGAGCCAAACTGAGCAAAACCTAAATTTTTTTCCTTTAGCTCTGTTAAGGACTTGCCAACAAGAAATCCTCCCAAACACAGATGTTTTAGGGAGTAACGTGGGCCTGACAGAGCCGAGATCTGGTGACTGTGCTGGCAGCTGCAGTTGCCACCCTGCCTGAATTTGGGCAGATCTTGATGAATCATATTCGTAACATGTGATTTGAGATCATTAGCGTGTCTAACTGGTAACCACATAGATTGTTTTTAAACGAGGATCTTTAACCCCGTCGGCTACTCTGGCTGAAAAGTAGCATGCAGAGGTTCTATTAATAAAAGACTTGCCCTCACTGAGCCTTCTGGACCGTGCCAAAGCAGCATTAAAAGATTTAAATCTATTAATGCTAGATGTCCCATCGACTTCTGCCATGAAATAGCAAGCAATGATCACTCGCCGCAGCTCAGTAATTCCCCAAGGTTTTACGCATCACGAGAGAGCGAGGTAGAGAAGTGATTCTTACCAGGAATATTCGTTTGTTTTTAATGTAATAATTTGCAAAATTTTATCGTAAAGTTAAAAAAAACCCCAAGTTAATCGCTGGGCTTCATTTGGGAATTTCAGATTGGCTATTGCTACCTATGGGAAGAATCATTGTAGTACTCACTTTTTATACCAGAGACACACAGTACTTTGGAATTAACTTTGGATAAAGTTTTCAGATTACTGGGACTTGGTTTGACAGATTCAGCGTTGCACTAAATATCCCCAAACCCAGACAGTGGCTACATCATACTTCATAAGCTCAGGCATGTTGCTCAGGGGCATCAGCCTATTTTAGGTAAGAGAAAAGATTACTTTTTCAATTGCGTTACCTAATCTTGAATTTAATACGACCAAAATCATCTCTTGCTGCTTATTTGGAGGGCTGGTTTTTAGGTGTGCGAGTTTGTTCAAGTATGCTTAAAAAGCGTATTCTAAATGTTCTCTGTACGACACGCTGACAGATTGTCAGCAGCATTCGCAATTTGGCTTTGGAGAATTACATAGAAATGTCAGAACCAGATGCGTGTCATTTCCTTTTTCCTCCCAAGTTCTGCACGCGCTGGCTGCAGCCTGGCCTTTATCTCATCTCCCGCCCCTCCCTGCCGAGCCACTCCACCATTTCAGTGTTTCATAGAATCATAGAATCGTTTAGGTTGGAAAACCTTTAAGATCATCCAGTCCAACCATTAACCTAACATTACCAAGTCCACCACTAAACCAATTAAGGGTAGAGTAGCAATTTCATGTTTCCTGGCTTGGTGGCTGGATTATTTATAATGAATGTAAAAACTAGGAATCATTAAGATTGGAAAGGATCTCTAAGATCATCAGTCCAACCGTCAACCCAACACCACCATGCCCACTAAACCATGTCCCAAAGTGCCACGTCTGCCTGTTTTTTGAACACTTCCAGGGATGGTGACTCCACCACCTCTCTGGGCAGCCTGTTCCAATGCTTGACTACCCTTTCCGTGAAGAAATTTTTCCTAATACCCAATCTAAACCTGCCCTGGCGCAGCTTGAGCCCATTTCCTCTTGTCCTATCACTTGTTACTTGGGAGAAGAGACCAACACCCACCTGACTACAACCTCCACCCAAGCCGTCACACTTTATTTTCAGGAAATGTCAGTAAATTGACCTTTATAACATAATAGCTGTAGTTATTTCCTGGGTTATATATTCCAATATAGTTCAATGAGTAGTAGTTCATTGAGGTCTAGGAAGCTATCATTAATTAACAGCTAACTACAACATTAAGTTTCTTAAATGTAAATGTATTCCTGAAAATTACTCCACGCTTGATGTGCCTCCTCCTCCTCCTCTCACCACCCCCAGGCACGAATCGGGAGCAACTCAACTGAAATCCCCAGGGACGTGCAGATGTATAATAATACCGAGTTTTGTTTTGCTCTTGCTTCCAAAAATGAGAACTATTATAATAATTGGAGTATTTTCTTTGGGAACATGAGGCCTTAATGAAGTACTTTAACAAATTATTGAGAAAATAAAAACTCAGCTGTGGAAATATCTTTTATTGCCTCGCAATTAATTCGCAAGAAATCCAATCCAACGGGAGCGAACGCGCTCCGGGCTGGTCTCCGGCTGGACCACGGGAACGCTCGCATCGTGGCGCGGAGCAGCCTCCCGGCGTGGCCCAGCGAGGCCCCGAGGGGCCCCTTCCGTGCCCGGCTGTGGGGCAGCACCGTGCCCCCGCCGAGCCGCTGCCCCTCAGGCTCCCGGCGTGGCTCCCCTCACCGGGACACGCGGGGCCGACCCCGCCCGGGACAGCCGCCACGGTCGCGCCTTCCTCAGGGGGCCGCGGCACCTCCACCGAGGGGCCCCAGGACCTCACGCTTCGGGTGCTGCCCCCACCGCGCTGCCCGCCCCGCTCCCCGCAGGCCCCACGGGCCGTGGCGGGAGCAGCACGGAGGCCCCGGTCAGCGGCGGAGACGTGACCAGCTGCTGGGCTGTGGGCGATAACAGGCTGAGGCCAACCCACGCAGGCGCTGGCCGTAGCTCGCCGCAGCCCACAGCCTGGCCGAAGGGCTGCGGTGCCGTGCCGGCTCGCAGGAGGCCCCCGCGGAGCAGCGCGCCCGGCCGCCCTGCGCGGCTCCCCCCGCCCTTCGGCCGCTTCCCTGCGGGCGGTGCCGCGCGGGCCCTTCCCTCCCCGGAACGTCTCTCCTGGGCTCGGGCCGCCAGCCGGCCCCGCGGTGGCGGCGCACAGCTCCGCCTCTGATTGGCCGCGGCGCGGCCCGCGTGATGGCGACGGCAGCGGCGATTGGTCGGCGGGCGAGGCCGGTTTCCCGGGCGACGGGGCGGCGGGGCGGGCGGCCGGTGGCGGCCGGGTGCCGCCATGGCGAGCGTGCACGAAAGCCTCTACTTCAACCCGATGATGACGAACGGCGTGGTGCACGCCAACGTCTTCGGCATCAAGGACTGGGTCACCCCCTACAAGATGGCGCTGCTCGTGCTCCTCAGCGAGCTGGGCCGCGCCGGCGGGCAGCTCGGCCTGCTGGAGCGGCGGCGGCTCAACCGGCTGCTGCTGCCGCTGCTGCAGGTCAGGGACAGGGACAGGGACGGGGCCGGGCCTGGCCCCGAGGGGGAGGGAGGGCGACCCCAAGGGCCTGCTTCCGTTGTGGCCTGTCGCGACATGTCGCTCTCCTCCCCAGGGCCCTGACATGCCGCTGTCGCGACTGCGCAAAGCCATCGAGGAGTCCTGCCCGCACCTGGCCAGCTCCGTGCACATCAGGTGGGCGCCGGGGCCGTGCCTCCCCTCCCCGCCCGCAGGAAACCCTTAAACCGGGTCCCTGCGATCGGGGCGGGGCGGGAAGCGAGCGAGCTGCTGCGGGCCGGCCCCGCTGCGGGCTCCGACTGCAGGGAGGCACGAAGTCCCTGCGAGCCGGGCCTCCCTGCTGCTGGAGGCTGAGGGGCTGCTTGCGTTCTTCAGTTAATTCCCTCTTGCAGTTTCTGTGTTTTGTGTTGGAAACGTGAAGACGCTGCCGCTACAACCAGTAATGCCGTGGAAGATGATAAAGCCGTTACATGCGTGCTCTGCGTAATCTGTATCTACTTTGGTACCTATTAAGAAGCACTCTGAAATGTGTAGTTTAAAAAGTCATACATTTGGAGCAAAAATGTACTTCTGCAGTTTTCTTAGTTCTCATAAATAAGTTCTGACAGGCACACAACCCAAACACCGAAACCATCTGTTTTAAAGCTTCTATGATACAGAAGATCTGTAATTTGACATTAGCTAACCCACTTAACAGCGATAGTTTTAAAAATCGGTCTATTTTGGGTTCCTAATTGTTTTGTTAGAAGAATAACAATCTTTTCTAATTGTTCCCTTTATTAAAATAACTGTTTAAAAAGGGAAAAGAACCCCAAACCTGATGATTATTTGGGTTATTAATATTTAATATGTTTTGATTTGGCTTATGAGTATAAAAA
Organism: Pelecanus crispus; assembly: GCF_030463565.1. Taxonomy (NCBI): domain Eukaryota; kingdom Metazoa; phylum Chordata; class Aves; order Pelecaniformes; family Pelecanidae; genus Pelecanus; species Pelecanus crispus. Next base: position 32,395,898 of record NC_134653.1, read on the forward strand.
CCTTCTGGGCCTAATGAATTTGCTACCACTTGGTTCTGTTTGTGTTTACTCATCTATACCTGAAATAGAAGAATATTTTGTTTGATGCGTATTATTAATACCCTAAAAAATGTGGTCGTCTTTCCCTGTTTAGGTTAAAACTTATGGCAGAAGGAGAATTGAAAGATATGGAACAGTTTTTTGATGACCTTTCAGATTCATTTACAGGGACAGAGCCAGAAGTTCATAAAACAAGTGTAGTAGGTGAGTAATTGTTATCCGTAAGCTATATTTGATGTGATATCTATCATTGATGTAATTCACTCAGGATACAGCTTTGTTTTTCTTTTTGGGGAGGTGTAAAGATTGCATAATATGATTTTTCTCTTGCTCACATGTTTCATATTAACCAATAATTTTGCATGTTGTGCAGTTCTTAACTGCTCTTAACAATTTTTCGGTGATCAGATAGTCTGTGAGATTTGCCACTAAATTAATACCAGATCTATACCCTGCAAAATTGAGTTTTATCAATTGGTCGGCTAAGACAAGACGCTTAAGCAAAATTAAATAATGCAATTTAATGTTCTGGTTATTATGATTTCTAGTCATCTCTCTGAAGCAGCAACCTTACAGACAGTTGTCATAACAGATGTTTTCCTTTGCAGGTCTGTTTCTCCGCCATATGATCTTGGCATACAATAAGCTTTCTTTTAGTCAGGTCTATAAGCTTTACACTGCGCTTCAGCAGTACTTTCAGAACGATGAGAAAAAAAGTGGAATTGATGAGAGTGATATGGAACTGACAAATACAGAGGAACTGGAGGGAAAAATGGAGAAAGAAGAACTTGATGGACCTTTAAGGTGATATATTAATACTAAAGTCTTTCTCCTTAAGCAAAGTCCCACTTCTTAGGAGAATTAGTCTTATTTCAGATTACCTCTGTACACATCAGAGTAAACTTAAGCTTTGTCCAGCTCAAGATGCTACATTGTTAAACATTCCAAACTCCACGAATCCTCGTCTAGGCCCTGTGCGTGTCCTATCACTAACGACTTCAGCTGCGATATTGAGATGTAGTGCACTGTAGCTTGTGGGTTTTTTTGAAGCCGCACACACCGGCAGAGCTGGATGGCCTCTCCGTTTCCTTGGTGCCACCATGTGGTAACGCTTGTAAATGGCAGCAGTTCTGCTCAGCGTCTCACAGAAGATGGCGGTACCCCATTCTCATGCTCACTTAGGAAATCGCAAGCTGAAGGCCAGATGTTGCCCACAGTTCCCTTCTGTACAGCCCACTACTGAATGACTGCTCTGCTTGTGCTAGTGTGTGATGTGATAAAGCTGATGGAGAGGTCACTTCTGCTTCCAGCAAGGAAAGATTGCTCGCTAAGGAAAAGTTAAGCTTAATGTTCTTGGTTTCTCTTTCCGTCCTTCTCCAAATAAAAGAACTCCTGTTTATTTACATCAAAAATGAGAAGCAAATATTCAGATGTTTCACCCGCTAAAGAGGTGTTCCACTGTAAGAATAATCCTAAAAGCATTTTGTGTATCCATATATTTAAAATGTACTTTCTAAACTGTCTTTATATAAACTTGCAGTTGTGCATGCTCTATAGCATGAGTCAGTTAACAGCTTTTGGATCTGGCTGTACACTGTAGTTGCTGTCTTTCCATGGAATAAATTTCTGTCTGCTCTTGCAGAACAGCTGTTTTCTGGGGTGATGTATGTGGCCAAAGTGCCAGTTCATTTCATTGTGACTATCTTCAGAAGAAAGGAAAAACAGAGCAAAGCCTTTTGACTATGTCAACCCCAAATCTTCTATCTGCTGTTTTCTTTGGGTTTTCACATGTATTTAGGGTAACTTTCATATTGACCATGCCCTCTGCAGATTGAAGATTACAACTAAATTGTGTGAAGTAATTTGGATTGTTAACTTTGATGTAGTAGATTTTATTCTTCATTAAGTTTTCTCCTTTTAGTTCCCTTTCATGCTCTTGAGCTCTAATCTCTCATAAAACTTTATAAAGCAAAAGTGTGGAGTGTCTGATAAAATGTATTTTCTTGTATTCTATTTCACTGCCCTTGTTTCTAACCAGAGTGCTTCTTATCAGGGAAGAAGAGATATCTTGCAGTGGGCCTCTTTCCCAGAAACAAGCAGAGTATTTTCTTTCTCAGCAGGTACGTTAATTCTGAATAAAGTTGAGTAAATGATCAATAACGTGAATTTCACCTTCAATTTTATCCACAATGTCAGATATGATGTTTGCTTAGATCTGTTAAGATTTGTTGATATCTTGCATGTAGTTGCTCAGTATGAGCACTTGGGGCTGGAAGTGTTTTATCTAGGCATGTACACCATATGATGATATTTGATCCTGAGAAGGTCACTTCCTTTCTGACTACTCGCTTCAGATTTGATGTCTGCTAAATGTGCAGTTTTGTTGATTATTCCAGCTGGTAAATACAAGATGGAGCGGAGATACTCATGGGCACAAATGTCAGTAAATGTGCTGCATGCTTATAATAAAAATAAAATATGTGTAATACGTGATGTTTCATGTACATTTTAAAAGGTCAAAGTAACTTCTCGGTCCCATTAGGATCTTTACTGCTAGGGGTTGTTGGACCCAGTAGCCTGATTGCAGCAAGGCTCCTGCAACTCCACGAACCCCAGTGCAACCGGTGGTGAGGCTGAGTGTGCTGTTATCCTGTTCCCCTCTGTGGCTGAGGAGGATGAAGGTTGATAAGCGCGAAATATATACGCTTGTACGCTCTCGCATGCACTCGCTCGCTCACTCTTGATTCCACCAGTAACTGGCCTTATATGCTCAGTTTATCAAGTAACTGGCCCATGGATTGTCTTGTCTCCAGTTGCCTCCAGCAGAAAGACACAACACGCGTACAGATGCATCTCTCAGTTGACCCAAAGGCCCCACGGTCTCTCCGTCAGTTGGCTTGGGACCTCCTGCTTGGCCTGGGCTTCCTCCAGTTGTCTTGTTCAGAGAAACTTATCTGGTCCAGTCTTGTGGCTGTTTCAATACTTGGCTCTCAAGCTGCTTATCCTACTTTCTGTCTAATCCAGCTTGATGTTCACCAGTGGTCACTCACTGACGCGTACTCTCACTTGCTCCAGTTGCTGGCACCACAGACACACGCGCGTCTGTGACCTGCTGTCCCCACTCCAGTTGCTGGCACCAGCGGCACACAGACCCCTGTGATCTAGCTCCAGTTGCTGGCACTTCAGCCTCCCTATACACATGCAGAATAGGGAACCCCTTATCCAGGAGTAGAGTTAGAAATAGGGTTTAATGAGAGGACAAGACAGACTGCAGTGATCTGGTGCAAGGTATGGATTTTAACCGTAGTGATGTTTTATTATACTGTGTTTTTAGCAGGTGTGATTTATGTAGAGTATCTGTTACCAGTGTGTATAAATTTTTCTTTTTCCTCCTAATTAGAGTATTAAGGAAGAACTGGGATGTTTAGGAGGGTTCTGAAATTTGAAGTTGTTTTATTATTCAGTAATGCTTATTCTAGTAACTAGAGTATTGTAATTTTTTAATAATTGATCTACTTGCCAAAGCAAACTATGGATTTACTTTTATTTGGTTTCCTGAATTTTTTTGTGAGAAGATACATGTAATTCCAGAGAGCGATCCGTTGTATTAGTTCTTCAAAGAGAAACTTAAATAGAATTCTTTAAGTACCTTTAAACAGCCCTTTGAATAAGCTTTTGTTTTACTTGGTCTCTCTGATCTCTGGAAAGTAAATGCTATAATATAGTATAGAATAAAACTGCCACTGATGTTTCAGCTTCATAGTAGACAGAGCTGTTACAGAATCTTCTTTATTGTTCTCTCCAAGCAGATAACAAACTGACAAGCATGTATCAAAAGGTATTTATAACCCTCCAGTTTGAGTTGCTTATCTTACTTTTACTTTTCAATTTTTATGCCAGGCTTCTTTATTGAAGAATGATGAAACAAAGGCTCTTACTCCAGCATCTTTACAAAAGGAATTGAACAACTTGTTAAAATTTAATCCAGACTTTGCTGAAGCAGTAAGTATCTTTTTCTTCATCCAAAATGGTTGCAAAGGGATTTCTTATCTCTAGGATGGGATTATTTGGGAGTAATTTATTCTATATTGAAATATAAGCAGACGATAAAAATACGAGCAAGTTGCATGTAAATGTTTAGTAATTCAGACTGAAACTCCTGAAGGTACAGAAACCTCAATTAAGCAAAGTACTTAACCACATGTCTAGCTTTATGTGCAGATATAATCCTCTTAATTTTGCTGGGGCTACGTGAGTGCATTCTTGTTGAACTAAACCTAAAACTTTTTTCTTTTTACATACGTTTTCCTAAGAAATTTCAGGCCTCATACTCCCATAGTTTAAAAATCAGTATTAAGTGCGGTATCTGTTGATTTTGCTTACTCATGTTCACTTTACTTCTGGTGCTTAATAGCAATTTATACTGAAAGCAACAGACAATTCACATTGAGCATTGGTTCCAGAGCCGTGCTTGCGAGCATTTGCCTTGTTCCTTGACAACTTATTCTTGAGCAAGTTCCACGAGTTCGCAGTCAACTCTTTCCTGCCTTACTTTCTAACTCTCCCTCCCAGTAGCCTTGGGCTGAGGCAGACAGGATTTTCCTTGCTCCCATTTGGAGATATATCCCTGAAAGGGCTGCCGTAGCAGGGGCTGGACTTGACAACTCCGGAAGTCCTCTGCAGTGTTCTGTTTGTCTGACATAAAGGGTTGTCCTGCCTGGGTCTCAAAGCCAAGAAGAAAATACATAGTTTTAGCATCTGCTTTCTACCTGCATGGCATTTGGAAGCAGTGCTCATGCTGCTGAGTATCTTCCTGAGTGCAGGCACGGTGGGAGTCATGCCTCCATTCCCACTCTCGCTTAGCACATAAATACAGGGACTCTACCTATGTCGAGGTCTCAGACTGGGTGGGACAATTCTGACGGCCAGATCTTGGCCTATGGGACACCATTTGGAAGATCGCATTAGGGAAGACAACCAATTTTCTCCAAGATTTACAGAAATTCTGCACAGGTGGTATCAGTATTGCTGCAACTTCTGATGAAGCACTTTCCTGGCTGTGCAGTATTTCATGGTTGCACTTGTTAGGCAACCTTTCTCAGTAAGAAAATACATAGTAATTATAAACAATAACTTTGTTTTAATAGTTTTGTATAGTTAAAGCTGATTTTGCTTCAATTTTTAGCATTATTTAAGCTACTTAAACAGTCTCAGAGTGCAAGATGTCTTCAGTTCAACACACAGCCTCCTTCATTATTTTGACCGTTTAATTCTCACTGGAGCAGAAAGCAAAAGCAATGGGGATGAAGGTTATGGTCGGAGTTTGAGATACGCTGCTCTGAATCTAGCTGCACTGCACTGTCGGTTTGGCCATTAGTAAGTTAATATATTGTACCACACAACTAAAATTCATCTTGTTGCATCTTATAAGTGCTGATAGATAGACCTTTTGTTCATTCTGAAAAAATCTGTTGAGGAGAGGAAGGGACTTTCTCTAATTTGATAACAGCTGTAGTTGGGTTGGGCTGGAAATTTCTTGGAATCTTGATTTGTTTTGGTTTGGTTTTATTTTGACATTTATTTGGTTTTCATAATAACTGAGCCATCTACAACAGGGTAAGAGTTGACATTTGTCTGTGTCCAGTTGCCACTGTTTCCTTGGTATTTAAATTCTCAATTGCTACACTTCCATGACCTCAGAAAGGTCAGTGGACAGGAATGCCTATTTTCAGCTATATTTTCAAGAAAGTGTGCTTGGTTTTCTGTTAACATTCAAATCAACATAGAGCTGATGATCTGGAAAAAGAGTAAGTAAAAAAAAAAAAAAAAAAAAATCTGAGCTTTTTTAATTTTAAAATGCCGGAGGGGTGGGTGATATTTTATTGATAAAGCTGGCTTACCCATCTCCATGTATGGTTTGCATTTATTGACTGCTGCCTGGATGCATCATGTAAAAGGACTGGAGATGGGAAGGACATCTGCAAAATTGAGAGCAACAACTCTTTCTACACAGGCAGATACTTAACATTGCCCCTGTTCAAGCACTAGCCTGGCACATTGGCACGTACAGGGTTTGAAAGCCCGCTTAGGGGTTACGGTTGCATTTTTGTAGTGGCTTGCAGATGCTGTCTTGCTTATTATCCTCAAGACAAGAATATATTGCTGACGTGCTAGGAGGAAAATGCAGGCTTTCTCAGCAGTCTATTAAATCAGTTATCTTCTGAGTGCGATATGCATAATTTAGATCAATATTCCTCTGTATCATAATACTGTATTTTAAGCACTGCAGGAATGCTAATATGTTCTCCCCTTTTGTTTGCTGATAGCCAGCAGGCTGAACTTGCACTTCAGGAAGCCATCCGAATTGCACAGGAGTCTAATGACCATGTTTGCTTGCAGCACTGCCTGGTAAGATAGCGGTGTTGAAATGGAGGTTAAGTCACCTTCGTCTGTGTTATCTGAGCCTTTGCTCAGTGAGCTGTTGCAGAACTACTCTTACAGTAGTACCTCATCAAATGCATCAGTAATTTAAATGTGACTGTCCAACAGCGGGGTGACATTGCTTCTGGCAGATGGGTCACCCAGAGCAACAAACTGTAGGGAGATCATGGGATGGTTTTGTTGCAACTCAGGATTACATTCTTAAACAGGAGTTGCGATCCCAGAGTACTGAGATCTCAGTACTAAGTTCGACGTTTAGTCTTGTATGTTTTAAAGAGACAAAGTACTTCATAAACTTCCTCCTTATCGTCTGTTGGATTCTCAAAGAGTAGTCAGCCTTCTTCTGAGGGGACAAAGAGGAGGAGGGAAAGACTTAGGTTTTTCTGTATTTTGTTCTGTAATTAACATCATTGTTATAACAAATTGGCATCAATGGTATCAAACTCCTGAGATACTGCTTTCCACAGTTAACTGTAATAATGGGGTTTCTGTGCATTACTCTGAACCTCTGGTGTCGACTGCTGTCAAGCCAGCGTCCCAGCCTAGCTGCACTTTTGATATATTTTGCTGCACAGCATTTAATAGAAGTTTTCTTAGTATCATATTAATTCTGAAGAGTGGTTTGTATTGCCAGTGAGTCTTTGTGCATTCTGGGCAAAATGTAAGGGAAGTTAAAAGTGCTGCAGCCATTAGCTATTTGCAATGAGATTTTAACTTTTTTTTTTTCTTGCTAGAGCTGGTTGTACATCTTGGAGCAGAAGATATTCGATAGCTGTGTTCTGCTGGAGCACTCTGTAAACAAATCTTTACATTTTGGTTTGCCAGTAAGTCTGTTTCATTTAATTTTATTCTAGGACAAACACTTGCAGTGAGGGGAGAGTGCCTGATACGGTTTTGGGTTTTGTGGCTGGTCTGTTCAAAATATGTAACTGAATTTAAACAAATCTATTTTAACACTCCAAAATCTAGCTGTTTCTATTATTTTTATTCTTCATATTGACAAACCAGAGCTCAGTTGCTTTAATGCCAGTGCATTATTGCAAGGCTCACTGTTTTTCCTTCTACCTTGTTTATTTTTCAGGCAGAAGAACTCTGTGGCTACTAGCCTGGCCCCATGCGCCATTTCGGCCCTGGGCCCGTAGCACAATCTGCTGGTGCTCAGGGGAGGTTCTTATGCCTCCGCCTTCCCTGAAACTCAGTGCTGATGCCTCTGGCAGGGTTTTGAACACGTTTACTTGTACGGCTCTGTCCTGGCTGTGAAATCTTGCAAGGCAGCCCTCCCCTTAGATAGTTTTGTGCCCTGAATCTGTTGGCTGTTAATGTTTAGTTCTGTCTTCCCCAAGATCTGCAATCTCTTTGTTAAGAGAATTGTTCTAAAAGGAACTAAACTGCTGGTGTTGGGAGATGAGAGCAGGCATGGCCACTTGGTGGGGAAGGGGGGAAGGCTCTGTGTTTTCACAGCTGTTTCATCACTGGAGAAATCCAGGTACAAGTCCTGTCATCCTCTTTAAGACTTCTGTGTGGGGGAGTGGAAATTACCTTTCACATCTAACAAAATGGCATTCACATTATGTGTGGGTGTGCATAAGAGGGTATTTAAAGAAATGCCTGGAGCAGTGTTCCTTTGTCTGTGCTGAATAACATCACCTCTTTTTCTTCGGGATTTTTTCTTTGTTTAGAACTCTTGCTCCGGTGTAATTTGCAAGCCTAGTGCACTCTACTGTCTTTCAATGCTGTTTGTATTTTTTTTTCTTCTTCCCAGTACCTTGCTTCCCTGGGAATACAGTCCTTGGTTCAGCAAAGAGCTTTTGCAGGAAAGGCTGCCAACAAACTAATGGATGCCTTAAAAGATTCTGATCTGTTGCACTGGAAACACAGCTTGTCAGAGCTTATTGATATTAGTATAGCACAGAAGACTGCCATTTGGAGATTATATGGCCGCAGGTATTTTGTTTCTTCTGAACTCTTGGGTTAGCTCACTGTACTTGTTAGCACATAATGCGTTTTGAGTTATTTATATAGGTGTAACAAGTGACTGTGTCTCTCCAGTGCACAAAAATAAAGCAATCGGACTGTGATTCAGTACAGGCTGAGTGCAATTATTTCCATTCTCTTATGTTCCTTTAAAACTCATAGTGGAGAAGAGATTGGGTTTCTATTTAGTAGTGGCAAATAGATCGTAAGTTGTTCCTGTGCCACCATTTTCAGCATCTCTGTGCTTAGACTGTGTGCAGCTTTCAGAACGTAGTACTTGCTGTGCCTGCATAGTCCAGAGTTCCTGGATAGCAGTTGTTTTACAAGTTTTCATTCTCCCCCAGGCCCCTAGCTTACCAGAAAACGTAGACTGTTGTCATAACAAGGCTATAGACTTAAAAATGGTGGTTGGTTGCTGCTTGAAAGCTAAAAGATGTTTCTCTTGCACAAGCACCATGGCACTTCAACAAGCCCAAACATTGCTGAGCATGAACAGTCTGGAAGCTGTGAACGTGGGCGTTCAGCAGAATAACACAGAGTCCTTTGCTGTAGTATTGTGTCACCTGGCTGAGCTACATGCAGAGCAGGTGAGTTTTATGGCTAGTTGCACAAAACGTCATTTGGGTGAGAGGACGTGTGGGTGTTAGTGACAGAGAGTGCGAGACTTGACTCGTGTTTTGTTCTGCCTTTAATGTCTGCATTGGGGGCGAAGAAAGTACAGGGGTTTTGCTTGGCTTGATTTCAACACAACCTTCATGGAGAGTGGTGCTTGCCCCAGTGTACGTTAATCACAGCGCTGTTTCTGTGTTACAGGGATACTTTGCAGCTGCTTCTGAAATATTGAAACACCTAAAGGAAAGATTCCCTCCCAATAGTCAGCATGCACAGGTAGAATATTTATAATTTACCTCTAAATTATGTAACTATTGTACAATAGCATCTGAATTCTTTCCTCTGTATGCCTTGGGCTATACGTTTGCGAATTTCACTTGGCTCGTGGCCTCATGGGAAGCTGTGCGGCCTAAACTTTTCTACAAAAGCATGAAAAAGATGCCTCTGTTGTTTTAAGACTGGTGAGACGTTTATCTCACCATAGCCTCCTAAGAAAAAGCTGTTTAAATAGAAGCGTCATTGACAGAGAATATACGTCTCCTTCATAAGCACATACAGGAATTAAATGTGCTGCATTGATTTGGAGCTTCAAAGTTCTGCTTAATTAGTGCTACTTATGTTGATATATTACAATCCAGAAATAACTGAAGAATAGGCCATTTTTTGTGTGACTCTGGGAAACACATTAACACGTGAGTCTATAAGATAGTATTTACATTGAAGTTTTAAAGATTCCATTAAATACAGTTTGGTCCTTCTCTTTTCGCTACAGAACAAGTCTATTGTTTCAAAGCATTAGAATGATTTAAAAGAGCTTTTTTACTTAAAATGCAGTCAGATAGGTGAGCTTTGATATTGAAACATCAATCCAGACGAGTATTTCCATTGAGGACAGTAATTTAGTAAATCCAGTAATTGGACAGTGGAGTTAGTTGTGTCTAGACATAAATATCCACAGGGGAAAATAAAAAGCAAGTTCTAACTTAGGATTAGAAAATGAGTAGGTGCAACTTCTAAAACTTGTTCCTGGATATTCTTTGTTTAGCTTTGGATGCTGTTTGATCAGAAAATACAGTTTGAGAGCGCCATGAATGATGGCAGATATCATATAGCAGATTCTCTTGTAGCAGGAATTACAGCACTTAATGGCATTGAAGGCGTATACAGGTAAGAAATCACGAATCTGCGTACACTTGCAGGTGTGTTCCATGAAGAGAGTGAAAAATTTAGCAAAATGATTGCTGGCAGTCACATGTGCTTACATGTTCTTCCCTTTCCAGAACTAATTACGGTCATGTTGTCTAACTTGTAGTGCTTATTCCATTAGAGTATGTCCCGCAATAGTAATTCCTAGTTGTTTCTCTGGACATTTTAAGAACTGGAATAGCACTGCTGAAGTTGGTGTTATTCTACAGCTGTAGATCTGTTGTGAGAACACAAAATACTACTTAAAAATCTGCCACAGTAACTGTATTCAGACTTCAGCACGAAGCAGAATTTTATGTCAAATAGCTAGGGATCTCAGGCCTAGTCTGAGCTTCAGTGTCTTCATCAGTGTCCTGGTTTCTACGTCTACAAAATGGAACAATATGGTTTTTTTCTCATCTTGATGGGTTCTTGTTTCTAAATGAGAATGACATGTTAGAAATAGGTAGGGTTAAAATTTGTTCTTTGGTGTGTATGAAAACCAACTTACTGTTAAAAGCAATTTGTTGTTGATTTTCAATAAGGCAAAACAGCTAAAAACATAGCCGATGCCAGTAAGCCAGAAAATCGGTGTTCAAGCTGTGGGACCTGATGCTTGTCCTTCTGGAATTGGACTGTTTGTGATTTCCCCGATCTTTAAATATTCTACTCACTGTCTGGGTTCAGGGCATTTGTACACATCCCCTACTGCTGTGTATTTGTTTCTTATTTCCCTGTTCTCGCTCTTTCCCTGTTGCTCTGTATCCTTGTTAGCTCAAGCCAATTTTAGCTACTTTGCCTCATACCTGTTTTTCTTGCAAATAATTATTTGTGCTTTCTAGCTCGCATGCTCTCCCATTTCTGCTGCCTGTTTGGCATTTGTTCTTGGCAATCCCTGTTTTTTGTCTAAAGCTGTTTTATAAGTTTGATCCTTTCTGCCTGTGAGTTGTCCAGTTGGAATCAGATACCTGTTTTTTCCCTGCCAGTGCGTATAGCATGCGTACGCTTCATTGGAATGCCATTCTGCAGTTACAAGAAACAGAGGTCACAAAGTAGAGACCTATTTTACTGTGTTCTGAAGAGCAGAGTTGTATCTAAATTATAAAAGTACAATCAGTGATGTTTTCTTTCTACCAGAAAAGCCATTGTATTGAAAGCCCAAAATCAAATGTCAGAGGCACACAAACTTTTGCAGAAATTGTTGATCCACTGCCAGAAAATCAAGAACACCGAGATGGTGATTAGGTAAGAATGTTTCATTTTCAGAGTATTAAAGCCACTTTGCAGTGATTAGAATCAACCATTTCAATTTGTCTGTGTTCAGACTTCACTACTCTTCAGATTCCCTACTCTGATTTGGAGCTTACAAAATAATTGCATTTATTCATCATGGTATGGTTCCTCAAAATATTGTGGAATTGAAGCCTAGTCATCTTTAATATGTAAATTAAAAGGTAGTAAACTTATTTTAAAGTTCCATGAAGACTTACGGAAGAAGGGAATGCTGCATCCAAAATAAATAGGAAATAGAAATGTATGTGTGTAATTGTACCTCTGTGCTAACCTTCAGAGTAGTTACAGTGTTATTTAATCTTTCGTATGTCGCTGGCATCTCCTCTTAAGGGTGTAATTGAAGTTTATTGTATATGCAGTAATGTAATTCATAATAAAATCAATACCATCATGGATGGAATAATTGTTTGGGAAACAAGTGGACATTTTTCATCAAAAGAAAATGTTTGTAATTCTTTCCCCCTGTTTTGGTTAGTGTACTGCTGTCAATAGCAGAGCTCTACTGGAGATCTTCATGTCATACCATAGCGTTGCCTGTCCTGCTGCAGGCTCTCGCCCTCTCTCGAGAATATAGTCTGCAGTACTTGGCTTCTGAAACTGTGCTGAACTTGGCTTTCTCCCAGGTATGTCTGATTTGTGTTTTCACAGGGCTGTAGGGCAACAGTTATTCTGGGGATCTGGATACTGGTTTTACTCCTGGGAGATTTAAGAACACAACCTTGTTGGAATTAAATTATTGATTCTGAAGAAATATATTCTACATGTAAAATCTTTTGAGGAAGTTAAAAGTTGAGTTTCATGTGTATCACTAAGATGTGTAGTTACTGCACATAATTAAGCAGGCAAGCATAAATTGGCCCTGCCTTCGTTTCTTCAGTTGTTATTTTTTTTGCTAGTATTTTGGCTTTCTAGTAGCACAGTTTGGCATGTGTTTGAATTAAAAATAATGCTTGTAATGGAGCTCAGTTATATTGTTTATTCTGAGCTGGCAGAGACATGGTTGTCAGCACTGACTGCAGTGGAGAAGCCATGCCTAATCATTTCAGATAGTAGCTCATTTCTACTAATGAGTTTTGATTTAAAAGAAGGTTATGTGGAGAAAATTTACATCCTTGTCTATAGTGCATTGTGTTATTAGAAACAGATGTGGCTTATGTCGGTCTTCTCTGAAGAAGCTGCTCTTACCAGTGGATTTCAGTATTAGACCAGCAAGTATTTCTCTTTCAGCTGATCCTTGGTATTCCTGAACAAGCCCTGAATATTCTGCACATGGCAATAGAACCTGTCTTGGCCCACGGAGCTGTCCTGGACAAAGGCTGTGCCATGTTCTTGGTGGCCAAATGTCAGGTGGCTTCTGCAGCTTCCTACACTCCACAAAAGAAGATTGAAGGTAGCGTGAGTAGAGTAATTCTCTACTAGAGAATTACCGAGTGATTCTTCTAGTAGAGAAGAGTAATTCTCCTCACTGAAACTGCGCTCGGAAGTTGAGAAGTGCAAACCGGTGTATATATTGGAGTCCTGCTACACGATCACTGTTAAAAAAGTTTAAATGATAACAGCAGAGTGTGTTACCTAGTTATCTGATAGCAAAATTAATTTGGAATTAGTTATTCAACAGAGGCAGTGTTTATAATGGAGTCTTGTTTATCTGCATGCTTTCACACCCATATTCTGCAGCAAAGGCTGAATAACAGAAACTAGCTGAAAGACCGTGTTGCTGAGACACAAATTATTTTGAAAAGCTGAGGAATTTATAATTGGCCTCCTTAGAATTGAGCTGTATTGCTTGGAGTTGTTATCGTGATACTATCTTAAATATGACTGTTCCCCTTTTTTCCACAGCTTTGGAATCAGCTATCTTGAATCTAAATGAAGCTAAGACTTACTTTGCCAAAGTGGACTGCAAAGAGCAGCTCAGAGATGTTCTCTACTTCCAAGCCCGGCTGTTCCACACCCTAGGCAAGACCCAGGAAAGGAACAAATGTGCCATGTTGTTCCGTCAGTTGCACCAGGAACTGCCAGCACACGGTGTCCCCTTAATCAATGCCTTCAAGTGATGCATTTCAAGATGAGATTTGTTTGTTTTCCTTTTTTTTCTTTTTTACAAATGTCTTTTTATTATATTCAGTCACCTGTGTTTCAAGATAACTGCCAATAAATCATGGTCTTCTATTGAACAAACTTGCATTTTGTTTGTAATGACTTAAGGGAAAACATAGGTTTCCACCCATTTCACTTTTATTCTGTCCTTGAAATTAAGAATAAGAGTTGAATGGGGAAAAAAAAGAAAATACTCTCTTGACTGCATTATAAACACACTGAGGGGAGTAGCACAGTCACGATGAAATAATATCTGTTCTTAGTAGTGACATTTTCAGAATCAATGCTGGCTTTATGAACACTGGGGTACAAAAAACAGTGGAAAATGTAGGCGAAGCTCCTTTGTGCTCATTTTAAGTGGTATAGAATGGGGAGTCTCATCTAAAACGTGTCCTTGCGTTTAACCTGTCTACAGTCGCTGTTTACTCTGTAGAAACAGATGGTGCTGGCAGAAGGGGGAAAAAACCAGGATTCAGTTGGAGATATCTAATGGTGCAAAGTCCCGGCATTGTTGTTACATGTGTCCTTGTGCAAAGAGCGGCTGAGAAAAGTAGAGTGCTAAACAAAAGCCCCAGCTCAGCCGAAATGTTTTTTATTGTAGGTGTGCTTCCATAGGCACTGCGTATAATTTACCTGCTCTGGTTTTGTGGGTGAATAAATGAAGATGACAACTAACTCAATATCCAATATGCTGCCGTTGACTTCTCACAATTAGAGCCTCGTTTTTGGAAGAAAATTTCATTTCAGACGTAGCGTGGGATTTCAGGGCAGAGGGGTTTGCGCTTCTGTGAGCGTAAACCTTTTGTGGGTGAACCTTGGGGCATGGGGGTGCCATTCCTGTCACCTTGTGACTATATAAAAGCTGAGCATAATTAGTGTACACACTTGGAGGTACCCTGCCAGGAAGCACTAGATTAAGCTGTGGCATTGTTAGCAATGAGAAAGCGAGACCAGACCTAAACCTGGCTCTGCTGGAGCCCTGCCAGGTAAGGCGGGAAGAGAGAAGCTCTAAGATGTCGTTGAAACGAGGGTAGTCCAGTGCTAGTTTATGTGTCTCGTTAATTAGCGTTGTGGCGTGGCTGTCGGCAGATAATCAGTGCCTAACTTTCAAACCAACAGCTGTATTTCTAACTGAAAAGTAACCAAGGTTCCCACATGGGCTTCATGGGAGCGCTGGTTTTGGTGGCTTGCCCCTTCTCGGCTACGTTACCAGGCTGCCATTAATCAGCACCGAGGAGTTCAAGCCATAAAATGTTAGGAGCGGCTACTATTTTACAGTAAGTGCATAAACCTGATTTCTAGAGTGGTTTTCAAGATCCTGGTCAAAAGAGCAGCATTTATCCATAAAGCTGGCATGGAAGCATGGCTCTGCTCCGGGGAGCTCTACAATGTCAAAGCGATGCCCACAAAATGGGTCTCAAAGCAAAGTGGGGAAGAGCGTTTGCGCCAGCCGTGGCGTTCGCGTCTGCTCGAGGTTGAAGCTGCTGCTTCGTGAAGAGTCGATCAGAAAACTGCAGGTGAGCTCAGCGCAAGAACGGTGCTTGATGGGAACGCTCCTAATAAGAAAACTGAAATAATTAGCATGGACAAAGCAAGGGAGATGTTTATAAAGGCCCGGTGCCAGCCTTGCCCCCGTCCCGGCGCTGCAGAGCTGCGACCTGAGCCGGAGCTGCGCTGGGTGGCGGCGATGGCCTGGCAGTGGCCGCTGTGGCATTTCCAAACACCTGGTTTCCAAAAACCCTTTTCAGGGGATGGTTTCAGAAGCGTTGGTTTCCAAAACCCCCTTTCAGGGGATGGTTTCAGAAGCGTTGGGCAACGCGGAGGTGCAGGGGAGCCGATGCAGGTAACCCCATGCGAGCACAGCCGCCCTCACGCTGGAAATTCGGGTGTTTGCAGAAGGGCGGAGGGGAGGAAGCCCCGGGCGAGCAGCGGGACGGGCGGCGGCGGGAGGGGGCTGGGGTTCGCTCCCCCCGGGACGCGGGGGGCCCCGGCGGGGCTCGGCTGCGCCCGGGGCCGCGTCCCGGCGCGGTGGGCGGAGGAGCGGGCCGGGGCCCCCCGCGGCTGCGCTGCGAGGTAAGGCGGGGCCCCGCGGCCGCAGGGGGGAACTAAAATATTTTAAAAAAGCAAACAAACAAACAAACACACGCACCCAGACCAACCCACCCCGAAGAACGGCTTAGGGGGGTGGGCGGGCAGGATGCGGCTGCCCGGGGGGAAACCTCCCCTTCCCCGGGGCGGAGCGGGGCCTCCCTCCCTCCCTCCTTCCATCCCTCCCTCCCTCCCTCCTTCCCTCCCTCCTTCCCTCCCTGCCGCCGCCGGAGCGGAACCGAAAGCGAAGGCGGCGCCGGGCGGCCGCGCTCCGGCCCCGCGGGCGGTGCAGAGCGGCGGCGGCGGCGGCTCCGGGGGCCGGGGGGGGCCGCTCCCTGCCGCCGGCGGAGCGGCGCGTCCCGCCAGGTCGGTGGCTGCGGCTGCGGGCGGGGAGGCCGGGCGGGCCCGGCCGGGGATGCGCCCCGCGGCTGCGGAGACAAAGCCGCGCCCGGAGGCACCGGCGTGGGCGGCCGGGGCCGGTGCCGGGGCCGGGGCCGGGGCCGGGGATGCCCTCCGAGCAAAAAACCGGCATCGCCCTCAAACGGGGCTCGCAGCCGGCCTGTGCACGGCGCCGCAGGTATTCTGGCGACGGGCGAGCGGTGCTGGCGTTTCCCCATCCCGTTTTGGGGAGCCGCGCTCTGGCCTCCCGGGCCCGGCGAGCATCCCGCTCCCGCTCGCCTTCGGCCACCCAGCAGCCCCGACGTGCGCCGGTGGTACCCGACGGGCTGGCGGCATCCCAGGTTTGGGGATGTGACGGGGCGGTGGCCGTCCCCGCCACACCAGGCGTCCTGCAGACCCCATGGGGCTCCTGCCCGGGGAGGCGAGGGCTGGGAGCAGGGGGACCGGGGCAAGTTAGGCCGTGGGGTTGCAAAAAGGAGGGGATTTGTAAGGTCAATGCGCGAGTGAGAGGCCAGGAGAAGATAGAGGGGACAGAGCTGGTGGGACAACTGCGTACAGGGGACGGGTCTCACTACGAGAAGCCACAGGTTGGGTTGCTGCGAGGGACCGAGGTTAGGAGGTGGGACGCAGCCCTGCGGCCGCGGGCATGGCACGGAGCGTCAGGAGCATGAAGGTAACAGTAAAGACCAAAAGCAGTGGCAGGATGACCGCGGGAAGCTGGTGCGATGGAGCTGTGGGCTGACCGTGCGGCTGTGCGATGCGACAGGACCAGATACCAGCCCTGGGGACAGGACCAGGTTGTCCTCAGGGCCAGGGGGACTGCGCTGGGGAGGGCAGGTGTGGTGGCTGGGTGGCTGGAGCTGCCTTCGTGGCCCCTGACCAGGGGAAGGAGCCCCATCCCTCTCCTGGCCCCTCTCCATGAGCACTTTGTTTTGGGGAAAACAGCCAACAAAACCCAAGAGCCCATCCCTGAGAGCGCTGCAAGGGGTGTCTGATGGACCGGCGCCGTTCCGGGGAAGGCAGCTGTTATCAGATTGGGGCGGTAATTTGGAGGAGGCTTTGCTTTCAACTCAGCCCTAATGTCTTTTAAGTGGTGTTTGCAAAGTGCAGAGCCGCTCTCGTTTCCTCTCTCGGGCATCGCGGGCTGGAGCTGTTGTTTCCAGGAGAGCCGGGAGCCGCTCGGCAGCGCTGGATGAGGCGGTGATGGTGCCCTGAGCTCATCCCGGCCCATGCTCGATGCCAGGTCCAGAGCTTGCACTCTTCTTTTGAGGTGCTCGTTATATATTGCTTAAGCAGTATTCGGTGGTATCAGCAAGATTATAAAAAAATCTTGTTAAAGAGGTTTTTGGATTCCTATTGAAACCTGCCGCCGGGTTTTGTGCCGTTACAATGCTACCAGCCCGACTTTGGGTTTTTTCCCTGGTTCTTTCCACCCTGTGTTTGATGGGCCAGGCAGCGCAGCAGGCTCTTCTGTTTGCCCCAGGGACGCTGAAAAGCTTTGCTGCTCGGGCACAGGGACCCAACGTACATGGGGGCTGGGTGCCGGTTTCCAGTATCTCATTATTTTGGGTGTCCTCTGACTTCTGGAGAAGCTGCTGAGAGATTTTTTTCCATTAGAAGTCAGGCGGGGATGCATATGGTCTTTGTATACTACAGTGACTAATAGATTTCTGGCAAGGTCTGCGCTTGCCCGTAGGAAGGGAAACTGTGATTGATGCCCCTGTTGCTGCAGATGACACCGCTCTTGGCACTGCCGCTTCCACCGCTGACAGTGACCAGGGAAAGCAAAATAGCCACTGGACTCTGCCCAGTGAGAGCCCATAACTGTCCCGCGCGCTGGCCCTGGTTAACTTTTAACTGCAGACCTTCAGCGGTAGCAGGGGGAGGATCCGCTGTGAGTAACATCTGCCTTGGTTTAGGTGGTTTGCGTTCAATTTTGTTATAAACAGCTTTTTTTGCAGTGCATGAGCTGATCCCCATGGAAGGTTGGATGGAGGTGTCGCTGCCGGAGCTGCCACCAAGTCTTACTCCCTTGGGAGGGTCCGACCCTGACACCGCGTCCGGCTTTGCCGGAGGGAAGCGCGCGGGGGGAAGGCGAGCATGCGGGAGCCGGGGGCACCGTCCCATCGCCCGCCCTGCGCCTGGGTAGAGAAACAGCTCCAAGGAGGGAAGGGCAGGCCCATGCGTCTGTACGCTCTGATTTAAATCTGCGCAGCCAGTGCTGGCTGCAAGGTGTCGTCCGCTGCGCTCCCCGAAATCGGTCAGCGTGTTCCCATCCGGAGGTGGCTGCCTCCCAGCAGGGACCAGGCAGGGACCACACGCTCACAGCAGAGCTGGGGCGGCAGGAGGGGGCTGTAAAAATCACTTCACCCTGGCGGGGGCCGATTTCGCTCCCATTCGTTTCCACTCAGCCACGTGGATGCTGCGCGAGAGGGAGAGCCGCTGCCAGGGTTTCACAGACCTCTTTTCATTTTAATATCCCTCTCCTTGCTGAATTAGAGGCGAGACTGATTGCTTCGATAATCCTGCCGCAGCCGCTATGGGTTATATATGGATTGCAGCCAAAAGCTGTGCCGATAAATCATTCCTATATACCAGGCTGTTATATTTCCTGAGGATTTTGTGGGCATGTGCTGCTCGCTTTTACGTAAGGATCTGCTGGAGTTCATACCAGAATGTGCCGCTTTTCCTCGGGCAATGACCTGGGTGGGTTGGTGAAGCCAAAGCCCCCGGGCTGTATTTCCCCTCTTTGGGTTTATTCCCCCCATTCCAGCTCTTTCAGTTTTCTCCCTGGCTGGGAATACGGCTGTTCTCCTCCTCTTCCTCCTCAGCCTCCCCGTGTGCTTATTAAGGCGAACTGGCTGCGTTATCATTAGCAGTTGTCCCACGTCCCGCAGGGCTGTGTTCAAGAGCAGGATCCCACTTTTGGGTTTCTCGCGGGGAAGGTATCCTCTCAAAGGGCAATTTCTGCAAAACCCTGAGCTCGGTCCCTTTGTGCACACACACAAAGGGGAAAAAAACCCCTCCGATTTTCCACCCCAGCCCATGTTACGATGGTGCTTGGATGACTTTTAGCCTGTTTACAGAGCCCTGAGGAAGCTTGCTTGAATTAATCAGCCTTGATATGTTTATCCTGGTCAAGCCAATTAACTCCTTCTGGCCAGGGCACGCTCTGCTCTCAAGTGTGGCAGAGACTTCGTAACTCAATTTTGCTCTAGCCCGGCAAAGTTTAGCATGAACCCTTGGAAATTCAGATGAGGCGATGC
The DNA here is from genome assembly GCF_030463565.1 of Pelecanus crispus. Classification (NCBI taxonomy): domain Eukaryota; kingdom Metazoa; phylum Chordata; class Aves; order Pelecaniformes; family Pelecanidae; genus Pelecanus; species Pelecanus crispus. The sequence goes on from NC_134653.1 coordinate 32,415,295, forward strand.
TTTGGGGGCAGGATGGGATGCCAGGGACCGGTGCTGTGACCAGTGACACTCCTGGGGTGGCTTCATCCCAGGGCCACCCCAAAGAGCTGCCTTTTTTGGTGCGGCCGCGGCACACGGTGAGGGCAGAGGGCACGGTGTTCGGGATCGGCTCTGGCTTTGGGAGACGGCTATTTATATGTGCCCGCTGGCGGAGTGCCCAAAGCAAGCCAGGCAAATGGCAACTGGCCTTGAGATGCATCCCTGTGGGTTCGGGATGAATTGGGGCGGGGGGGCTGCCTGTTTATTTTAATCTATTTTGGAAGGGCATTAAAACACGCTGCCGTGGCCACCAGCAGCACTTGGGAGGGAATTTTGCAGCCACGATGCCTGAGATGCGGAGCCCTGTCTTGGCTTGGCTGGTGGCTCCTGGCTCTCTTGCCCAGCAAAGCCCCATACGGGAGCAGATTCAGCCCCGTGAAGCACGGTGTTTCTGAAATAGTTTGTCCTTGTTGCTGTTCGTCGGCTTATTTATAGCCTTCGCATCCCCTGTGCTTCTCTGCGCCTTGAAGCAGCAAGCAGCACTGGGTTGGCTTTAGCTCTGGGCCGATCCCACTTGGGCAAAAAAATGCTCCGGTTCATAGATTGGTGTTGAAAACAGCACTTAGGCCGTGGTGAAGCCCCGAGGAAGGGGGAGACGATTTGATTTCTGTACTTGACCTGTAATTTCTGCCGGGCTGATTCAGAGTGGTTGTGCTGCGGAAACTTCAATGGAGATGAGTGGAGCTAATTTTAACCGTCCGCCTCGCCGAGGTGTGGGAACCAGGCAGAAAAACGCCTCAAACCTTGTTCCTGCTTCTGGGCTGTTTGTTTCGGGATATTTTTTTTCGCTCGCTTCTGCGGCAAGTCATTAACCTAGAAATTAAAACCAGCACCGGTGTCGCGGCAGGGAAGAGCGATGGTTTACAACCAAACAACCATCGAGCTGCCCTGGCTGCTGCGGGGTGCCCGGCATGTGTGAATTACCCCATTTTCTCACCTTTTAAAATGATTATTTAATTTTTTTTTTTTTTTTTTTTTTTTTAAAGTACTTCATTGCTAACAGAATTGTTTTCTCATTTATCCCAAGGTTCAGGAACCTGATTTTTGCACAGAAGGCAGTAGGGAACTCGGGGCAAGGAAGAGAAATTGCTGGCAATGACGGGCTGTGGGAGGAGGCAGTGAGCCGGGGCGGGGGGCTGATCCTGCACCCCGCGCTTGGTAAGCAGGTCCACGTGCCCGTGAATTGCTTCGTTTGGGGGGTGTTTGGCAGAGATTTGCCCTCTCTGACCGCGGGATCGAGCAGTAAAGCAAGGAACCGAGTGGTATTTATGCAGGCGTAGTGCAGGGCCTGATCCTGCCCCTGTGAAATACCTGTTTTGGGGTATTTCTGTAGCAGAGATGGTGGGGTGGTTATGCCCTGGAGGTGTTTAAATAAAGGGGGTGGAAGGAGCAGCCTGGGAGCTGGGGCTGGCCCCTGCCTGCGGTCTGCCACGTGGCAGGGCGGGGGCACGGTCCCGGTGCCATCCTGCACCCCTGCCCTTGGCTTTACCATCCCCTATGGGATGAATACATTAATCTGTAGAGCAACGACCGGCGGGAGGAAATCCCGCTTTGCGGGGGAGCCCGGCTGAGCCGCCCTGTGATTGCAGGTGTGCCTCCCCGTCGCAGCGTGGCTGGGATGAGGCCGTCGGTCGCACCATGCCATCATGCGTCCCCGGCAGCTCGCCCACCCCGTGGCCCCTCTGCCGTGACGGAGGCTGCGGCCGCCGAGCGCCCGGGCCACCGCGGGACCCCCCGCCGCTGAGCCCCCGCCGCCGCGGCATGGCCTCGCTCATCGTGGTGACCGAGTACGACGCGACGGGGAGCGCGAATGAGGAGGAGGAGATGAACGCGCCCGGCGGCGAGGGTTTTGGGGACGGCCGGGAGCCAAGGGCGAAGCTGCACCTCTCCAGCCGAAAGCTCTCCCTGCAGGAAAGGTCGCAGCCTGCCCGCTCGCCCGGGAGCAGCGATGGCACCAGCGAACGCTTCATCTACCCGTCCCTCCCTTACTCTCCGGTGACGTCCCCGCACTCCTCCCCGCGGCTGCCGCGGCGGCCAACGGTGGAGTCAAACCGCGTGTCCATCACGGGACTGCAGGTGAGTGGGGACGAACGCTGCCTCCGCGGTTCTCCTACCCCTGTTCTGTTTCCCCCCTCCGTGGCATTGCTTCTCGCTTGGTTTCTCGGGATGAAACCCTGCAGCACGTCCGCAGATGCGGGGCGGGAGGTGGTGGGACACCCTGCTCCATCCTGGGCTGTGGGAACAGCCCTCGGGGAGGTGGGACCCAGCAGCTCGCAGCGTTTTGTGCCTTTTGCAGACGCTGCCAGCTCTCACGGCTGCGTTTTGGGGGAGCTGGCGGTGTGCCGCGATCTTCTTTTTCTTTCCCTTAAAAATAAAAAAAAAAAAAAAAAAAAAGAGAGATCCGCTCAGATCTACAGAGAAAATAGCCCTGCCTGCCCCCAGCCTGCCGGTGCTGACAGAAAACGGGCAGCAAGCGGCTGCTTTGCCTGTAAGAAATAAAAATATTCGTCGCCGGTGTTAAACCCCGCCCGGGGCTCTCCTGGCTGCGGATCCCCAGCACCGCCCGCCTGTCCTGCGCTCTCGTTCCACGTGAGCGGGCAATATTGCCTGCCCGGCCATTAACATTTGCAATTAGCCATCTATAAACACGCCGACGCGTGGCTGGGCGGCTGGCGTTCACGGCTCGTGAATCAAAGCTGCCCAGCCCCGAGCAGGTGCCCGGGCAGAGCAGAACAGGGCGTGAGTTTGCAAAGTTTCGCTGGAGATTTAAAAGGAAGAGAGCAAATGCGAGCGGTTTCGTGGCTCGTGTCGGACCCCCCCCTCTCTCCCCGCAGGACTGTGTGCAGCTCAACCAGTACAAGCTGAAGGACGAGATCGGGAAGGTGAATATTGGCCGGGTTTGGGGTGGGACGGGGGGATTTGGGGCGAGAGGGCGCTGGGCTCGCTTTTGCTGTCGAGCTGGTGAGATGGCAATTTCAGCCGCTCACCACAGCAACTCGGCCAGCTCCTCGCTGCGACGCCGTTCTCTTCATCTTAAAGGTCTTTTCCAGCCTAAACGATTTTATGATTCTATGATCCTGGGTGGTGCCAATTGAATGGTTTCTATTTTTTTCAATTATTATTAATTTTCCCCATTCCCCCTCCCTCCCGCGAAATGGGGCATTTGAAGCTTTTTTTTGCTGGCGGTGTGGTGCCAGCCCATGCGTCCCATTACCCCCAGCATCGCCCACCAGCTCTGTGATCCCGGTGGGGCCGGGTTTGCAGAGGAGCCTGGAGCCCGGTTTGGTGCTGTGGGGTTTTTTTTGGACCGGTTCTCATGGCTGTGCCCCTCTCTAGGGCTCCTACGGGGTGGTGAAGCTGGCCTACAATGAGGATGATAACACCTACTATGTGAGTAGCACGCATCCCCAGAGCCCGCAGCGAGGTGGACGGGATGGGGGACGGGGACGGGGACAGATCCTCTCCGCTGACTCCCTACGCAGCTCCGTGCCAGCCCCATTTTATCCTCGATTTGCCCCAAATCCCACATTTTTTTTCCCCTCTTGCAGGCAATGAAGGTTCTCTCCAAAAAGAAGCTGATGAGACAGGCAGGCTTCCCCCGTAAGTGGTGCAAAATGGTGGGAGGGTGGGAGATGATCTGGGGATGCTGGGGGCTCGTTCCCAACCGGACATCCCGTTCTTTGCCTTTCCCGCAGGTCGTCCGCCGCCCCGCGGGGCCAAAGCTGCCTCCGAGGGCTGCCTGCAGCCCAAAGGGCCCATCGAACAGGTCTACCAGGAGATCGCCATCCTGAAGAAGCTGGACCACCCCAACGTGGTGAAGCTGGTGGAGGTGAGCACCAGCCAGCCCCTTCCCGAAACCCACCCCGAGCGTGAAGGAGCCTGGATGCTGCGGGGATGGGCTACACGTTGGCTTGGGTGGAGGGGAGCGACCGCAGAGGGGCTGGGATGGCCATGGCACGTCCTGCCTACGGGAGACTTGTGTTTTCCCTGGTTTAAAAGGTTTTTTTTATTCCCACCTCCCAAATGAGGATTTTTTTTCTTCCCTGCCCAGAAAGGAAAATGCAGAAAAATGTTGCTTCCTTGGAGAAAACAAGTGCTCAGATGGGTTTTGGGGAGGAATTGGTGTTTCTGCAGGTTCTGCGGTGCAGCTGCCCTGCCCTCCGCCCACTGACTGTATGATACGGGCCAAAAATCAAGAATTAAGGATGTGCAGGCTGGAGTTTATTTGGCTTATGAGTCAGATGATGCTTCCTGTGTGTTTTAAATATTTACTTCCTTGAAGTACAGCTATATCTCTGTCCTCTTTTTTTTTTTTTCTCCCACCCCTTGTGGGTAGAAGCTCGGAGATTAGCAGACCATGCTAATGGTGCAGATTTGAGATGGCCACTAAATAAAAAAATCACAGTGCTTAATTTGCAAGGTTTTTTTGGTACTGTTTAATTTCCTTTCTGCTTCTTTTGGCAGGTCCTGGATGACCCCAGTGAGGACCACCTGTACATGGGTAACTGTCCACTGCCCTGCAGTGCTCGTGGGGTGTCAGGGAGGTTGGGGTTTGCCAGGACAAAGGGTTTCCCCCACGTTTTGGGGTGGCTGCGTGGGGGGTTGGGTCTCTTCTCTGGAGCGGGTATGGCCTGGATGTGCTGGAGGAGCAAATCCCCTTTAATGGTCAGAGCAAGCAGGATCCAGTCTGGGTTCAGAAAGGAGACAGGAGTGCTTTATAGCACTTTGTAGGCTCTAATTGGAGATCAGGGCATGCTTTGCCATGAGATGTACCAGCATTTATGTTCTCAGCTCTGAAGCCGGGCTTCTAGAAAGCAACTTTGTCTCCTTGGCTTTGAGAACAAGGCACGTGTTAATTATCCATGGTGCAAACGAGCTCCTTCCCAACCTGTCTTGCAGACTGCAGTGGTTTGCTCGATGTAACTACACATGCTTCTGGAGGAGGCATTTCTTTTCCATCATTTATGTTCAGCCCATACTAGGGGAGCAGCGATGCCTTCATGGCCGAGCGCAGAGGTTTGCTTGGGGCATGGGCTCGGCCCTGGTTTTGCAGGCAAATGGAGGGCTTCAGTGTGCCGTGCGGAGCGCACTTCATGGTGCTGAAGCTGCAGCACTGAGAAGGCAGTTGGCAGCGTTCCCTTAACTGAAAATGGAAGCAACCAAAATGCCATGTGCCTTGCATAAGATGGCATCTCTTTTTTGAAAAAAATACTGGTTTTAGAATTTTTGTCATTGAAATAATTGCTTTTTTGCTGAGACTGTGCTCGCAGGAGATCTAAACTGTAAGTGATCCGTAATCACCTTCTCTTTTGTGTTTCAGTGTTTGAACTGGTGAAGCAAGGGTGAGTATTGAATTCCAGATTTAAACCTACTAAAGCATGAATGTGAGACGGGTTTGCGGGTGGCACAGCTCGGCCACCTGAGGCAGGCGCAGGATGCAGAGGCGATGGGGAGGTTTGTGGTGGGTGCCCTACAGGTTTGGGTAGCATCTCCCCAACCCACCTACAGTTGTGTACAACCCCTACGTGCTTGCATTTGGGGCCGCATGCTGCTGCCAGCCGGCAGCAAAGCCTCTGGGACCTGTTTCAGTGCATCCGGATGGGGAACAAGCTCCATTCTCTGTTGCCTTTGCAGCCCCGTGATGGAAATCCCAACCTTGAAACCTCTCAGCGAGGACCAGGCTCGGTTCTACTTCCAGGATCTGATCAAGGGCATTGAATACTGTGAGTGTCTGTGCAAAAAGGGTGGGATTTCTTATTTTTATTTTTCTCTAAACACCTGGACCTGGACTTTCTGCTGCTGTACGGTGCCGTTTCTGGTGGCTCATGCTGCTGCAGAGGGGTTCTTGAAGCTGGGGCTGGTCATGGTGTTAGCAGAAAGGCTTACAGCCATGCAGGGGCTTCGTGGCTCTTTTGCTGCAGACCAGCGCTGCCGCTGAATCGCTTGTTTTTCCTTCGGCTGCAGTGCACTATCAAAAGATAATCCACCGGGATATTAAGCCTTCCAACCTCCTTGTGGGGGAAGATGGGCACATCAAGATTGCTGACTTTGGAGTGAGCAACGAGTTCAAGGGAGCCGATGCCCTCTTAACCAACACGGTGGGCACCCCTGCCTTCATGGCCCCAGAGACGCTCTCAGAAACCAGGAAAATCTTCTCCGGAAAGGTATTTAATAGCAATTTGAGGGGTTTTGGACTAATCTTTGTTGCACGCCATCTGTTGCAGATCTAACTATGCTTTCTTTGCTCTGCAGGCTTTGGATGTCTGGGCCATGGGGATCACGCTGTACTGCTTCGTGTTTGGGCAGGTAATGAGATTGATTTTTCAGCGCTGTCGGTGGTCCGGGGGGGTTTGGCGTGTGCCTCCCATGTGCCAGGTGCATCGTGGGATTTGCACCCTGCACCCCTGTTCAAGCATTTGGGTATTGCCAAAGGGAGACGGAGATGTGTGGGTGGAAATGGGAAATCTCTGCCTGTCTGTGGGATGGGTGCAGCCAAAAAGAGCCATGTTTCTCTTTTTCCCTGGGGAAAAAATTCTGTGCCTGGCCAGATTTTTTAGGAAAGGAGCTGTTGTGGTAATTTGGTCATTTTTAGTCAAATGTTATTTTCACTGCGTTTAAAAGAAGACATTGATATAGTAGGAAATCTAGTTTTTCCCTATAACTGGCTCCTTACCCTCCTTCAAACCCTATGAGATCCCAGTGCTCAACTGGCTGCCCCACTGCTGCTTCTTAACAGAGGTTGTTGCTTTTATCATTGCTCTTTTTCTTCACGGTAGTGCCCTTTTATGGATGAAAGGATCCTGAGTTTACACAATAAAATCAAGACCCAGATGTTGGAGTTCCCAGACCAGTAAGTACTCAAAAAAAAAAAAAAAAAATCCCAACCCCTCAGCCCTTATTTTAAAGCTTGCTTGAGCCATTTCTCAGGAACTGCCTGGGTGGGGCTGGCCCTGCTCCGCTGCAGTTTTGTAAAACTCGGGCTCTGAGCCCTTCTGTTGGCCCTCGGCCCTGGAAAACTGCTTTGCATTAAATGTGAAGGCAACATCTCCTGGTTTGCAGTTGCCAAAGAAGGAGCGATTGAAGTTGCAGAGGCGTTTGAGGGAGCGGATTAACCTCTGCAGTTGCTGCCTCTTGGGTTTTAGCCTGGGTGGAGTTGGTGTCAGGCTCTCCTAGCCCTGTACATGTGGGATCATGCTTTGGATTGCCCAAGAAGGGGATATTTTGCTTCCCTGGGGAGTTTAGAGAGGAGGGGCTGTGTGGCACCTGGGTGCACGAGTACCTGGAGCTGCATCCCTGCCAGGGCTGGGGTGCAGCCCCAATCTGCCCAGGAAGGCCCACAGCAGCTGGCACTGGGGTGAAGAAGGGAGGCAGCATCCATCCCCTTCCCCATCTCATCTCTCCCCTCTCCTTTCCCCAGGCCAGAAGTTACAGACTTCTTGAAGGATTTGATTACACGGATGCTGGATAAAAATCCTGAATCTAGGATTTCGGTCCCAGAAATCAAGGTACTGACCCAACCCCCTGGTGTTGGCTGTGGCTTCACTTCTGTTGGGTTCTCCTTGCTTGGCTTTTTTTGGGAGTCAGTTTGATCGCGCCAGGCTAGGTCCTCCCCCTGTGCCCAGGGCCCCTGGGCAGGTAAGTCCCAGCTCCTTCCCCTGCTCCGGGACTTGCTCAGCTTTGGGACCTTTGGTGCCTACAGAAGTCGCAGGCAAAAGGAAATCCCCTGAGTACAGTATTCCCTCTGCTACCAGGAAAGTACTGTGCAACAGCCTTTCGCAGGAGATTTCTGTTCCTCCGCCCCTGCAGGAACCTGGAAGGGGCGAGAAGCTGAGAAAATGGAGACTAAGGTAGGGGGAAAGGATTGCGGGGGAATTGCTGAACCGTTTTGTGCTCCTCCTGCAGCTGCCCAAGACACCAGGTGTGTGGGCAAGGAGAAGGAGGGATTTCTGCCTTCTGTCATGGATTAATTCAGGTCCAAGACTAGGGCTCGGTGGGTTTTCCCATCACTACTGCTCATACGTGTGGTCTGGAATAAATCGCTCCTGCCTCTTGGCACTGTCTCATCTGTAAGATGAGGGTGAAAATAGGTCTTCTTCCCTAAAACCCGCTGAGATGCCCGGTGCTGTAGGTCACCCAGGTTATTGCTCGGTTGCGTAGATGGGGCCAGCGCTGGCTCCAGATGAGCTGCGCAGCGGCATTTTCTGCTCCGGGCTGAGCCGTTCCCAGCGGCGCCGGGGTGAGCTGGCTCGCCAGTGAGATGGCACGTCTCTCCCCTGCGCCCTGGTATTTCAGGAGCACGTAGGGGCCGTAGCTTGGGCGGAGAGATGCGTTTGCCAGGCTTGTGTTGTTTGAGTTACGAAAAAGAGGAAATCATTCCTGACAGGCTGTGTTATTAATTGAAGTTGCACCCTTGGGTCACCAAGAACGGAGTGGAGCTGCTGCCCACGGAGGATGAGAACTGCACCCTCGTCGAGGTGACGGAGGAGGAGGTGGAGAATTCGGTCAAGCATATCCCCAGCCTGGCCACTGTGGTGAGTACGAGGGAGGCGATGGTTTGCGGGCACACACCGGCGCCCACGCTGCCTCCCGGGGCGGTCCCGAGCAGCTGGAGGTTGCTGCTGAAGGGCAAAAGTGTTGGGCAGGATTAGAGCAAAGATCTTCCCTCTCTGAGAAACAAGCGCTGCAAGACAGGGTGTCAGCATCTCGCTGGAGGCAGCTGTACCCCGCGGTGCGGGTGAGTGTTTCAGAGCACTCCCAAAGCGACCCATCAGCGGGTTGCTGGTCTCCACGCTTGATCTGGCTGCCTCAACATAGCTGTATTTGCTCGGGGCAAAAAGAGCATCTGGTCCAGGACCTGCCCGTGGCTGGGAGTGGGTGTTTTGGCCAGGCACAAGGAGCTCCTGCCCTGCTCTGCCCGTCCGGCCGTAGGGGCTGTGGGAGCTTCCCGGGATGGAGATTTTATCTGGGCCACGGCATGCACCAGCCCCCGCCTGGAGCTATTCTTGGTGAATTCATCTCATCTCTTTTCAAGCTTATATTTTTATTCTCTGCAACCCGCTGTGGCGGTGAGAACCACAGTGTAACCCTGCCCTGTGTGGAAAGTGAAATCCTTTTGGGTTTTGAACCTAATGATTACTTTGGGTGCCTGCTAGCCCTTTTGCTAGGAGAAACAGTGAGCGACCATTTGCAGTTCGCTGGTGTGGCGTTATCTGCCTGTAGACACCCAGGCTGCGATTTTTTTTGAAGTACAGGTCTCCCTTTGAAGCCACTCTTCCATCTGGTGGCTGTGCCCACATCTGGCTCCGTTTCTGGAGCTCTGTCCCGCTTCGGTACCCTGCAGAAGTCTCTTAACTGCAGATACGTTAACATGCAAATGTGCCTTGCGCTGCTCAAGCTGAAAAAGCAGATCTTGCTCTAAAGAGATCACCATTGATAGGGGGGTTTCCCCCCTTTCTCCTGTTCGGAGGTGACTTGCTGCGATGCGGCGGAGGATGGCTCAGTGCTCCCAGCCCCGTTGAAAATCCAGGGCTGTTTAGCACAGCTCAGGGCAAATGAGCTTTTACTGCAACTCTTGCTTCTTAAATAACGTACCGCCTCCAGGCAGATCTTGTATTTTCCCATTTGCATTTGTTCTTCAAAATTACCCTCCGGTACCTGATCTTTGTGCATCCAGCTGCGGGCGTTAACGCTCGAGTATGAGATTCACGTGGCTTTGACTCTCATATAAAATGCCTTCCCCCACGGGACCCCGCTGGCATGCGCATTTCAGACATGCAAGGGCTCTCGGTGCAGCGTGGTGAGCAGATAAATAAGGCACCGAGGGACGAGAAGCAATAATCAAATGAAGCCAGGGGTCCCCAGAGTGGGATGCACGTGCTGAGGCAGGGTCCAGTGCTGCTCATGTTGTTCTCTGCTCCCACCGGCAAAATAAGTTGGGGGATGCCTGGGAAGAACTCCGATGCTTGCTCTGTTCCCGGCAGTCTCCAATTGCAGCTGATGCTGGGTAACTTTGTATTTTGCAGCCAAAGCTAGACAAACAGCCAATTTTTCAGCCTGCTTTTGGTAAACGTTACGGCAAAATCATGCCGGTTCCTTCCTTCACCTCTCCCTTTCCAATGAATTCTTCTGCCAGGTAATCGCAGGGAATTGGGAATTGCAGATACTGGATGCAGTAGTCAGTAAAACTTACTTCTGGGGGGAGAAAATCCTCCCAGACTTGGCTTTGCTCTCCTTTCCAGCTTCTCACACCTAGTGCGGCTCCCCGCTGCACGTTCAGTTGTTGCACCGTGGGTTTCAGACGAGGATACAGCCCCTGTATTAAGCAGCTGGAGACTTGTAAACATGCTTCCTTCTTTTTTTTTTTTTCTTTTTTTTTTCTTTTTTTTTTAAAAAGAGAACTTTGACTTGTTTTCACTAGTTTTCTTAATTACTTAGGCATGAGGGTTGGATGTTCCTGTTGCTCTTGAATGAAAGAAAAGCGTCCCTGATGAACTCCAATCTGGTCTTGCAGATCTTGGTTAAAACGATGATCCGGAAGCGATCCTTTGGGAACCCGTTCGAGGGGAGCAGGAGGGAAGAGCGGTCGTTGTCTGCCCCTGGGAACCTGCTGCCGTAAGTCTCATCGCCTCGCCTCGGCCCGAAAGGATGTTTGCAGCTTGTCTTGTGCTCTGGAAGTCGCTGCAAAGCACAGGAGGAGAATTCGAGGAGTTGGGCTTTGACTCTTTCATGTGGGGCCATGACTGGGGTGTTCACACACCCTCTGTCTGACCTGCAGCTCCTTTGTGGGATTTTTTTATGACATGGTGTATCCTGCCCCTCTGATGGGCTGAAAAGCATCTTTTCCTGGCACTTCCAGCCTGTTACAGGGGAGCTGGGGGGAGACCACACGTGCTCAGGGCCCCACAGGTCCTGTGGCGGGGAAGGGGCAGGTGCTGGTGTCTCATCATCTGCTTTGCCTTTTTCCGAGTTGCTCGGCAACTGTTTTATTTCCTTTTAAAGCAGGAAACAAGGCAGTGAAGATAATCTGAAATGCAACGACTTGCCCAACGTGGGAGAGGAAGAGCTTCTTTCGTGAACATCGACTTTATGGTTCTGTTGAGCAACTTGGTCTGGGGCGCGTTATTAAAGCGTGCAGCTGAGGATGAGTGACATTAACAGAGCCTACACCAAACACAGCATGACATGGCGCGATTTCAGTATAATGCTGGATGTAGAGCTTACATAGCAGCACGTTATAAGACATCCGACTACTTGTCATAAACATTGAACATCTCCGATCACTTGGACTGCTGACTTCCTGTGGGAAAGGTGCTGGCTGATAGCAGAGAGGTGAGATACCGTGTTGAGCAGCAACAGTGCTTTGCAAAAAAAAAAGAAAAGCAGTCCAACAAAAATGCATTTGGAACTGCTTTTACCTGGTTTTAATGCCAAATAATTTCTGGGGACTAATGCCAGCGTCCCAGAGGTGTCGTATGCCCATCACATGGTGGGCACATGCAGAAGGGTGAAGCTTTTGCCAAGTGGCATACACAGCAGTAAAACTACACGTATGCACTTTGAGAGTTCACGACCTACCGGATATGTTGTTGCATCTATTTCTTGTCATTCTGGTTTGTTTTTAATTGACACCTTTTTAACTGCATGGGAACAAAGCAAAAAAAACCCCCACCTTTTCAGCTTTTTAAAGAATGCCTACCTTTGTGAGCCAAGTTGTATTAAACAGCATCTTCAGGATGTTCAGAAAGTGAGGCTAATTGCCGTCTAAGTTAATTAACGCCTTTCCTAAGGTCTTGGTGTGACTAGAGCTTGGTAAGTTGAGTATTCAGTGTATGAAAGGAAAACGGTATTTAAGGGCTTAAGTTCAGACTGAACTATTTTTGCTGCAGACATACGAGTGAACGGTGGTGTTTAGCTGAATGTTTGTTTTGAACAGCAGAGGAAGCACTAACAGTTTGTTTCTAAATCTTTTACTTGATCTAGGTAGATATATTATTAAATATGAAATTCAGGGTAAAATCCTTCACTTCCATGTACATTACATGGTTTACTACAATCAAAAATAATACAACTTATGCTATTTTTTAAGTATAGACTTAGGGCTTGCTTAGAATTTAAGATCTTGATGAAATACTTAGATTAGCTAGTACTTTTCAAAGAAACTTTTGTTTTTCCAAACTCTTAATCTGGATTTTGGGGCCAATGCTATGTATTTTTTGCAACTTCGTTACCAGTAATTTGTGAATGCCTGTGGCTCAGAGGCTTGTTAGTAAATTAAGTGTATACCTAATTCACGGATTGTTTCTTACGAAGAGCTCTTTCACCTTCAGTCAGATTACTCTGATTATTTTGTGGTGCTTGTAAAAAAATAATAATCTGTCGTGTGGTGGGAGAGGTTCTGACGTCCAGACTGACTTTCCCGAGTTCTCTGTGCTCGGACAAAGCTGGAGAATGGCAGAACGTGGGTGAGCTGGAGAAGAGTCAGGGTTTGCTTGGGGAAAGGGGTCACGGTAAGTACGGTTGTTTTGTGGATGGAGCGTTGGACTGGGGCGGGGGAAGGTCTGATCTCTTCTCAGTCTGATGTGGTTGTGTGACCTTGAATGAGGCATCTAAAGTTATGGTGTACCTGAAAGAGGGGGATGATTCGAATGTCCCAAGCATGGAAGGGACTGCTAAGGCGTAATTCTTTGCCCTGAGGAAGAAGGCACTAGGAGAGACCCAAGTATTTTTGGTTAACGGTAAGATCTCTGCCTGCTAACCCTGGCCACGGGTGCCCTGCCTTTAGGAAGTGACTGTCCCCTTGTCTTCCTTGATCTTGGGCACTGCAAGCAGCAGAACGCTGAGGTCCTTGGCCCTGCTGCAGTCGGACCTAGCCCGGTAATTCCTGGTTAGGCTGGGACTTTGTTAAAGTCGGCGTAGCGTTAGCAAGTGCGCAGGTGCCTACACAAACTGTCCCTCACATCTTTTGATCACTTGAAGCAATGCTCCCCCTAAATCGCAGTTTATTGCCGAAACATTGTGCTGCTGGCCTCTCCAAAGCCAGCGACGATGGTTCGTGGTTTAGGAGCAGTACTACGGAGTTTGGAGCCATAAGACACGCACTGTTTTCTTCCCATTTTAGTCCGAGGCTATGCCAAAGCCCTGCAGCTTCAGCTATGGGAAAAACCAAACAGGTAACTTGGGTGCCAGCACTATTACAGCTGCCTGCTCCTCCTTCCTAAACAGGACTTGTCATTGCGGAAATGCGTGCGAGCGGGCAGCTTGGTTCTCTAATCTTGTAAATGGACTTGTTCTGCGAAAAAAAAAAAAGGGGGGATCTGATTATTTATAGCTGATGCATAGTAATGTGTGTGGTGTGTTTTGTTAAAGGTGAGTTGTAGAGATGCTGTGTGCTGCGTATCTCCGGTGTGTGATTTGTCAGGTGCCTAGCGTGACAGTTTACATTACAAACAGGCTTGCCAGGTGCAACACAGCTTCTGAACAGAATAAGCTTTCCAGTTCCTTATTGGGCCTCAGATATGACCGTAGATCAGTGTCTCACGGCTACCACGGGCTTGGTTTGTAAACATCCTAAAGCTCAGCACTTCCCAAAGGATTGTCTCTGGTGCCAGCTTCGGTAGGGCTGCAGCGAAATGCACATTTCTGAAAGAAAGTCGATGTAGATTTTTTTTTTTTTTTAATCTTGTTGATTAGTTCTGTTGAAAGCATAAAGCGTGGCTGTGTAAGGAAGATCTATCTTGCATGACCTGTTAGAGAAGCTGTACTGTACATATAGATCTGCTCAGTTCCCTAGCTGCTGTTTCTTAGTAGTAAAGCTAGCTTTTTTTTTTTCTTATGGTGAAGTAAACATTTTGCTTGTGCCTTGGAACTGGGCTGTAGCTTGATTTCCCCAACTCCCTTCCTTTCAAGCAAGCCCAGTGCTGACTGTAGGCTTAATGCTGGGTACTAAGCCTTTTTGGCTCTGAAAGCACACAGGAAAGTGCTAAGGGGAAACCAGGCCTCTTGTCTTGAGTAGTTTTTCTCAGTGGTCCCCTCTTACCTATCAGGCAATCGATCTGTTTCTTTTCTAAGGGCCTGAGCTATTGCTGATTTTTATACTGTTTGTTTAATGACTGAGGCTTGTGTTTCACTCCTACCCCTTTATTATGCATTTAACTTTATCAGGTGTATCAAGTTTAAATACTGTGTATTTACCACTTTTAAATTATATTACCTAAGAAGAAAGAAAAAAAACAAAAAACAAAACCAACTAAATGTTTTTCCACACAGCTGTTCAAGCTTCTCTGTACAAGTTGAAATAAATGACATGCAACCAAACCCGGTTAGTTGATCATATGGAACCATTATCCTGTTTGACTGGTCTTTATCAATCTATGAGAGTTTGCTTTGGAAGAGGAGTCTGAAAGCACCCTCCAGTTTAGTGAATTTTGGTGCTCTACCATTACTGGGGATCTTGGGCTAGGATGAGACCACAGTGGCTCTAGCCCCTGCGCGATCCAAACTGAGCCATTCACATGCACAGCCTGGAGCGCCAGCTCTCGGAAAGGCACCGTTTGAGTTGTGACGCTCAGCTTAATGCTCAGCAGCAGGCAAATAAAGCATAAACTAAAAGGATACTGCTGTAGCAAACCCACCGTGCTGCTGGAAAAAGGCAGCGAAGCCCCAGCCAGGATGCTGGAGGTATGGAATAGGACCCAGGGCTCTGTAACACTAGAAAAGGTTCAGAAAAAGGGAAGAACTGTACCATGCGTGCCGGTGTGATCACAAGAGATGCTCAAGGCCATGTGCAGCTAAAAGCCAACAAATTCACTTAAGCCAAATTATGTAAAGCCATTAAATGCAGCAGCCCAGATAGTGGGTCTGGGGGTGGAAAGCATGGGAGGTCTGCCAGTTGGTACTAGCGTTTGGCTGAGGCCATGCTAGGCGAACCCACCCTGGCCTCTAACTGTCAAGTCTTTTCCCTTGGACAGGGTTTTAATGCAGCAGACACAGACAAGGTGTTAGGAGAAACAAGGTGGAGCAGAAGCTGTAGTTGCAATCAAGAGGCAAAGCAGACAGCAGCACTGGCTTTGATAGCTCTCCAGTAACAGTTGCGATCTGTGTAAAATGAAGACAGGTTACTTGCCCTAACCTTCACGGGCCCTGGGGAAAAATAAACCAGCAAAACCCAGCTTGCAGGACTCCCAAGAGGGCTGAGAGAGAGTAATATTTTATTAAAAAGAAAGAAAATTTTAAAGTAGTGCTACAAAATTAGACAAAACAGAAAAAAAAATAATCTGTAACCAGTAAGCCATTTACCATAACACAATGGAACCAGACACTGCTTTGTCACAGTCTGTGGCCACTGGAGCTTGGAGACACGATTAAATAGTAGGCACAGGCTCAGCTAAGCATCACAATCCTTCAGGGCAGGGAAAAGTGATTTGACAACAGCAAGGAGCTGCTCTCCCAAGGTTAGGCAACACCTGGCAGGGCCACGCTCACTGTAAGGAAGAATCTGCGCCTGTTCCCCTGTGCTCTCTGCTACCTGTGAGCTCAGGGAAAGGAGTGTCAAAATGAGCAGTCCCTGTCCCAGGCTTACCCAGTGCAGAGGGCCGGCATAAAAGCACAGTTCTCCCTATGTCCTTAGTGCAATTAACCTGGAAAGACAGCAGACAAGGAGCAGACCCAGTTCTTCTCTCTGGGGTTGGCTCCAGCCAGCAAAAGTAGTGAAGAGTAGTGAAGAAGGTCCCTTTCTCCAGTTTGTTCCCCCCTTCCTTCCAATGAAGAGGGGGTGGGTCTCATGGCAGGGTCAGAGGAACGTTCACAGCAGCAGTTCGCAGCAACAGTTCACAGCAGCAGTTGGTGCTGTAGCAGCAGGAGGTCAGGAGTTTGTTCCGTATGTCTCATTGACTCCCTGCAAGGATCAGAGATTAGAGTTCTCTGCCAGAAGACTCTTCTTTCTCCCCCTTCGTCTCCCATAAAACCCTCTGCACAGGCAAGCTACTCTTCGCTACTCAGACTTTGCATTTCCAGTGCCACAAGGCCTTTTGATTCAGAAATCCACTCTCTGCAGCAACACTTCCCACCAAGCACAGGGCTGCAGGGCTGAGCTCTACCCTCAGCACCTGTCAAGCAACCCCACTACCCCACTAAACCCTTCTACTGGCCAAACAGATCATTTGGAACCTGAAGGGAGGC
Source organism: Pelecanus crispus (assembly GCF_030463565.1). NCBI lineage: Eukaryota > Metazoa > Chordata > Aves > Pelecaniformes > Pelecanidae > Pelecanus > Pelecanus crispus. The sequence goes on from NC_134653.1 coordinate 32,431,549, forward strand.
GTAGCTGCGGCTGTCAGCATACCAGTCTCAGAAAATACCAACCCACTGGATGCAGCAGGAACCCCCAAAAGCCAAGAAGGAAGGATTTGATGGGGACAGAGCTGTTGTCTGCAGCTCTTGGAAGGCAAGTGCCAAGGACTGCAACCCAAAAAAGAGGTGTAGTGGGAGCATGAAAAGTTCTTGAACACACATTTCCCTCTCCAAGAGCGGTTGCCCAGGAAACATGACAATATTTGTTTCTAGTGCTCCTCCCTGCAACAGCTTTGAGGTAAAAATGAGCTTCTGTTTCCTCAGAGCTGTGGTTCAAAGTCCCTGTTTGATGTGGACTTTCTAAATCATGTTTCAGAATCTCTCCAGAGTCAGAAGAGGAAGCAACTTTGACTTCAACTCTGCCTTCACTGATGCTTACCCGTTCATAATCCTCCACATATTTGTATTTCTTCTCCCGATAGTAGTATTTCTTCTTCATGCAATACAGAACAACAATGTCACACAGCACTGTTGCCTAGTGGAGATTGAAAGAATTTAAGACAATGATTCTCAGAACTGAGGCACTAATCCAGAATCGAGTCCAAGTGCAGACAGTGTCACTTACCACACCGAACAGCGCTAAGCCAGAGCCGATGTTAATCATTGTAGGAATTATATCAAATTTTCCTGCCTAGAAGACAGTTATAAAAGGTGAATATGTTTTTCCGGCACCTCTGAAAGCTGTCACCACAAGATCCCCAGGAATTAAGTCACCCTACCTTTCCAAACACTATGATATCAAAGCGGATGCCATAAGCTTTGATAAGCGTCCGTGATTCAGTGCCATTGCTATCCTTGTAGTATTTCGCAAACCTGGAGAAAAGATAAGTCAGAGCTTAGCTGGAAGTTTTGAGGTTGCTTATGCGATCATGCAACATCCAGGTGTGTCCCCCATCCCAAGAGGATGGGTTGAACATTGGTACTTCCAGAGACAAGCCCCAAATGATGGAGGGGGATTTCATGCAGGCAAGCACATATAGGAGAAAAGCCCAGAACAGGCGAATTTAAGACAGCAGTTAGCACAGGCCAAATCAGGAAACTTGCAAAGCGTAGGAAGGGAAGAAAGTTAGCTTTAGTAGGGGAGCAGAAGGACAGACGGGAAGAAACTCAGCTACACAGGAGAAGCAGCCCCCTCAGCCAGAGGCAAGCAGGAGGCTGCAGGAGTGCAGGCAGCCACGAGAGGGCAGGGCCGGGAGCAGGCAGCGAGGGAGGCAGCAGGGCTCAGCCTGGCACACGGAGGCTGGTCCTTGTCCCGCACAATGTGACTCACAGGCAAATGCTAGGGAAAAGGGACGAGACCAAATAAGTGAGATCAGACTTACTCCGCCACATGGTTGACTAAGCCAGGAGGAAGCAGAGAAGGGGGTGGAAGAGAAGAGAAAGGATTGGTAAGGGGCTGTACCACGGTCTGGAATTAGCAAGAGCACTTCAGAACCCGCACCAGCTGCGCCGCGCTATCTCCAGCTGGTCTCGCCTGACACCCCAATACCTGCAGGCCCAGCACCTCCCGAGCACACGCCTGTGCTGTCTGCATGACAGCAGCTTCTCAGTGAATTCATTCAAGTTCCACCACAAGAGATCCCCTGTGCTAAGAGAGAGTTCGTGATCCTAGAAAAAAGCACAGCCCTGAGCCGTGTTTCCTCACGAGCAGGACTGTTGCGAGGATCTTGGCAAGGTGGCCAATCCATGTTATTATAGCTCTGAGCCCGTGTGCAAGCAGCTACCTGGCTCTGCGCTGGTGGTTTTCTTGGAGGTGCTGGACCTATCCATACTGGCCAGAATGTATATGTGGTAGCGTATGCCAGAAGGATACTTCTGGTGCAGATACGGTCTTCAACTGACAGAGCCGCTTCTAGAGGTTAGTTTTTCCCTCCTGCAGAGTGAAGGAGGTGCTTCTGTCTCCCACCCCCACACCCCAGCCCCCTCAAATCCTGCCCTATCAGCACACCCTGAAACAGTCAGTTCTCACATTGCCATGCCACGGGAGGCTGGCCCACACGGTCACCCAAATGCTGATGCAAACATGACTCAGACACTCTGACGCAGTCAGCGGAGCTTCATTCTCCTTCCCCCTCTGCTGTGGTTTGCACACAGTGAGGATCTGACCTGCTCTATGTTTTACAGCACCAGGGAAACTCTCCAGGTTTTACAGCACCACCGAAAGTCCAAGGACTACCCGCAACTGCCAGAGGAGTGCAGGCAGCCCGTAACACCGTGCCAGTGACGGACTGAGCCGCAGGGACACCAGCTGCCCTCCATAGCCACATTACCTGAAGTTGTAGCCAGGCGAGACGGTGTGGGCAGAGTCCCTGTTGTCGAGGCGCCGGAAGGAGTACTTTGGCACACAGTGGGAAGCAGCTCTGTCAAGGTTGCAGTCCCAGTTGATCTGCAGCGCCATGACTCCACCCTGCCAAGTGGAGGAGAGAAGGTGAGCAGTCCAAGTGCCCAGCCAGCCCAGCACTAGGCTCTCTGCTGACCAGGACCCTGATTTACAGGCCCTCATCCTAGTCCCAGTCCAACACACTTTCCCCCTGCTACAGAAGGACCTTGCGCATAACCCCACCCAAACAAGCCAAGGCCAAATATTTTTTAAGTAGAATTGACTCCGGTCCCTCTGGCCAGAGCAGCTCTCCATTCTGCAGCTACTCTGCATCCTGTGGCTCATGCCACAAGGCAGAGGTGGACAACCACCTACTGCTCCTCTTCTACACAGCTGAGGCCCAAGAGAAGGGTTTGTCAGATACCTCCACAGCCATTTCCTGGAAGTTCTGCCCTGCAGCTTCAACTATTTTCCCTAAACGAAAGATAGGGCAGAAGGGATCTGTCTGGGAGTCATAGATGCAGTTCTTGAGGTAGGTGGAGTTGATAGTGGGGAGGATGTTTCGCCTACAGGGGAACAGAGAGAGATCTGTTGCATCTTCTTCCACTCCTCCAGCTCCCCTTTACTGTCCAAGAGACCAGACAGCGCAATGCCCCACATGCTATTTACTTGCTGAAGTTGAACTTGGGGTACCAAATGTTGTTCTTCACCAGAACGGTGAAGTTCTCAGCTTCTCGCAGGAACGCTGGCCTACAAAACAATAGGAAAAGTAAGTAAGTTTCACTTATATTTTCACAAACAGGACTCTGCAGGGACCTTGGTGACCACCTCTTCACAGCTTTTTCCAATAGTACCTCATAGGGAGAAACATCAGCTGCATACTGCTAGCCTCCTCTCAGGAGGGCCACCACAGAGTAGGAAGACAGAGCACTCACTTGGGTATATGATAGTCTTCCTCCACAGGGCACCACGCAAAGATTTCACAGGTCTTAATGCTGCTGTTGTACGGTACACACTCCCCAGTCTGGATGCCTGGAAAGACATGTGAACGGAGGTACTACCAAGCAAAAATACAGAGGCAGTATTTGCCCTGTGACATCTCCTCACTCCGTAAAGTGAAAGCAATCTGCTCAGAGGTGAACTGCCAGCACCAAGACCCCCATTATCTTCCATTGCCATTTGTAGTGCAGTTTCAGAGAAAGTAGCATCAGGTCTGTTTCCCGCGTCAAATCCTCATCTACTTGAAATAGCGCTTCATGGATTCAAGGTCTTGACAAAGCCCTCACACTGTTTGCTAACCACCAAAGCACACATGTATCCAGCATCCACCCAAAACAGTCTAAGCCCATCTGGCCTCCCCCAGAAGAAAAAAATCTGAGCTTCCCTTTCAGTTCTCTTATGTCTGAGAAAATGAGAACAAGGAGACTGAAGTGAAATGCTGCTTCCTTTGCAGGAGGGAGAGCACAGCACAGAGGTATCACAACACAGACTGAAAGGAGCTCTTGCAGCAGGCTTCTTACCATTGCTGTGGGTGCTGACATATCCTGGAACACAGTTATTCTTCACCTTGCACTCTGTTTTATCATCTGGAAGCTGGAGAGGAACAATAATTACACTAAACTCTACGAACTCTCTCCCCCACACTCCCACCCACCCAAGGGAGGATTAAAGCAGATCCTGTACCTACCTCTGGGCAGCGGCCTTGGTGCTGGTTCAGTGTGAGTATCACATTGGTCATGACAAACACAGTGTTCTCCTCCTGAACATGCAAAACAAGAAGGACATTTAAGAGCGACAGTCTGCAAAGAATATCCAAGGCACTGCCCCAAATGTCTTTGTTGACAGAGCCCAGGTGGCCCCGCAGAGAGGACTTGCTTTGGACAGTGCTGGTAGGGCACTGAAGGAGCAGATTCCTGCAGGTATCGCCTGATGCCGCTGCCTTTAGGCAGAGGAAGGGCTGTAGTGCTAGTAACCCTTTCTATTCTCCCACTTGGCCCAAATTTCCTCATTCACGTTATGAAAACAGAGAGCACACAACTCCTCAAGGGAGTTGCAAGGCAGGAGCAGAAATAAAGCTTCAGCTGCAAGTCTGAGCACAACTCCCGTTCTTTTTTTTGCAATATATCCATTAGAAAATCACCGGTCCTGGTTTGTTTCTCCAGGGAGCACCACTTCCATTATTTTCAGATCTGTACAATTCAGGATCTGCTGTTTGCTTCTGCTCTACTGATATGTCAATATGATCACTCAGCCAAAATCTGGCTACACCTGTCACTTTTTTCTGCACCACAACTCATGCAGACAGAGTGACCCACGATTAGCAGCTTGGCCGTGCCTGCCAATCCCCGAAAGCCACCACATGTTGCCCACGCAGCGCAGACTCCCACAGATGCAGTCAATCAGTAACTACAGCGATACCTCCTGTTCAGTTCCGGATCAAGTGACTTGCAGGCTATTCCCAGGGTTTCTGCCAACAAGTTAGCTTAGATGTTTGCTTTAGAAAGCAGTAAAAAAGAGGACATGTGGTTATTGTTGCAACCTTTTCCTGAAGCCTGCAAAATTCTCCCTCCTATACAAGCACACACAGAGACACGCTTTTCTTGAAACAAGCTTCCTCAGGGCTAGCGGTGCAGGCGCGCAGCATGATCTGCAACAAAGCAAAGCCGCTTCATTCCCTCGTATCAAGGCCACGTTAGAGCCGAAGCTGCTCCAGACCTCAGCGGACTTTGGCAGAGCAGCAGCTGTTCGTTAGAAAACCCTCCCTCTGCACGCGAAAGCGCTCGGTACCTGAGGAGGGATGACATAGTCAGCTACATCCCAGATCCTGGCTCCCAAGGCGGATGTGTTTGTCAGCGTTACTCCTTTCACCTTTATGGTTACAGAACTGACCACAGAGTCCGTTTCCTGGTAGCCCTTCTCCCACACAAAGACCCAGCTGGAGGAGAAGGATTGCAAGAAAGAAACAACAAAAAAACCGATAAACACCATAAACCAGCACAGGGGATTTCTCCTTTTTTCATGTGACACCTGAAAGGGCCAGTCCAGAGAGTTTCACGGCGCTTCCCTACAAGAGGGTCGCAGGACTAGCAATCTCCCTTCTGACTTTTTTTTAAGAGTGGTTTGGCAGGGTGTCATTAGCGCTCTTAGGCACCCCCCGCCGGGGGAATGACGCCCGCCCGCCGGGCCGGGCTCGGCCCCTGAGGGGCCCCGTCCTGCCTGCAGCTGCCTCTGCGCCGCCCCACCGCCCCGGTTAAGGCCTCCCGGGGAAGCCGCCCCACCGCCCCGGTTAAGGCCTCCCGGGGAAGCCGCCCCACCGCCCCGGTTAAGGCCGCCCGGTGAAGCTGCCCCCCCGCCCGCTCGTCACCTCCCGCTGCCGCCACCCACGACGGCTGCCGCGGCCGAGCTCCCCTCAGCCCCGCGGCGGGCGTTCCCGCCGCCCCGGCCCGGCCCGCGCCTCCCTGACAGGAAAGGGGGTCCCTGAGAGGGGGTCCCGGCAGCCGGGAGCTGAGGGAGGCGGCCGGCTCCCGCCCCTCAGCCCCACGCTCCCGGCGAGGAGCTGCCCTTCCTCCCTCACGGCAGCCGCCTCCCCCCGCCGCCTACAGCCGCGGCGGGGCTGCCGGCTTCCCCCCAGCGCAGCCCGGCGGGGAGGGGACCCCGGCCGGCGGCGGGGCCCGGCCGCCCGCTCACCCGATCACGTAGGCGAGGATGGCGAGCTGCACCCCGCGGTTGATGAGCCCCACTTTGCGGCTCCGGATCAGCACGATGCGGGGGGTGTCGTACTCGAAGAGGAAGCTGCGGAACGCCCCGCACGACACCATGCTGGCGGCGGCCTGGAAGGGCGGCTGGGAGCCCCCCGCACGCCCGGGCAGCGGCTACCGCGGCCCCGCGGAGCCACAGCGCCCCGAGCAGCCCGGAGAGCGCTCCCGCAGCCCCGGGGCTTGTGCCGGCCCGGGCCCTTGATCGCCGGCCCCCTCCCCGCCAGCTGCGGGCCGCCTCCCAGCCGCCCGCCCTGCCCGCGGCCGAGGAGGGGGCAGCGGCTGCCCGGGGCCGCCGCGGCCGAAGAGGGGGCAGAGGCTGCCCGGGGCCGCCGCGGCCTCTCCCCCGGCTGTTTTCGGCAGGGGAAAGGGGTTCCCCGCCGCCCTGAGCCCTTTGGGGCTGCCCGGGATAAGCCGGGGCAAGGCTCTGCCCCGAGGCCTCCCGCTGCTGTAGCTCTGCTGTGCGTGGGTACGGGCTTGGGAAGTGCGGGTGGGGGGTCACCCTGAGGAGGATGCTCTCATCCCAAGTTGCTAAATCTGGGAGATTTTTTTTTTTTTTCCCCATGCTACTCACTGTTAGCAAGTTTATGGGGAGTTTTTCACCTCCATACTGGCCAGACGTGAGTCAGCCGTTACCTGGAAGTCTGCTGCTGTCAGTCCTACGCTGAGTCTGGGCTACCCAGTCTCACAAAGAAGCTGGACAGACGACCTCAGGCAAGGACCAAACTAACACCGAGACATAACCTGCAGCCAGCTCAGGGCAAGGACAGAGAACCTGCCCGCAAAAGATAGCAGAAGCATATCTAAGACCATCACCCTCCCATCCACAGTGAGCAAATCCTTTATTTATCCTCTTGCAGAATTAATCTTGGCTATAAAAGCAGAGATCCGCACCACCTAATTCATGTACCTTCCACCTGATGCTGAGCTGCCCAACACAGTGCTTATTTTAGAAACGTCACCATAACCCTCATAATAGCAGGTAAATCATTAGAAAGAGATGAAGCGAACTGACAAACTGGCAGTGGGAATTTCAGACAGTACGAAACTATTAAAGAGACTTTGAGTCAGCTGTAGATTAGTAAAACACTCTATTTATTACAAAAACAGTCAGAACTGAAAGGACCAAAAAAAAGGGGGGGAGAGGATAAAGAAGAACATACATACAAATGTGAAAGGAGATTAAAATCACAGTCTTAAGTGAATATTCAGTCTAATTCTTTCCAAAAGGAGAGTCGGTTCATGTGTCAGAACAGGAATGCATTAATGCCAACTGTAATATTTTCCCACTCTAGATATATGCGATGCTGCAATGTGAATGTTAATACAATTAATGCATATTACAACTGAAGATATAAATACGGCTGGCATAATCTGCCAGCAATATATCTTAAAATATATGTGGGAAATGGAAATGGCAAACTGCTGGGTTAGCTCAGAAAGAACAAAGCTTGAAAGGAGCGCAGAATATACATGTTACAATCCTTCTCACCTTGTTTCTACACAAATAGAACGTGTCCAAGTATAACAAAAAGAAAGAACTGAAAAGGTGTCGGAGCACAGATTAATCTGCCCTGAATTTGCTGCTCCTCGGCTGTGCGCTGGCCTTCTGCATCCCAGCACAAAGCATCTCGCGCTGTGCCAGGTTCAGTGGGAGGAGGTGTAGGAGGCAAGGCCTGTTTGAAGCGAAGAGCAAACAGGAGGCCAAAGTCCAAGATCACAATTTCAATGAGTATGAATGAAATGCCCGAAAATATTACACAAAGACGGTAAAAGTACTTTTCTTTGTCATTCCTGAGCTCAAGCTAAAAGGAGTAATACAAAGAGAACAGCTGGGCTTTTCAGAAAATGCTTTGTCTGTGTCACTGAAATCATCTGAAACGAGCCTGTTTAATCTGCAGGTACCGTGAGGCCTTCAATGGCGAGTTACGAAACAACATGCTCAGTGGCCTCCTCTTTCTAGAGCCTCTTGATCCAGGGCTGCAGAAAAGTGTGAGGCTGGGGGAGAAAAATGCTCAGGACCATGTTTTCAAGTGATACCTCTTTGGGACTTCCTTCCTTCAGGGGTCATGCTTTGAGATGACTCTTGGCTCCATCTTATTTTCAGGCTGCTGGTCATCTCCCGACTCAGCTGGGATCCTGGTATGCACCAGCGCAAAGGCAGGAGGCCTGGAACCTCCCGCTAAAATGTAGCCCTAAGAATTCATCCCAGAACCTCCATTTCCAAATCACGTGGAGTGACTCACAAAATGAAGCAAAGACAGAAGCAAGCACTTCAGCTCAAGGTATCCGTTCCTCTATGCTAAGCAGTAGGCAACTGTGCCTCTCCAAAGACAATATACAAGAATTCAGCTGTACTACAGAAAATTTTGGGAAGTCACACACTTTCTTCTCTTTTTTTTTTTTTTTAAAGGTCTGTGAAAGAAAACAAAGGTTAAATGTCCAACGTGAGTCACAGTGTGAGCTGAGGTTGTGCTACATCCTCATTCCATCTAAAAACCAGTATAGTTGTTGACTGCTTTGGGACAAGTATCTCTAATTTTCCACCTGCAGCAGGCTTGGAATGATGGCTCTGTCTTCCAGATCAAAAAAGCCCAAGTGCCAGTGAATGTACTGCTTGTAAGCAAGGTGATGCAGCTGGTTGTTGATATTGCCATCTGTCGAGTCCAGAAAGGGGTCTTTGTAGAAAAGGGCTTTCTTCAGAGCGCGACTGGACAGCACCAGCTGCTGAAAGCAATGGGAGGCTGTGATGCACTGCCCTTTTTTCCTTCGGCAGCAGAGCTGCTCATGGTACTTCTGTGTTGGCTGGCATTTGCCACAGCAGCACCACTTTTGGCAGTCTGGGGAAGAGGCCCCTTGTCTGAGAGGTCGCCCCAGCTCGTATTCTTCATTATCATGGTTCTCGTTGGACTCGCTGGTGCAGCAGCTGCCAGCATCACAGAATTTCACAGGGTGGCTCTGCAACAACAATTCCAACATAAATTAGAGAAGAAAACAGCATTTGCTGCTTCATCCAACTGCAGAGAGAATTTAGAAGAGTGATCCTCGCCATTGGGTTTTTCATTTGACACAGCACAATAGGGATAATGATGATAGATCAGCAGATCTGGAGGAGGATTGTCTTTCTGTGCTGCCAACGCCCACCCTAGCGAAACTGAATCGGCACCTCGCAAGTTGTTTCAACACCAACGTACTCCCGCTGGCACATACCCACCACAGGAAAGCAGCAATTTTTAGCTGACTCTAGAAAATACATCCTCTGTTCACAGGACCTATTAACTTGAAGCGGACAATAGGAATCTAGTTTTAGCCTCTCAGAATCTAGTCTGGAAATATGGGGGGGTGGCAGAAACCCAAATCAGTTTGGAATGACATTCCTCAGTTCTCCCTTCTGAAGGGAGGATCCCAAAGGTTAAGTGTCTGTCTTTACCTCAACAATGCTGCCTTGAGCAGGCTGTGAGCTTGTTTTCAAAGGCTTCTTTATCAAGGTAACATGTGGCTCATCAGCATAGCACACATACATCACCTGTGCAGCAGAAGAACCGAGCATTGTCAGCTGGAGTAGTTCCTTGGAGAACTGAGGACAAACACAGCTTAGATCTGACCTCAGGGCTTGGGTTCTGCAGTCTGTACTCCAATAACAATCCTCTGCAATTGCACGTTGCAAGGGCCCATATTTCCAGTATCCAGGATAGCAAGGACATGGGGAGCTGCAGGAACAGAGGGAACGGGAAGAGAAGGTATGGAACTAACTGTAGGAGTGTGGTTGTGTCTTTAGGTACTCTCCTCTTCACTCTTCTTTAAAAATACATGTCTAAAATGCTGGGGAAATAGTAGAGGCAGCCTAGAGAAATAACCATTAATATCTTGAAAAAGAGGAAGAGGCAACTGAAGTTGGCAGGGAAGAGGCTTTGAGCAATGCCCTCTTCATGGACAACCCTTTCATGACATCCTTCTGCGGTTCTGAAGGATCACTACTCCCTGCAGGTTTCCCTGATAGAGCTGGTGTGACTCTGCCATGTCAAGGCTGTGTGTAGAGCTCACTGTACTCATGCAGTGCATGCTGTGCACAGCTCCATGGAAGCTTTCTGGATCAGCTGCATTTTTGTGTCCATAGAGCAGCAATTTACATTCTTTACCTGTCTTGGATTCAGCACAGTCTCAGACTTTTTTCTGTTGTAAATTTTGTAGAATGGTGATTTGCCGCAGCTGGAGCAACTACCTACCCAAGTAGCAATTGCAGTGGTACTCACAACCTGCACATGAAAAAAAAGCAAGTAGTGATTCCACTTTTGTAATGAGACTGTATCTCCAGAACTGGTTTTATCAACACAAAAAATAAGTCTCTCGCCAAACCAAAATAGGAGATCATGGACCCAATGTTTTTAATGAGTTCAATGCCGTTAAATTTTCCACCCTTAAAGCAAGCAGAAAAGAATAACTGGGAGGCAAGATCTGTTATCATTCATTCAACTTAATGGCTTTTCTCTTTTTGTCTCTTCACAATGTATCTTTGCCTCTTTATAATTCAGCCAATCCCAGAATTTCATAGACCATCTCAGACACTTTGCAGGGGAGAATAAACAACCTGAGAGGGAAACCAGGGGAGAATAAACAACTTGAGAGGAAAACAGTGGTGACACACGGGGTTCATGACAATAACATCACATCATGATGATACCTGTTGTTGTCTCAGTCTTAAACAACAATCCTGCCTCTCTCCCAGCCCTGCCATTTCATCCTCAGCTTTGCTGTCCTATGCTGTTCAGATCAATTTACATCTACTCATCCAACATGACTTCCATCCTACAATGATGGACACAAGAGAGGAGAGCAGTATATGGCAGAAGTGGGGCTAAGGAAATAGCAAGCTTTCTTCTCCCTCCACGAAGAAAAAGAATTGCGTTTACTGTGCCAAAGACAAGGACATCAAACCATATTCCATAGACTTTGAAAAGGGTTCTCTGCTCCTTCCCATGTGGTAGCTTGTAGTACATTGCATATCTGCAAAAGAATGAATGATGATCTGTGCAGCTTCCCTGGGAGATACAATGCCATGAGGCTGCAGAACACACAAAGAGGCATAGTTTCTTCTCCCTTCTTCCTCCAGCCCTTTCAGCCTTCTGAAATGAAGGTGCTGAGCCCAGCTTGATGTATTTTGCCCAGCATCTGACCTGGCAGTCTAAACTAAATTAATACACATATAGAGATTCAAACAAGTTAAAAATCCAACTAATGTCCAACGAGTGTTTTGCTGTCTCAATTCAAATTGGAACCTGAAGCTGCAGAAAGCAGTTCAATCACAGGTAAAGCAGAAAAAGAAAACCCCAGCAAGGATGTGTGAGGATCTGGCAATGACAAGAGTGCCCATGCTCTGAAGGCTTTAATATCATGTTATCCAAGACCAACTCTGAACTCCTGAGCACATTTCAGCATGCTGGATATCAGCCGTTTTCCTTTCTTCGATCAGTAGCGAGTGGCAAGAATTATGTGAGCCTTTACTAACTTCCAGGTTCTTACTCCGTCAAGAACGTGACCCTCCTGATGCACAGCTCACATCAGCTTATGGATCAATAAGCAGCCACAGAGCATGGAACAAAGAGATCTTTTTAAATCTGACAATGAAAAGCTGGCAGTACAGACAAAATCATTACATTAAACTGAAAGACATACTAAAACACACAGTGGTACTAATATCCAGCCTCGGATAACAACACCCATATGTCTTCTGCCTCAGACATGCTGTCAGGACTTAAAAGTGCTGTATTGTTCTTGACTGGTTTACTTGAGTGAACTCTAAGTCCTGTTCTCCTTCATTTAGATAAATCATTTGAACAGGAATTTGCTTAGCTGAAGGGACAGAAGGTCAGTTCCAGGGGCAGCAGATACTCACAGATCACTCTGTCATTGCTAATCAAATTTTGTTTTGCAGTTGTTTGACTGTTCAAGTACCAAAAGAGTAAACTGTTTAAGAGGGTATGTCTGGTGTAAATACCATCAGCTCAGCCCTCTGCTTTCTAGCATCTCCAGGTACTCATTCAGATGATAGAGACATCTAAAGAAAAATACACTTTCCTCCTTTCCTTTCTCTTTGGGTTCAGTCCCTGCTGCTCTGCTTTGCCATCTTGATGCTAACAAACCAGCCCAGAGCAAGCTTTTACTTGATTCCACTCTCTCCCGCACATCCTACTGCAAGCTAAGTTTGGCTTTCAGAGTGCTTTTAATCAGAGTTCCCCAGATCATGCCATCATTTGCTTCCCATTCACCACGATCTGATTTGTATTCTCTGAAGGCAGTGAGTCACTCAGAAAAACACACTGTAATGTGTTCTGCTTTCTCCTTGCTTGCACAGACATGAAATGCCCTTTTTCTGGTGCTGAACGGTTCTGCAGTCTATGGCCAAGGCATGTTTTATTGGCTAGCTCTTAGCCTCTGAAGCCTGCAGGTCAGTTAGGTTTTATTTGAAAGTTTTCCTAGCTCTTTCCAGGATCAGAGGTTTTTTCCAGCCCTCAGGGTAGAGGTTGTTTCACATCTGCTCTTGATGGCATAGAAGCCTTCTCCTCTGTAACAGCTTTGTGCCCAGAGCTGATCTGTTAAGAGCTTTCTTGATCACTGGCTGAAGTTTTGCTCCCTTGCACCTCAAGTAGTTATTTTCTTTCAGAAGGCTAAAGCCTGTTTCCATTTAAGTCTATCACAAAATTCCCTTTGGAACTGAGATGAAATCAATGGGGCTCCATGCAGACAGAGATTATAAGCTGCCCAAAGTTGCTTTCCTGACTTCTAGGATAGCTAGACTGCAGGAGAAGCAGCATTCTGTATGTGCCCTGTTTCTTATGCTCTTTTCCAAAATTTTCTCCTGCTATTGATCTTTGTTAGCTTTAGGACACTGGGCTGGATGGACCTCTGATATGATAATATTTTACATTCTTATGACATGTCACTGATGTCAAATAAGTTTTCTTGAAATATATTAATTGTAGGATCATTTCTAGCTCTACCCCCCCCCTTACTCACTTGGGTAGTTCTACTGAAATCAGCAGCTCTGTTTATACAAGTTGGCATACGCTAGCTCAACAGTGTGGCAGGGTTCGTGCACGTTCTTCGCCAAAACATCCATGCTTGTTTTAAATAGTATTATGCTCAGTCTATTCACTGCTCTTCAACTTTCACTGTCTTTTCTTTTTAAATTGCTGCACTGAACTACTCTGCTCCTCTTTTTTTAATTTTGGAGACATTAGAGAAGGACATTTCTTTGCCAATAAACCCCTTGACTAACATATACAGAGTCACGCCACCAGGATGTGGTCTGGCATCATGCACGCTCTCCCAGCAGCCTATGTTCTCAGACCAGGCTCACTTCCCACAGTAGAGATTTCAGCTGAATGCAGCATAATAATTTTGTTACAGACTGGTATTTTGATGCTTAAAAGATAACATATTTTGGGCAAACCCATTCTTGGCATTTTGACGCCAGCTGTTAATCTGCCACTAAACATCCTCAAAACTACTCCACTGTCTTCTTCCAAAAGCCTTCTCAGAAACTGCTTTGCCTACAAAATGTATTCAACAGAAAGGTTGCTGGCCTCAGCCTCACAGCACTGTCTTGCTTTTTCCTTGTGATCTCCCCCACCTCCTGTCTGTGGTTGCCAGGTCAGAGGGAACACCTGTATGTTCTTTGTTTGCACAGTTCCAGCACAGTGCAGCTTTGGAATATGCTGGCAGCTCCTAGACAGTTACAGCACTCATGTTAGCATCACAAATGTATGAAAACCCATAATAATAATCATGCCGTGAGTCAAAAAAAGAGTGTTGTTACACAAGAGTTTTGACCTAGATCTGAAAGACAACTTTAGTTTTAAACATGCTGATAAGCATGTGATAAATGCTTTGTGTAACTATTTAGAACTGGAGTCACATCAAGATTTTTTGTCAAAACTTCTGCTATATGCACACAGAACCAAAAGCTCTAATTTGCTTTTGAATAAATCCTGATTCAGTGAACTGTGGAGTTACCCAGATGGAAGAAAAACACTTTGTTATTTTATTTGTGTTAATTGCCTTGGGAAACTCACAAGTTTAGGTAGTTTCAAGCCTCAATTGCCATATGGTGGAATCTGCCCAAACTATTCTCTGTGTTAGCTCCCAGAATACTTGTTGGAAATTGCTAGGCCTTTCAACACAGAAATCAAATCTCCTGCAATACAAGCATGGTCATTTGGAAGGTGACCACGATGACACATCTATACAACTGCAGTAACTGCAGGTTAAGGACATGACTACAAGAGTGAAGAAGGAGAATCAAATGTCTTGTCATTCCAAGTCATCATTCCCTGTACCTCACCACATCTTTGCTTCAACTCAGGAAACATGCTACTTGCTTCATGTAGCACTTTTTACCTGAAGTGGAATCCAGGCTTTATTTTTTTGTCATCAAGGTGGTGGAAACCATACTTTGGACTGCAGTCGTAAAACCAGCTGCCCAAAGTTACAGTCCCAGTTCATCTCAATGGCAATGATTCATCCCTAGAAACAGACACAGTAAGCTTAGGGACTAGCGCTGTGATTGTTGCCTGTGCTAACCTGCTGTTAAAGTCAGCAGAGACTTGAGGGATGCCATTGCCAGGGACACATCTCTATAGACACACTAACTCATAAAGAACATTTGCCAAGCAAGCAGTCTTCTACGGAAGTGACTTAGTTACGTGAGCTAGAAGCTACCATTCATTCAGGCCTTTCCTATATTCTATTTCTCTCCACCTTAGCAGCACAAGCGTGGATGTAGCTGATACACTGATGGTCGTTTCATTGCTTTAAAGTACCTATAGGCTCAAACCAAAAGCCTGAATGCAAGCCTAAGTTTTGTAGGCACCCAGTCCAAATGTTTCATCTTGAATGCACTGTGCCAGGCTGAGAATCAATACATGTGACTCAGTTGATGACTCTGGGCAGGACACTTTGTCTGTCCTTCTATTCTACCCATCTGTTAATACTGACTTTCTAGAGGTATGGCTGGATACTGTGTTAAGGGCATTTGGCTTGTCCTGGTTTCGGCTGGGATAGAGTTAATTTTCTTCCTAGCAGCAGGCATAGTGCTGTGGTTTGGATTTAGTAGGAGAAGAATGTTGATAACACGCTGATGTTTTAGTTGTTGCTAAGTACTGCTTATGCTAGTCAAGGACTTTTCAGCTTCCCACGCTCTACCAGGTACACAAGAAACTGGGAGGGGGCACAGCCAGAATAGTTGATCCAAACTGCCCAAAGGGCTATTCCATACCATATGACATCATGCTCAGTATATAAACTGGGGGGGATTGGCTGGGGAGCAGCAATCGCTGCTTGGGAACTGTCTGGGTATCGGTCGGCGGGTGGTGAGCAATTGCATTTTGCATCACTTGCTTTGTATATTATTATTACTATTATTATTATATTGTTATTATTATCATTACTATTTTACTTTATTTCAATTATTAAACTGTTCTTATCTCAACCCAGGAGTGTTTCTCACTCTTACTCCTCCGATTCTCTCCCCCATCCCATCAGGGTAGGGGGAGTGAGCGAGCGGCTGCGTGGTGCTTAGTTGCTGGCTGGGGCTAAACCACAACAGGCTCAATACTCTAAAGAACAGAGAGAAAATGCAATGGCAGAAATAAGTGCTTTTTGACTCTGAATATAAGCTGCCACTTGTGCCAGTCTGACTTTGGATGATTGCCCCAGCAACATGATTTAGGATCTGCTTGGGTAGAATCAAAAGATGACCACGAGTGACAGCCTTCTATAGGACCTATTTAAATGCACTGTGCTTTGTAAGAGGGCCTCTACTTGCTACAATACTAACAAAATAATATCAACTCTGTCAACATGGGTCCCATCCTGTGAAATGTTAAGCACATTCAATTCTCGAAAGTTGGGGTTACTTTGCTTCTCACACAGTTTCTCCACCTAGAACAATTCCATTATATGACAGACAGCAGAACATGCAGGAAGAGAATCAAGAAAGTGTTGTAACACGGAGCATGAAAAAAAAGTGATATCACAGACCTTTACTGCCACTTCAGAAAAATTCTCTTTTGTTTCCTGAAAGATATCTCCCAGATGCAAAATTGGACAGAGCAGGGAAGTTATCCTGTATGTGCAGAAAGTACTCAAATTTGATGGAATAGTGTGCGTGTGTGTGAAATGTCTGTGAAGAACACACACAATTGTTTAAATTTAAAAACAAGCTGGAGCAGCTACAGATACAGGTACGGGACTTCACACTTACTAGAACCTGCATTAAATGTGCTCAGTTTGTAAGTATATGAGCTTTTGGTTTTGTAGCTACCAGATCTATACATCCCTAACTGGGATCTGGGAATCAAGATGAATTCTTTACTCTTTAGATTCAAAATTCAACCTGTGTAAACTGAACACTTTCACCTTGTAATTTGAATCGCATGTCTGTTGTGCTATATGTTAGTGATTTTACCCTAACAAAAACCAGTATATCTGAATGAACAATTCTGTTGTTCAGTGCATGAGAGACATAGAGTTATGCTGGGAGGCTCTGTTCCCAAGATCTCCTTATTTCTCTTGGTTCCTGAAGAATTAATAGGGCTAAAGAATTATAGAAACTTGATATCATATTTATCACTCAGGCAGATACAGCCCTCAATGCATAGCCTTTTAGAGTAAAGAAGGTGCCAATTTATACAATCTTTTTTTCAGAGCACAACTATTCACTCTTCAGAAAGCATTGAGGGATGTTTGCACTTACATGGTGTAATTAAATTTTGGGAAGTGAATGTTGTTCTTTATTAGCACAGTGAAGTCTTCAGAACTCCTCAGAACAGCAGGCCCAAAAAAGAAACATCAAATTAAGTAACTTCTTTTACTTAAATACATCAGTTAACGTTAACTGCTACTTTACTATTACCTGGAAAGCTGTCAGTAGGAGGAATATTTTGCTAAGAATAACAGATTGAAATGCAGGGAGTTAGGTGGCTCAGGGGATCAAAAAAAATATAGGTGGTTTTCTTAGTTTTAGGTATAAATTGTTCTCTCTCTATTACACTTGTTTGTGTGGACCAAGCCTAACCGGAGTCTCTACATGCAGCTGAAATATGATCCCAGGAGACTTCTCATATAAATCTTGCTATAGTAGAGTAGTAAGAAATTACACCATTTGACAGCTGATGGTTTCTGCACAATGAATTGGCAGTTTCATTGTTGGTCCCCACAGACACGTGGCCATTTACACCAGACCTGCATAGCTGGTAAGAGTATAAGAATAAGCCATGTGCTCAATCCTAGAGGATGTCCCTGGAAGTCAGGTGTCAATCACATCACCAAAGGTTGTCCTGCCTTCCTAGCAGATACTGGTTTGAGGACCTCCCCTGCAGTGGTTTGTGTCACTAAATATGTAGGTGGAATGCAAACACAATGGAAAGCAGGCTGCCAGTCTGACCCTTCCTCAAAAGAGTGATTTCTCTGAAGCTAACGTGGCACGAAAGCAGGAATTTTCCCACCAGTTGCCAGCTAGGTAACCTTGGCCTAGACTGTGTGAGACAGCCCCTGCTATACTCCAGGACTTGCCAGGGCTTTAGGAAAGTAAGAGATACAATTTTTAGCATTGTTTGTCTAGCATAGTGACTATGCTGAACTGGAATATTGGCATTGTTCCATTTTAAGAATGAGCCAGGAATATTTTAATTTCCATCAAGACAGCCATTCCAAGGGGAAAACCCAGTCTTCAAAGCAGTCATCCACATAAAGGACAGTACTTCTAAGCAGGGAGTATTTTTCCTATCATTGTATTTCGAGCAATGCCTCTGCATCAGAGATCTGTTATGACAAGAAGCACATTAGCTGGATGACATGCAGCTTCCATGAGCGACTTCTCATGAATGTCTTCTAAACCAAGACAACAAATGAGACTTGATTGCAAACCAAACTAACATTTGTGGATGCTACCTGGACACGAAAGTCACTGATGATTTTCAGTGCATAATAGTCAAGACATTAATAATGTATGTTAATTCTTAAAGAACCAAAAATGAATGAACCTATAATGTGAAACTGTCCATAATTCACCCACTGGGAAGCATCTGGAATCTGATCCAAAGGTCTTCTGAAAAAGGTGTTGTAAACACCTGTCCTTCAGCCAGCTAATCTGACAACTGTGCCCTGCCTCAGGCAAAAATGAACAATCAAAAATAAAAGAATCTTCTTGCCAACAGGCAATGGCTTTGTTCAGCTCCTGCCATAACTAACGGGAAGGAAAAGGAGGCCTCCTGTATAGTTCATGAATCTTACCTGTCAAAGGAATTTGGACAATAAAGACAATCATGGGTGTAACCAAAGCCCACCATTGCTACTTCAGTATCTCAACCAGATTGCAAAGCCTCCTGGGCTCTAACCTTGCTCTTATGTACTGTTCTGGGAGAAAATAAACACTCAGATTTGCTTTTTGGTGATTCCTCATCTTTTTCCTTGTCAGTGGAACTTGTGAAGGAACTTTATACATCAGTGGTTTGGATCAAACCTTTCATCCATTATTGTTGGTCCCTGGTAGTGACCAACTACTGGCACTTTAGAGGAAGGTTAGGAAACAAGACAGAATGTGTCAACTGTGCAATGTAATTAAAAGCAAAATTCCCTCTGTAACATACGCAGCAGTGAGCCTACGCAGTGTGACATTTAAAAATGACTGGCAGTCACTGAAACTTTATAAAAAACCCCTAGGATTTCATTAACTCAGGAAGCTCATGCATATCTTTCCCGGATGCTGTATGAACAATTACAGCCTTCCTGTTGTTGGACAAAGCCTTTTTCAGTTCACAACTCTGTCTGACGGAGAAGGGAATGGCAATTCCTTTAAAGAGCTGAAAAACACTCAGCTGAACGAGCTGTAGGAGGCATTGTGGGCTCTGGAGTGGACCTGGCAGTGGAAAAACTGCTCAGTCTCTGCAGAAACCCCTGAATTAGGGAAAAGATTGGATATATAATACATAGAATCATGCTTGTATCTTTTAAAAGTAATGAGTTAATAAAAGTGATAATTGACCTAGTTTCTTACACATACATTTCAAAGCTGGTTGAGAGGAGCTAAACTTGATTCTCATTTGCTCTCTTAGAGTATAATTTCCATCATTTCAGTTGAAATCAAATATTTTATAAAGTTTTTTCATGCTTTGGCTGGTACAGAATAGAAACAGAACATTTTAATCTTGGAACACTGTACAGTCATGGGGTTACAAAAAAAGATGGCTATGATGCCACTCTATCCTGCTCTCTAGGTCAAAGCAGCATTGTTCCATGGAGTCTTTTTCCTAGAGTTTTCTTCAGCTCGCTATTACAGATTGCCAGCACTGAGGTTTTTATCATCTACCTAGAGAGGATGGAGAGACTGTTCGTCGGTCTGAGGTAGATCCCCAAACACTAGCCCGCAACACAATGCACAGACAACCAATCTACCCCTACTGTTCTGGGAGGTGGAAGCAACCTCACTGTGATAAATGAACCCAAAAAGAACTTCTACACCATAGAGCCCTACGCCGTGCAGAAGAAAACCCCAAGTTAGGAAACTTTTTATTTCTGTCACTGATTAAACCTATCTTATGTTGATGCATTTTCCTTGACATTTGAATTAATGAGCCAAATGCCTCTAGTGAATTCAAGATGAGCCTGTGACATCTAAAACTGTTTCTATGGCAGCTGCATGATGATACAAACTGGAGGCTATGACTTCACTGCAGAATCATACAGCAGGACAGATTGTTAGAAGTTATTTAGACATTATAGTGAGTGTTAACAGTATGGCTATGAAGGAAATAGCTGTTTTACATACATGAGATCTGTATGTACCTAGGCAAAGGGATTATCCTAAAATCTCATGACTTTGTCAAAGTAAATCCTTCTTTTGACATAAAAAACCCCACAGATATCTCTTTCACTTACTCAGGGGGGGTTTCCATGGATCACAGGGCACCATGCCCTGACCTCATAGATTTTAACAGTTGCGTTATTCACACATCTTCCTGTTTGAATTCCTGTAGAGAAACAAGCTCTTACTGAGCAAAGACAAGAGTTTTTCATGAGTTAGAGACAGTTTCAACATGTCAGTGGATTCCTCCTCAAATGTAAGATAGGGAGCTTGACATTTCAGATTGTTGCAGCTTTCCATAGGAGGAAGCTGTAGGAAGAACTACCCAAACCATGGTCCTGCCACACCTCCTCAATCCTTATTTAGCTGTTTGCTCGGGTCAACAGTGCTTGTCATTGTTTGGGCTGAGGGTGAAGTAATTTCCTTCAGTTTTAGATGAAGTTATGTATCTGAGAAACCCACTGCTTCAGTCAGAAGTTTAATTCAACAACATGAGCAAATTAAACAAGGATATAAAGGTGGGCAGAGAACCTTAATTCTTTCTGCGCTCCTGGAAACTCAGCATTTTCTGTGAGTGTTTAGTCTTTACCAGGGAAAGTGATAATCCAGCCAGCAGCCCAAATTCAGGGAATCTCAGCACTACAAAGAATTCACATAGCTCATGAAAACAGTACGATGCCTCCTGGACAACTGGTTCCAAATAAAGGACACAAGTCCCCTGCCTTATTCTGAGAACTACCTAACCATCACAGGGGTGTTACAGACCCTTCAAACAGATCCTGCAGTCACTCCACTTGCTAAGCAGCCATGGACTTCAGTGGGAGTGACTGTGAGATTGGCCCTCATTCACACCAGTCTGTACTCTTCACATCTCCCCTTCCTCTGCTCCCTCTCACTGTTGAGAAACAGTGAGAATCCGTTGAGAAGTGTTGAGAAACTACTCCTTTTAGTAAGGGCACACACAAGCTGATAGGAACTCAGTTTTGTGGTTTTGAAAATATGTTCTCAGATATCTCTTAGGATTCTGTACTGTTCTACTGTCATACTGCAAGTTGGATCTTGCACATGCTGCACTGGTCAATAATGCAATAGAAGATAGTGCCCACAAAAAATATTTCAATCTAAAAATGCCGTTTATGTAACATGACTGTGGATATCTACACTCCCTTTTTCACTGGACTTGTCTGAAGAGCAGATAGCTTTGGTGAAGGGATACTGGAAAAAAATTACATAAAAGAGCAATATAAATATCTCCCTCTCCACATCTATGTAAAAAGTCTTACTCAGCTTCAGCGTAAAAATACCGAATAATAAGAGAAAATAACAATGCAGAGCAGGTATACCCCTTACTAATTATTTGGCTGATAGGAGATAAAGGCTCAGCTACTTGAAAAAACAGAAAAAAGCCCTTTCCTTGCTTACAATAACATTTTCCTTTATTATTTATGTCTTTTCATGTTTTTCACACTCTCTCCTATACTGTTAAGCACAATAAATTTAATACTGGACTATTTAATTCTTTGTTTACTAACAGTCCCATATACTTTTGCCAGTGAAAGTCAACTTGTATTCAGGAACTACTCTGCAGGTCCCACTTCTAGGCCAGCCAAATGAAGAGGAGAGCTGCAGCTGACGATGAGGTCTGACCTACAGAAAGGGAGGAAGGGGACATGTAGGAATGAGTAATAGTAAGAGCACCATAGTAGCAGAGAAGCTGATAGCAGTTCTGTAGCTCCATCATTCCTTCAGGTTTTCCTCAAAAGCAGCAGCAATGCCAGAGAAGCTGGACAGCAATCACTGGCCTGAATGTCATCACCTCCTGAAAGTGATGCAGATAGGTTTGGCTGCAAGGTCATTGGTGCAAGGCAAAGTCACAACTGCCACCTGATTCCCCGAGAAAGAAAAGGAGCAATTAAACTAGATCTGCTGAGATACAGACATAAAGAGCAACAGTATTTGCTTGTACCAGACTACTCCAAGGACAGTTCACTCTTTTACATCAGCATTCATTTGATACATCTGAAATATAATCCACAAAACATACTTACCTCAGGGCACCTCTGCTCAAGCTGATTCTCTGTCTTAATGATGTTGGTCATGATGAAAAAAGAGTTTACTGCCTACATGGAGGAAAGAATATGAATCTGGCTGAAATTTCACATACTCTATTCAGACCTCAGTCATTCCAGAACATCACCTGGAAGGACAACAAGGCTGTTCCTGCTCTACCTCCCCCTGATAGACATTCAGATTCTACCCAGCTCAAACAGGAAAAGCCAGGGACATCATCAGGGCAGGAATGAGCAGCCAGAGGCAAGAAGGCACCGATTTTTTTTTTTTTTAAACTGGCATTACAACTAAGAAAAATACACTAGCATTAATTGGTAATAACACTACTGTGTTTAGTACAGCTATACTGGAGTGAATCTGTTCCTACGTTTACTATTACTAAAATACTAAATTGATTATGTAAAAATTGTGCAACAAATAGCACCACAGAAATCTAATAAAAGAGGATAATTTTTTTCCTTATATTAAGGGAGGAAGGGAAGACTTGGCTTTAAACATTGCTGTCTGCAATGTAAAGTAATCACATTGAATGGTAGGAAACAGACATTTCAGGAAAGCAACCAGATGTATCAATGGAAGCTGAATACTGGACTGGCGTTAAATTAAGACTTGCCTGCATTGGTATAGCATATTCTGCTGTATCCCAGATCCTGTTGTTTGTGTAAGCCACTCCCTTCACACTAGTGCGAACTGAGCTGTTAACTTCATCCATCTCCTGGCAGAGTCTGTAAGCAATGACTATACAACTGGCTAGATAAAACAGAAAGGACAACTAAGCCCATAAGAATGAAATGGGTCAGCTTCTTTGTATCATTCTTGGACAAAATGCACTGCAAGATAAAAGTCAGATGGACATTTTCAAGTAATTGAGAGCCTTTTTGTGTGAGACACATGCATCAGCTGGACAGACTTTGGTCTGCTTTGGTTTCACTTTTGCAACTTTTGGCTTTGTCAGAAATGAATTGATATATGCAAGAAGAGAATTTCTATTTTCCCATCCTAAATGATGTAGACAACATGAGGTGACATCCTGGCCCTTCAGATGCCATTTGTGAAACACCAATTAACTGCAACAGGGCTTGATGTCATCCAAAAATTTTCACCCGTGCTGCGTTGCTGTGTACCTAGACTTTGATTTTTTCTGCCACGAACGGTAGTGTCCGCTCTACATTTTTTCTTTTTAAGACAGCATAAAATACTTAGTCCTTAACTTCCCAGAGTGTCTATTTTTGTGCCTCATGCTGATTGCTTCAAAAACTTTGACCTAATGTTTTCACTTTCTCATTAATTTAATGTGTTAATAAAAGGAGGAAGGATGCCTCTGTCTTTAAGCTGACAGGAACATCATCTAGCTCATCTAACTCATAAAAGCACTGTCAACTTTGAAAAACTATTGTGTGTTCAGAAGATACTTTCCACACTACATAAAAGTGATATAAAAGGTTTGCTTTGAAAAACAAGCTACAAGAGCTAGCACCATTTCAGTTTAACAACAGGCTGTTCTAGGCAGGGATAAAATAACATCTGAAGAACAGAAATACAAACCAACTGATCAATGTTCCTTTATTTATATCGTCTATTATAATAGCATTTCAGCCTTTTCCTTCTGGAGAACAGTGCTTTGGGATAACCATGTTGTTGGAAACTGGCAGTGGGAACCCAGCTCTGAGCAGCAGTAGGTGGGTATAGTACCTTGGTAAGGCAACTTGAATTTCCTGCGGACTTGATTCTGTGTGAGATTGGGATCAGTGTGCTCAATGTCCTGGCTTGCTGCCCTCCCCTGAGAATGAAACCAACTTTATGAACTTCGGCAGACTTTGTTCAGCAAACACTTATCACTGAGAACAGCCCTAGTTTGGCAGCAAGGAGGAAAATCTGCCCTTTAGAGGCAACCAATTATTGCATATTCCTAAAACATCTTATTGTTCTTGAAATCTGCTGCAAGGGGTGACTCGCCATTTCATCTGACCCTGAATAGGAGACTCTGCAGGGCAGACTCTAATCTCAGAAACACTGGTGTAAATCTCAGATTATTCAGTGGAGTTATTTTGGATTTTTCAGACAAGAAACAAAACCAGAGAGCATGGCAAGAAATGAACTGCGAGTGTTTTTTAGAGGAAGCTTAGGTAACTCTGTCCAAGCAACCCCACCTTGTTAGATAACATCCTATGTCACACTCCCACCACAAAGTTCCCACCAACACATCCATCTTCCAAGAATGGTCTAACACCAGATCAATGATCTTGTTGGCTGCCACAAAACTCAAAGCGCTGAAAGCCAAGTTGTAACCAGACAACCTCCAATACAAGAAACATTCACTCATGTCCAACACAGCATCCTGTCACCAAATAGACAGAGCAACAGTTATATAAGGGAAAGATTTCACAAATCCAGGTGTAACACTCTGAATGCGTATGTATTTCGGAGAGTCATACCGAGTCAGGCACTCCAGCCAGCCATGTACACCACCTGCTAGCACTTCCTCTGAGGAACTGGCTTTTGAAAACCACAGCTGCCTGGTGCTGTCTTCTTCTACCCCTGCATCGTTCCTGGGCCACCCCACTTAAAGGCACAGTCAGAAACCTGTATGAGAATGGTACCACAGGCCTTTTCAAGAACAGCATTTGATGGAATCAAGAACTGCCTGAAGAGCCACGTCCTTTGGTTTGTTCACAGAAAAAAGCACCAAATTTCACTCTGGACCTCCAGAGGTGATTGCTCAGCACTGTTCTTGTTACCTTCTGTTGATGGCACCATCTCTCCTCCGTACTACCAGACTTTGCCACTCTGAAGCAACGCTGGGACAACTGTAGAGATGAGGCTAAACAGATGGAAGCCAGCGTCACACTGACCTCCTTCCAGACCTGACTCTTCACCACCCAACACTTCACACCAGCACAGAGAATGCGTAATGCACTTCTGGACTGTGCAGATGCGTATAACACCCACTTTGCAGGGGTGGCAACGGCCATGCAAGGTGCAGGGCACTGGTAAAGCAAGCTTTTGGGTCATCAATGGCCACAGAGATCTCCAGCTTCTCATCTCACATTACACAGGACACCACCCTATTTGGTCTTAGATTGGTTTTATATCAGGTCACGGGGTTACAAGGGAGTGACAACATCACTACTCCTCTCAGCAGAGCCAATACATGGCACATACTTTGCCTGCAGCCTTTCCTACTCCACAGAACCATGCACAAAGCAGAGCTGGTCAGTGTGCTGCAAGCCAAATATTTGCATCTGGTCCAGGGGGTCAAGGGTGGGTGTGAGGCCACTATCTGACACTGTAAACACAGGAGGGGGAGCTGTAAAGATGTGGAGCTGGCAAGGTGGGACCTGTAAATCTCAGGCTCAGAGTCTGAAAGACAAGAAATTTGGATCGGAATGCATTAGCACCCAGATTAAAAGGAGCAGGGTCCTCTCTCTGACAACAGAAGACCCACACAGAGGCACAAAATATACAAACCTTGCAACACAGATCTAATGCTTTTCTTCCAATCCTTTAGTATTTTAAATCACCTAGGATGCTACCTTTGGCTGTAGTCATGACAAAACATTCAGAACCAGACAGGCTCCTTGGCTGTCAGTATTGTCTTAAATGCTTTAGGACACAGGAACAAGTTACATTCTGCACAAACAGGCTTAATTTTTTGAGACATCAGTGATCACTCCTCAGGCTTTTGCTGACCACAGTCCATACTCCTGTGATTGGTATTAGCGACACTTCAGCAAGCAAAATCCTGCTACATAATAACAACGGAAAAAGCTGCAAGTGGGAACCAGAAACAGACCTGGGATGCATTTAGGTGCTAGAATAGCCACAAAGAAATTGATTTGTAATATAACACAGACCTATGTGTACATACACATAACAATATTTATAATAAAAGAGACAAACAGGAGGGCTCAGACTGCATAAGCAAAGCAGAAGTGTGTGTTGTCTTCTCTTCCTAAATGCTCTTGTTTTCACATTAACATCTTCCATCTGTTTGGGATCTGACCTCAGCAGCTCAGCCGGACGTATTCATCTTCTTGCCCCTGATGTTCCCATATAAGGTGATCTCTCTTCGCCCATGGAGCACGATTTTGATTTGCTCAGGTTTCGTTCCACTCTGATTTGCTGGCCTCTATGGTTGATCTCTCTCACAGTTTTGCACGGCAGTCATCCACACAGCAGTAGCTATAAAGGGAGGAGAAAGTCAGGAGGGAGTAATGAAGCTGTGCCTGCAGATCTGAAGAGCTCTGGATAGTTTATTTGCAGGCTCCATTCTCTGTCTTCTGCACGTTGCCTCTGCATGATGCTTTTTCAATAAGCAGCTTCCATAAGCCTTTCCCAAGCAATATAAAACTCAAGCCCTATCCAGAGAACTAGATGGAACTATAGGGCTGAACTGCTAATAATAAGAAACTTTGCTTGAGACCCTGTATCACTTTCCATGCAAACTAACTTGGGAATTTGGGAAATGTCCCCAGAATTATATAACAAATATATATGAACACTGGCCTTTGATTCTGTAAGACTTGGTCCAGATACCACATCACCCCAACTTAGATAACTTAAGACAAGTTAAGCGTCAAACATCTCAGCTGCTTCCTGTAATATTTACCCAAGGCTGCACTGAAAGCTATCATCTCTTTTATGTCTGTGAAGATTCTGTCACGATACAGAGGTCAAGACACTGAGCTAAACCTTAATTTTTTTTAAGCAGTAAGTTTGAAAAATCAGACACCACTACAGACTGTAAATATCAAGCAGCAGGCGGGCAGCCCGGGGTAGCTGTATGGCTACTTTGGGCTGCACGTACAAATAGCACAAAACCGTTGGAAGAAAGGATCATGTAAACATACAACTTTAAGGACAACACAGGATCCCCCATACTTTCCCCATGTTGGGAAGTCCCATAGAACTGGGCTCCGATGTATGATTTTGCTCCTGCCTTCAATCAATTGAGCTTTCAAACAGGCCAGCAAGCCGGAGCTCAACCAGTCCAGTTCTAATGACGTCTGGTCATAGAGATCTCCTTCCCCAAGAGTCAGAACAATCAGACTTCATGGCTTTCCACCACGACAGAGTGAAACAATCTCACCATCTTTTTTTCTTATCTCGGTGTTTTCTAAATTTTTTCAGACATCCTTCCTCTTCTTTATCTGTTGCCTCTTTAACGTTACAGAAACATGAGAAGATGGGAACAGCCCTTTGTTTCTTGGAAGGTGTAGGGACTGAAACAGTCCGATGTAAAGGAGAATCTCAGAGCAGCACCCTCCCACTGTACGCAGCACAGATCCCTCTCCATTCTCAGCACTGTGGGCACAATCACTCTGTCTTCTGCACCAAGGTCTGAAGAAAGGATGTGTGTCAGTGTTTCCAGAAACAGGGTTTCTCTAGCATGAAGTGGTGGACCCACATCCACCACTTCCTATCATCTATTAATGTGATCTACGGGGAGCAGATCTGGCCCCCAGCGCCTCCACAGGACATGCCGTTTTCATTTGCTCTCTCTGTGTATTCTATATGCTCAAAATACTCATCAGAAGAAAAGTGTAATTGATACCAGGAAAGCATGTCAAGGGAAAGTAGATCTCTTCTGGGAACTTGTAGGTAAATACGATTCCTAAAGGTCAGTATACAGACTGAAAGCACAAAGGAAACATGATCTGGTTTTAAAGTTCAAATCCAGGAGTCAGGAGACTTGGATTATGTTCCTGGCTCTACAACAGCTTTCATGCACAATCACAAGCAACCCATCCATCCCCTCTGTAACTTAGTTTAGCCAGTTAAAAGCTAGGACACCAATGCAGTGGCACTTTTCAGGCTTCCCGTGAAGACTGGTGAAATAGTATGTTATGAAGTTTCTGTTCCTCAGAAAGGAGCTAATCTAAGATAGACGCAGTGCTTAGAATTGCAAAATATTACATTTATGATTGCTATTTACTGAGTCAAATTCTGCAGTGATTTACAACCTGTGCATTTTCAATTGGCACCAATTTAATATGACTCACTGCATATTTTAATCCATCATCTGTGGACTCACATGGGATTCTAAGACTATCCAAGAAGCTAACTGCAATAGCAGAGGCTCCAAAATCCACCTATTTAAGCTCTAAACACGAGTTTTTAAGGACCTGCAATAAAAAACTTGCAGATTGAGAGATACCCGTTTCATGAACAAGTTTCACTTTAATACCTAATCTGGTTTTGTTTGTTTGGTATTTTTGAAGCTCCTGGCCTTGTTTCAGATTTTGCACAGCTAGCACTACGTATTTATTGCTACTTTGAGGCACACTGACAACTGATGTTCAACCCCAAGGACATAAATTTGCCATTTGCCCCTAATGAAGCCTGGGCACAGGACTGGCATTCCTGTTTCACAAGGATCCTCTGCGCATTTTTCCATTTCAAAGAAATGAGGTAACCATTCACCTGGTATGTACATCAGCTGCACTTGACATGTCTTTATGTTGTCAAAGACTGCCAGAAATCTGAATTGGGTAACTGCATCAATCTGTTTGTACATCTCCTACACATGCGACAACAGCCTCCCTCTTAAGAAGCCACAAAGCTAAGTATATACTTTAAAGGGTGAATCTCAAACCTATTTTTGCCATTCCTTGCATCAAGAGCACCTGGGCTGCAAAGAAGCCCCACCAGAGGCTTGGCCTACGGAGCCTACGCCCCAGCATCACCTACAGTGACCGCAGCCATGCTTCCCACACAGCAAAGTGGCATCGACGCTACCCTACTGCTAAGCCCATCTGATGTGTAGCCATGATGTCCTGCCTGCTCCCGCTGCCTCGCACCCCGGCGTGGGGCAGGGCCTGCTGCTCTGTAGCCGCCACCAGCTGCCCTCTGGTCAGGAGCTGGGGATAAAATATCCCAATTCCCGCCCAATCGCCCAATTCGGGGCAGAAAGCGGGCGGGGGGGGGGCGGAGACTGAGTTTCCCAGAGGCGGGCTGGCAAAGCGGCGCAGCAGGTCGGGCTGTCCGGGGCAGGCCGCGACGCCGTCGGGAGGCCTCCCGCTGCGGCCTGCTCCGCGTTGCCTCCCCTTAGGCCGCAGCCGGCTGCGAGGGCAGCGAAACAAAGCGAGGAGAGGGTAGGGGTCCACCCTCCGCCGGGAAAGCCCGTCCCGTCCCGGTCCGGCCCGGCCCGCCGGGACGGCCGCGCCCCCGCTCCCCGCTCAGCCCCGCCGCCGCTCTGCGCATGCGCGGGTTCCCCCTCGTGCCAGCCCCGTTTCCAGCCGCTCCCGGCGCGTTGGCAGAAGCGCGCGGTAGCGACGGAAGTGACGCCATCGCCCCGGCCTGGCAACCGTTGCCAGGGTGACCGGGAGGCGCGGGCGGGGGGCGAAGGAGGAGGCTGCCCCCGCCGCCTCAGGCCGCTGCCGCTGGCGGTAGGGGCCCGGCTGCCTCCCCCCGCAGCCTCCGTGAGGGGCCGGACCTTCCTTCGTAGGCCGCGGGGCGCCCGCCGGGGCTGAGGGGGCGGCCGGGCTGGGCCCCGCCGAGCCCGGTGCTAGCTCACCGCTTCTGGGCTGCCGTGGGCCTCGCTGAGGTGGTGCCTTCACCCGCCCTCCCGGCAGCCCCCAGCTCCCTCTCCCTGCCGAGGCCCCCCTGATATCTCTTCTGTCTTTTCTGCGGAGGTTTTTCCAGGACACGATTATGAGTGATCAAATCCAGTTCATTGTTGAGAAGCTCAATCAGGAGCCCTTCAGGAAGAACTACAATCTAATCACGTTTGACTCCTTAGAGTCAATGCAGCTGTTGCAGCTGCTCAATGATGTTCTGGGGGAGATTGACCCAAAGGTAAGGAAGGCAATCAGAGGTGCTCAGACCTGCGTTAATTATGAACATCTGAAAGGGGCTTGGCACAGAAATTTGCTTTTATTTAGGTCTGGCTCTGTATAATCTTGTGGCATGTTTCATTTACCAAAACAGCTCGTATGAATCTTCCCGGAAATAAATGTGCCTGGCAAAACTCCTTTCTGTCTATACATCCATGTGTTTTTGGCAAACCAGCAAGTGTTTCTTGGGCCAGGGATACTGGATCCCTGTTCCCCAGAGGCTGATGACTGTATTTTTCCTTGGGATACAGATCTTAACTTGGTTCATACCGACAACTGCTGTGTTCTTAAGTCAAAAGTCAGGCTGTGTCTTGCACATGTACACAGTGCAGGAACTGATTAAGAACTGAACCTCATGACTTAGCTGTTGCAATAGATATTGAATCCCTCTCCTTTGAGGCTACCAAAAGTGCATGTAAGATCAGAAAGGATTGTTCTTACATCTGGGGCGCAGATACGTGTGCCTTGGTGTGCTTGGATATCTGACTTCCTTGGCGGAAATCATCAGTTTGTCTGCATAGATGAGGTCCCGTGAGCAGGGTAAATGTATACCTAGAATAAATTTACTTGAGTACACATACTGGAGAAAAATCCATTAGAAGAGAATTGAAATTTGGTGATAAAAAGGATGTTCTGTATGGAGCGTCTCACTTCATTGACATATTGTGGTAAATGGATAAAGTAAATTCTATATAGAATCATCGAATGGTTTGGGTGGGAAGGGACCTTTAAAGATCATCTAGTTCCAAGCCCCCTGCCATGGGCAGGGAGAGCTTCTGCTAGACCAGGTTGCTCAACGCCCTGTCCAACCTGGCCAATTATTTTAGTATTGCTAGTTAATTAACTTGGCTTGGGCAAACAGTGGATAATTTTTTTAAATTTTTTTTTTTTTTACTATTTAGCATGCTGTTGACATTAGAGAGGAGCTGCCGGAACAAACAGCTAAAAGAATGTTGAGTCTTCTTGGTATCCTTAAATACAAACCTCCAGGAAGTATTTCAGACTTGTAAGTATCTTTTTGTCTACAAATCATGGTAAAACATGTTTTACAGCTTATACCGTAGCGACCTTTAATTCAGTAGCTGTGTGTATTTTTGACCTCGACTACCCCAGTGGGTATGTGTAACGCCTTGAAGACGGCTCCTCCCCTGTCCTATAGAGTATGGTATAGGGGATGCCCGCAGAAGGCTCCTGCAGGTGTGGGCTGTCCCTCGGGCCCGGCTGCAGCAGCTGCTATTGCGGAGTCAGCCAGGAGAGGGTGCCGCATGACTGGCAGGGTCAGTCCCTTCCCCATCCCTTTCAGACCAGCCACCCGAGGCTGGATTGCACCCTCCTGCGCCAGGTTATAACCCAGAAAACCCACGCTCTTCTCACATTACCTTTATTCCCGAGGAATATCGCAGAAAAGGAAGAGTCGTTGTTGCTGGCTTTAGCCTTTTGATGAGTTATGGGGTTGTTTGTCTGTCTCAAGGTAGCAGCATCGGGATTGTGAATAGCAAACTGGCATCATGAGTGTTTTCTCTTTTAACAGCATTAAGAAAATCATTAGGCAAGTGGAGAGAGAATGTCAAAATATTGCAAATTGTTCGTTCCAAGCCAGTGTTCTTTAGGTTGAGATTTACTGGTATTTTCTTTTTGTTGTTTTCATACAGGAGTGCATTTCGCCAAGGGTTAGTTGCTGGAAGCAAACCTGTAATTCATCCTGTCTTACATTGGCTTCTTCAGAGGACCAATGAACTCAAGAAAAGAGCTTACCTGGCACGTTTCTTAGTAAAATTGGAAGTGCCAGCGGAGTTCCTACAGGATGATACTGTGGCTGACATCAACAAACAGGTACCATTTTTCATGAATGCCAACATTTTATGTTAATTAATGAGAGTGCCAATAGGAGGAGGGATGAATGAATTGGGGAGTTACTGTTGAAATACATGTTCAAGTGAGTTATGTTAAGAGCATGTTGGAATCAAGGGTGAGCAAAATTCATAATAAGAAATATATGTCTTGACCACCTTTCTTCCAATAACCCTGAAATTGTGTATTAATAGGTAGCATTGAATTAAAAGGTTTTAAGCCCACTAGGTACTGGGTACTAATTAATGTTTGGAGCCATGTTGGCCAAGACAGATTTTTATTTCTTAATTTTTAAACACTTTTTTTTGTCCTATGAACTATGACATGGATATTTTTAACTTTATAAATTACCACTTCAAACTAGTCCGGAAAATGTTGTGACCAAAAGCCATTGTCTCCTAATGATTGTATAGTATTTAGCACCTAATATTTGTATTAGCCTTATCCCACTTCTGCTTCAACCATTTATTTTTTTGTGAATAAGTAAAAAATTTCTTTTTCCTGGGCTGACATTCCTACTCATTATGTTCCCACTTCTTTTGTGAGCATTAAATGTTGATTTTAGATAGTCAGAGTGGGTGGGTTTGAAATGTAAAGCTTAAAGTGAACCAAAGTTATGTTTTTAGATCTGTATTATCTGAGGTACATATTTACCTAATTTTTATCCAGTTTTCTGTGCCTTTTGTTATGTATAGTGACTTGCAAAATCACAGTGTTTTTGCATGTTTGTAACAGGTAACGCGATCTATTAACTGTGCACCAGCAAAGCTGTATAGTCTGACTGAAGCTTGATTAAGCCTTTTATTTTTTTGTTACCACTAACAATGTTGGATTTATAACTTGGAATAAGTAAGCAGAAGTAGCAAAGAGAGACAGGAATACAGATTGTATTTTTCAGTATGTTGCAGTCTTAATGTGTATAAATATCCAACTCCATTATTTCCATTACGTAAGATGTGTTCCTTTTGGGGATTACAGTAATATAACTGTCTTATTAAACTAATGCCCTGCTGATTAATTCAAAACAGAAGCTGGGGTGATATAGTGCCTTAATGTAATTTAACATTACCGTGCAAATATTTAGATACTAATGAATTAAAGAATTTAGCCTCAAGTATTTAGATAGACAGGCTTGCAGTAGTGTATTTTAAGAGAAACATGCAAGTCTGGAAATCTTAGAACATGGTCAAGTTTTATGGGTGTATAGAATCAAGCTCAAATGTACTTTTCTAAGTTATTTGTACTCGGAGTACTTGCCACCTTCCCAACTGCGTTGTGATTTGGACATCAGGTTGGCTGCAGTATATAATTAAAAAGTAAGCAACTTCAGGCATAAATCTAGTTGTCCAGTCTTCAGTGAGTTGCCCTCAGGTGCCAGGAATCTTTCTTTCCGCTATAGGAACCTGGGTGTTCTTTGCTCATTTGAGTGTGTCACTTATTTCCGGCGCACATGGGGTAGGCTGCAGCTTTTATTCGGTGAAAGTGAAAAGCCTTCCCTTCGTTATGGTCTGGCAAACTGTGCTATGCCCTTGTTTGAATCTTACCATTAGTCTTGAAATTTTGTGTCCCAATAAGGAAAAGACTTACTAAACTCTCCTTTTGAAAGAGATAGAGAATCCACACAAAGGAAAGCTGTTGGACATCAGCAATCGTGAATACAGTTGCTCAGAGACTACCTGCTATTTCATTATTTGTTAAAGTACTTCTATAATGCATAAGTGATATAATGCAGGCCAGTTGCATTTTTACTCCTACTTTTTTGTAACTCATTCTTCATTGTCCAGCGTGTGCGTGCCTTATCATACCTTTATTTGCCATTTAATCAAGCTCTTTCTCTATTATCTTCTTCTCAGTAGCCATTTTATTGCTATTTTTTAAAATTCATTCCAGCTTGTCAGTGTGTGCCTGATATTGAAACAGCCAGAAATGAACAGAGCATTCTAGATGCTGGTTCGTCAGGGTTTTGTAGAATGGAATTGCTGCTTCACTGCTCAGGGATATGATGCCTTTGTTTGAACTGGCCTTTGCCGTTGCCATTTTGTGTTCAACATTCATATCAATCGCTCTTTCCAGGAAGTGAAAAATGACTTGATATTCTCTTTTTAGATTTTTTCCATCTTATTGAATGGTTGTTTCTGTGGAGATTATCTTTCCTTGTATCTCAGCTTGCATTTCTCCAAGTTGAATCTAAATTTATTTCCTATCCATATTTCTAAAC
Source organism: Pelecanus crispus (assembly GCF_030463565.1). NCBI lineage: Eukaryota > Metazoa > Chordata > Aves > Pelecaniformes > Pelecanidae > Pelecanus > Pelecanus crispus. Next base: position 32,465,489 of record NC_134653.1, read on the forward strand.
TCTTTCTGTCCCCTGTTATTTCTCTACCCACACAGACTTTCACACTGCCTCTCAGTTTAAGATTACTGGTGGGCAATGTATTGGTGTGGAAGTAGCACACTGTCTACTTCTTTCTAACTACCAAACTACATATATCAATCTCTATATTATACTGAGGGCATGATTATGCAATGTGTCAAAACTATTTCTCGCATAAGTCAGGTGTGCTCTTGGACCGCTTTGCTGGATTGAAGCTCAGTGCTCTATAAATTCAAGCCTCATTGCTTCGATCAAGCATGTTGTTAGTTCAAGCTCTTCCTTTTTGGGCTGATAAATTTAAGTATGTGATATACACAGATTTATAGTTGACGAGCTTTTGTGATGAAAAATTGCCTTTAATTCTTGGTCTCGCCATATTTCTATTTCTGTATTTACTGTCTTAGTAGTAAAGCAACATGTTGATCTGAAAATCCTTGGACACAGAGCTCATTCTGCATGGTTTTTATTTCATTTCATAGTATGAAGAACTGATGGAAGCATTTAAAAACCTACATAAGGAGTGCGAGCAGCTCAAAACATCTGGTTTATCTACTGCAGAAATAAGAAGGGTAAAAAAACCTGACAAAATCGCGCAACTTTTGTTTAGGTTTTTTTGAATGTCAGTTCTATTTTTGTTGGTTTTGTGGACTCATTGCAGTGTATAAGTTGTAGAGGTCAGAGCTGGTAGGCACTGCAGCTGCCTTTTTGAAAATGTTCTCTGTTGGCAAACAGATGAGATAGTCCTCGCTCGTGCTTACAACTGAGCTTTCTGAAGCAGATTGGGAAACAAGGCTGCCAAGCCTCTGTTCAACATGATTTTCAAATATTAGAACTCCCTTTCCCGTGAATGCAAACTGACACAAAGCCTTTTGCTTTACTGATACAGGGTAATAATTTCAGAGGGTGTTGAATGAATTAAGAGCTTAAGTCAACAAAAATGATGATCCTGTGTGGCTAAAGTGTTAAGTAAAGATATTTGCCCTGTTTCAGCAAAATATTTAAGCATGGGTACAGCTTTCCAGTGAGACATATGGACAAGTTAAGCAAATGTTGAGAGAAGGCCTAAATTTGGAGAACTTATTTCCCTTTCTCTCATAACTATCAATCTCTGGAATCCTGCTGTTGTAAGATAGGATTAAAGGAGAATAATAATCAGATACGTGTTTTAGCACTAGAAAGTGTTTCTTCTAACACAATTTTAATACAAAAAGTGGCAGCAAACATCACTCATATGCAACTTCATGCCAAATTGTCTGCCAGGAAGTGGGTAATGATGGTAACAATGTTTGACTGTGTCAGATGTTGAATTAATGCTGGTTTTTGCTTGGTTGTTTCCGTTTGTTTTTACTTTAGAGAAACCCACCTGCTTTTATTTTACATGTGCACACTAATGCTCAAGGATGCAGATGAAGGAATGTTAGCATAAAGAGAGTAGCAACTGTGGGGGGAAGTAAGAGAGAAGAGAGAGATTGGAATCCTGGATGTTCTGATCATAGATCAATAAAATTGTAACTGCTTTGGTGTATTCAGAGAAGAATTCTGATTTTTGCATTAATTTGAACAGAATTTAGTCCAATCCATATTATATTGTAAATAAATTACCATTTCTTTATCTATTTTTTTCCACTTTTTAGGACATCAGTGCAATGGAAGAGGAGAAAGATCAACTCATCAAAAGAGTAGAGCGTCTTAAGAAGAGGGTAATAAGAGAAGTAACGCTGTTACATTTCAGTGTCATAATCCTTGGCTTGCATCTCTGATTTTGGAATGCAAACAAGGATTAAGATAAACATACTGTATGTCTAGGAAGGAATTGAATAACTAATTGACCCACAGGGAATCTCCCTAGGCGTTAGTCCAGAGCTTTTAAGAATCTTGAGTCCAGTACTTCGCTGTCATTTCTGAGTAGTAACATGTATGGAAAGGAAGTGCTAAGTGGGTTTGTGAGACATATGATCTCCTTAATGTATTTCTCAACTATCTGACAGTAACATGCACTATTTATCCACTTGCTGTAGGTGGAGACAGTACAAAATCATCAACGAATGCTTGAAATAGCAAGACAGCTTCGCTTAGAAAAAGAGAGAGAAGAATCTTTGGCTCAACAGAAACAAGAACAAAAAAATCAGGTACTGACATAGAAGCATACCTATTAAAATAAATAGTTGTTGACATTTGTTTGGGAATCGTGCATTTAAAAAAGTACCTCAGGAACAACAGTACGGAGTTTCTCCCAACATCAGAACATCAAATCCCATTTAAAATAGAAATAGTTATGTACATTTTAAGGGAAGAGGCTTGACCCTGCAAGTTTTGAACACCTCATTCAAGATACTTGGCTGTCTCAGCTGCCACTGACATCATCATTTAGCAGTCCCAGGAAATGTTCCATGACTTACTGTTGTAGCACCCAAGAGAATTCTTTATATTTATGGTAGTGAGCAAATGTTTCCTTAGTTTGATTTGTATCTCTGTGCATCTGCACTAAGATTTCAGGGGCTGAATAACACAGCAAGTACCTCAGCTTTTCGCTGGGTGGGGGGAATATGTGTTCGGGAGCAACCTTGGGATTTTGGTCCCTCAGTTTGACAAAGATGATGTCCTAGGAAGCACTGGAAGCAGTTGACATCTGCATATAAGGGTGAGTTTTATTCCTGAGCTATGTTGTCAAAACAAGATACTTTAATAAAATCCAGTGCTGTATTGTTATATCATCTCACCAAATTCTGTAACGTGAAATTCAACACATTAAAAGGGGAAAACCCCTGAGATTTCTAGTATTGCGGTCTATATCTGGATGTGGAATCAATGTGAATCAGTAGGCTTTCAAGCTATTGGGTCTTTGCTTGAACCTGAGTGAGATCACCAGTAAAATGAATGTGATGTCCAGCTAATTCCAGTTCTTAGTACACATCTCTCTAAATCAGAAAAATGCTAATCAACTGGGTGGTGTTTGGCAACAAGCTTTCCCATGTGCTCTCAAGCTGGACAGTGGATTGCTGTGACAACTGAGCTGCGTTGAAGAACTGTAGTGTAAAGATAGTTATCCGCTGCAATCCTGCTTCTTGCTGGGTTTTTTTTGTCGTTGTTCTAATGTTCAAGCCACTCATATTTTTGGTTGAAAATTGTTTACTGAATTTCTGCCATAGAGAAAATATCACTTGGGAGTACAAGAATACTTTCCTTAATTAACACTAAAGAATATCAAATAAACCCAGGCCAATTGTTGAAAAATTGTTTGGGCGCGTTCCCTTGTGAAACAGATAATCACCAAATGCTTATAGCTACCATTTTTTATATCTGGGATTCTTTTTGATACTCTCTTGTTTTAGTTGTTTGAATATGCATTTCAAAGAAATGAGCTTATGCATGTCCAATTCTCTCTCAAAAGTTGTTCCATGCAGAGCAGAGACTGCAAAGAGCACAGCTCCAGCTGAAAGAGATGCATCATGCAGTAGTGGATTCAAAACCTGAAAGTAAGTAGTAATCTGTAAAGGCTGGGGGTTTACACTTCTTTGTTAGAAATGAAATCAAAACTGGATGGCTGTCAGTAATATGGTAGTGCCAAAAAGCATATGGGAACTTAAGAGAATCTAAAGAAAGAAACAACTTGTGTTCTAAAGGCACATGCTGGCGATCCTAAGCCTGAATGTGCCTTGCCACAAAAAGCCAGAGAGACAATCACAAGGGAAGATGATACCAGTCATATTTTTGAGGTCCACTTTTTAAAAATCTTAAAACAGTTAAATACTGAATACCAACCATAAATACTCTGCAAGAAAAAAACAGTTGGAACTACAAAGGGTTGGAAAAAGCAGAAACCTCTTAGAAAAGACAAACTTCTGATTTAGTAAGGTTTTATGTCTTTTGTGTTTGTAATTGGGCATTGGTGAAATACTGCTGCTTAAAAATTTTCTCAATGAATGTACATATACACTGAATACCATGTTTTATTCAGTGTAGACTTGTTTTTCTAGTTACCTTCTATAAAATATTTGTTTAAAAAACTTTAAGGCGTGTTTCTTATCGTAGTGCAATTTTGTGTGGTAGTTTTGTATGGTACCAAAAATAAAGCTACTTCCTAATTAAGCATTTCTTATAGATCATGGATTATACACACACACACTCTCTCTTATATATGTTTATAAGTATATATAATATATACTAGCTATATCTATATATTAAAATTTTTGTTTACATATGAAAATACTTTGTTCTCATGATACAACTGTAGCTGATTGAGTTGTATGTTGCTGTATTACATTGGTAATAACAAGATTGCTTCTCCTCGCTTTCAGAGATATCTCAGTCTGCAAATAACCTCAGCAAAATAAATTATACTACTTGTGGAGTAAGTTAGTAGTCTATGAACATTTATGAAAATAGCAGGTGGGAAGGAATTGCGGTTACTAGATAAATGCATAACTCGCTGTCTCCAAAGGCTACAATTTTATAACCTCTAGGTTTCTGATGATTTAATCACTTTGAAGGAAATGTAACAAGGATTAACCTGGCAGTTTGGCAACAAAACTGGGAGTCAATTTAGGGTTCAGTGTTTCAGATGTATGTGATACTTGGCAAATTGCTTAACCCTTTCCAGTTTGTCTCTTGCACTTGGTTGTTAATAACACATCACAGGATTGATAGAGGTTTTATGTGCTGTTCGTACAGTCATTGGGGTTGATTTATAGGGAAATACTTTACTGTATGTGAAGTAGTGTGAACATATAAGACTCAGAATGGTCCTTTTCACAGGGCTTTTAGAGTTGCATTCTAAATTGCTATGGTAAAAAAAATGCCATAGAATTATGTTTACTGTATGTATAAATTACTTACAAAATGATAGAATCTGACTAGTTATTGATTTAAACTTAGTAAAGAAGTCATTGTCTTACTCTTTCAAGTACACTTAATATTCCAGTTGCATCACATAACTGCTTTGGCAGCTGGTTTGAGTTAGAGAAGTTTTTTCAGTCACCACCACATTGCGTTGTTGTTACTTCGGAATTGTACTTTAATTTTTTTACAATGCTCATCAGCCACTGAACCACAAATGGAACTAAAAGAGTATCTGAACTATCTTCTTTACTCAAAGGGACCTGCAGTGGATTTTATAACTGTTCCATTTTTGCAGTAGCTATCAGAAAGTTTATACAGCAAAGCTGTGTCAACATTTCTATTTAAGTCCCTGGGTTTTTTTAAGGCCAATGGAAACTTGATGGGTTCAGTTCGCAGAAGCAAAGGTAACATAATGAAAAGCCAGTAAATATGTCATTTAATCATTGAGATGAAAATAAAGATAAAGTTAACATATTTAATTTCCTTATCTTGACTCTTGCTTGCAGGGGAAAAAAAAGTATTTAGATGTTCCGAAGAAAAACTTGGAGTCATTACTTAAGAAAACTTGTGTTGAAATTTTGCCCAACCAAAGACTTCAGGACTTAGCTTTGTAATTGCCAATAGTAGTTACGACGACACTGCCTGTAGTAGCAATTACAGAATGCCAACTGTGTTTTTTAAATAATTGAAATTACGTGACCACAGTGCACTGAATAGGATTCCATTTATTTTAAAAGCTTTGTTGGTCTACAGTTAGCACAATTTATTTTATTTTAAAAATTTCCTTTGGCTGCAGTTTGGTACCTCAGCTGCCTACTCATATCAAGATAGCTTGTATGCTGACAATTCAATGGCTGGTTGGTAGGTGTGGATTTTCACTGGAAGTCACATACTTTCCTTTAAAATAATTTTCTTCTATTTTTAATACTTCAGGTGTTTTTACTTCCAAAACAAGATAAAATGGTAGAAGTTGTTGTTAACGAGTAGAAGCTTTTTTGTTTGTCTTACAGATGCATGCTGCTTTGATTACTTCATCTTATAATTAATTTAGGATGAAGTACTTTAGGGAAATAGAAAGGAACTCTTTAGGAATGCAACTAGCACGTATTCATGAGTATCATTAACATGCAATTAGCATCAGTCTGCTTTAGCTGTGCCAGGAAAATACAGCTTATGGTTAGCAGGTTTTTAACTCTTAGAAATATACTATTTAGAAGATTTTGTATTGTATCATGAAAAACAGTTGATTGTTATGAGATGTTTTGTAGGCTAAAATTGATCATACTGCTTTCCACAGTACGCTCCATTCCCGTTTATTAACTTCAGTACTACTCAGTATGTTGTTGAACTACGGAGAGGCAGTTGCTGCTGGTAGCACTGAGTAACATGAATTTACAGTTTCTGGGGTTTTGTTGTTGTTCCGGATACGAATAGTATTTATATTAACACTGACCACTAGTTTGAACATCCTTTTGCTTTGAATCTCTCTGCTGGCTCAAACACAAATTGTTAATGCCAAGAAGCAAACTGACTGAAATTCTTGATCTCTGTCCATTTTACAGAACATTATTGTTCACTTTATTGGCAGAAATATGAAGAAGTGGATGACTAGCTTGAAAATATTGATTAAAAGAATGTGTTAAGATGATTGTTGTTGATAAACAGTGAAATGTGTAATTTATATACTTCATTAAGTTACTATGTAGTAATAGATTTAGAGCACTGAGAGCATCAAAGATGCTGGTTGAAGAGGAATTGCTTTGTACAGATGTCTTTTATGTCATTCTGAACACTTGATGAAAAATAGACATTTAGGATGCTATTATTTAAATAGTCCATTTGAATGAAAACATTAACATTTTTCTTTTCTAGAAACTAGAAGCTAGGGAACTAGCTTTCCCTAAAATTCCAAGTTTAAATGATCTCCACCAACACAGCAGACCACATTACAATTAAAGTTATAGATGTATTTGGTAGAGGAGAATGGCTTAGATGGGACTTCATTTCCATCTTTAAATCTTTAAATGATTTTATTTATTATAAAGTCACTGTTTTTATTAATATAATATATAATAAATTTCATTTATTATAAAGTCACTGTCAATAGGTGCAAGGTCAGGGGTAAAGCACTTTCAAGCTAACTTGATAACTTTGAGAATACAAGTCTGGTTGGTAAGATTAATAGTACTGCTATGGTTGACTTTAAGACCACTGACTCTTAACTTGCACCCCATTTTGAAGAACAAACAAGGCAGCAAAAATTCAACATGACCTATGTTAAAAGGATTAAGAGGAGTTTACTGAAAGTTTTAGAAAGGAAATTAATCGGGGAATCATCGAGTATATATTTTAAGGAACAGCCAAATGCCACGGTATTCCTCTAGGAATAACGTATATGCAATGTAGTTATAGCATGTGGGACTCTTTCCTAAGAAGTGACTCTGAAAAGGACTTGTGGGTCATGGATTAAAAATGGTAGAACTGGAGCTTCCAGTGTCACAGATTTGATGCTATCCATACATTTATTTATGAAAGGAAATGCAATAGGAGATAGGTCTGATATATCCATCACTGCAATACTGTGTCCTTTGACCAGAATTCAAGAAGAATGTTGAAAGGTCAGAGAGATTTCAGAGAGCATCAATAATAATTATAAACATGGAAACTTACAATGGCAAATTCACGAAGGTTTTTAGTTTTTCAAGGAGATATTGAAAGGATGATTTGATCATAATCTGTCAGTGTTTGCATGTCCAGGCCTCTGTTTAATACAGGGAAAATTGGAAGTGATATCATTGGAAGCTGTGGATGGAATAATTTCAGTAGTCTCTTACTGAGAATGATTGCAGAAAGGGAAGTGAAGGCTTTGATGTAAGTGAACGCCATGGGGAAGTCTGTTCTAGACCTGCCTTTGTTGTGGCCTTCCTATGTGATATTAAATGAAGTGTTGGCAGATAAGTCTATAAAATGAGTGCTTCTTTTTTTCCTTTTCCTTTCTTTTTTTCCTTTTCCTTTCTTTTTTTCCTTTTCCTTTCTTTTTTTTTCCTTTTCCTTTCTTTTTTTTTCCTTTTCCTTTCTTTTTTTCCTTTTCCTTTCTTTCCCCTTTTTAAAAAAAATCAGTTATTGTTGCAAATGGTTTTGGTATAGGATGCACAATTGGTAGCCTCTAGAGGGAAAAGAAGCAGGAATCTGAGCACATGGTGAATCAAGTTTTAGATCCATTAGCAGAATTCTGGAGGGAAACTTGCCTCTTTCCTACATGACTGAGCAAGCACGAAGAACCTCCTTCTCCCATCCCTCTCTTTGTAATAATAATAATAAAAAAAATTTGAATGGAAAACATGAGGAGCTGCTGTTAATAGCTCTCCACATGTAAATACATGGTTGGCAGAACCTTGCTAAAATAACCTTAGGGCACAGAGCCAAACTTTCTGTGCAGCTTACGTATATAGATTTTGTAACCGTAAGTCAATGTTAAAACATTAAAAAAAGAATTTATATGTGTAATGGAAAGATTGAAAGTATGCTTGCTTTTCTTTCCTCTAGCCTGGGAATTTGAAAAGATAATATTTTCACTGAAAAGAAAATAAAAACAAGAGCTGCCTCATGGGGGTTTTTTTTAAGGTTAAGAGCAAAAATAATTCTTCGGTCGTTACTCCTCCATGTGTTGAATTGTATAGGAGGAAAAATATATCCAAAGTATTCAGGAAAGAAACTGCATCAGTCATGAGGGATGTTGACATCATCATGTCTTTCCCCATTGAGATGTCAAGTTTTAACTCGCTTCATTGCTTGTTGCGCTGTCAAGAGTAAGCATGATGCTGAAAAGAAGTTGGTAATAGCTCTCAGGTTACCTGAGAAATAAATCTAGATAGTGATCAAGGTTATGCCCTGTGAAGTCAGTAGGTCCCCGCTCTTATGGAAGCACTTGTTTAGGCATGTTTATTTCCTGAGTTTTGTGTCATAGCTACAGTAAATTATTTAGGCATGTACATTTTTATAATAAAACTGGAGTAGTACAAGAAATAAGGTATGGGCTATATGTGCAGATTTTTTTGCTACTAAGAGGAAAACAAGAAATTAGTTTGATGAAATAAAAATATTCATACTTAATATCAGAATAATTTAATTGATATCACTTTGATTTCCACACCAAAGATCTTGGTTATAAATATCACACTGGGAGTTGTGTTCCTAGTCAGTTCTGAGGTGATAATTCAGCTCACAGTGTACGTGGGAAGCCTTGCTGCATTTGCAGAGGTGGTAGGTTTCTAGTGAGACATTGAAACGTGGTCCCTCCTGCCCAGCTCTGTCGTGGGCTGAGGAAGACTGGTATCGGGTTATTCTGGAAGAAAGAAGTGGGAAACAAGTGTGTTTCTCAGGGTATGGCTGTAGTGCCAAGTACATAATGGCTATTGCATACGTAGAGTAACTTCACTTACCATTCTGAAACCAGTATTGATGCTGTTTGTTTGGCACAAGATAAATGACCTTTCCACAAAGGGGAAAAGATCATGTGGTAGTATCGCTTTTCATAAACACAGAAATCCACAAACTAAACTGCTGGAAAAGAGGAATTCCTGCTCATTTTTAGTTTGTGTTCACTTTGTTAGCAACACTGCTTTCCCTAGGGTCTGTTCTCTTTCTTGTAGTTCTTGAGGCTTTCTCAAGAACTAATGGCTTATTTCCTCTCTGGCAGGTAAACCAAGTAGTTTTCCTTTCAGTCTGAGCTGAGAACAGAGGGTGAGGAGGGGTCTATCGGTACAGTGTTTCTAGAGGTAAATAGCAGCAGAATAACGGGACACCCTTTTCCTAGGCTTTTATTTCACTTTGTTCTGACATTCGCCCTTTGTCATTCAGTGATACGGTCGGCAGGCTTTTTAGCCTGAGAACCAAAACCTCTGCTTTCACCTACATCCTTTTCCCGTCTCTGTTTCAGCAACATCAGCTGTACTACTGTATCTCTGTACTCAAGGTTTTCTCTGCTTGTGCAGTATAGGAAAGAGATCGTGAATTTCTTGCTTTTCTTGGCATTTCATGGCAATTCCATATTCTCCCAAATATGGAGAGAACTCCTCCACCCACCCCCCAAAAAAAACCCCCAGCTCTAGCAAGTAGCTTTCAAAAGTACCTAGGATACTTAGCATTTAGTCACCTAGATCATGAAAAATATTCTGAAATACCTATTCCCACTCTCATCTGACATACAACTTCCAAGTCTTACTGTAGTCCTCGGCACAGGTGTCTCGGAGGAGTAATTGCATTAAACTGCCTGTTGTCAGGAGAATACTGTGTAATGTAATTTAAATAGATGCTTTATTTTATTCTGTCACATTTTCCTAGCTGTGTTTTGTTCTTATCTGTATGTACCTGTGTCTATTTATAAATTATCTGTTAAGGAGGCTAAATTACTCTCCCTAGCAAGAGTCAAGTCATCATAAGCATGGTAACATGCAGTGCACATCAGGCTTGTGTAGAGCAAAACTTACAAATGGGGTTTCTTTTCTCAACAGAATTTTTTACGTTACTTAGGAATTCCTTCTTGTTTTTTCTATTTTATTATTATTTTCAGCATTTTCAGTCTATATACTGTCCTAAGATTAAACACTTGTTCTTACAAGAAAAAATAGGCTGCTATTTACAGAGAGGCAATTTATAAGTGTTCCAGCAATAAGAAAGACCCTTAAAGTAGGCATACATTAAATTCTGCTCATTTTAAGGCCTTTTTAGATGCCAGATTAAAGTTTTATTTTAAGGGAGAATTTCCGAGGATTTAACAAATCCATGTGTGAGCTAGGCCAAATTTTGTACAGCTCTTTGTACGGATAAAGGATTCACACAGAGACTATTTCTGTCTGTAGATGAAGTAATTCACATGAAACAATGACTTAAGCAATCTGTGAGCAGGACCAACTTCAGGATCCTCCACTGCTCCAGCCAGGGAAGTTCCAAGGGATACAAGCTTGGAAAAAGCTCTGAGCAAGTCAGCATAGCCGTGACGTGCTTTGCTGCCCCTCATCTTGCATGCACATAAGCAACTGAAGTCTAGCTCTTAACTTTTAAAATTTCAGAAGAATGTAATTCACAACACAAAAAAGTAACATAGAATCCAGTATCTTAATGTGTGTAAGACACATATAGGGTTTATGGCTTTTCTATACCAATGCTGCATGTTGAATTTTGCATCTGATTCAGCTAGAGCTTCATGTAAGAAGGGTTTTACTTAATTTATTGATGAAAAGGATCTGTCAAGGAGTTAATAGTTATATGTTAGAGATACAGATGGATAATAATACGTATGATATTGTTTAACATCCAGATTAAAAATCTAAATCAAGTAACTTCTTTGAGCGTTGAAAAGAAGATTCAAACGTTACACTGTTGTTGTAATCTGCTGCTAAATACTTTAATGTGTTGGTGAAATCAAACTTAATTATCCGCTACATTACTTTTATAAACACATACTGATTTAATTTGTTTTTAAGGTTTAATGAAGAAACTAGAAGAGGAGATAAACTTCAATTCATACCTGGTTACTGAAAAAATACCTAGAGAGCTTGAAAGTAAGAAGAATTCAGCGTATTTCTTACAAAAGGTGGCTGCAGAGCCAGCTATGAGTCAATCTGATCTCAATGTACTTGAAATCAAGGTAAGCTGACCAAGGTCATACTTAATTTGTGTTCTGTAGCATAGTCTAAGGTTCTTGTACACTGTAGTTTTCTTATCCCTACTTCATATCCTTGAGAACATGTTTCACTCCCAAAGGAACATCCCTTCAGTTGTAAAAGAAAAGAAGATGTGTTAATCACTAAATGCAAACTCTCAGATTTAAAAAAAAAAAAAAAAAAAAAAAAACCACCACAAAACAAACACAACCGAACAAAAAAACCCCAAACCAAACCTCAAACCCAGCCCTATCCTTAAATGCTATTTGGAAAATTGTGTTAGCAGCTTGCAATGGTATGAGCAGAGATGTTAGTTTAGCACTAAAGGTTTGATTTTTCTTCTTTTCAGTTTTTACTTGTTTTAAACTCTCACTGACGTCAAGGGAGTTTATACCAATGTATAGAGAGTGTTTATGGAGTGTTGAACAACGTTCTCTGAGTGATTCTTAGCAATAGTATGTCGTAATCAATGTGCAATGGCTGAGAAGTCCTTAATGTTTGGAATAGGTCTGTATAGTTTGTTTTAGTCGGTAAGACCAACAAAGACTTGATTTACCTTTCCAGATTTTTTCAGAAGTTAAAAGCAAATAGTGTTAGAATGAGCAAAACCCTTATTTGTAGCATATATCCAAATGTGCAGAGGGATTTGTTGCCACGGAAGTAGTACCTTTCTATATTTCGCTCAAGGAAGTTTTCATATTTGCATAATCCTACATGAAAGATTAAATATGTAATATTATGCTCTAGAAGAATTTAGAGGAATGCTAATTATTAGTATTTCTATTGATGATGATGAAAATTTACAACAATGTTATCAAAGGTAGGCAGACTAGTCCTGTATACTACTAGGTACACTCTTTGGTCTAAATGTCTTCTCCTTCTCCTATCAGTTGTTTTTTAATATTCCCAGGATCTCCAACTCAGGCTTTGCTGTGAAATACAGATAATGAGGAAACAAAGGATTTGTAATAGATCAGAGACTGATTTACCCATGGGTGTGAGGCTTGCCATCCACCATTCTTCTCGTGTCTTGAAGCAGAGAGAGGTTCAGCAACTACATCAGCATCACAGTAGCCTGTGCATTCACACACAGAACATGCCAAATTCATGTAATAAAGAAATGCCTCCAAGTTTTTTGGATCAGACGAGAATCATCAGTCAAACGTCGCCAAGAATATGTTCTATTTTAAGGTTAAGACTAGTTTTTATAAAAGTAAAATCAGTGACAGCCCAATGCTGTTTTGGATCCCGATCGTTACACTTGTAAGGATGACACCGTTTTTAAACTGTAGATTAGGTTTGAAATACTAAACTAGCTCTGTGATTCAGCCTCTGCTTCCTAGTTTATTTCTTCTAATCAAAACAATATTTGTGGCTGCAGTTATTTCTTTTAGGCATAGTTGAAGCCCTGTTTTGCACCTTTCTTTTCCAAGAGTATTGTTGGGGTTTTGGCAATATTTTAAAAAGCTTCAAGTTTGGTGTGGGCTTTTTTTTTTTTCCCCTCTCCATGAGGTAACCTTTTAATTTGTTATATTTTGGAAGCATGTTCTTCTTAATAGATAATAAAAACATGTCATATACTTGGCTGTTATCACAGCATGGCCTTAGACAGCATTTTTTTTTTAAGTCAGCCTTCTATTATCTTAAAAAGGAGATGAGTAAGCATGCTACTATCATGCATTTTATAATATATAAAACAGGAATTTATTCACAGAAAGGAATTCTTATGCTGTCTTCAAACTCAGGCCTGTTCTAGCTTTTGTAAAGGAATAGAATTTACAGGAGATTTTTTTTCAGATGTTGGAGTATTTTTAGTCCTATTGAGCACTTTATTTTAAATATTTAGCTTTCAAAGTACACAAAGTACTCAGAAATGTTAGAGTAATGCCCAGCACTGTACCTGCGTTACGTTTTGACTTCATTACATTTCAGCACATATTTACACTGCTTGCTTATCAGCACTCATCTAGTTAGCAGAGAATTAAAGGAAGGTTGCTAGGGCTGTGGTTTCCATGGCTGATGAGAGTCCCAGTGTAGCATTAAGTCAGGACTGGAAAAGCTGCAGTCAGTACATTGATGTAGCTGTTTATGAGTTTCCAGGTGCAGTAGGCTCCAAAGCTTCAGCTAGAATGAAGATCAACAATTTGAGACTATGGACAAACAAGTGCACTTTGTGGCAGTAGAAAGAAGGTACCATAGAGCTGGAATATGATGGTCTGTGACTCTTCAAAGTATTGATGAAATTTGGTATCATTTAGTCTTTATTTGCTCCCCTTTAAACTTCTGATAAATGGTTGAGTGAAAAGGGCATTTTAGTTAATATTCATAAAATTACATTTTTCACATAGTATGTGACAACATCAGTCTTTTTTCTGTCTGTACCAATTCATTGTAATTTTCTCTCCACGTACACCAGTTTACTTCATTTTCAGGGCCAACGTCATGCTTCTGCCTTATCATAAAGGCACAGAACTGGAAATCCAAAAACATAGCCTCTTCCTGGCCAGTACTTAATGACTCATTGAGTTTTTTGGGTTTGTTTCTCTGTTTTAAAAATGGAACTAACTGGATTGTAAATCTGGTTTGCAAAGCATTTAATTCTCAGAGAAGACAAAGAAATAAAGCTCCAATTCCTTAGTTTTCTACTCTGTCTTGCAGATAAATGAAGTAAACGCACAAATTAATCAGCTTATTGAGAAAAGAATGATGAAGTATGAGCCCATTGATAGTAAATTTTCCATGTATCGCCAACAGGTAAGAAGGAACAAAACATTTTTTAAGCAGAAGCAGTAGAGCAATTTCAGTCACTGATTATTTTACATACTGCTTTTTTTCTTTAACTTATTTAGCATAAATCAGTAGAAATACATAATAATGGAGGACAAAAAGAAAATAAATAGCTGTTGAACATATGTATGTTTAGGGCTGAGTCAAACAATTGCTTTCAGTCATGTTAGTGAGTTTGTATTGACTGCTGTCCTTAAGCTGTTAGGTGCTGCTCTTCAGCTGCATCACAGTAATTCTGGAAGGATCATTTTGGAGGAGCTATTTTGGTAAAGCTCCAGCTGTGGACAGATTCTTACAAGGCAGCATGTGGGCTGACTGCTGCAGTCAGACCTGGATGCAAGGCTTGCTTTCAGTTATATCCCTTGCTTGTGTTTGACCACGTGCTGTTTTTCCCGTTACATCTATTAAGAAGGTGTTCTTTGATTTTTCATCCTGAGGCTATAAAACAGTTCTTCTATAAAATAGGCTGTCTGGTCTAGTCTTAGTAAATTCACAAGTTATAAAAGGATTTATGAACTCTGAGTTTTTCAGAGCTTACGCAGAAACGTAAGTGATTTCTTTTCCAGGCAACCTGTACCACTGCTAATTTTATTGAAGATTTTCATGATGATCCTTATGGTGACGGTTTAAAAAAATAAAAAGGCTTAAGTAAAATGTATCAGTGGGAGGAAAAAAATTCTGATAAAATGTATACTGCAGCTCAATCACATATGCAATATGAAATGCACCATTTTGTTTTGTAAGAGATGCTCCTCTTCTCCAAAGAAAAGCCTGCTACGTAATGTGCTGGTACCAAAGACCAACTGGCTTGCGATATAATTATGTTCAATGGAGGAACCATTCCAGGAGTTCAGGTTGCTGCTGTGAGTTGAAAGCATGTGGTGATCTTTGCTTTGTTCTGCTAGGGACTGGCTTCTGTTTCACAAAATAATCATATATTCTACCACAATTTGTCACTGCCAATATCTGATGGAGCAAAGAGCTGAGATACTACCCCAGCAGAATTCTGTTAGATATATTTTTAGAAATAAAGCTGGTCCTTTTCACCTAGTCAGTGTGTATTTGGCTTCATTTTTCCTTAAGTTTTCCCTTTCATATGAAGAAACCATGCCTCCAAATTCACGTGCATGCATCTAAATTAATGTGTTGTGTTATTGTAAAATATTTTTAAATAGTATGCTTTGGCAAGATAAAAATACTCCCCCCCCCCCCCCCCCCCCCCCAACTAATGTATACTTATGTTCCCAAATCTGTTAGCTTCTGGTCAAATGTTAGGTACAGGTTAGGTTGTATAAAGTATTATTTTTTAAATGCTTTATCTTCTAGACGCAAAAAAAAAAAAAAGGGATGATCTGTAATCTACACTATTTCTGTACGGTATTGCTTTATTCATCGTCTTCTAGCTATTTGCCAAAATTTAGTGGCTCAGTTCTGCTGTTAGTATAACATATTTCTGTAGGTTGGAGTAGGTTGGAGTTATAAAAATCTGTATTATGACATTTGTGAAATCTTGGATAGCTTTCCAGTTAAGCCATGTTGGTGTATCTTACATATGCACAAAAAGGGACTAAGTAGAAGAAACGGAGCAGCTAAAATGCCTACCTTTTTCTTCAATGAAAATGAAAAAATGAGGTGAAGAAATGTAAATGTAAAATGTAAAATATATCAATGTGAATCTGGGAGAAAAGGGTGTATTTGAAATCTCGGCCATACTGAAGAAAGTTGGGAGTCTGCAAAAGACTTCAATGAAGTTGTGGTTTAACCCACTGTATATAATGTGTAATCAATGCTTTCTTCTTTGCAGAGAGACGTGCTCACATTTCCTAATGAAAATCAGTTTCTGACGTTAAAATGTGGTTTCAGTGGTGCAATGCCTGAAATTTAATGGATTACATTTCACTAATGATTAAACAAGGCAATTTTTACTTTACTTGTCCATATGCATTTTTAATGACTCTGCAGGCATCTATAATTTCCCGGAAGAAGGAAGCCAAGGCCGAAGAACTTCAGGCTGCTAAGGAAGAGATGTCCCGCACTGAAAGGCAGATGCTACAGAAGACCAATCAGGCCCATGCATTAGAAGGCTCTGAAGTTCTGAAAGGGGATGAGGTATGCAATGTAACAGTGGATATAAGGAAGAGGAAATTTGTAAGAGATGGGTCAATTTTTGTTAACTCACAATTGCCTTTTAAATTTACATTGCAACAACTGCTTCTACAGTATCTTATCCGGTTTTGTAGTATGTTGTCAAACTACATGACCTCAGCATTGCAGCAGATTGCCCTCTGCTTTTTTTCATATATATTTTTTGTCATCAAATTCCAAAATTAACATATTTGAAGACTTTTTTTTTTTTTTTTAATGTGCAGATAGTACAATACTGTCTGGTGCGTTCAGATGCCTTCCAATATTTATACTGCAGCAGTGCTTGATTTGTAGCTATTTTCAAATTATTAACTTCAATTATTCACATTGTACCTGATAGATTGAAAGGTATATGAGGACTTAATGTCTTAACATTCCAGACTCTGAGTCAAAATAATATCAATATCATCACAATGTTACGGTGGTAAATAACTAATTATAAAAGTCAACAAGACCAATGAAGGGATTAGGAGTTCAAGTGATAAGTCATGTAGATTAATTTTATTATTTGATGTATAGTAAAAATCTGCATTACTATCTGTTCTCTATATAATACTGTAAAGCATAATACCAGCAATTATCAAAAAAGCAGTTAGTCCTGTTGTACTTATTACCCACAAAAGTTTTTACTTAAAAAAAAAAATTCCCAGACCCTCCTGAAGTTTGTCTGCAATACAGACTTTGGCTAGCACAATCAGCATAGCTCAGGCAAAGTTATATTTGAAGCTGTACTTATCAAAGCAGCTTTTTCTGCTTCAAATTTTGCGAAGAATAAGGCTGCTGCAGCTGGGTAGTGGTTTGTCAGCAAAACAAATTGACTTTTCTTAAGACAACAATTTTTCTCAGCTTGGAAAAAGCCTGCTAAGTGTACTTACAGGCAGAATCACTCAAGCAAAGAGTATTTTAGCTGCATCATTCTATGAATTAATATATCTTTTCATTCCCTCCATATTGCATTAATTTGCACTGCCATCATTAATCAAGAGTAACACCCTTCACTTTCTTTTTCTTTGTCTGTTTCTGTGCTTTTTTTATATACTACTCAATACAGGGAACTCCCTTTGTAGAAGGAACTCCCTTCCTGATCCCATAGGACGTGCCTGCCCCACAGAAATGAGTTTTCTTTTAAAGGAGTTTTAAGGAGTGAATCAAGTATGGAAACGTGTATGTGTACACTCGTGCATAAAGGCTTCCTGTGTAATATGGAATGCATGCATATTTCACTTGTGCCTTCTTGCCTTTCTCCCCTTCTCTAAATCAAGATGGAAACTACAGGTGGAAGCAATGGCACAGAGACTTCGAAGAATTAAGATGTTGATTTCTTTTACCATGATGTACTATATACATTCCATAGGTGTTCCATAGGTAGTAATAATAAGACAACCACTGCATTAGATTTCTCTCCACTACAAGGTTTTCAACCCCAGTGGGCATGTTGCTAAAGTCTTTGACAACTTTTTAAGTAAAAATAAAAACAGAAAGCAGACGACCTGTGTTTCATGACATGTGATGGGAAAGAAGTATTTAATTAATCAACAAGAATGCATTACCAAGACAGCAACATATGTTTTACATTATCTGTAAATGCACCATAAGGTAAGAAATAATTCATGTTGTGCCTGTTCTTGAGGGGGACAACATACTCTGATCCACAGAAATTCAAGGAGAGCAGGGTAGGAGGGAAACATGCTTACAGAACATCGTAAGAGGCTTAATAATGAAAAATTAAAGTTAATTGTCTTACAGAAGAAAGAGGCTCAAGACAGAAAAAAGACATGTTTTGAACATAACCTGCATTCCTTTTCTTAAAATACATTCTGCTTTTGACTTCTAAAATCTTTTCAAGTCTTCATTTTGAGGAGTGAAGAACAAATGACTGAGCACTTTGGACAAAACCATCAGCTTAAAATAAGAAGTGTTTGTCTTTTCATAAGAAGCATTTCCTACTTTGTAAAATACTTTCTGCACATTGGCCCAAGGAAGCCAGTATTAGACAATCCATGTCCTGTTCTTGTTTGCTACTTCATTAGGTATACTGTAGTGGTACTCATGGGCACCAGCGTAAAGCAGTAAAAAGAGTGGTTCCTATGGCTAAAAACTAGGAAAGGATTTCAATTCTTGATGATTTTGATAGCTTCTTTTTCAAAGGTTGCGGTTTCCTCATCTGGAGAATGGAGATAGCAATATTTAATTCTTTTGTGAATGTCTGCTCCCAGAAATGCTGCATAGGCCCTTGGTACTATAGTCTTCGTATCTCCTTAAAGTACATTGCAAACGCATATTACAGAAATAGTCCTGCTTCAGTCTAGGTTGTGAGAAGGCAGGACTGATAGATGAGACAAATAAGTTGGCAGGGAAGAGGCGATGAAGCAAAAATGAAGTGAACGGGTTATCTCTCATCAGTAAAAGTCTCGGTTCATCACTCACCAGACAACCTTTTGCTATAGATTTGTTTGTGGTATGCTATGCTTTTAAATTTGTATTTTCTGGTTCAGTGCTCTGTTACTCCAGCTTTGAGCCAACACCAAAGGAAATCTTGATTAATGTAGTAGTAGTGAGTCACTGTTGCAATAAATATGTTCAGTGGGGACAGAAAGAGGTTGTACATTCAACCTTCACTTTGCACTCTCTGACAACCAAGAGCTTCTTTACGCTTTCTTGTTGCAGTTGCACGCATTTTACATTTAATTCCTCCATTTTCAAAAGGAAGAAAGAGGGGTTTTTAACAAATAGCTTTGCTGTCTTAAGTTTAAAATGGGCTTTTAATCCTGCTATGTTTAAGCTATGTAAATGCTACAGTTAAATCACAGAATTCTTTTTCTCGATACCCAGTATTTCTCATCATCTCTCTGTCTCGCTTTGCTGTATCCTCTTATATCATGGCACTCGCAAGACTTGGCAATCGAAGAATCAATGCCTTCCTAGCCTGTGCTCCCACACCAGTATTTGGATCTACATTTGAGGTCTTCTTAGCACTTCATTCACCAAAAGGTCAATCCTGGCTTATGTTTTTAGGTGCTAGTGTTCTGCTTTCTTCTGTAATCATAAAAAGGAATGTTACAGCATTCCAGTTGGTTGGAGAGGTTGTACAGCTAGATAGTACTTAGAAGAAAGAGCAGGGAATAACCCATTCATTTACATCAAACACAAAAAAGTAGGAATAAATTGTCTGCTTCGGGGATTATGAAATCTTTTTAAGTACTTCAAACAAAGTACAATGAGCATGGGGCAGAGTTGGCAGGCTCCTAGCTGCAGCTGTCAGATCCTGAAAATTAGGGAATCAAATGTTGACACTTAGAAGGCTGGATGGTTCAATTACAAGTGATCCTAGGTAAAGCTGTGATATTTTTAGCTCTTTACACAACACATTGTACTTCTCAGAGTTCAGCATAGGGCCCCAAGAACCTAGACTTTCCCAAGGTATCAGAATAGAATAGATCATAGCTGTGCTTAGCTACAGTAGTTGGAATGAGTATATTTTTGAGAATGTGGCATAGAAAGTCCTATCTGTTTGTTAACAGAGATGTGAGGTTTACGTCTTCATTTACATAAGGATTTTAATTTTTTTCATACAAGTGCTCATCCGATGCCTACCTGCCCCCTGGTAAAACAATATAAAAAATGTTTCAATTCATAAGCAGAGAAAACAGTCAGTCTTGGACCAGAGGTCTTGTCACTTTTCCTCTAAAACTGTCAGGTCCATCTGAATCCACCAGAAACAGTTATCTAGGTCCAAATTAGGTGGAGGAATTTTTAAGAGAGTAGCTATGAAGGAGCTCACAGCTCGAACATTAAATGGTTTAAGCCAGGACCCACGATATATTATCCTATCAGTTTGCTGTCTTTCCCCTAGCTTTTCACTAAGGTTCTAGGTACAGTTATATTCCTGTCTGTCAAAGGCTCCTTACATGTGAAAATAAGGAGAGTAGCTGGTAGTCAAGTTGTGGGAACAAAAGCGGCAAATCTGTAGGATTCTTACAGGAGCCAGCAGCTTTTTGCTGTAAGAAGTTAAGCATCATTTAAGCCAAATGTATGCAGTGATTCAGACAAATCTGCACTGAACTGAATGCTCTTTCAGCACCCACTGGCATGAATAAATCATCAGTTTTATTGATCTGTGCATTTTCAGTGATAACTGAAAATGGTTTTTCATTAAAAATATTCTGATTGATCCAAATTATTAGTAATGGCTGCTTTAATACTTCTTTCCTGACCAGAAGCAAGCACTTCCAGAAGAGTTATCCTACTTAACGCTAATGAAGAATTTTCCTGATTGATCTGTCTAATGAGCAGGCTGTAGGATACTTTCATTTTAATAGATTGAGGTACTACTGCTCGCATCTTTTAGAATTTTGTCCTTCTATGTATGAGTTATTAACTATATCCAACAGTGGTTGTACTAGCTTAAATTTAGAGCCTTTTAGGAAAAAATACTGAAAATCTGTCATGATCAGGAACTTTTCCTAACTGAATTTTAATACTTTGGACATTCTGTATCCCGTTAATTGGTCTAGTTAGAAAATTAAAACATCTGTTCCTCAATTCTTAATAAAAATAGAGATAGTCAGATAAAGTTTTCTGCAATTGTTGTCCTCATGCAAATAATTTCATTAACAAAACTGTTTATTTGGGACCTTGTTTAGATTATGTATTTCAGAAATAATTTTTTTTTTACAATTAATACTTTGTTTTCTGTAGTACTTTCGTGTGAAGAATATTTTGATTACTATAACACAATCAAATTGGTACAGTAATCCAGAAAATACTGGTTTTGAACATTTGACTCGAAAGTGAGGGATTAATCTGGGATTTGTTCTTTTCTGAAAAACGAACTTACCCATTTTCCCCTTTAATGATAATCTTGGAATAAGAACCTTGTGAAAAATTCACATGGGGCAAATGTTAGTTTTAAGGAGATGAAATGATGGGCTTATAGTGAGAGCATAAGACTAAGCAGCAGAGGAGCTGGGCTTTGATCCCAATTCAGCAACACACTGAAGCATGTGGTCAGGGTACTTATGTTCTTTCCTGGAGGGGGGTAACCTGCCAGACTCTGTATGGTCCTGGAGAAGCCATTTTAATAGCTGTGATTCGATTTTGTTGTATTTAGAAGTGTCATAATACTTAATTACTTCACAATAGTGTGATAAGATTTAATCGATAGCAATCACTTTCAGATTGTAGTAAGCGGAGAAGCATAAAGTACTAGCATTGCTGGATTCTTTCAATAAAAATGGAACATAGTACAGGAAACTTGCCCAGGGATGCTAGATACCTGCATGCTGCAGGACGTTATATGAGAGATCAAAGTCCTGTTTTCATTAATTCTGTTTCATAATCTAGATTCCACACTTGTTACGTTACAGTCAGCCATAAAAATAGCCAAGTGAAAAAGTATAATCTTTCTTTGCTTTCCTTTGGATAGTTTTTATATCTCAGGGGGCTCTGACTCGGCTAGGAAACATGGGTCTCCAGGCTTGTTTACTTTAACTGCGAAGTCAGTGCCAGCATTTGGTTCTTGTCCAGTTATTTAATCTTTGAAGCTTAAATAACTATTTGTGTTAAGTTGCTTGAGAAAGAAAAGCTTAGTAGTGGACATAGCCTTGAATGGTACATCACTGCGGGCACTGACAGATCCATGGGAATTCTGTAGGTTGAGCCTGCTGAGTTTCTACGCAGGCAGCAGTTGACCTGGTCTATGGGAAAATGCTGCTGCTCGAAAACGGATTCCCTTTGGTTGGTTAACTTTAAAGTGATATGGTTAGACAATGTTCTTCTTTTGTGAACTATTCAAATTATTTAAAAGACCTTTTACCGCAGTAAAATACAATGTTTTATAGCATTTTAAGGGCTTGATTTTTCATCTACGTATAGATGGGAGCATGAGATGTATAAAGCTTGAGAATAATGCTTACACAAATTAAAGCACTGGTATTTTACAAGAAGCTTATTTTTAATTTTTGGAAAGCTACAGAATGATTCTCAGCTTTTAGGCTGAAGAAACCTAATTTTGCCATAAGATCTCTACAAGCTGCTGATTTAAGTGGAGTCAAATCTAATAACTCCAGCTCTGAATTTGGCCCTGGATCTAAAGAAGCCTTCAGTTAGTGAGATTTTGAGGGGCTAATCTCTGCTGCGTTTGGAGTAGATGAAGTCTTTTGAACATTCTGACAAACTATTGATTGATTTTATTTATTGATTGATTTTTTTCTACAGATATTATCATTTTGCTACTGTTGTTTATGTCTTCTTTTGCCTTGTTTACTGCAACAGAAGCTATGCGAAAGGTTAAGTTTGCTTTTAAAAAGCCAGAGATTGCGGTGAAAGGTCCATCTCCTAAAATGAATAGGTTTCACTTGTCAATGTGAGCAACTTGTAGTTAGCTTTGGATGAAATTTTTATTATACAGTCCTAACTTAATCAACTAATAATAGAACATTGGTGGAATCAGTTCTTTAATCAACAAGATCCTTTGACTTCCATTGTAAAATACATTATGCTTTGAATATTGAATATGCAAATACTCTTCCTCCCACTCGAGCTATTTTCAAGATCTTAAAAGTAGCTATAGAAGTGAAGAGAATAATAGTTTGCTTTTCATCTTGGGATAAATTGTCAGAAAATTGTTCAGATTTGATAGCTGTATATGGTCACATATTAAGTAAGTTTAATCCTTTACATCATTCTTTACTATATTCTACTGGTCAAATGAAATATCTCTAGATATCATCAAGACAGATGACTGTGCTTCCCTTAAATTTTCCTCAGTTAGTGGGGGAGATTGTATTTATACTTTTCTAATCTCTTGAAAATCAGAAAAAACTCGGTATTGTCTAAGCAATAAATAAATAAATAAATAAAGGTCTTTTGTATTAACGAAGAGGATATACTTGAATTTGCTCTGAAAAATAATTAATTCTGGTAATACTCTATTAAGTGTGCCAATAATGTACCAAAGACAGTATGACTGTAACAGAACTGCCTCCGCTGTGCAGCGCTGGGGCTTAGGTGACCTTGTCTATCCTTGTCCTAGGTAGCGCGCACAATGTAAAATGGTATCCCAAAGCCACGCATAGTCCAATCTGCATAGAGCACATTGAGTAATTTGTGGGTTTGTTCTTTCACCAAAAACGTTTATAGCTTTTGGCTTTAAAAATAGTTCTGGAGCATAGCAAGAGAGAAGCAGCTTTGGCCTAGATATTGCACAGGATGGCAGATGAACAGGGTTGATTTCATTTTGGGCATTTTGCCCAGGACACTTTTTATAGAACATACAGTTACTCTGGGGGTTCTTAGGCTGTGGTCACATTGGTTTTTTGGGTTTATTCTTTAGAAGGGAGAGGCATAATTTTGCAAAAAGAAAAATTAATGTACATTTCAAAATCTAAGTTCTTTTATGTTTGAGTTTTAAACTTGTATCAGTGGTAGTGGGACTCCTATTTTCTCCTTGGGGCTGCCTGTTTTATGCTCACTCTGCACATGCTGAATCCCTCCTCGCCAAGGAACATTCTGAAGCCTGCTCTTACATCATTTACTCTAATAAATTGCATTTGCTTTCCGTCTCTGGATCTGAATGCATTTTTGAGCTGCAACTGGCATTTGCCTCGCAGCTCTCATGTAAAATAGAAGAATAAGAGCTAAGCCTGTTTGACAGATGGAAAACATTAAGGCAAAGAAAAATATTACATGTTTGTTTCAACACCTGATATTTCATATGTGTTACAAATTGAGCGCACACGGATTCAGATGTAAATTAGCTGAGGCTGTTGAACTGTAAGGATATGTATTATTGTGCTTAGTCTGTAATAAAAGTATAAATTCTTCATTACTTTAGATTGAGTGAAATATATATTGCATTTCTCTGCTTCTATGCAACGACTCTGCTTTTATTTTCCTGTCTTTAAAAACTTAGCCAGTGATATCATTTATGTCTGCAAGAGTCAAGGAAAGAGAACAACAAATTTTAACTACTGAGAACTAACATTTTTTAAAAAAGATAGTCTTTTTTCTTGGTCTGCAGAGCTCTTTGGGGCTACACACTGCTGATCTGGTGCTCTGTTACAAGTGCAAATTACTATTACATTAACTTTATTATTATCCAGGATTCTCACAACATTTTGCAAAGAGTAATTATTTTTCCAGCTGTCAAATGGTGGTGAGCAGAACCAAATGATCTCACTATTACAAATGAGTGAGCTGGAACAGAAAGCAATAGAGCTGATTTTCTTGATCTCACTCAGTGAACAAATGCAGAGCTGAAAATAAATAGACCCTGGGAATCCTGAATTCCAGTCCTCTGTTCTAAACACTTAATCTTCAATATGCCGTCCAAATAGGAAAATTACATTTTATATAGCAACAGTCTGTGATAAAGCTCTTTTTTGCTTTAGGTTAAATGATATTTCTATTCTTTCTCATTCCAGTTTAAACACTACGTTAATAAGCTCCGGAGCAAAAACACATTTTATAAAAAGAAGCGACTGGAAATAGCAGAAATTACAGCTGAGTATGGTATCCTCCAGAGGACAGAAGAACTTCTAAAACAGCGCCACGAGGCTATTCAGCAGCAGTTGGTAATACAGGCATTTACCGCTACCACAGTCCATCACCCTTGCTTCCCTGATAACAGCTATGTAATAAGATGGATGTTGTTTTGTTAGTTTTTAATGTATATCATCCTCAGCTCTCCTGCTGTCATTAGTAAAAGAGTCATTAGGGTATAAAATTTATTTTTGTCTGTTGACTATGCTAAGCTGCTGTACTTTATGTTCAGCAACTGTTTCTTACAGGCAGTCATGACTGTTCTGCAATTTCTTTTTAGACTGAGGGGCTTGACCCTGCTTTTTAAAGTCAATGGTAAGACTTCACTAACTCCAGTCAGAGCAAGGCTCGATTCTTAAATTAGTTTTTGGTATCCACTTACATAGTAAGGGCTTTGAAAATTATTGATGGCAAGTAGGCTTCGAGTTACTGCTGCAAAATATATAGGAATAGTATTTAAAAAAAGAGCAAGCAGGACGGAAACATTCTAGCCCCAGAATATTTAGAAGAAAATGCATATCACAGTAAGTGAAAAATTTAAAACTGGGTGAATGCTTTTTCTAAGCCAGAAGGATTTCTGCTATGCATAACTGTAAGCGTTCAAGGAATATACACGCATCCCAAACGCAAAGAGATTCCCTTTTTAGTTCACAAAAATCTACTGCTGTAGTATTTTTTTCTAATACCAGTATTTCTGTTATCAGAATATTTCGGTGTTACTTACATCTGTTTTGTTACGTGTACATATTTTTCATTTTTTAACGTAAAAGTATTTGCCTTATTAAAAGAAAATTGACAGTGTGAAAATACATGGGATAGACTTTAGAAAGATACTCACATAGACGCAGTGGATGATGTCCTACTATTTCAATAGGGCATTCATTGTTTAATTAAAAATAAAACCAGAACTGCTACCTGGGTAGAAAGAGGCACCTAAGCAGTAGGATCAGAGCTTTTTCTCGTGATTGCTCCTCAGCTAGAAGGACAGTGTGTGGATGTGTCTTTTCACTTCGGAAGTGTTTATTTACAGCAGGATAACTAACATACACTAGTCATCCCACAGGAAAATCACAGCACAAAGCACTAGAAGTTTTTCTGTGAAGTGGCTACACGTGGTCAACAGTATAGTCTCATTCAGGTCTGAGCTTTTCTAAACTGCTGTGTAGTAAAACTACAGAGCTTTGACTCTAAAGTTCTTACACCAGATGACTAGTGCGCACTTTTTCCCTGTAGAATCAAACGTACCTTTTCTAGCCCTGGGCATAACACCCTGTCAAAACCACACTGCTATTAAAGTCTACAAAATGCTTCCATCATGGTAGCAGTAGCTATTAGTAGAGACAAATCTTGTCTTAAACATCTGGTTGTGAAAGGTTTTTGAGGATAACCTGGAGTTCATAGATACATGGCGCTTTTAAGAATGAATGTTTTGCATGAATTAATTGTTTTGCGTCCACAAGTTGTGGATGCATTAATCAACGCTTAGCTTTCAGATTACAGAAAATACCCTTCTTACATACTTAATAGCAAGCATTGCTAAAGACCATTACATCAACATATAATTAAATGTAAAGTTTATGTAATGTAATGCTTGAATTTGGTAAGATGGTATTAGTATTACTATAATGAATACAACATTTACTTAGTTTTGCTTGACGGTTGTTTAACAAATAATTAACTACGTCTTCAGATTAAGCATCTGGATTTTACATATTGAACTTCTCCAGAGCCTGACCTAAAGCCCTCTTTACTTTGTGGAGACTTTCTGTTCATTTAATTGGGCACTGAATGACCAAATAGAGTATTTACAAAAAGCTGTTGTTATCCTACTATACAGGCACTAGATAAAAAGTTATTTGTTGTGGCAGCTAGATTATTAATCACTTTTAAAATAAATTTATTACAGTACTTAACCTTTTCCACTTTCTTTACAATATTTTGGCTTTTTGAAGGAATTTGCTGTTACTTGATTAATGGACTCACATTCAGTATGTACTTCTTGTGTCTACAGCAAGCTATTGAAGACAAGAAGGGTATTTCTGGATACAGTTACACCCAGGAGGAGCTGGAAAGAGTATCTGCAGTAAAGAGTGAAATGGATGAAATGAAAGGCCGGACACTAGATAACATGTCTGAAATGGTGATTTTTGTCTTCAACTATTGTATTTCCTCAATTTCAATATTGGGTTCCGCAGCATATAAAACCAAGTTTAATATTTTTGTTTGGGTTTTTAATTTTCTTTCAATCTATGTTTATATATATATAAAAATATATTTTCAAACAGTATACATCTGCAAAGGTAATCTTCAAAAAGTTTACTAAAATGTGTATTTCTTTTAATGTATGAAGAAGAAATTTAGAATTATTAAAAAAAAATCTGCTTTCCTCTCCTTCAGAAACATTAGGGATATCAAGTCTTGTGGTCCTTGTTTTTTTACTTCTTTGTGATTTCAGAAGTGGTTTCATATTTGCACGTTTTTAGAAAAATATTTTTCAATCTCTTTCAAATATGTTTGTAAATCACTGCAGTTAAGCATTTGTTAAAAAAATACTTAATATGCCTAAAGAGCTAAATATCTTGTCTTGTTCTCTATAGCCTAATTTTAAATTGCCCTTAGATCTGTCATGTTTTAATTTAACTTCCCACATAGCCATAGAAGCAAGACAGAACTTGAATTCCTAATTTGAAAATATTATAAAAGAGCAAAAAGCAAAATAGCATTCTTTGAAATCATTAGGGCACTTTTAAAATAAAGTGGTATAATTAAACCAGAATGACTCTCAAATAGAAAGCTGGATCAAATTTGAATTTTCAGTATAAATATTTTACAGCAACTCTGTTTTAGCATTTTCAAACTTTATTTAACCTATGCAGGCAGGTTGGCTGGTTTGCTTTCGTAAGGATTTCTTCCTTTCTCTCAGTGCACCTCTATGCAACTCCTTCATCTTCCCCTATTCCTTAAGGTCATTAGGTGTCCGGCACATAGGCTGTCTTCTGGACTTCTCTGTGACGTTCTCAGTTGAAACGACGGGAGCAGAATTTGTCTCATTTGCGGTAACGAGCCCACTACAAGATGGGTTCTTTCCCTTTGTTAATTAGGCCTGAACTTATATTATATACAGTTCAGTCTTCATCGCACATTGTTTCTCTCCATATTTTGGTTTTCTTCCCTTCACTTGCACATTCCCAATTATATAAATGTACTGTTAGTATCATATTGTTAATGTGTATTATTTTGTCCCTCCATCAGGTAAAAAAACTGAATACTATGGTGGCAGAGAAGAAGGCAAGCCTAGCTCCTGTTATCAAAGAACTGAGACAGTTGCGTCAAAAGTGCCAAGTTAGTAGAAACACTTCTCTTGTTCTGTGTAAATAAAGTCAGAATCACAAACAAGTCTAATTTACAGATCTCTGTAGTGCTGTACAAGGACATAATCAACTCTGAAGGAAAGCTGGAAATAGAATGGGTCAACAGTGATTTGCAACAGGCAACATGTTAAAGACTGGAATTCATAAAAGCTGACAGTGCAGGCGCACAATCAGGCTGAAAATTTTGTCCTTTACAGCAATTAAAAAACATTACTGCACCAGGGGAAAATTTTAAAAATCATGGTTCAAAACTGTAGGAAAGTTAGTTTTCAAATTGGTTTCAAAGCTTTTTCTGCATCTCGGCACTAATGATCTCAACTAATGCTCTCCTTTTTAAATGGATTGCAAATAATGTCTCATCCAAATAGTTGAATACATTGATCTAAGCCCTATATTAGTCTGTAGGAATGACAGATTTATCCATTTGTTTTCAGAATTTTATAGAGAGCTGAAAATAAAAGTCATTCAGGTCCACAGCTGCTATAAGTTGGCTCATTGCCACAGAAGTAAATAGAGCTATCCGTTTATCTATCAACCGAATTTCCAGAAAACTTAGTTTTAATGGTTCTATTAAAAGCATCAGCAAATGAAATCCAGCTAAGGCGTTTGTTGTGTACAACTAGAAAGCTGCCTTTTCATAGGTAGCAAGTATATTAATCCTTTCTTAATCTCTGGTTTTATAATTATTTTTCCTTTCTTCCTGCAAACACTGCCTTATTAACCTACCACGTTAAAGCTATGGATGTGGCTGTAAAGAGGAAATTTGCATGCTATGTTGTGGCGTATACAGCTGATCCTCCAGTATGCAAGTGGAGGCTAGTGGCTTCCCCCGTGTAATAATACCCATGTGCCTGCTAGGTTTATGTAAGTGTCTGTGAGTGTGCCAATAGCTGAGGTGGATGTGTGAGACCGACAAGAGCACAGTCTGCCTGAATGTCACGTGTCAGTCAATTGAAGAATTCATTTATGTACCCTTTTGCCCTTTTCACGTAAGGAATTAACTCAAGAATGTGATGAAAAAAAAATCCAATACGACAGTTGTGCAGCGGGGTTAGAGAGCAATCGTTCTACGCTGGAACAGGTAAGTTGCTGGCTTGTTCGTGCATATTAATAAATACTGCACAACATGTTATTCACTATGGTACAATATTTTCCCTGCCTTCCCTCTGGATATGGAAAGTACAAATCCACTTCAAGTGGAAATGAGTCAGTGGTGATCCACAACTATGCAAATCACGCCTGAAACTGCTGTGGACTAGCTACAGTCACACACGTCTCCTGTTCTGAATAGCAACAAATTAACTCAGTGGTACATCAGTCCATCCACCGACACACAGCTTTGATTAGCAAGGATATTGTAAAAGAAGATGCATCTGCCAGAAATCCTGCTGACCTAGATAGTATCTGTTAGGAAAGAATTTGACCATAAAATAAGGATTAATTTATCAAGACAATGGATAATTAATGTACTGAAATTGATAGCAAAGATACTTCATTAAATGTGCCCGTCTTGCATTCTTGCATACAACAGCTTTTTAAAAATACAACCATATGGGTATATCTATGAGCTTGTGGGTATGTAGTTCATGCATTGCTTGAACTATAGCACTTTTAGGAAGGGAAGTACCTAAACCACCGCAATCCGTTAAGGTGGGGACACACACCAATATTAATATGTTTATATGAATCTGCTTTATCTCACTCGGTCACTCCTGTGAATTTTGTCTGGACTTGATTTTTCAAGGAGTTGCCCACATAAGGGATATATTTCAAAATAAAAAAGGCGTGCGTTTAAAGTGTGGGTGGATACATAGATAATTCTTTCCCTGCACTAAAAGTACCTTTGTATGGCTTAATCCAAGCAAAATAAAATAATCCAAAGATGATCCTACTATGAAGTAGACCTTCCATAATAACTATTTTACAATAGCAATCAAGGCTTTTTTTCTTGGCAAGACAAATCTTAGTAATTTACTATCACGTGATGACAATCACATCCACTGATTAAGCTGGACATGACTGTCAGCAAACTCTTGCAGTTGAACAGCAGAATTCAGTTTTCCCGCTGATGGTCTGAAGATCACATGGTGACAGAGCTTTGGAGTTGACAATTGCTGTGTGACCTGGAGTACATGAATTCCATTTGGATTATTAGGTGTTTTTGGTATGGACCGTTTAGAGATGGGACTAACCCACTGTCTCCATAGTCCTCAACATAATTATTGATTGCTAATTAACATACTATTAACATGTCTGTAGCTTCTAACATACATTTTGCAGATGTGTTCCAAGAAATGCTTATTCACAACTGTATTTAGCACTTAAGATGTGCTTAGGAACAAGAGTCTTGGCAGCACTTTTGAAGTGTCTGTTAGAAGTCAGTCATATTAATAAACACCTATTAACAATCATTTAGCATCTCTAACTGTGACTGAAACTGCAAATCTAAAAAAAATGAATTATCTTTCACTTTATAATTTGGGCTTCACAGAAGTCTCTTTTATAAACGTTTAAGAAATTATCAATTCAGTATTATGCCTGTTTCTACTACAGACTCTCATGGTTTATATGGCAACACAGGGCATCTCCTGTGGATTTTCAGTTATGATGTCCTTTGAAATCTTATTCTTGTACTACAGGAAGTGAAAGGACTTCTTGAGGAGTGTGTTCAGGAAGAAAGCAACTACCGTTATATTAACTGCATGAAAAGGGTAAGATCACAAGAGGGACCAGATTGTTCATTGTGAAATGAAACAGGAATTATATTTTTTTTAAATTACGTATTTCTTTATAGAATCTAGAAATACAGCTGCAGCGTGCTAAAGAAGAAATGAAGGCATACGTCTCCCCAGACCCACAAGAGAGACGAAAGGCAATTCGGTAAGTTTATGAACATGTTTCCTTTGTGTTAACTTGAGGATATTCATAAACTGGGGTTGAAGTTAGGAATTTTCTCACTGGCATTTGAACTGGAGGAGTTCACCTGATAAATTTAGAAACACTATAATAATCTAAAAATAAGCATCTTGAATTCCAGCATATACTGCTGTAAACCTACGAGTTCTCTCAGACATACCAAAAGATTTTCCCTTCCTGCTGGAGATTATAGGCCCCAGATAGCGGTTTTAACTTGCAGGCCCCGTTGGCACAAGCTCAGAGAAGCTGTGCTTCAGCTGGGTCCTGCAGGAAGTGTGGCTCTACCAGACATAACGCCCCTGCCAAGTTTCCCCCTGAGACTCCAGCGTGCAGGAGGAGAAGGTCTACCACCTCTCAGAGAGCAACCATATGCTGCCCTCAGAGTCTGCCGTTTCTTGCAAATCTTCTACTCTTCTTTCAGGTATAATAGCTGTCACCGTCACCAGTACAGGAACAGAGGACTGCATATACTCACCCTAAATGGATTTTGTTTTACTCCTATTTGCAGTTCTTACTGGAGATAGAACGAATACTGTTCTGCACCATCACACTAACCTTCATCTTTACACTCAATTTAATTTTCTCCAGTATAATGACAGTTGCTTCATTCTGTGAGTTTTTTCAGGATCCCTTGCCTTTGCCTAGTAGGGAGAGAAGCAGAAAAGGTTATGAATTGAGCTGATTTTTTTTGTGTGTAGTTTTCCATTTTAAATGATGCAGTCCTGCCAAAGATTGAAATGTTTTCTGAGAATGAGATATTTTGGATAAATTATCTGTGCTAAGAAGTCTAAATGTTACCATGCCACATAGATTTTTTTTTTTTTGCACTTTACCACATGCTAAGTATTTTTGTAAAAGTATCCAGTTTAAATTTTTCTCTATGTTCAATCTTTTAATACAATATAAAAGTTGAAACAAAATTCAGGCAATAAAGTCAATAAGCTGGTTCAGCCCCATCAAAATTAAACATCAGGAAAATCCAAACCAAACCATTTATAACTTTCATTTGGTAAAAGTGTAAAAATTTTATTCTGTTTTTTATTCTTCATAATTACTTTTTCAAAATTCCAGAACTTTGGATGAAATAGAAATTCCATTTTACCTTTGATCCCCCCAAAATTTCTTAGATCCTAGCTGACAACAAAATAAACAAGCTTAAATTGTTGTTACTAGTTTTACAAAGTGGTCTTTGGCTTTCACACCATAGTATTTCTCAGTCATGAAAATATTTATCAAAACAGTAGCTTTAAAATTCATGTTTGCTGGGTTTGATCAAAGGTCTTTTTGTTTAATTTTTTAATGAATGGAATGAGCGAAAAACACTCTGATGTTTTGAAAGTAGGATTGGGTCTCCTTAAAGGTGTAGTCATTCCTGTACCAAGCAATCTTCACAGAGTATATAATTAGTTCAGAGCAGAGGGGGCATGAGCTCTGCCTTGTCTCTCCATCTCACAGTCTGCATCAATCAGCATTCCTACAGTTTGCTCTATTGCTTAGGCTTTAAAAAGCCACAGCAATATAGTTCCTTGATGTGAGGCCTTTTCTTAGATTTCTGCATTTGTATTTCAGAGACAGGACAGATTGTTGCTTGAGATCTGTGTAATCCATCATGTCAGAGCTGTGGTTCACGTACAGTCTTCTCTACCGTGTGCCAAAATGCTTCACAGAATTGTCCCATTCACAAAACAATTTAAAAACATGACTGAGTGGCAAAGCAAAGATAGAATGGCTTAATTAGATAATTAATAATAGTTCCATTTGAAACATTCCATTTGAAAGCTTCAGACCATCCAACATGCTGACATCACAACGGGAAAAGAGAAACAGTAGTTGTCTGTCACTTCTCAAAGGAGATGGAAGAATAAATTAATTTCCCAAGATATCTGTCCTCTTAGGACTTTCAGAATAATTTCTGGACCTTTCTGTTGTAGTGGTGGCAACAGGGGAAGCACCGTTAGTTGGTAGCATACGTAATCAAATGTCATTCAGTATCACCAGAGGCAATTTCTTGCTCATTGTGGAGTGAAAAAAGGCAGTAGTTGACCAGTAAGATTTTATGGGCTCTGGAATGGGGCCATTGACAGAGATAGCGACATGTCAAACTGAGTGAGAAAACTCCAGGGATTCCCTGGGGAGACACCGAGAGATGAGGTCTTCCTCCTCTGTCAGATCCTTCATGAACTAGAAGTTATCCCGATGCATGTTGCACGGGTATCAGAGCTGCATCTCCTGCGGCTCTAGAACATGAGGCAGAGGCCACTAGGAAATGAAGGGCTAGATTAATATCCATCACGGAGACCTTCTGCAAGGATCTGAGGCATGAAAATGTTTAAATACTATGTAGTAAACAATGTAGGAAAATTAAGAGTAAGAAAAGAATCAAAACTACTAACGTTAGGGTGGGAGAAGAAAAGGACAAGGAGATTGAATGTGAGTGGAGGGTGAGAAGCCTCTTATTCCATCTCATAAAATAATGGAAGGCTGTAGGAAATACAAGATTTGTCTAATGAAAGATGATGAAACAGCAAAATTAAGCAGAAGGATGAAAAGAGAAGTGGCTATGAGAAAAATCTGAGTGATGATGTGAATATTCATTAGTATGAAAGGCAAGACAGCTCAGCCAAGCAGCTGAGAGGAAATGCGGGTCAACCAGCAGGCACTCTCCTTTTATGGCCTCGCAGGGAAGGGGAGGGTCTGATTTATTCACAGATGCTAAGCAAGAAATGCTCCAGCTGAAATACTTGTGAAACGAACATCCACAATGTGAGTATTCACACAGACAAGCCATCGAAGCCAAATGCTGGAATTAAGCGTGAGTCCAGCTATGTAATTCCGGGTATGGTGAGGAGAATGCGAACGGAGCATTACCACTTTCTCCGCTGTCCCTGTTTCACTTGCTAACTGTGGGCACAGAAGCTAGGGAAATTATCCCTCTCGCAGTGACTATACACATTTTTGACCTTCTGTAAGAGGTCGCAGACCCGTCTCATTTAAATGAATTACAACAAAGTACAATATGGAGAATCTTTGCAAAATATAAAATGAGACGATAATGTTTTTTTTTCTAGACATCCTTTTAGATTGTGAATGTATTTTTCAGCAGGCACTGGAATGTAAATGGAGTAAAAATGAACCATAAATAGAACAGCACTTTCCTAACAACGTATTGAACAAAAAATGTCTTAATTCCGACCCTCTTTATTGAATATAAACTCTCTGTTCCCTGGAGTCACTTCTCAGGAATGTGAAAAGTTAATTTTCTTCTCTAAAAATAGAAAGTTGTGGGTTTTTAAATGAAGTTATTAAGTTGCATTCTTTCCAGTCATCATCATAAATAGTAAAGAAGAACTTACTAGGAAAGACATCTAATCTTCTGGTGATTACTTTGAAAACTACTTTAAAGAAAAAAAAAATTATGTTCTCGAGGCCAAATGTATGTGAACATACACTGTGTGCCAGTGGAAATAAGAAGATTCGGTGTGGTTTTTCATCTCTTTGATCTGGTGAAGATTGCTAGGGATCAGCTGTGTGGCACAGCACCTGGAGCAGCCTCCAGACGGCTCTCGTTTGTTCTGGCTACAATTGTCCAAGAGTGAGAGATCATAAAATGATCCGGCTTCATTCCTTGCACGTCCATTCTGCAGGGAGTGTGGCAGGCAGGACCAGGGGGCCAGGGGCCCCAAGTGCTCCAGTTGAAAGCCTGGCGTACTTAGTAGAAATGGGAGGAATATAAGAAACGCAGTGCCTTGGTTCTACACGGCTGCTCACCACGCTCTAGCAAACCTTTGCACTCTGGTATCATGAAGGCTGATATTTCTTTCTGGAAATTAGGATGTCTCTCTGCAATATTCTTCTACCCTGAGCAATTTGGAAAGTTCTTTAGATGAGCCGGGTTACTTTGTGTTCCACTAGCAAACTCTCAACCTCTAAGTGTACCCGTTACACACGAAATACAATAATTGATTTTTTTTTTTCCCAAGTGACTCACTGAAGAGTTTTTTTTTATTGTCACATTTCAATAAATTTTAAAATAAGTACGTAGTAATGTATCTGAATTGTGCTGTTATGGTTTGCATATTATATTGTCAGGTTTCACGTATCAAGTTTGCATATGTCAGAAAGTGATCCAGCCACTTGTTACAGACAAAGGTGTACAGCCAAGATTTTTAATAATGAATGTCAACAGTTATGCTTCTAAGCCTATATTTAGGCACCTAAATGTGACGGCTGTTTTCTGAAAGTGAGGAACGCGCAGCGGTTCCATTGCAGTCATTGGATTTGTCAAACCTGGGGTGAAATACTATTCCCTTTCATTCCTGTATTTTCCCACTCATTCCAACACTACCTTCACAGCAATTAAGGGCTGTGGATTTGTAAACTCTGACGCTTGTACAAGTGAGGCCGCTGGCTAACCTCAGAATATCACCAGGATAAATGCATTATTAAAAAGGGATCAAGTATGTCTTATCTAAGTGATCTTGCTGTTGTCTTCAAGCTGGAAGGAGTGGCAATCCTGCCTGCTTCAGAAATGTAAGAGCTCTTATCCAATATTACTTTTCTCAGCTGCACAACTGAGAGAATCAGAGAGATCTGATCCTCGTTGTCAAGGGATACGTTGTCCAATGACAAAAAGGTTTCTTCATGCTTTCTCTTCTATCTCATTTATGAACCTCCTCATACTTTCATAATTTTCCATGCTTGCATCATTATTCTGTCCTAAGACATAGAACCAAATAAAATCGTAATAAAATTATTTTCTATTTCCTTTAGAGAACAGTATACACGAATGATCCTTGAACAGGAAAACCTTGGGAAGGTAAGAATGAGGCTTTTACCTTGTAAAAACATGTTACAATTCATATTTTTGTGGGGCTTATTACCAAAGGCTGTGGTCAGTCTTTTATAAAAAGCATATTGCAGCCTACAAAGAAAATTCCATTACTGCCGGCATTGGTAACTAATACCCTGAAAAGATATCATGCTCGCTCTTCAGGGCTTGATTTCCTGCAGAGTATAGCATGAGCCGCTTGTAAAAGATAGTCAAACAGCTTAACGTGACAGCACATTCCCTGAAAACCATTTGGATAAGGAACTGAAACATGGGCATAACAAACTGTGCCAGCTCAAATTTTATGTTGTATATAAAGCAACCTGTTGAAGACAATAAATTTTGAGCCTGTCAGCCTTATCACTGTTATTAAAGGCCAGGGGATCATCAGCACAACAGTGTTAAACAAAAGCAGTTGTCCATTTTTAATCTTGTATGAAGCTCAGATCAGCATGGATGAGGTTAGGCTTACCAATTCACACTAAACATCTTTCTTTTATTAGTTTCCTTTTTATGAGTGAGTCTGTGAGCGATTTCTACAGGTTTGGGCTACCATTATTAATAATCAGTAGCGGGCTTCATTGTAAAACGTTAATCTCATGTTTATAATGTCATCATATGGATCCATTGCAGCTTGCAACTTGATACTGCCAGAGCTCCGTATGGAAATTAACTCAGAATTTTAGCATAACTTCTTAAATAGATAAGACTTATTTAGACAGTTTTAAAACATTGAAATAATTGTCAGTCTGTACAAAGCAGCTGAGTCCCAGGTGTTAATGCATTTATCACTTGCAAGGAGTGTTATCAACTTGAACAAAATAATATTTTGGTAGCATATAAAAGTCTTTGTCATTCCAAGCTGCCTATGTAAGCATTTTTTGTGGTGTAGGACTGTTCCAAAAATCTATTATTTTTGTATTTTTAACAGAAATTACGAGAGAAGCAGAAAGTTGTACGGGAAAGTCACGGGCCTAATATGAAGCAAATTAAAATGTGGCAGGATTTTCAGCAGCTAATGGAATGTAAGAGAGAATGTTTTCTGAAACAACAAAATCAAACAGCCATTGGTCAAGTCATTCAGGAAGGAGATAAAGAAAGGCTTGTATTATGAATTCTTCTTGATACCAACATAAAGCAGGAAGACGGTGCGTTAGCTTCCTAAAGGTAAACTCTTACTAAATATTGTTGCTTTCATCATTTCTACATAAATTTGTTGTACATTATTTGGTTTTGGTGGATAAACAGAGCAACTAACCACTCCATGAAGCTTTTCCTCCATTGTTTAAGTGACAACATAACATGGTTAGGAAGATCTGTTACGAGAGCTGCACTGGGGTGAACCTCATCGTAAATCTTTGTTTTATGAGGCTGGGAATGGCATGCATCTGCAGAGAGATCAAAGGAAAAGAAACCCTTCTCCAGGGTCACAGAAAACTTACGTAATTGCTCCGCTCCTTATTCTGTATCACTAAGGTTACATTTTTGCGAGGCCTGGGAGTTAATATTGTATAATTGGGGCCCTCCTGGCTTGGCCCTCTCCCTCCCTATTGTCTTTATTCATCAAGTGTGACTGGCAAGAATGGAGCCATTTTCGCTCTGAGCTGCACGGACCTTGCCTGCACACTCCTAGTCATACTTTCCTTGCACGGTTGAATTAAACTGATTGTGCTTCCAGGTGACAGTTCATTGCTACAGCGTCAGGAGTAGGTTCTGAGAACAATTACTTGGATTCTGAGCTTTTTCCATTATCTTTTGTTGTTGTTTTTAACAAATGTATTTTTTCTTCTTCTATTTTTTTCTGAGTTACCCGTGTGAAAGCGTGAACAGTGGTCGACTAAAGGCTTTCTCCACTGAGGACACGTTGCACTGTTTTGTCTGTGCAGCGTGGTTCCAAAGTGATTACCTGAAGAGGGTCATCCCAGGGATGGAGGATTATTGATGGATGCAAATATGGCACAGTGGCTCTTGCCTATGTTAGGGTATGCAGAACAGGTAGATAGGCAAGGCTGCCTTGTACCGCGGCTTTGACCTGCGAGCTACAAGCAACTGTCACTGCCCTTAAAATTGCATCATGAGACCCACAGCTGCCCCAGGGTAAGAGGAATGTAGGTGAGGCTTGAAACTGTCCCTCACGCTTCATCATTTCGGATGAGCGCCTCTTAGCCACAATCAAAGATCAGAAGCAGAGAGATAAGCCTGCGGGACTAGAACTCCTGCTATTCTTCTTTTGTCTCTCGGCTTATTGAATATCTAGATAGGTTGGGGTTTTTTTTAGTTTTTCCTGCCTGTAGTAAAATGTCGTTTCGGGACATAAAAAATAATTTTGCTTTCTCTGGTACCTAACTATGAGATCTTCTGCTGTTTTCTATGTCAAGAGAGAGTATGGTAATTACATAGCTCCTCGTTTGCCTTTGCATTAAATGTATTTGTTAACAGAACTAAAATAAAATCTGACAACTACATTTTGACTGTATGGTATTCTTTTTTTTTCACATTTCTTAGGTGAAAGAAGGCAAATTGTTAGTGAGAAGTAGCTTGCTGGGCCCCAGGCAAAAGAGGCTTGAATGGGTCTTTGATGAAATGTATTTCAGATGCCCCCCAAAGGGTTCAAAACTGCAGCGTATGTGTAGGGAGTGGGTCTCAGATCCATAGATTCCCAGGACATCCTCATGTAAGCCCTCCTACACTGCTGAATAGCTGAAGATAGTCTTTCTCAACAGCTGCACGCTAATCTTTCCCAGGACAAGGAGAAGCAGCACATTTTCCCCTACGCACATTTTCAGTGAGTGTGGAAGGAAGGCTGTTGTGTAGGACACAGGCGCAGGTAGAGTCGGCCGGGGTGGGGAGGATGTGCGGCATTGCCACCGCCCACTGCTTCCATGAGTTGATTACACCGCAGGAGAACGGGCTTTAGTGAGGCACTGAAGGGAGGCCAGATGGGTTGGGAAGGGAGCAGCTCAGGAGGAGGACATAGGCAGACCATGCCGTGTGGGCGCAGCCATCTCCAGAGACACTTACACGTTTTCTCCCTGCCAGCCCTGTACCATTAGTACCGTACTTCACCCGCATTGTGCTGTAGGGCCTGTTGATCTGAAGAAAGCCATGGTAGTCATATGCCTGCACTCCTAAAGGAGGGGTTTGCCAAGTACTTGCCAGCAATAGTAAAGTAACACGGATGACTAGATGCGAGACATGCTGAAAACATAGGATAATCACCAAAACTGGGCATTTAGGTTACTTAGGAAGCAGCCTATGGTCAGAGTCACCAGACAGGGCAGGGAGAAAGGGGATTTTATATACTTCAAGGCATTTTATATACTTCAAGTCACAACTTTTAACAAAACCCTAAAACCCCTATGTGGCTAGACCATTTATGCAAAGATGTATTACACAGATTAGCCTGCTGCCTAGGAAAAAGCAATGCTTTTGAAATTCAGAGCAATGATGTAAAGTGAGATTGACTATAATAATTTTCTGTTTTTCTGTTCAGTTCCCTTATTAAAAATCGTTCATCTTTCTTCCTTGTAAAAACAGTTTATTGCTAGTTACTCAAGGATGATGTGATTGTTGTTCTGATCTGATAGTGTTCTGTCATTTGCACTGCACCAAGAAAGGGCACGCAGATTACGCACTACAGCAGCAGCAGAATGACTTTCTGAGATGAAGCAGAAAATCATAATAACGGTTATGAAAATTGGAAAAACTCAGATGCTATTTTTAGCTTTTTATGTAAGTGGACATTTAATAAATGCAACTTTAATGGATTCTGTTCACTGGCTTTTCCACCTAGTTCATTGTTTGATGGGAGCGTTCAAAAATCTTTGAATTTCACGGTTTTCTCTTTACTTTCCAACTTGCAACAAAAGGCTTGCTTCTATTTTTTTTTCCTTTGTTATTATTAATAGTCTAGCTGATTAACTAATAAGATTAAACATTACCATATGGAAAAATACCTGCCTTTCCCTTGTGAAGGTCCAAATAAATAAATAAATGTGCATAGTTAAATTTGGGGCTCCAGCACTTACCAAATTTCTTCCAGTTGGAAGAGTGATCCAAGCAGTCCCTCAGGAGCAGCAGCTTGCTTTGTTTCAAGAGGCTTCTCCTTATCGTTACCCAGAACTGGATGAGGAAGTATTCCAGCTATAAAACTACTGTAGTATTTTGCAGTTTTACATTATTTAGTCCGTTGCCTTCAGCCGTCCTTGGAGCTACAGGCAAGCTCCACGCGGACCCAAGAGATGAAGTAGTTATGGGCGTCAGAAAGAGACAGGAGAAAACAGTACATGTACCGCGTTATACGACCAGCCACTTTACCAGCTGGATATCAGATTATTTTGTTTCTATTAGTGGTACCATTGTATTCCATTTGAACTATAATAGGTAAAAGAAAGCTCTTAGACTTCCTCAAGTAACCCAAATCTAGGAATACTTATTCATGTATCTGCACTCGCATGGATATTGCTACTAATGAAGTCATATGCATATAGTTGCCCACAATCATAAAAGTTAGGCCCTGCTATTCTATTTATTATGCTTAAATATTTCCAGAGCTTTCTTGATAAGACTTTCCTACAGGATGCTGCTACTGCTCACTGTTGTAAACCACAGTACAGCAGAAGTATTTAGCAACAGCTCCACGCCTAGAAAATGTCCTCACGATGAGGATGCTCTGATTAATAAGCATGGGTACTACAGTCCCCAATCAGCAATATAAAATCTGTTCGCCGAGTGACTTGCCGGTTGAGGGACTGGGAGTGAAGTACAGCGCTGCTGCTCCTTAGATCACTGTTTCGTGTCTGGCCCAGATGAACAGCGACTGAAAGCTCCCTGCTAACTACCTGGTGGCTGCCTCAGCGAGTGATCTATGCAGAGCGATTTGGCAAGTATCAGTTCGATTCCTAAATCACCACTCTGGCAGTGTTTGGCGAGCCTGGAGCCAGCTTCCACATGAAGGCAGACAGACATATGACTGAAAGGCCACAGAGACTGAGGTGCTGTCACCCGAAAGGTGGCCCCTTGGGAGAAAGGTCATGACACATTGACACAGCGGAGTGTGGGAAGCTGTGACTCCGTCATCTTGTCTGTCGATGAGGAGAGCCCTGATGCTTGCAGATCTGGTTTCTCTCGTTGGCCCTGTATTTGCCCAGACTTCAGTGAAAAAAAAAATAAAGAACTCAATCT
Source organism: Pelecanus crispus (assembly GCF_030463565.1). NCBI lineage: Eukaryota > Metazoa > Chordata > Aves > Pelecaniformes > Pelecanidae > Pelecanus > Pelecanus crispus. Next base: position 32,506,783 of record NC_134653.1, read on the forward strand.
GAATGTGTGCCCTGTGTTATCGTTTGTAGCAGTAGGTTTCCTGCTGAAGGAACGCTGTTAACTCTTCAGCTGCCTTCCTCGACTGCAATCTGTAATGGAAACGGAACTGAAATTTTCATGGACATGCCAGCATTCCAGGGAGGAAGTATTACACGAATCAACAATTTTATCGCAAGGTACCACCTGTCTGGGCAACACCCAATTGGGTAGCTGTTTTTTAACAATCAGAATTTGACCTATTTCCAGCTTGTTTAAAGAGTTCTTTAAATTCTCAGCATGAATTGAAAATGGGTTCTCCAAATTCTCAGCGTCTCTGTTTGTGTAGCGTTAGTTCCACAGTAGCAGTCTCCAAACTCCCAAGGCAATCTGTTTTATTCCAAGGTCATTGGGTGAAAAGGCTATTTTTCACAATTGCATTACACGGATGTTCATGATTCTAGTCTCCAGACAAAAAAAATCGCCGCCGTAAGCCACTGCACCGTGGTGATGTCAAACTCGATGAGGAGCTCTGCTGTTTGAGGGGGGGAGCAAACATATTCCAAATAATCAGCAGGAGCTGTGAGACAAATCATGCAGTCCTTACTTTCACAAACCCCTCACTGACTTCAGTGGGAGTTTTGCCAAAATAAGGTCTGCTGGATTTAGCTCTGTATTCTTCCTCCTGACAGAACAAGCAGGAATTAAAGGGCCAGCATCAGATTTACGAGACACAGAGAATAAAAAAGAACTGCAATTATCTAAAATGACTTTCATCCAACACAAATCAATGTTCCATGAGACGCAGTCTAATTTATAACAAAAATTAAATGTTTGTGGAAGTTTTCTTAGCACAAGCAACCAAAATACACAAGTCCTTAGCAATATGGTTTGATTTTGATTTGACATCTATGAGAGGCTGTCTTGCACAAATCTAGTGCTGCGGTATTTATAATGTTTATCATTAAAATACAACTTTGTGCATCACCTTGTATTTAAAGGCATTATTTATATTTATTATAAAGGAAGAAGTATATTTTTACTTTTTTTTTGCATTTCCATTCCTCATAGTTTTGAAAAAAGCATGCTTTTGCAAATTGGGATACACACAACCAGCATTTGCTGAATGCCAAGACCTGGAGTTCTTTTCCTGCAAATGGATCTACTCAAGCCGATGTCTATTATACTGGTTCAGTTCAGTCTGTCATTACAGAATAACATGTCACTTCTAAGCTTCTAAATTTTATTGCGACTGCTCAAGTTTTAAAACCACTCACTTACACAATAAGCGCTTAATTAGGTCTACTCTTGAAATAGGATAAAGTAAAATCCTGAGTGTTTTTCTAATACCAGAAAAAAATGCAGTTGATAGGAGTATGGAAAATGGGATCTTACCAATTTTCAAAGATAAATTCCTTTCTCTCTCCCTACTTCTTTTCCCTGGAATGGAATAGAAAATATGCCTGGCACTTCGGAGCAATAACAACAAAACCATAAAGGCATACATCACGTACAAATAATAACCATGTAAGGGAAATAATGAAGGAATTAGTCTCACAGTTATTTTTTTATGAATGCTACAACTGGTTCATACTGAAAAAAACCACAAAATTCTTAAGATTTTCTGCAATTAAAATTTGTAGGTTTTTCATGCCTTTTTTTTTTACCGGATTACTGTTTTTTAAATATCAGTTGAAACTCTAAGGTTATAAAATATGAATAATTCAGCAGTTTACTTGGTTTACACTATTGCAGCATTTTCTGGCAAGTAAACTAGTGTTTAGGCATTTCTTTGCAGCTATCACAGCAATCTCAGAGCCATTAGTGAAGAGCTACCAAAAGAAAAAAGGGCTGATTAATTTGGGATTCTAAAATTTGAAAATTCAAAAATTAAGACTCACATGAAAATGACGCATTTTGCTTATCAGCTGCTAGTTCAATGATGCATTGCTCCAAGACTGCATTCTGTGGGCTGCAGCATTCAAAACCTTTGAATTTTTTTAAAGTATTTATAAAACATTGTACCCATCTCACTTACTCCGTGCTTTAAAGCTTGCCATGTTTTTATAGCATATTAAAAAGAAAACAGAACTGTATCAGAGCGTTGAAAGTCACCCACAGACAACCTGTTCCACTAGTATTTTACATTCATGTTGCATCTTTTGTGCTAAAGGATTTCTCTACTGCATTTTCATTTTACATAGGCTGATGAGGCTGCTCAGGTATCTGCATGAGTGAGCCAGGAAACAGCGAGAGATCTAGTTAATGTTCAGAGGACAGCAATGAAAGTTGGGCATTTTTTCTTTCGTGGCCAATGACAACATCATCTTGAAATTAAGTCTCCTTAGGAAAATATCTCCCACAGCTACTTAGTTACTAGAAAGCAATCTGAATTCTGCTAACAAGGAGGTGGTGTGTGGTATACTTCAGAGTGGGTTGTTACTGTTGTGCTTACTATTCCTTTTGTATTTTTTATTTACTACACTGTACTTCAACCATTTGTATGTGAAATGCATCACTTCAAAATCTATATACACTGAAGGTTCTTTTCTGCTTGTGGATTTAATTGAATGAAGTGAAGGGTTGGTTGTAAAATACAACGAGAGGGCAAGAGAGAACTCATATACTGGAAAAAGCACTATAAATATTTTCCTGGGATCATTGACACAACCTTGTAACACTTCACCCCGTGTAGTGGAAAGAATTATACAATCCTTTTATGAAATGTCTAAAAAGTGTTTACAATTCCATCCCGAATTAATGCAGCTTTTTCTTTAAGTGTAAAGAAAACATCCCATAATTCTTAATTCTGTTATCAAAGTTCTTTTCAACCTTTGAAGGGATTCACTTGCTAGTGATTTGGCAGTGTCAAACAAATGTTCGACTTTTATTCTGACACTTCTTGAAGAATTTGATTGAAACTATATATGTCTAGATAACACCCAACAAAGTGCCCCTCTTGCGTTTGTTTCAAGATATTTTTGGAAACAACAGAGGCGACCTTGGATGGAGCTGCTTTTCCAATTTAGGACTTCATTTGGTCTAAGAGAGTAAAATTATACTCTTTAATCCTTTTGTGTAGCCACAAACAAGACAGTTTTGTTTTATGCTACTGCAGAATTGTTTTTCTGTACCTTCTTAGCAGTGTTGATCTGTTTAGGGTAAGAATATTTTAGGTAATCAACAGTTACTTTCAAATGTACATATAAATAGTCCCCCGATGTATCACATGTCCCTTCAAAATATTGTGTAATCTAAACAAACAGTGGTCCTTTATGTAATACGTTTGCTTCTTTAGAACTAGCATTAATAAATAAGCGTTAGCCTTTGTCTTTGCTTATAGACATGAAGAATCTGATTTCAAGCCAGAGCTCACACAGACTTGATGTAAAGTCTAAATGAGGAGAGTGGTAATGCTGGCGAATGCTCTATGATGGGACTGCCACCTGTCCAGATCACAGGAGAAATATTGTTTGTCAAGCTTCAAGTTTAAAAGCCAAGGTTATGAGCCAGCCTCTCCGTACATCTAGAGCGGGGTGATTGTTTTCCTCTGACTTCGGTTTGCCAGCTGTGCAATTGTATCCGTAAAATTTTATTCCATTTAATCACTTAAGATGTTCTAAACAGTTTGCACTTCATTTTCTATATAATCAATACATTTTAATTCATTTGGATTACTCCCTGTTATAGGCATACAGCACTCCGTAACAAAATGGAATTAGTTTGTTGCAATGATAGTGCAGTTTCAGTGCTGTAAATAAAGACAGAATTGACAGCGTACCGTATTCTTGTCCTTCATCCTGTACAATATTTACTCTCCTCAATAATAATGTTGTCTGGTGTTACCTAATGATCAGATACAAAGTATAATATGGAAACTAAATCTAGACATGCGAGTGGAATCTATTTGACATAAGTGGTATATGCAAACGCGGATGTAAATACACTACTCAGGAGTATATTGTTTATCTTCATTTGATCACACTTAGTGTCAATGCATATTTTTATAGCTCTATTATATACTTACTATGACTGACGGCTCAAGTTCTATCTCTAGAATATCCAGTTCCCTGATTTTATGGCATTGTCATGTAAAGTATTCGTGGACAGCTTCAGAGAAGCAACTCTGATCCTGTGAACCTATATGTGTGTGAGCATGACTACATTAGCATATGCACAAATCAGGTTAAAATAAATTATTTGGTATAGCAACTTTCATCACAGAATCTCAAAATAATTTACAAACAACTCTGAGTAAAGTCTGTTGACCGTATAGCCAGATAAACGAGTTGCCGCTTTTTATATTATTTTCTAGATGAACAAAGCACGGCGTGGAAGGAAACAGAAGCAAAGCTGGGAATCAGGTCCTTGCCTCTGGGCTGCGGTCTCAGGGCACGCCCAGGATTCCCAACCTGATCTCCCTGAGAAACCTCCTGAGTCTTGTCCCGAGCATGGTTCAGACCCCCGAACCCTCATCCTAGCCTGAGGTTTGGTTTATTTGCACATAAAGGAATAACAGCAAACATCACAAAATTTCCCAGTGCGGTAGTCAGTGTCCTAGCTGCGAGTATCCTCATCCGACCCCTGCCACTCCCTAAAAAGCAATAAAGACGTAAAACGTCTGTACATTTCCAATGTGATAATTCACTGAAATGTGTAACGGAAAGGCCAACACAGATACAGATAAACAAATATGATACAGATAAACGTAAAGCCGTTTCCTGAAGGAGTTTTTAAATTCTAACAAGGAATTTCAAACATGAAAAGCATCACGACTACCTTCATTGAGCTAATGGAGTCAACAAAACTAAATGTGAGATTTTCCCTTACCCTGAGATCTTTTTTATAATCCCAGAGAGATAAATATCAGGAGAAGCAGTCCTAAATAGAAACACCGTGTGTGTGCGTGTGCACGCATGCATGCAAGCAGAGACTAGGTCTCTCAGTTACAAACCGGTATGCAGCACTCTGGGGCAACTTTGTATTTGTGTGCCTATTCTGTGCACATTTTCAGGTTTTTTTACAAGTGTCTGTCTTTGTGCTGGAGCTGAAACACATTAATTACAGAACCTAGCACAGAAATAACAGGAAATTCTATTTTTTCTTAAACATCTCGAGGACACAAAGAGATTTGGAACATTACTCCATGTTGTCTTCAAAAAATGCGAAGATGCATGAATGCGAAAGCACTACAAGAGAGAAACTGGCTGGCTTAGAGCATGGCAGGGGACGAGAGAGCTTGTGCTTCGGGTTTATTGCCCCAGGCAGCTGTGGTCAAAGCTGCTGCTTCTGCTTGTCTGGTCTACTCCTCAGAGTACTGGCATGGAACTGGTTGGAATCAGACCTCAAATAGAAGGCAGCAGATTTATCACTGGAGCACTACATTTTGCTTTTATATGAGAACAAAGCCAGGGTAACCTCAGCTAATGAATAACCCAGTCAATGGTGATAGCTCCTGTTTAGTCTGATACATTTGGCCTTAGACAAAAACCAAACTTTTGGTGATACAAACATATACCACAGGGGAGTAAAACCATTTTCCCCATGAAAAATTTCAGTCTCAACAGAACAAAAAAAATGAAATGTTCATATCATTTCTTGAAAAAACCTGAAAAATCATGTTTAAAAAAACCCCACAACTTTTTAATGCAAAGTTAAGATTTTCAAAAGAGAACTTACACTTTTTGAAAAAAAAAAAGACCAAAAAGAAAAAAAGGTGCTTTAGTCAATACAAAAAAATAAAGCCAACTTAAATAGCTTTGATGGAAATGTTCTCCTTCCTTACAAGATGTACAGCCTGTTACTGTGTAGTTCCATTAGAATCAGACGAAATCTTCACAGCAGGCTCAGCAATGCTTACAGTATTATATCCTCCATGGAAAGGCATGGATACCAGAGTTTCGTAATAAGGGATTTTTTCTTTGATACAGCAGCTGCATCAGAGCCAATTTTACCTGCAACTACATAGTGCTGGTGCAATTTATCTTTGTTTGAAACAATCCGTATGGGTACATCCAGTCTTTATAAAAGGGCATTCAACAGAGTGGTTTGCAATGTTATTGCTTCACTGATGCATAAATACTGAATACCTAAACACAACATTAGCTAATTAAGTTGGGGGTGATTATTGGCCGGAGATAAAGCACACAGTAAGTAAGCATGGATTAAGCCTGCCCTCTTACTGCACATACTATGGTTGCTCTCTGAATACAATGAGGATGTAGGTTTCCAGGAGATTAAGTCCAGCAATAATTTGCACCTGGAATCTAAAAGGTGGCAAAAAAAATTAGATGGAGCTTCTTAAATTGCAGGGTGCTGCATAGACCGTAGGGAACATAAGCCAAAACTTCTTCAAAAACAAAATCCCTCCAGTGACATAGTAGTGAGAGCTCTGCTTTTAACTGAAATCATTACTTGGTATATACTAATGCATTATGTATAATTTATCTTTACAAGGCACAGACAGTAAACCAAAATTCACAAAACGCTGTTCCAAAAGAGAAATTGCACATACAGGCGTTGCACACACACCTCCCGCCGTTAGACCAGAGTCAGCAGTAACCCCAATCTGCCGAAAGCAGAGCCATCAGAAAACATGTTCTACATAAAAGATTTTATTTTCCCATAGGACTGCTGTTTCATAGCCATTACTGCACTAATGGTGTAAAAAAAAAACCCAAAATCAGTCCCCACACCCATGTTCCTCCAGTTGTACCCACCTTGTGCTTCATCAGCAAACTGCTTGTGTGACTGACTGTGCATTGAGAGTTTTGGAGAACTGACCCATCTGAAACCCCTCGTTCAAGGCTTGTTTGCAGCCATGCATTGTGGACACACAAGTCCACAAATGCAGTATCTATAAGACACTGTATGCAGGCTGATGCTGTCTGCATAATGTTTTTAAAAATAAATTATTATTTTAAAAGCTGTCAACAAGCTAGAAGGGTCTACACTAAGATGAGCCAGCTCGTTAAAGAACATGAAAGAAGCCAGCTCACGGGCAGAGCACACTCACTCCCGCTATAGTACCTGTGGAGCAAAACAGTTGTAAAGAAAACCCAGACTGCCCGGATAGAAAGCCTATGAAAGACAGCAGTTTTGCATTAAGAATCCTGTCCCAGATGACTTAAAAAATTCTATCTCAGTATATTTATTGACGGATTACACTAGCATACAGTGATGCATGCTACTGAATAGTTAGGAAAAACCAACTGGTAGCCTGAGAGAAGAGGTGGGACTGCCCAGCTCTGTGGTACCGTAGTCTCAACCAGCTTGCAATTATTGTGAACATGTTTTTTCAGTTGTGCTGGCACAATTCTTTGTGGGCCTGCATGGTCAGGCTTATCACAGTGTCTTGGTGAAAGATGATTATTAACTCAGTTACTCGGTTTATAGCCACAAATAATTGTAAAAGCACAACCGAAGGGGTAGAGAGCAGCAGGCAAGGAGGTGGGAGCAAGTGGGCTGGGACGCAGAGAAGGGTCTGGAGCTTCTTAAACTCCCTTTGGCATCAAAGAAAATGTTTTGCAGAACTGCACGTATGTCTGCAGTTTCTCTTGTCCTCGATGTGCTTCAGTGATCGGCTCAAGACAGTCATAAGACAAATTTAACAAATAACAACTGTTTTATTAAAAAGCTCATAAGCAAAGGGGAAATCTCCCCTTCATCAAAACCTACCTCCCTAATGGGACGTTGAGTGATCACAGAGTTAAAAAAACAAAACAAAAAAAAAGACAGAAACCTTTTATCATTTAAGAAATCCTTACCAGGCGATCAGTGTTGGAAGGCAGGAAATTAATTCTCCTAACTTCTGATTAGCTTTGTCAGAGGTGTCATGCTCTTCTCCTTTGTGTGATTCTCAAAAAATGAAATACAAAGCTGCAGAAGGATCACCTGGGCTTTTGATTTTCCAGGGAATGCTTTTCCCTCCATACACTCATTGTCCTCCTCTCACAGAACGTATGCATCTGTTAAATTAGAACATAAAGTTCTGGAAATCTGTCTGCCTACATGATGGTATAAATTGGCCAAAGTCGCTTTCCTGATGTAATGTCTTGGACAGATCCCTTCCGATTTCCTGAACAGGATTTTGAAACAACCAAAGAGAAAATAGACTGCCCTATTTTGTGTACTCTGGCATTTACATTGAGCCTTGCTCGTTGTAAGGCAGGACTTAATGAGTTTTATTGAGTGCTACATTAATGCCCAGACACATTGTACATGTTCTGTAAGGCTGATAGTGAATATGAGGTAAAATACAACAACAGAGAGATTATAAAAATGCTTATGCAAGAAACTGTGGAAAACTCCAAAATACTGGAATCCAGTTATGGGTTACTATGTAATTCAAGTAGACAATATTTTTCAATCTCTTAAGCAATGAAAATTTAAAATACGTAATAAACCCTACATCATCACGTGTCTTATTTATGGTCAGCTTAAGGGATGAGCGGATGAATGATTATGCACTATGACAGCCTTTTTTGGATATATGCCTTTGCAAAATTAAGAGATACAAAGGAAACATTCATAACGGTATTTTTTTAAGTAAAGGCTTTCATCCTGAGCTTTATTAAAAATATACGTAACTAATACAAATGTAATAACAACATACATAGCTGCCAGCAATTCGTGCAATATCATTAAGATATGCATAAAAAATGTCTTATAAGTGCAAAATGTCTGCTTACAGGAAATGTTAGACTCTCCTTATGATTAATAGGATGGCAATTATTAGGGGAATGATTCACTCGTGCTATAACCCCTATGAACTGAATGAACTAACCTCTTTTGACTCAATCAAGTCACACCTAGCTAGGAGAAAAGAGTCCGACCCAAATAGTCCATAATTAGATCATCAGCTGCTGACACTATTGATCTCCTGAGATTTGGGGTGGCCTAAGCTGCCCTCATTCTCCAGCTGCAACTCAGAGAATAGACTTCATTCTTGAAAGAAAAGAGAAATTTTTAAAAGATGCATGGAATACTGAAATAATGATGTTGGATATCCATCTTCTTGGAAGTACCTTAATTTGTTGATGTTAATATATAATCAGAAATCAGATTATGACCTTGTCAAGCAGAACAGCAATTATATTATTGCATATATAATTGGGGGTCTGCTTGCTGCCTTTTATTATACCTTGCAGGAAAATTCAGGTGCTGTTCAAATAGATTTAAGTTCTTAATATCAGGTTCAATCTGTCAAAATCACTACACAAAAGTTCAGCTGCAAAGACATTCTTTACACAAATGCATTTTTAGAAAGCCAAAAAACTGGATCAAGCCTGAACTTATAAAAGAATTAATTTCCATATTATTCTCGTGTATTGGGTATTTAATGTCTATTGCCTTTTAAGAACATGATATTCTTGGAATAACTCAAATTGGTACACTCTGTTTCCAGCGCTACTTTTCCAGTGGTCAGTACATAAATGTAGTGGGTTGCATATGGCTTTGAAATTTCATAAGGATATCTCTTAAAGTAAAAATAAATATTTCAATTTTAGTAGCTTATGATGTAATTAAATTAAAAATGTTATGTGCAAAAATTTTGCTTTTATTTAGAATATCTGATTCACAGCTCGGCTCTGATGACTATTAAATCTGTTTGAAAAAGAAAACCTTATTGGTATCAGGTACAAATAAAACACATACCTTTCCAAACCCACCTATATTAAATCCTTTCGAGCACTAATGTACAAAGGATCCTTTGGAAAGATCAGAAGGCCCTCACGCTAACTGCAGGGGTTTTTTCCTCATGTCTATGGCATATGTTGTATCAGAAATCACAGTTAAAAGAAATTTCATGCTCAAAAATGAAATCTTTTCTCACATTTAACTCAGCCAAAATTCCTGTGATGGCAGAATTAAATTTGGGTTTGTTCTCAAATGGTAAGGAAGCTACAATATGGAACAATTACTGTTTTTTTTACTCCTAACTACAAAGACTGTTACTTTCTCTGAACGTTTATATCATCTTAAAGAGTCATCGGTAGCTGTCAAATAAGTCCATTGTCTCTGGCCAGAATTTCTTAGAAGAACTTGCATATGTACTGATCTAGAAGAAATAATTAATCTTTTTTTGTAAAATGCAATGAGTATAGCAGACCCGAAGTGATATTCACTTAAAAACGCTTACATGTAAGCAGCATCTTAACCTCAGCGGAGGCTCTTTTTCCCATGATAGAAAGGTGGACTGCTGTCTTAGGGCCAGATCAGGCACCACATCCAAAAATTAAATTCCAGACTGGTCAGACTTGGACTAGGGAGAGAACAATTTTGGTGATTTCAGTGTCTTTGTCTTCTGCCAGTATTTTTATTTCTCACAGTAAAAATATCCCTAAAGGAAAAGATCTCACTGTATGTAACTTTTTTTCTGTTGAGTCATTGGGTTTGTTTACGTATCCTATGTAGAGGTGTAGTTTTACAAAATGCCTTCTGCATGCAGGAAGAACTCCCCTCTGAACAGATTCTCTACCTGGGCATCAGGGAAAGAAAGAAATCTGTAGCTGATGACATTTCCAGGGCAAGGAAAACAACTGTTCAGAGGAGAATTATCTGATTTGGTTCGTGTTTATTTTTACTTACAGCTAGCAATCTGCTCTCCAACAGAAGATGCTTATTTGCAGAAGAGAAGACTGTCTCCTTTTTGGACTGGTGCCCGATGTGGAGCAAAGGTGCCACTAAGGACAAGAGGTATGTCTTAAGCATGTATTAGCTAATGTAATAGGGGCCTGGTGTTGTAAAGGCAACTGTATGCGTCATATACGTTAACTAGTTAAGGATAAACTCTTAATTTCTTCCCATCACGCTTCCTATGCACTAACTAACATAGGTTAAATCTGCCTTACACTCAGGATTACATATTCCGAAGTAAGATACGCCACGTGGAATTTTAAAACTAATTCTTCCCAAATAACTTGTGTAGAGAAACTCTAGGGTACAGCTCGGTTAATTTATTTTACACGTGCTTACTGCCAAATTAGAGGGCTTTACAATTTCACAAGAAATCTTTGCCTTTCAGGAACTGTTTGGAGAAACTTTTCCAATCCTCGTATCCTGTAATGAAGGTCTGAATAACTCCAGGTTGCAAACTGAAGTAAAACAGACCATAGCAGACTGGTGAATAGGTTAAGCAGCAGAAAAGACCTGTTACTTTTTGCTGCAACTGAATCACTAAGAAAAATGCAAAGGCGAAAAATCAATGTCCATCTGCTTAAGGCTCAACCCTTATTTTTAGGTTATTTCTACTGCAGTGATTTTGTCTTGCAAACTCTTTCATGCAAGACATTAAATAATGTCGAGTTACTGGTGTGCCAGCTATGGTATCCAGTAGTTACTGAATATAAACCTGAGTGTTCGCGTTCTCCAAGTCTTTGTCTCAGTAATATCTTTAAACATAATAGTCGCTGCCTGTTGGCTTGTTTTCTCATGGGGAGGGTGACGGAACATTTTGTGTTCTCTTATCTTCAATAGCAATGAAACAGGAGGAGCTCCACAATGCGAAACCAAATCTACTGCTATTAATACAACATCCCAGCCACAGAGAAGAGATTTGTTTATTTACCAAAGCTAGAGATGCCTCTCTCTGACCTTTCCAGAGCTTGTGTGCTTTAGCTGGGAATAGATTCCTCAGAACTGGGTGCTCTTTTTAAAAATATACAGTAAAACACATACACACACACCCCCGAAACAGAGCCCAGGCTGTATCCCAAATTGCATGAAATGACACACAGTTTTGAATAGTTAGAATAAGTCTAACTAGGGCACAGTCCATATTCAGTTTTGATTACCTCGCTAGTGCACAGGGAGCAGTCAGCTTTCCAAAGCCCACTTGCCTTTCTTACTGCCACTCAGCGACACATTTAGCTGACTATAACCATACATGGGCCCACTTTCTGTCTGAGACCTAACATCTGTCTGCAGCCTAAGAAACCTGTCAGTATAGATTTTTTTCTTCCTTGCATGATTAAAAAGTGCTTCAGACTGTAAGGTATTTGGTTTAGAAAAAAAAAACCCAACACAGAGATTGTTGTCTTCTGGAATTCACCCCACTTTACCTGTGCTTTAAACCAGTGAAAATCATTAAATACACAAATCAAAATTTTTTTAACTATATTTTTCACAGTTTGTTGTATTTAGTGACGTGTCTTTACAACTTCAAATAATATCTGCAAGAGTTAAATCTTGCATTAGCATTAAGGATTTGACCTGGTTTAACCTCATAGACTCACAATCCATTTTGTTAAGCTGGTACATCTCTAGTATAGAAAGAGCCTCAGAGTGCTTGGAGGCTAGCTTTGGTGATCCTTGTCAGGCAATTTTACATTTAAGTACCCTAGCTGTCTGCTTGCCAGAAGCAGCTGCCCTGCAAAACAGTTAGCAAAAATAAGTGTGGCCTGGCTCCTCAGCCATCCAGCTCGGCATATTAATTCAAACCACCACTGATACTGGTACTTGCTCCGTGACTGTTTGATATTTTAATCTAAGCAGACTATTAATGAATTACAGAACCAGATCTGGGAGTAGGAACTGGAAAGCAGGGAATGAACTGGCCTTACATGTCCTGATTCCAAGGCAATAATCACTAAACAATATATAAAAGGAAAACAATAGTTATACCATCTCCTCCTCCAGCAGTTGAAACAGAAGGCAGCACACAGTCCTAGGAAGACCCAGTCTTATCTAACAGCTGTCAGATAAGCTCCGAGCATGCTTGCTTAACTGAACCCTTCAAAGACCGAGGCTACAGCTGGCGTTCTGGGGTCTCAGCCTGGGTTTAAGGCAGTGCAGGCGCTCCCTGCTCCTGCTGTCCCTGCCCCGGTGCAGCCGTGCCATCCCTCAATCACCCTGGCACCATTGCTCATGCAGCAGAATTGCGAGCCACATCACAGAGCTGTGCACCTGAAAAGTAATGCTGGGAAAAAAAATTCAGCCAGCCTCGTTCAGCGTTCAGTTCTCTGTGTGACTGACCTGTCTGTCAGCTGTACTGGTAAAATTGCTTGTAGGGCTGAACACTGAAACCGCCTGGTTAAAATCAACTTTTTCTTCCCTGGATAACTTTCCAGTGCCTGTACCCATACAGTAAGGGAGGATACAGGGATGGAAACGAGCAGCAAGGTGTAAGGTGGGAGCATGACTTCTTTTGGCAGAAGTACCAGATTTGGGGCAGCTTAAGTTGTTTGTTGAACTATGTATTATGTCAAAGTCTTGTTTTAATTATCATATTGCTTATTGTTTTCTAGGCTTTGCATACAGGGTCCTGAGGTTTGACAATGCCCATCACCTGTAGAATTAGAAATAAAAGCCAGGAGTCCAAAATAACTGTCTTTTCTCTACAACCATCAGGCAATATTATCTATAAATAAAATCTTCCAAATATTATTCTCAACCTTACAGCAGCCTGGAAGGCCAAAAAACCGTCTTTCATTACTCTGGAAACTACTTCACGCTTTTGAAGGAACTGGTTTAGCAGTGATGCATTCCCTCATGCTCTGACCAACTTCACACTTTATTTTTCGTCCAAATCTAAGCAAGGGGCTTTGGGGACCTTGCCTGTATTCCTTCCTGCTCAAGTCTGTTCCCATCTGCCTGACCCCTGAGTGACTTTACAATACTTCTTTTGTGTCACCAGAACTACTGCTGTCTCCCAGTCAAACTTCCCACACTGGTCTCTAAAACTGCACTCCCTGCGTTTGCGTGTTCAGTTTCTATATCTGCAAGTGCATTGAGTTAAGGGCTTGTTTGTATGCACAAAATTTACTATGACCACTTTTACAATTTGCGTTCAGGCAGAGGACTCTGTACGCCCATGCAAAGCTCTGTCTCCATGGAAAACTGCCAAAAAGCATCTGATCCTGGTAATTAGGGGAAGGTTTTGTGAGGAACCTGTGGCAAGAGGTCCCTCACCCCGCCTGATTCACAGCTGGGGTTTCTCCCTGGCAGTTGAGACCGGTGATGTGAGAGGTTAGTCGAGAGTGGGAGCAGATTCCTGTGGGGCTTCACCAGCCAAATTCCTATCTAGCAAAAGGTTGCTACAGCAACTCTGAGCCTCCCGAGATACAGAAATTATTGTAATGGCTGCTGAAATGCCTCCCTACTGCTCTGAGACAGGATAAGGAAAGTCCTTCTCTTCGATACAGAATGATTGCCCACTGCCGTGCTTCTTTACATCAGCTCTATACAAGCACCAGGTTTCCTGAACTTGCTCAGGAGCTGATGGCTGCCTTTCCCTCCAAAGCAAGATGCAGTTCCTCATTTGCATGTAATGCAAACATAGAAATAATAAACCTAAACACCACACAACAAGGCCTACAGTTCCAACGCTTTTTTCCCATGGAGACGGTAAGAGAAAAAACAAATCATATGACAAAAGTTAATATACTACTGAGTGGGCTGAACAGAATATAGAAGACTCTACAAAGCCAAAATATGTATTTTCCAGCCTAGAGTTTGTGGTTTTCAAAAACCCCATAGATACGAAAAAACATAAACAAAGCAAAACAGGACAAAAACCCTCATAGCTTCTCAATGACCGTCCAGTAGTTTTTTGGCTGCCTCCAGGCTGCGCATGTTTTCCTCTGGCATTTGGCCCGCTCACAGGCCGTTCAGTCCACTGGACGATGTAATACATACCAGACAGAGATGATGCTTTAGACAGAACAGGAACACTTGTGACCTAAACAGGTCCTGAAGCTCGAACGGGGTGGACCGAGGATAATCGGGTCATAGCAACAGCAAATATCAGTGTGCACCATAAGTGGAAAAACTGTCTCAAAATTGCTGCCATTTCCCTTCAGCAACCCAGTTTGCTCCAGAAGCCAAAGATGAAAACAGCAGAATCAACTATCTGAAGTAGTATCTGTGCTTACCTGAAATAACTAGATGGCTTTTAAAATTATTTCTTTAAAAAAGAAGTCACAGCTTTTGTATAGCTCTCAATTTAAACCTGAGCATGGCATTTTGGTCACAACAAAAAGGACCAAATTCCTCTAGGTATAAATCCAGTAAAATCAATACAGTTACCTTCTGGCTGAATTTAGCCCAACATGCCTAGAACATCCTTTGGGATTGTTCAATTCAAAATATTGCACTAATCCAATCTCCTGCAGTTGCCAAATGCTGTAATGTTTGGTGTCAACATGCAGCATTTTAGATTTTTTTGACACAAGCTTGGTCTCATGTTAATAGAGTATTTCATTGGTTTCTTACCTTCCGCCAGGTCTGTGAGCTTTTGGATTAGCTCTGAGGAGCTTGAGAACAAAATATGCTTTCAGTATGTCAAAATACTCAAGTCAGAGAAAAAAATTTTTTTTACTTCCCTCAGTTTAGTGTCTACTGTGAAGATGATTCTGAGAGATCAAGAAAAGCATATAATGTTTAAAACAAAACATTTGTTAATGAAAGATTTCCTGGATTTTTCGGCTTTCTTATTTATACTATGTCCTGGACCTTGTGAAATCACTGTTTGACTTCCAGTATTATTTATGGAAGCCAGCCTGTTGCTGTTTCTAGATCTGATAGAGAACTTTCAGTTTGCAGTTTCAGTACCAGCTGCATAATCCTGGCTTAAATTAATCAACTAAAAAGTAACATACAGTAAGTACTTAACCCTCTCACACCCTGTCTGAATCTTCACAGGTAGGATCTTTTTCCACCTCTAAGCTATCTCATTAGAGTCAGGTTCCTGAGTCCTCAAAGCTCCACTTCTGTGACAATATAGAATTTGGGACTGCACAGCCTTTTCAGTGCAGCAGAGGTGAATACTAGTTTTGGAGCATTTCTGTTGTGCACAGAGAGAGATTTGAAATATTACCCTCTTGGGTATCAAGACAAAAGACTAAATGCCTAAGCATGGAAATAGATTTTAGGAAATGAACAATTTTTATGAGGCTTTGCATGCTGCCCCTATTGATCAAAACTCTTCAATCCACAATAGAAAGAAGTCGACAAGGAATAATGATTTAGCACACTGGATCTAACTTCTGTGCTGTCAGTGCGACTACTCTGACTTACAACCGTGGTGAAAAAATCAGCTTAAAGTGTAACCCTCCTCAGCATATGGGCCCTGGATTTGCATGCTGTAGCGTTATGTGCTACCATTCACAGCTGCATAAACTAAGTGCAAAGTAGTTTTAAAATGTTAGCAAATCAGAAATCAACATTTTATATTAATTTTCCATGAGTAGAAATGACCACGCATATGGTACAAAGCAGTACAGAATCAGATCGATGAAGTTTACGTGACTGCTGTCTAAGCAAGGTTGTTAATGGTTGCACAATACGGAGCATTAATGAACAGAAAAGGATGAGAGAGAACAATAATAAGTAACTTATTTAAAACTCTGTTCAGGTGCTCCCTTACCTTACAGTCCTCTTGTCTGACATAGCTTTATGTCACGTGACAGAAGACACGGCATCATTGCTCAGACTTCCACATCCCACCAGCATCAGTGATAGCCGCTCTGGAGTCTCCTAGGATGACAGATAAAGGTTACAATCTGATGACGACCCACCTGGATGTTCGTAGGATGGAATATCATCGTTTTCAAATGCTTTTTTGAAAACCTGGAGAAATACATCCAAAAGTCTTGCTTTAAAAGGGGAAGTATATTAAGAGTGCAAAATCAAGCATGCACTGAAATTAGAAAATTTCAGGGTTAGAAAAAGAAGCCAGGAATCATGTAATTAAAGATTACTTTAGGGCATATACATGGAAAGGCAACCTTTATTCTGGCATTTTCTAACTTCAGTGTGCTTGCAAATTATTCATATTTTGGCAAAGATTTTGTATATGTAAAACGTATATATTATATATAGAACTGAATTAATCTCTGATATATTTTTGCCTCTTAAATACAGTTTCCTGTTTCCATGCTAGAATCTACAGCATTAACATATTCAGATGCCAGTTGCTGGATTTATTTGCTTCTTGCTAATCCAAAGGCTGAGCCTGGACGTGCTCAGCCTCTCCAAATTTCAGTCTTATCTAGCATTTTTTCTAAGCCACCCAGATAAATTATCTCAATGTCCTGAGGTAAAGTGATTCTCTTGTCCAGGGGCTCTGGATTGCTCCAATTTTTTTTTTTTTTTCCCTCTTCATCTGCCACACAATTATGAGCTCAAGCATTAAGACTGATGAACAGAATTTTTTTCTCTATTTCACTAATTTAATTTTTCAAACATGTGTAACGCTGTACCAAGAATTTCTAAATAAAAGAAGTAGCTTTAAAAACATTGTTTTAGCAAGAGCATGGCCAAATTATTTCAGTGTGCAACAAGCCACATAAAGAAAGACCAACACAGTAAATCTGAAAATAATCTTCATGTAGAATTAGAAATATGGAATAAAAACTGGAGAAGGAGACCCACTATTCATCTTCCTGCAAATCATACAAGAATGTGATATATTCATTTGCACTTGAACAGATTATTTTGTTCTCCAGAAGAAAGCAAAAAAAAAGTTTCCTATAAATTTTTTCCCATAAATTTTTGAAAAATCCTTTGAGTTAATAAATTATAAAAGAAAAAAGAACATATTTAACTTCTACTGCATTCAAATTTTGAATTATACACATGGTTCATTTCCATTCGTGTCCTCTTTCCGTAATATGAATGTTCTGCAAAAGCAGCGAAACTGCTCTTTGTTGCTCTGTTACTGTCCATTTTTCTCAAGGTCCTTTAAGTGGAAGTAAGTTTCTCTGTGTATTACGCAAACACTTCAGTCCCGTTTAATTCAGTGAAAACTGAGGCACGCAGAGTCAGGCACCGAGGCTTCTGTTAAACCCGAGAGCAGAGCACAGAGCCCTCAGTATTCCATCTGCACACCCATTCCTCAGCCGCCTTCTTTCCTGCGTACGTACACTTTCAGGAAAAAAAAAAGGCAGGCAATGCACTAAGCATCCTCTGACATGCTTAGAGAACTTATGTGTCCACAGACTACAGAAAACATAGATTCAAGATGCCAAGAACACTAAACATGTTAGGATCAGGAAATCCTGATTGCCTCCACTGACAGGTTAATGAAAGATAATTGTGTACATTTGCTGTTTGTTACTCAAATATCACTTCCTTATGACAATACGCATTACTTAATCCACAAAGGTCAACGTTACTCTTCGGTTCCTTCCAAATGCCTGTGCAGTGAACTTTGCCATTTTCAATACAGATTTCTCAGCAAAGAACTGGTGGTACAGGTTTGAGGCTTAGAATGCCTCAACCTGAAAACACCTTTCATCGCAGCGTATTTCTAACACTACCCATATAGCTTTATAACTGTCAGACCTAAGCAGAGGCTTCCCTGTAGCGTTCATTCACAATTTGCACAGAACACAGCACAAGCTAAGCACATAAGGAGTTCAATTACCGATTTTTTTTTTAATCCTCTTGCAAGATAAATGATTAGCCAATGTATTGAACCTGAAACACAAATGCAAAGACATTTAGGAAAACTGAGATATGCTATAATCTGAAGTGTGACCGCGGTTAATAGCAGTTTGGATGAGCAACTTACTCTGCATTGTCAATTGCATGACTTAAAAAAAGAGGACCCAAGGTGGAAATATTGCAGGTCAACAGCTTGTCAAAACTGCGTAAATGGACGGAGAATGGTATGAATGAACACAGTCCAAATCCTGTGAGCTAAGCTACACAGCTGCTGACTCCCCTTCTCACCCACGTGGTGCTCCGCTGAAACCAGGCATGTTTGTATGGATACTCAACACAGCCTACAGGTTTGGGGGCTATATTCTGAACCAGCGCGGATAGTTTGAATAGCACTAGAAATCTCCATGCAGAACCAGGACAGCAGGGTTTAACTTAGCAGGTAGTGGAATGCACAAGCACAGCACAGAGACAAGACTGGGGAATTAGGCTGCTGGCAAGTAGCAGCTGAAAGCTGATTGAATACAACAGATTGGGCTTTCATACTGGACAGATAGGCAGCAGCTATTTAAATGGAGTATTAGCAGTTTTGCTCTTAATTACTTCCCAACCTTCCAGCTAATGCAAACTCAGTATGACATGTATTTTGGCCTCGATTAATTTTTTGCTGTTTCTGTATGAATCCAGTTAAAAGAAAGCTGAATAGTTTGTTGAGAATTTCTGCCTATTTAAAATCATTCTTGTAAGTGCTTGGCTCCTTTCTTCAAACAGCTGTCATCTAAGTAACTGAATATATACCTCACGAAAATGTTCACTTTCTCCATTTCAAGTGGAATTTCTTTCTGAAATGACACTGCCCTGCAAGCCAACAAATGGTCATCGTTCTGGCCCAGTGGCAGGTGGAAGGCCGTGAAACTCCAGGGCTAAAAGTGGAAACTTTATGCCTTCAGAAAAGGGAGATTCCTATCTTGCCAGTTAGGTATCATTTACTTTTCAGTCTGGGAGGATCTAAGATTGTGGCATTTCTATGTATAGTACAGCTTTTCCTAGAATTTTCTGAAAGCATATTACTTATAAATTTTATCTGATGATACTTACATAGTCATGTGAAAGCCACAACAGCTGGTTTACACCTCAAAGAATAAACAATTACTAATAAAAATGTCAAACTTCTCCCAAACAACTCTGAAATAAGAGAATGACCTTCCAAAATGTTTCAGCAGACTGTTTTAATGCCGCTACTTCTAAAAGTGAGCACTTGAGCTTTGTTTTCGTATCTGTATTTTCTATACACCCTCCTTGATAACTCTCTTTGTGTAAAGTACCTGGGACCTCTCATCAATACCAATCTGTTATGGATCCATGGTAGAACTTGTGACGAATGGGACAGAATGTACTATATGACATTTATTTAGCTTGTGAAAGGACAGACACATGAAGATTATAGCAGCATAAAGCAAAAAAGGTTCACGTAGACAACACATGATCTAGTGTAAAGACTGCTGACTGGCACAAAGCCAACCCATCAAAAAATCTGATACATATTTTTACTGTCACGGTGAATTCCTAGCCTGAGATTTTTATACTCCCTTCATAAAAAAGAAACCCTTCAATGTCTGCTTTTTATTTCATCATACTCAGGAAAGGAAGAATGTCCTCTCACCAAACTGAATTGAGAATGAATTTAACTGAGCCTCTTTCCTAAGCAGAATAATTGAATTGATTCTTCTTTGAGCCAAAACAGCAAAACAGTAAACTACTGGTACTGCTTCAGATTGCCATGCCCTTTGGGCCTCTTTTTTTGATGATTCAGAAGGAATTAAAATGTACAGAAACAATAACAAACAACAATCACATACGTGCCAGCCAGGACCAAACAAAAGGATTAACTGGAAAGTCACGGTTTCAGGTGGCCACCACAGCAAAAATTGTAAATGTACAGGAGATCAGGGATTTAATAACAAGTTGGACATAGCACTTAGAAACAGTTGAGATGAGTCGCGTACGTCCCTGGCCACATGGAAAGTTACAGGCCTTTCTCATCAGCCAAGATGTCTGTACAGAAAGAAGAAACATAGAAGCAATAGAAGAAGTTAATGGCTCTGGCATATCGTATTCAGCACAAAATGTCTATGAAATGCCCAATTGAAATATTTTGAGGCCTTAACAGGTGTCACAATGTAGAACCACCCTAAACTTGTCCCAACATACAAGGATGTTGAATGCTCCAAGTTTACTGATGGACGATGAGCATCCACTGACTTTAGCAGAATACCTGCCTGATTACCATGTCTCGGTGAGCGTGGATAAAAGTGGTACTTGCCTTTTAAGGTCAGTCTAAGCAGTGGAGATCTTCCAGCTTTGCAGAGCAGCACGGAGTTCTGCACAGCAAACAGTTATTAGCAAATCCGCTTATCCCTTTCTACAGTTGTCATAAAAAGGTGCTACATGAATACAGGCCAGAAACAATTCACGTCTTTACCATTCTCAATGAGATTTTCATTCGTCTTTCTTCTTGGTCTTTCCTGTGGCATTTGAAATGTGAAAACTCTTGTACGTGCAAGGTAATCAAGTTCACATTTGGGAATGGTACATGAACTCAACATACTGCCCTGAGGCTTAGGCCTGAAGGAGTTTCAACTGTGCAGAGATGGAATAAGCGAAGACAGAAATACAAGGAACATGGCAACATTGCTAACCGTGAGAATAGGTGAGCGTTATTTGATTGATTAAGATAGCACGGGGAGGTAGAGGTGTGTGTAAAATGATACGATTTGGAACGACAGTGCTTCACACTCCTTTTGCACAGGTATAAAGAGCTACACAAGCATTGTTCTAGTTCAGTGCGGCCATAAAATCCCCAGATGAAGGCAGCACCAACCAGTACAGCTGGGCCAATGTGGGATAGCAACAATGCTTGCTGTATTCTTCCAGTGACTGCTGCAAAACTTCTGGCTGCCACACCTAAATTATTCCTGGAGTACCTGGTGCTCCTCCTCCACCTCCTGCATGGCTGATTGAAGCTACAGCCTGGCCCTAAATTTGCAGCTAGTCTCAACAAGTACAGTAAACAGTCCAAAGCATTCCTGGCACAGTGCAGCAGACATGAGCAAGAATTGTCTTTTAGCAGTTGCTATCCAAAGAGACAGAATATGTTTATGTTATGAATTCTGGATAAAAGTTATGAACTCCAGATAGACAGTTCATACTGTACCTTCCATTTCAGCTACAGATGTGAAACAGATTCTTGAATTTGCAGTCAGAACAAGGTAGGACAATGTCTGCATTGCTTTTGCTTTCTGTTTGCAGACACTGGAAAAGAAAATCTGTTTTCTCCACAGTGGAGTGAGTTTTAATCCAAGCTTCATTTCACTACTCCATTGAAGGCAACATTACACAAATGTGTCCAAAAAGCACAATTTGATACTGTATGTTTTTCACATTTTCTGTGCTATAAACAAGAAAATTAGATTATTTCATTTTTCATTTTATTTAATCATCCTCTCATACCTCATATTTATCTGTGTGCCTGCATATTACTATATTGTCTTTGAATGTTGTTGCTAAATGCCATTATTTTTATTCTACAAATAGGGCACAGAGAGACAAAATGCTTATCCATGTAGGCCAGTGTTAGGGTTAGAACTGTGGGGTTTTTAATTCTAATCCACCCTTCATTAACAGAAAATTCAGAATCTTCATCTGCTATGCACTTGGATTTAAAATATTATTTTGCCCAGTTCAAAGATACTGTATTATGTCTTCAGCTGGCTTTTTCTTAGAGCTATACAGCTGGAGTACAAAAGTGTTCTGAAATGTCCCAACTGAATTTCAAATGAATATCAGAAATAGGCAAGGATATACATGATACATGCAGAATATGTATCTAGGGAAATCACAGAAGATCTAGTTTCCACTAGTTGGTTATACATAAATTATTTAGGCAATCTCAGTAAGCCTGTTGATTAGCTGGAGGCAAAGATATCTATTTTAGGTGTACTTAGGGTCAGGATTAACTCATGAAACTTGGATGGCATTGCCTGTGAAACAGCCAGAATAATTTCAGCAACCTCATTCAAAAATTAGGTAGTCTCCTTTTTTTATCAACTTTTTTTTTTTTAGTTTTCCTTAACAAAGAGGACAAGATTTTTTAAAATCATGTGATAAATGTCTTACAAAACTACACTAGAAACTATTTAGGGTGACTGGAGAAGAAACAGGACTGGGAGCCAGGAGACTATTTCTATTTCTAGTTCTGCCATAGACTGTGACTATGACTTTGAACCTCAGCTCCTGCTTTTGTGAAACGGGGATGATAATACTGTTCTCTCAGGGATATTGTATAATATAATCTTCATTAAGGTTTACGAAAAGCTTGAGATCCTTCATTAGAAGAAGTTGCAAATGCAAATTATTAATCAAGTAATAGTAATCACAGTATCAGCACTACCATTAATAATGTTTGTTAATGTTATTAATATTAAATTATAAGCTCAATAGCATTGTTCTCATAAAAAGCCCAACCTGCACATAGCAGGAAGATCATTGTAGCACATTTCTAGGAACAAGAATGCTGCCGGCATAGTTTCAACATGGGAGTGGAAAAGAATTCTTGAAGTTCTCCATCTGAGCAATTGTAGGTGGTAAAAATTAGTATCTTTTCAATAATGCTTTGTGACATAGGAGCAGAAGCAGCTTTAACAGCTTAACAGTATTTTTAAAATATGACTCAGAAGAGGTTTTCTCTTTCTAACAGAACTGGAGGGGGAAAAAAAAAAACCACCCGCCAGGAGTCAAACAATCTTTCAGAAACCCAGAACCTTGAAATAGAACAAGTATTGTAGGTCAGGATAATTTGAGTTCACAAGCAACATCATTGACATATAAGAAATCTATGCATAAATAACAGAGAAAACCAGATCTCTTATACTGGAGGCCTTGAGCTCTGACAGATTAATTGTAAGAGTTTTTGTTCTATGAGTGACCAAAAACTACCATGGGTAATTTGGGAGGTTAAAGCCCCTTTGAAAATCTATAATTTTTGTGCAATACCTATATAGATTGTATTGAATTGTATAAATAAGGTGAGGAAGTGGAAACATGGAAGATCAATACAGCACATATTCCACTAAAGAAAAACATGTTCACATTTGATTAGAGTCACGTTACTAGAGAATGCAGTCAGTCAGCAGTTTCTCTTTTCCTCCTGAACAGCCCATGTTAGGAAGCAGGTGTGAAGACGTTAAGAAAGGTAGGGGAAGGTGACACACACAGTGTTAATTGCACCCATTCATCTTACCACAGAAATATTGCCTTCTAAAAAACAAAACCCATGTGGATTGTGGGTTACACAGATTTCTGATGGTTCAGACTGGACGAATTTAATTGGCAAACCAAACAGAGCATTTGGTTTCAATCCCTCATTTTGTCTTATTTCACAAGAGAGAAAAAAATTCAACATAAAAGAATTTTATATTAAATATGATTTTATAAATTCTATTTAATATACCACATAATCAATAAAAGAGCTTGTTTGATGGTGTATGATAATTTTTTCCATGTCTGAAAACTGAAGTGTATTACTTCACGGTGTTACTAATAACTACCTATGAGTTCGGAGGAAATCCTCCACAAGAAACACAGAAAGTAACCTCAGCTTGTGTCATATCACAAAATGTCACAAGTCTAATAAAAGGGGTAGTCATGTGCCATTAGTCCCAAACAATGGCTGAAAATGAAGTCATCTCCACGACTAAGAAAAGCTTTTCAATCTTATATTATTGCTACTCACCTACATGGAGTGCATCTGGGTGTCTCCCTTTCAATCTTGAAAAGTCAGAGACAGTGTGACTTTTCATTGCGATTCAGTAAGTATATGAAATGACAGACACCTGTTGCATGGTGGAACTGCTGATGGTACAGTACTATAACACTGGAAAAAAGGAAATATATATTGTTTATACCACCTTGATTACAGCCTCTGATAGGGTCAAGAGATGAAAAAGAAAAAAAAAAGTTTTAAACCCAAGTAACTCAGAAGGTTCACTTTCACTTTAACTGAGGAGTCTTACTGTACAAAGCCTGAGTAAATAGAAAGTGAAAAGATAAAAAACTGGCATCACTGAGCTACATTCTGGTTGTCATTGCTGCTCTCAGATGAATATAAACATCAATATGTACAGACTAATACAAACATATGAAAAGTGTAGCTGTTTGTGTACTTTTATTGTCCTCTCCTTCATCCATCCTATCACAGGATCATGCAAAACACTGTGGATGAGTACTCACCACTCTGTTTTGCTTTCAGTGTACGAGACTTTGGTTGTATCCCCATAAGCAGGAAAGGAATTTGAATTTATAGTGCCCCTAGAGATGGATACAATGGTACTATTAATCTACAGTAATTATTGCCCTACCTTGTAGCTGGTAGTTTCTAGGACTTGTCATTAGCCTGCTAAGTACCAGGCTAGCTCACTTGAACCTGACTAATATAAACCAGTGTGCATTACATGTTGAAGAGAGCGCAAGGTAAACTCTAAATTCCGTATCTGTTTCTAACATACTCAAGAATCACAAAAAGAAACCATCCAAAATAATTAACTGAAGTTTTAACACTGTAAGAAACGAGGCTGTGTTGTGCGTTTATGTGTCCAAGTCGGAATTGGTACTGTTCTCCTGAATGCCAGAGACCACAGACTGACAGCTTCAAAACTGAAGCAAATTCTTTGCTCAGGAAGTGGTGGCCCATGTCCGATAGCAAAGTAATTCAACGTTCATTGCGCCATCAAGTTCTACTGGTAAGTACTTGTATGATCACAGCTATGACATCCCAATTAGCCATCAACTTGTTACAGATATAAAATGTAGGGCAATTTTATGAGACCTTACAAACAGCAAACTCTGCCATTTTATAAATATTGTGCCTGGCCAAACAGCCCCCTACAAGCTTGGTAGTATCCCCAGCCCCTTCTACAGAGAGCAGAACTGAGATCCAGAAGCACACAAGGGATATTTACACAGGAAAAAAATGGCAGCTAGCTGCCAAGTTAATCAGAATTAGACCTTAATTAGATGGAAAATTCAGGTCAGGATGAGATAAGAATTCAAATCTCGTGGGCACCGACCAGTGCTTTATTTCTAAATTTGTTGTGCATTTTTAAGATAGCAGTCAAGCTCATTTCCCTTTAAGAGAAATTACTTGCCCATCAAATAAGCATAAATTACTTTTTTCAGATATGCATGATGGATCTTGGTTCTGATATAATGTTGCTCTCTCCCATACTTCTAGATCTCCTATTGACGTCAGCATGGGATAGACAGAAAGATTTTTCCAAACAGGGAAATGGAGATTATTGTGGCAAATACTCAATGGAGTCTTCGGTGACAAACCAAGTGACTATCAATAGGATACAGAAATAAAAGAAGAAATCTACCAAGCCAAACTGTGATCTCTTATAGTTACTTTCAGTAGAAAAATCTGTCTCGCTGTCTCTTTTACACTACCAAGGCAGCAAGCAGCTGCTTTGTGCAGGAACAGTGATCCAGTTCTAGAAATCTCCCAGCAGCAACACTATCCTTTGTATTCACAGTCTCTCGGTCTCAGTAGAAGTCAAATTTTACCTGCTGCTGATACAGGAACACACATTGCCTAGGAATAAAAATTATTCAGAATAAACTCAGATTATCTTAATTATCAAAATTCAAACTCACATTTTATCACTGATTTTTCTACTGGGTTTGTGTAACTGTTTATCTCAGGGTTTTTTGCATTTTGCTGTTTAAGCTATAAGCTTCTTACAGGGGGAGAAGGGAAAAAAAAACCCTTGACATAATACCATGAAATCAAAGAGCAAGCTGACTGGAAAACACAGTTACTATATTTAAACTGCATTATCCTATAACAGAACTGCAGTTTTAAAACCTTTCCACTTTGATACAGCACTTTTGCAGAAAATTTAATATGTCTTAGTAGATTTCAAGTGGCTGAAACATTTTAATAACCGTAATTTAAGACGAATAAAATAGTACCGTAGGAGGAAGAAACAATGCCCCCATTTGTCACTCATGAAGACGTGTATTGGAAATCAGCTGGGGCAATAAGAGCAATGAGTTTGGTGGTCTCAACCTAAGCCCCATTCGGCAACTAGCCAGTCTGCAAAAATCATGACATAATTTGGCACAGTTAAGCAGAACAGTGTAACTTTGTCTATGTCCACTGAAAGAGATCCAGGCCTGAAATAGGAAGGCTATTGCAGGTCAGCATTCAGGTGTATTGGCTCAACAAACCGTCTTTTTGTGTAGTGCCCTTCTGTGCTGCGTTTAGCTCCGGTAAAAACTATTGATCTTCTTTGAAAATTGAGCCACAAAACATATGTTTTTGTGCACAGCAAGAGACAATTCACATTATGATCAGTAACTCCACTGTGAATCTGCTCTGCAGCAAGAGGGGTGACTTAATGTTATTGCAATTTGAAGGAAAGCATCCTGCAGTCCTCTCTCAGGCCAAATTCCCATTTACTTCAATTAGTAAGCATTACAGGAACCATTTTAATGCTTCTGCCTGATGTGTTGGCTTCTTCTTCTAATATATTACGGTGAACAAAGGTAGTAGGCCAAATGTATGAATGGTATACTTCCATTATGTGAATGGAATTTCATCAAGGCCAAAGCTGGCCCATTTTGTCATGTTTCTTTCCAAGGTACCACTCTAAGGGGTCCCACTCTAAAAACAAACTGCAACTTCACTTCGCAGCAGCAAAATAAATTGGTTTCCTTCTTCCTGAAAGATGGAGGATGTAAAGCTCTCTGCACCTGCTGGGAGTATTATTTTGCCTGGAAGCTTTCATGGGCTCGCATTGCTTAAGGCAGAGCTGAGGTGCCGTCATTCTGATTTGGGTCAAGATAACCATCTTCATTAAAAGACAAGAGAAATTTCACAGGAAACTTTATGAATCCTTGCATAGCCATAGGAAATAACACCGATTTCAATTCACAATTCTAAATTTGTATGATATCAAGCGATGCCAAAATTAGCAGGTACTGCTTCTGCTGCAGTATCTACATGGGTATTTGTAGTTCCTTCTGCACTATGCTGTCTAGACCAAGCATTGTATCTGCAAATGTTTTTCAAATGTGCAGCTGTCAGAAGATCTTTAATTATTTGGAGGGTATCACCTGCAAAGAAATCCTCACTGGTCAGCTAGCATCGGTCTTGCACATCTGTGGAAAGACAGGGAAGCAGTCGTGAAGGAAACACAGAGTTCATTCTGCTCTGGAAGAGAAAGACCTGTAGAACAGTCCTTGATTCAGTCATTCTTCTCTCAAAATTCACTGAGCCGTAACAGAACATGGAACAGAAATAAACACAGGCAGAAGACTGTGCTTTCAGGTTCTTTCTAGACTTTACGTAGGGTCTATGTTCAAAAGATGGGGAAAAAAGGGAAGATTTGAGTCCTCTATTCCTAATGGATGAGAAAGAAACAATCAAAGTGGTATTGTCAAACTGTAGCTGAACTAGTGAATCCAAGAGAATGCCAAGAGTTCCCCAGGATTCACTAGAATGCAAACTCTGTTTGCTTTCCTAGCAGCATTTCCACCTGTTAACAAGCTAAGACTGAAAGGACACCATATCTACTTTATTATACACTCTGCCAAGCTCTAATTGCACATGCCATGGTTCTGGTATGCTTAAAATAATTTTCCATAAGCCTTTTTGGAAACAGGCACAAAAAGGAAACCAACAATGGCATACAAAGTATATCACAGGGAGAAATAATATGAAATATGACCAGGGTTTCTTTCTAATACCAGTTTGTTTTGAAAATTGCTACTGATGCTTAATTGTATTGCTCTTTTACAACATTTAAAAGGAATACTTAAAAATTGTGAGAAAATGAAGTGCAGGACTTTCAAGTCCTTTACAGGTGCTCTTGTATATGAAGGCTAGTAAAATATGCTTGTGTGTAGAAACATGGCTGTAGTAAATGCATTTTTACAAAAAGCTTACATATAATGCAGGCTGTGTTAACGTGGTAGAAGGGAAGAAACCACTCATATAGATGTACTGTGCTGTTAGTCAGTGAAATATGTTAATTCAAGGAGCTGGCATTATTCCGTATATAATGATTGCGGAAGTTATGTACTTTTTAATGTTGCATATGCACATAATATGGGGACTGACATTGCATCCATCACGCAGAGGTGTCTGAAGACAGAGGTGCATGTCTACATACTTGTGTGTCAGAGGATACTGAAAACTTTGGTGTGGGTTACGTGGGCCTGTGACAGGCATCGATCAGCAGTTTTGTTGGCATTGAGTGCGTATTTTCGAAGACATATTGATTTGTAAGAATATTCATTTCAGATGCATGTGCACCCTGTGACTTCAGTTATGTTTTGGGGACGATGGGATCATGTCTTCATACAATACCAAGAAAAGTATTAAAACTAGGTAAGAAATGTCCAGTAAACTATATAAACTCTATAAAACTGTCATGTTGACATTCTTTACCTCTGTAACAGCTAGGGTATGTCTATATACGTGCAGTGTGAGGCAGCGGTATGAGAAGCGGCATTAACTGTATTCAAGCAACATTTGGCCATGCTGATTAATCCTGCTGATCAGCAAGATAAAATTAATAGAGGCAAGGCATGTAATAAGTCATTGTCGTACCTGAAGTAGATCATCAGATCCAACTCGTGGATTTTTATTCAGAACTGCCCTGTGAAGTGTAGATATGCTGTCAAGTTATCCTTATCTGGACATTGGCTAATTACAGAGGAATCTCTTTTAGGGCAGTTGTACTTTTGCTAGAAAGGATATAGGGCCACACGTGCCTTAGAACATTGTAATTTTATATTGGCTGTCCCCGCTCATTACTCCTTTTGCCAATACAGAGGTAAGACTAAGATATTTTCCTTCCAGATCAGACACACAGCTTCTCATAGCGTGGTACTGTGGGTGGTTTGTAACAGTGATGGATATGCAGATTGTATGTAGGATCTGCATTTATGTAAGCAAGCACACATGTAGAGATCAGCTTTGATATTTGCACACGCATATACAAGAAGATCGCTTGGCACCGAGTGTTTTTAAGGGAAGGTGTTAATATAGTGTACTGAATTGCTTGCTATGCGTTGTGTACGTGTCGCAGGTGTCATTAATGTCAGCTGGTGCCGGTCTCTGGTAGTTTGTATTGTCTCCATTGAGGTTTCTGTGAATTATTGGGTGGGATGGCCGTATCAGTCGGTTTTCTGGGTTCTGTATTGGTTTGTGAGTCTGTGTCAGTTACCGAGATAGGGTGCTGAGGAAAGCTGGTATCTCACACCACGCACGCTGCTGAAATCACACTGCAGTTTATACCTCCCTTCCGTTATCGCCGTGCAAGCCCGGGCCGAGTGCGCGTGTCACTGCTACGCCGGCGGGGCAGCGGGCGACGGCTGCACCGAGAATTGGGGACGTTGTGCAGCCACGGCTCGGTGCCAGGGGCAGGACCTCTGGGGAACGAACCCCGCTAGCGCGGAGGCACGCAGCCCTCGCTTCTCTCACCTCGGGCGCCCTCATGGCTGGATGAGGCTCCTGTCACGACAGAGCTGGGCGCAGCCCCGCGCTCACCCTTTCGCTGGATGAGGCTCCTGTCACGACAGAGCTGGGCGCAGCCCCGCGCTCACCCTTTCGCTGGATGAGGCTCCTGTCACGACAGAGCTGGGCGCAGCCCCGCGCTCACCCTTTCGCTGGATGAGGCTCCTGTCACGACAGAGCTGGGCGCAGCCCCGCGCTCACCCTTTCGCTGGATGAGGCTCCTGTCACGACAGAGCTGGGCGCAGCCCCGCGCTCACCCTTTCGCTGGATGAGGCTCCTGTCACGACAGAGCTGGGCGCAGCCCCGCGCTCACCCTTTCGCTGGATGAGGCTCCTGTCACGACAGAGCTGGGCGCAGCCCCGCGCTCACCCTTTCGCTGGATGAGGCTCCTGTCACGACAGAGCTGGGCGCAGCCCCGCGCTCACCCTTTCGCTGGATGAGGCTCCTGTCACGACAGAGCTAGGGGCAGCCCCGCGCTCACCCTTTCGCTGGATGAGGCTCCTGTCACGACAGAGCTGGGCGCAGCCCCGCACTCACCCTTTCGCTGGATGAAGCTCCTGTCACGACAGAGCTGGGCGCAGCCCCGCACTCATCCTTTCGCTGGATGAAGCTCCCGTCACGACAGAATTGAGGGCAGCCCCCCCACACACACGGGCGGGCTGACACTCCTGTCACGATATACGGCCGGGGCAGCTCCGCCCCCAGCCCTCCGCGCTTGAGGCGCCTGTCGCAACAGCGCGCGCTCCGGCCGGCGGGCAGCTGCCCTCAGCCGGCGCGCGCTGCCGCCAGGGCGAGCCCCGCTCCCCCCTCAGGCACCAGGCGCGGGTTGAGGCCGGGACAGAGGGCGGCCGCGGCGGTTCACGCCGGGGCAGCGGGGGGGGGGGGGGAGGACGGGACGACGGGGGCACGGGAAAGCGGCCGCCCCACCTCGCCGCCCTCTCCCCCCGGCGAGGCGGAAGCGGCGCCGCCGGCCGCACGAGGCCCGCATCAGCCGCCCCCGCCTCCTCCGCGCCGAGGGCGGGCGGGCGCCGCGCCGCGCTGCGCAGGGCCCCGCCGCTTCCCGCTGCAGCCGCCTCAGCGCGGCGGGCGGGGCCCCGCCTCTCCCCCGCCCCGCGCCGCCCGCCCCGCCAATCAGCGGCGTCCACATGCCGCGGCGGCGAGAGGGGCCCGGGCGGCCCAGCTGCCATAAGTTACATTAGAGCAGCCGCCGCCGGTGCGCGACCGGAGCGAGCGGGAGCACAGCGGCGAGGCCGGGCGCGGGGGGGGGGGGCCCGAGCCCAAGCCCAAGCCCAAGCCGTGACGGCGACAGCGGCCTGGGCCGGCGAGGATCGGGCTGCTGGCGGGGGGGCAGCCGCCATTGCGACCCTTCCCGGCGGAGGCGAGACGGGCAGCGGGGCAGCTGCGCCTTTTTCTTCCCTCCCCCGCCCCGGAGGCGAGCGGGGCGAGGCGTGCCGTTATCGCCCTCCGCGGGGGCGGCTCGCAGCCCGGTGAGGCGAACGGAGAGGCCGCTCGGCCACCTGGACGCGGCCCGTGGGCGCGCAGGCAGCCGCCGAGCCCCGCACGCCCTCCCGCGCCCCTGAGGCCTCAGCGGCTGCGGGGGCCCGCGCCTCTCCCCTGCCTCTCCTCAGCCGCCCGCCCGGGGCCGGGGGACGCCTGAAGCCCCGCTCATCCCCGCCGGAGAGGCGGCTCGGCCCCCTCGGAGGGCGTGTGGGGTGGGAGGGGGGCGGGGGCCTTTTTTTTTTTTCCGGCGGCTTTCCCTCCCTTTTTTCTAATTTTTTTTTTTTTTTTTTTTAGATTTTTAAATTTTTTTTTCTCCCCCTCCTGCCTCCTTCGAGAAGAGTGAGGCGCTGAGGTGGGCTCGGGGGCTCCTCTCTGTTTTTTTAGGGGGTCTATGGTGGTAGCACGGGGGCGGTGGGGGAGAGAGCGAGGGGCTGAGGAGGGGGCTCGCCGCCGCGCCCGCCGCCGCTGAGGAGGAGGAGGAGGAGGAAGAAGAAGAGGCGAGGCACCATTTGCTGCTCCCTGCCCCAGCCATGGAGAACGCGCACACAAAGACTGTGGAGGAAGTTTTGGCATATTTCGGCGTTAACGAAAGCACCGGGCTCAGCCTGGAGCAAGTCAAGAAGCTGAAGGAGAAATGGGGCTCCAACGGTAGGTGAAGCGGCCCCACGCCGCCCGCCTCCCTCCGCCGCGGGGATGCTGTCGCTGGCACTCGTCGTCTTTCCCCCCCTCCTCCGCTCCCTTTTCCACCCCTTTCTCTTTTTCGCTCATCCTTCTCGGGGCCCTGTTTCAAGGCCTATCGTGTCTGTATTTGCAAAGCCGGCATCTCTTACAGGACCCGGAATAGGAGCGAGGGAGAGAAGATGGCTGACTTGAACTCCACCTCGTGGGTTTCTTTCATACCCCAAGCTCACAGGGCTGCTTTGGGAAGGAGGATGTCACCTCCGTTTCCTTTCACCTTAACGGTGGGAAATCTTCTTCCATTCTGAAATGAAGCGCTGTGGTTTTTTTTTTTTTTCCCCCTCCCCTCCGTCTTGACCTTCATTTTTCCCTGCTTTAGAGTGCCTTTCTGTCCCTTATTTTACATTCTTCTCTCGAGTCGGGGCACAGAATTCAGCCGATGAGGTGTTTCTTTTTTTTAATCCTTATTGCTTGGCCTTCCTAGTCCCTTTTGAACTCCCATGCCGTTGTGTAAAAATGAAAAGCTATGAGAAGATTATACGGTGGGGTTTTTTTTCAGCTTTAACACTGCTTTTGTGCCTCTTGAATTACTAAATCTAGTTGCGGGGAAATAAAAGGGAGAGCAGGAATAAGAAAATATCATTAAAATGGCGGAGAGAATTTGAAATATTTTGAACCAAGTTTGGTGGTTTGGGTTTTTTTAAGTGAATGTGGAGGAAAACCTTTGTCAGAAAGCATTTGAAAAGCATTTTGAGCCTTTGACCCTTTGTGTGCAGCAACAGCAGAAGTCCCACAGCTGGCTGGAGTGATGACTTGGCTGAATTATAACCCTTAGCACATTCTGGCTAACCTGTATGTGTCTTAAAATGCAAAACTATCTGGCCTATTCAGATGCTTTAATGAAAGCCACGTTAATGGGGCTTTCAGTATGCCTGTCAAATCCAACCCAGTTGCGTGTGCAATTCAGGAACAACGTCTGGTGGATTCCTTATAATGCTCTAATGTGTTTCTTCAATGATTTCTTTTCTTTGACATGCCTCCTGGAAAAATAATCCACTGACAGAGTTACCGGCTGAAGAAGGTAAGCATGTTCATGAAATCTGCTACTTCTTGTTGATATTTTTTTTTTAAATGTGCATAACTGAACGGCTTTGTTGCATATTGCAGGAAAAACCTTACTCGAGCTTGTGATTGAACAGTTTGAAGACTTACTAGTTAGAATTTTGTTGCTGGCAGCTTGCATATCTTTTGTAAGTATGAATTTTTTTATTTCATAGGCTTCTGTATCGCAGCATGACAGATGTTCCAATTTATAGCAACTGTACATACTGAAGTTACTCTCTTTCACAAAAGGTAGAAATATAAGATGAGTGGTAAAGGGCTGTCTCTTAAATTAGTTGCCTTGTGAAGAGGTTTCTGTATGCTAGAGAACAAAATTCCAGGGGATCTTTCATTGCAGGAGTCACAAGTATGCAACTATGCTAGACAGCTTTTTTTAAAAAGTGCTTCTCATTCAACCTGGTTTGCTTATTTGAGATGGGATTTCCCAATGCTTTTGTTGGCTTTGAAAACTAACCTTGAGTAAGTAAGTGTTTAACTGGACATTGTTCTTGCCTTTGAGTTAATTGTTATCAAGCTCAATGTATAATCATTGGAAGACATTTTTGGATGCAATGCAGACTGTAAATAGAATTTACATGGCGAATATTCCAGTTGCCTTCCCTTCCTGATAATAGCAAGGTGACAGTTGTTGCTTTTGACAGTGACAAGAATGATGACGGCTGTGATGGCACCATTGTTGACCAAATTTGGTAACTGACCTTTGGATAGTCTAGTCATTAAATGGACATCTTGCTTTGCATACAGGATTAAAAGAACAAGAATACTTTTAACTTAATTTTTTTTTTGTTAAAAGCATGTTTAGGCAATCTTTTTTACATAGTGTGTAAGGGGTATGTGTTTGCTGAAAAACTGATAAACTGAGCAAAGGCTAAGTATAGAAGGAAGATGAAGGCTGTATGTCTTGGGGAGCTTGATAATAGAAACAAAAGTGTGCAGAATATTAAATTGTTGAGGTAGGTGTAAAAGTTTATAGTAGACTTTGCCCTGGAGTTGTATTTAACTACTTCAGGAAAAAAAAAAAAGCTGCAGCTCTTGGGGGGAGTGGAAATTGTGGTGACTCTTTAGCCAAGGGCAAGCTAATTAGGATGGGCAGAGGAGAATGTACTCTGAAGCTGTTTGGTTTGATGGGTGAAGGGTTGCCCTGTTGTGGCTGCTGCAGTATATACTGTGTTGCTGATCCTACACCAAGAGAGGCTTTGGCTATCCCCACACTGACACCCTTCAAAGTGCTTTGGGTTTTGTTACGCATATACCATTACCAGCTGAGCAGTGATTGGTGGTGTTGATCCTGACTGTGGAGACAAATGTGCCTTACTTGCTCTTCTGTTTCCTGGGGAGGAAACCAGGCAGGTTACAGAAAATTGAATGAACAGGTCATTCAGAAGCTTTTTTCCCTCGTTTGCTATTTTCCCCTCTCAGAGGATGAGAAGGGGATGTATTTTTGTTCCTGAAAAGTCAGGAATGTTTCTCTCATCTCATGAGATAAATGACAGTACAGAAGTTCGTTAGCCTTTCATGCCAAGGTACACTAATTGTTTTTATTATAACCAAGTAAGTGAAAAATGAAATTGACCAAACTTTAAGCTTTCATTGCTGAATCCAAGTAGATATGATACCAGACTGACAGAGGTCATATAACACAGACTGCTAAGCCCTCTTTGAAAACTTGATTAGTAACCGGATTCAGGTTTTTTTTCAGTATGCTTAATTTTCCTATCTAGTTAAGAGGAGACTGTAGTCTAATGGAGTGTCGGATAGATCTGGGTTCTCTGCTTCTGTGTAACTGGCATCGTATATGACCTTGGGCTACTGCTCTGCCTTTTCTGTCTCCTATTTAAGAGTTACAGATACCCAGTATAAATTGATGTTAGTAGTAAAGATTTTCTCTTTTTGATGAAATGTAAAAGAAAATGCAGTATAATTATAATTTGGGTACTTCAAAAGTGCTTCCCCTTTGTGTTTGTTTCTGGCTTTTTCCCTCCTCAGAAGGTGATCATCTGTTGTCTGTTTTTCTTAGGTTTTAACACTTCTTGATGAAAGCATATTGGAGACTTTTGTAGTAGCTGTAAAGAACTGTTGAGTGTGTTGATATAAAGACTGCATTGCTGCAAAAATTGGATGTAGCTAACATCACCTAAATTCTGGTGTTCCTGAAAATGTTTGAATGGAGTACGTAGCTGTGTTAGGCTTGCGGACCGTAATTGTTCCATGAGAACCCTTGAAAATACTGCATTAAAAACCGGATTACACATAACGCTGAGATTACAAATTATGCTAAGTCATTCTTCCGATAGAACAACTTAATGCTAGAGCTTAACTTCAGTGTGTTTATTATGCTATCTTTTACAAGCTGTAGGAATGCAGTTTCTCCATTTGTACTGTTGCAAGGCATGCAAAACTCCCAGTACCTTCGAGATCTTGAAATGGATAATTAGACTTAAAATGAAGTCAGTTAAATTTCCGTTAGTTTTGGATGTTGAGTAATACTGTTGAGAGCTGCTCTAATGAGCCAAGACTTCTTGGGGGCAGTGTCAGATCCCACAGAATCACACTGTGGAACTTAGTGATTCTCACTTCAATGACTGCTTTTTACTATGATTTATTGTTTGATAGACCGTAAATTGTAGCACTTGTGTAGAAAGTGGACACTGTAGAGCATACAGACAGAAATAAGGTTGGATAATGGCTTCTGTTTGAAATAACTTTCAACTGAAGACTTCAAGGCCTGGTATATGTCCCAAAAGGAATTTTCATCAAGATGCTCAAATAAGTAGTTTACTTTGAATGACGAGGGATGGGAAAAGGTGGCTTACCAAGGACTTAAGAACAAATGACCCCAGAAGTCCTGAAGTCTTTTGAGTTACTAGTGGGCTGAGTGTTGGAATTGGGCATGAATATATAGCGCTGACTTAACTTTTTTTGAAGGGTGGCTTTTTTTTTAGTGTGTCACTGAAAACTTACTTTAATATGAATTTGTTTTTTCTGACGATCAAATGGAGTGTGTACTTTGTGCTAGTGGCAGCAGACTGTGCTTTCAGGAAAGGCATGGGTGTTGTTAGGGCAGTGAATGTAGTGGTCTTCACCAGCTCTATGTTGTCAATTTAAAAAAAATGTCTTGAAGATTCAGATATGAGACAGAGGAGCTTGAGGTATACAGAATATTGTTTTGTGTCATGGAAGCTTTTCTGCAATTGTGTTGTGATCATAAATCATACTAGATTCTTACCATTATTACTGCACGGAAACAGCCATCTTCAACATTGACATCCGCATTAGATTTTTGTGCAGAAACGTGCCCTCTTACATATGGTGTAAACTTCTGTGTTGAAAGTGCCTTTTGTGTCCTCTACTCCCACGCTCCCTGTCAGGTATGTGTCAGTAAAATAAATCAGACTAACAGCTGAATCTGTGTCACCCTGACTGATTGTGGGGGTCATATGCTGCCTGGTTGTTGGCTGTAGATACTATGTCCTACATTCCAAGTCAGAACTGCTGTTACAGATGTGCCTAGTTAGTAACAGCTTAAATTCTTACACTGTTTCTTCAGTATTTTTGTTGGCCTTAAGTGTGCCTTTTGAAGAGAAACAATACAAATAATTTCTGATGGGGAGTGAATGGATCTACGTATAGGCTTGGACCTTGTCTTGGTGTTGTGTTGAATCTGTGAAGCCTATGCAGAAATACACTCCACAGGTTTATCTCAGCAGTTCAAGGGCCTTCATAGCTTGACTTTCTAGGTGCAAGTAAGAGGATGTTTAATTTTCCATGAACTGTGGCTTTTAATTCTTGCTGATTCTGGAGCATCTACTGAAATCTACAGTATTTACATAAAAGATTAGCTTTCTTTGCTATGTAAATGACTTTGACAGGTTGCAAGATGTTACCTATGTATCTGATGTAGAATAACTCTCTGGTAAAATATATATGCTTTAAACAGTGATGTGTGCTTAACCATGCAGTCTTATCTCTGCATCACACTTATAGTGAATTTTCTTCTCCAAGATGCAGCATAGACTATAAACTCAAACAAAAACTTCAGTATTAAAAAGATGGTTAAATACAGCATCCTAAGAGCATTTTCTTTTTTCTTCCCCCCCCCCCCCCCCCCATTTCTTTGATTCCTAAGCTGACTTAGAAGTGAATGTTCTGGGAATGTTTTCTACTAGTGGATATCCATGTTTAGATTAAAACAATGTATTGTGATTTAGTCCAGAGATTATTATAGCCTATAAATTAGTATGAGTACAGCCTAATCTGTGTTCAAAGGTGAGCAAAGCTACTCCTGGAGTAAGAAAGATGTGCCGGTAAAAACATTGCAGGCTTTGCCCTGAAATCACCCCAAAAGCTACCTGTTAAGGTCAGTAGCAGTATGTGGCACAAGATGAGGATTGCTGTAGTACATTACACTGGCATGCTTTTAGCTAAACTCAGATGACGCAATAGCACCCAAGATACCAGCTGATGGTTAGGAGTGAATAAACTGAGAAGCAATTGTGATTCCATTTTACTTTGCAGAAATTAAACTGTGGGTGCTCTGTATCTTTATGTTTTTCCTTATTGTGCGCTAATCACAGGAAGGAATGTGTTTATTTTCAGAAATAGAGTAGCATATCTGATGGGTGCTTACAACTTGCTAACCCAGTAAAACTCTTAATTTTATACTTACTTTCTCCCTCCCTCCCCCACCTTGGGTAGCAAATAAAAAAAAAATCTCTACTGAGTAATGGAACTGAAATTGGGAGGTTTTTCTTTAGTATGTCCTGGTGTTCAGTATAACTGACATGGAACAAGTATCAGGACTAGCAAATAGTTAGCATCAGCTTAATTTTAAGCTAATTTGTATTGAAAAGAAAAATCACTAAAAGAGGGTTTTCTGAGCAGTAGATAGTACTCTGTCCAAAATACACTAAATCTTAATTCACAGTATGCTGTGAGAAGACAGCTCTCTTAAAAGCAGTCCATAGTTTTACGTGATGTGCTTTAATTAGTCCAGGGCTCCTTTTTGTTAGGATGAGATCTTACTCTCTCAGCTTGCTTCTAAGTTTCCCTTGTCAAAATGAAAAACAAACAAAAACTTTGTTAGATTGCTGACAACAAACTGTTTGCTTTTCCTCTGTTAGTGGTAGGCAGGCACAGCCTGCTGGGCAACAGAACTCTATCTTGAAATGTCCATTCTTTAGAGTAAAGCTGTTTTTGTTGCTTAATGATGAATAGTCAGCTGAGACAACTTACCTCTGTAACTTAACTTACAATACAGAGATAATTAACTTGTAGAAATGCAAAAGGCTGTAAGGACACTTCTGTTCTAGCTGTTTTCATTTCATTGCTGGCTGACTTCTGCATTGTACCTCTGCCCCCTTTTTATAAATAACCATGAAAACTAAGTGCTCTTTGCCTGTCATTGTGTATTTTTTGGCTTACTGTCCTGCAGGTCCCCATTAGGCTTTGATTAAAATAGGCTTCTGTAAGCCATAGCTCTAGCAGCCCTAGAGCAGATATGCTGAATGAAGGTTGTCCTTTAAGCTGCTTACGTCGGCTGTTGATATGGGACTTCTATGTCTTGCTATTAATTTCCCTTATATTTTCAGACTTGCATTTCTCTTGAGCAATTATCTTACTCTTTTTTTTTTTCCCTACTCTTTTAAGCTTCTTAAATACATGGTAACTCTACTTATTGACCATACTGCATGAACAGTACATTGGAGATCAATGACCTGGAAGTTAAGCTGTTCTACATGTGAGTCTTAAAGTGATTAGGGCTGAAATATGGTGGGGCCCTTCTGAGTCAAATAAAAGATCTCTCATTGTGAACCTCTCCAGGGTCTTAAAAGTGTGCTAGTGGAAACTTTTTGACAAGGACTCAATGCCTTGGACAAGAATTGTCTAGTCTCTACCAGGCTTCAGCATATGATCTGCTGTGACTAAAAACGCCTAGTTAAATACTTGGATTCCTTTTTCTACTTTCTCTTTGATTTCTTACTGTGGTTCTGTTTTTACTTCAGGCTACTATCAAATAATAAACCTGATTGTTACAGCAATATGTGTTGTGTATCACAAGTGTCCTAAATGAAAGTGTTAATATAGCTGTAGTCTGCTATAACAAAACCAAGAACTCGCATTGTATTTTGTTACTTATATGTCTATATTTACTAAAATGTTCTGGAACTAAAGCTTAGATCATTCCACTGTTAGTAATTGTGTGGAAACTTTTTGGGGGAGAAATGTGTGTTGCTGGCTTCTAGGATTAACTAGATACTTCATTTTAATCTGGTTCTCCGATAATTTTTCCAAAAAAACCCAACAGTGAAAATCTAAAACATCACATCTGTACTGTCAGGATCTCTAATCTGAGTTCTTCTGCTCTTTTTGAAATAATGGCTTATTGAAAGAAAAGATCCCTTGAAAACTTCTTTTTTATTTTCCTTGACATACTTGGATCTTGCTGTTCTTGTAGCTACTTTCCTTACCTCTTGAAGTTGCAGGCTTTCTCAGTGTTATTTTACAACATAGGTGGTCTTCAATCTGAAATTGTGTAAAGCAGATGTTTTATTCCAGTTAACCTTGTAGGTGCCTACACTGTTCAGAACATCACAAAATGATTGAATTTACATGCTTTGTTGGAAGCAAAATGGACTCTATGGAATTCCAGTAAAGAAGGGGAGGGAAGAAACAGATGCTAAGCAGCTTTTCTGATGGCAGCGTATGACCTTGTATATGCTAAGAAAACTGGAAATGTACCATTAGCTGTTTCTGTAGCTCCACTGGAGGCAGTAGTGCTGGTGCAGGGTAAAAACCATCCGTGATGTAAGGGGGAATGCCTGGAGTGAAGACTACCGTGTCGACTGTATGACTGCTCTAGCAGGGCAGATGGCAGAAGTTGTTACTGGGAATTGGAGATCAGTGGTGTGGGAGGAGGGAAGAAATACTGAGATGTAGAGAGCGTAAGAGATCCTAACTAAATTTCTTCTCCAGAGGGATTACAGAGACCCTCAAAATATGGTGTTGTCAGTTGGAATGTTTCAGTCTTATTAATCATATCCTGAATCTTAGAAGTTTATCCTTTTGTAGTAAAACTTGTTGTTGCATTGAATTTGCTTGACAGTCTGTTTTTTGCTTGAGGCTTTCATGCTGCTGTTCCTTCCTTTTAGCATCCTGGAGTGCTTCACAATTGAGCAATAGCTCCAAGCAGCATGTTGGTGGAATTATGACGCTTGCTTTAGTAACGGTTTGCTCACTGCAGTCTTCTAGTGATTCAGAGTGCTGTTGCCTGACTACCAGCCCTAATTATCTCAACACGTTGTTCCTATTTACTGTCACTTTCCAGGCTTCCTGTTGCTCAACACGTTGACAAAAAAGCTCTTCCTCTCTGGTCAAGTTAGGCTGGCTTTTCTTCAGTAACTACAGAACTCTGCAGAGGCCCTGACATACAACCATTCAAGTCAAGTGAATGGCAGAAGCCTAAAACTAGAGTGTAATTCTAAAGCAAATTAATGAAAATCTGTGCGGAGCCTTTTATGCAAGTCCTCAAGTTGCTTTAGTTTTAAAAACACAGGTTTAATTTGAGTTTTATCAGCTCAGAATTCAACTTCAGATATAACTATACAGTTCACTTAGATGCTTCAATAAGACACCAGTTGTATTTAAATAAGTAGATGCTTATTTTTCATATCTACTTACTGAAAAC
Source organism: Pelecanus crispus (assembly GCF_030463565.1). Taxonomy (NCBI): domain Eukaryota; kingdom Metazoa; phylum Chordata; class Aves; order Pelecaniformes; family Pelecanidae; genus Pelecanus; species Pelecanus crispus. The sequence continues at coordinate 32,547,708 of NC_134653.1, forward strand.
TTGTAAATATGTTTTCATTTGTGTGTCTAAGTTATTGGTAAAGAACAAGTACCTTGGTTAAAACTCAGATTCTGGCAAAGTCTTAGTGTTCCAAGTAGTCAAACTGATTGGTCTGCATCCTGTTTGAGGCAGTAAATAAAAAATTTTTGAAACTTCTCAGTGCTATAGCTGTTGTGAGAACTTCTGCTTTCATTTGTGAAACAAAAGTAGCAATATGATTCCCAAATAAATAGCTTGCTCCTTTAAAAGAAGAGCAGACTTGGAAATCAACTTTGTACTGCTTTAGTAAAGATTCTTCTTCTCCTTTTCCATTGCATATTGCCAACTCATTCATGAACTACAAAACTACACCTTGGAAGATTGAAGGGTTTCAAAAATTGCACAAGTCTAAGCAGTTGAACCTCAAGCTGAAATTTACTGGGTCTTAAGTTTGCAAGGTGTGTGTGTGTGAATCAGTAATTTAAATCATTGTGTTTCTCTTACAGGTCCTGGCCTGGTTTGAAGAAGGTGAAGAAACAATAACAGCATTTGTAGAGCCTTTTGTAATCTTGCTTATATTAGTAGCCAATGCAATTGTGGGAGTCTGGCAGGTATGCAGATATTTTTACAACATCAAATCACAAATGTCTCGGGTTTTTTGGTTTAAGAGGAAAGACTGTACAGCGTAGTGTCAGGTTCTTCATACAGTGCAAGTAATATGTGTTGATAACTTTAGATTCCTGAGAGTCAACATACCATAAAACTTCGGGACAGAAAGTGTTGACTTAAAGGTAAAACTAAAGGTAAAGGTAAAACTTCAGAAGTATTGCCAAAAATGCAAAGTGCCCATCAGTGTGTTTGGCCACACACTGGTCAACGTGTGAACTAGGCAGTCCAGAATGAAGGCCTGAATTCAGGAAATAAATCAAATGTTGCAAAGCTAAGAAACAATCAATTGGATTGGCTTGCAAAAAAAAGGGGGGGGTTGTCCCACCTAAGGAGTAAAGGATGGAACATTTGTAATCTAGTTTCTTGTTGGTTTCCTCTTGAGACAAGTGCTATGTTTTAGTACATTTATTAATACATTTAATACAGTATTAATTCTTCCTTCAATTATTATAGTACCTATTAAGTGTATATCTAAAGACTGCATGTCTGTCAAAAGGCATAAGTTTCTTCTGAAAACAACATCTAAGTACCATGAAATTTTTTCTACGTTATTAGCTGTGAGATCAATTACGTTTTTTTATAAATTGTATCAGCAGTAACATATTCTAACACTTCTTGAGATGCCAAACCAAAGTTGTTCATATAACTTCAGTTTATTAATTTGATCCCTTCAGACAGAGCGTGTTTTATTAGAATTGTTTTTCTGCAGATAAAAAGAATTCTAGGATTTTTAGGGTAACTTAAGTTCTCTGTAAGGTTGGTTTTGATTTTTTTTTAAAGGGATGGCGTTAATGTGACGTAATTGTTTGCTATCTTGGCAAGCTAGGTTTCACACATTTTTTACAACAAAACAAAACAAACCCCCTCAAAAACCCACCACAACCCAGAACTGTTCAAAATAACAACAAAAATTAAGAGGAGGAGCCCTATTAACAGGTTACAACATGCTAGAGAGCAGCCTACGCACTGGAAGCCACCAGAAGTGGCATTGCTGCACATTCCTGTGCTCTGCTTTGTGCTAGCACAAGTAAACTGGTTGAAGACTAACCCTCAGAAAATTCAATTTTTAGCAGTATCCAGCTTGCTTGCACAACTGCTAGAACTGGTATGGAGGGAAGAGATAATGTTGATGAAGGGATGATAGCATTGTCCCTTAAGTGTATTTTCTATTCAAACCCTCATAAAGCAATTGTGCAAGAATTAATCTTTAATTTGACACTTTGAGTTAAAATTCTGCATGTAGTAATTGTAAGTATGAAATGTAAAGCTATCTGCATAGTTTGGGGATTTTCTTGTGTAGCTGTGTACCCTGTTGTAGGAAACAACCATTTTTTTCAGACATGATAGTGTGCAAATAATACATACATATATCTACATGCAGTGAACTTAATTGTGAAACAGAATTGCTGTACAGATTAAATGACTCATTCCCCTGTTTTAATGGGCATGGAAAATACGTCGCAGTACATAGTCTCCACCCATAAATGTATCTGTTTCTACAGGTACTAGATGTGAGCAACTGAGCCATTGCCTTATAGCTCTGCTCTCCTCAACCTTTCTTCTCATGTGCCTTTTTCCCAAAGTGCCATCTGCTAGCACTTCAGTGGTTGACGAGAGTCTAACTACCATAACTTCAAGCAAACTGGAAACAAAAAGATAGAGCCTAACATGCTGAGCTGGCTGTTCTAGCTGAGTCTTGTTTAATTCTTTCTTGTTTCTCCTTTTTCAAGGAAAAGTTCTGTTTAACTAACTTCCCATTTGCAGGACTTCAGTTTGTACCTTTAAGGTGTTGCCTAACGTTAACTATTAGTTAATCCACAGAAAAGCAGTATCAGCATTATTGTGGTGAGGAGCAGAATTAATTTACCTGGTGGAATATGAGGCTAGCATTAATTACAGCTTTATAGGTCTGCGCTGGTGTCTCTGTGCTGCCCAGCACTGAGCTGTGCCATGTAAACATTAGTCCTTCAAGGTAGTTTTGGTAATGCTGGTTTTCAGCTGCATTGTTATGTGGAAGTACCTAGTACCTCAGCCTTTGAATTTCTGAAGATTAGGTTTCTGCTTGGACACATGCAGGAGGAAGTCTTTTATTACCTGGAAAAGCTGGTATATATTTGAAGCGCAGACATTCTAAAAACTATATGTGCCCTTACCATTATCTATAATCATCAGGACTATATGATGTTTGTACTTGTCAATAGGCTGGAAAATAAGTTACTTCTCAAAGAGCTAGAGAAGGAGTACTGATAGGCTGTTTGTTTCTTACATCGTCCTTTATCTAGGTGGCATCACGATGTTAACACCAGTCTCTGGTAGTGCCTAGCTGAGAGAACTGCACTTCAGATAGGAAAGCTATTGTGCTAGTGTTAGTGGAAATGAAATGGTTGTCATGTGTGGGGATTCATTGAAGTTTGTAAACTGTTAAGAGACTCTGGGGAAGTTTCTAGCCTGTATGCTTTAATTTCACTTTAGAGTGACTTGATTTGCTGAAACAAAGTTGATAATATGGTGTTTGAGCTTTGTCTTAACTTGACCCTTGTTTTCTGTCAGTAAGTGACATTTGGTAGTGCTAGTCCACTCCAGTCTGAGGCTAAGCTGCTCCAGCTGGTAAGGTACAGCTGAGACAAGGCTATATCCATGAGTCTTAATTCTGCTTGGTGTTTTTTTTATGTCAAAAAGCATCCATATGTTACATAGAACTCTTTGTGTGGCCTCCTTGTAACAAGACACCGTGGATATTCTTGTTGGGAAATGCTGCAGGTTTGACTAAACTTCTAGGTTCTAAATGCCCACTAATACCTGAATTATGTTGTAATGCTTTCCAGTCAGCAATCTCATAATGGGAGGGGTCACGTAATTTTCTGTATTAATAAATGTAGCTGAGTTGAGTCAGTAGTATTCATATGATAACGCATTTGAAAAATCAGATCTGACATACGTATTTTTCCTTGAGGGCTTTTAAAATTACATTTTCGCTGTCTTTTAGGAAAGAAATGCTGAAAATGCTATTGAAGCTCTTAAAGAATATGAACCAGAAATGGGCAAAGTATATCGACAAGACCGAAAAAGCGTACAGAGGATTAAAGCAAGAGACATTGTCCCAGGTGATATTGTAGAAGTGGCAGGTAAGACTCGTTTATGTAGTACATATGTGTATTAGCACATTATTGTAAAATTGTTGTGGGGGCCTTGTCTTAATGATTTGAGGCCCTGGGGGGAGATTTCAAAGATGCCTAAGTATAGCTTCACTTACGAACAATCTTGTGTCTGTTCATCTGTAATTACCTCAAACGGTGCAGTTGCACTGAGGGGATTGTTTTTCAAATTGCCACTTAGTGTGATTGGTAGGTCTAAAAGCAAACCATCTTAATTGGAGTACAGGTTTTAACACTTGTCATGACTCTAAAATTTTATTTTTTGAAGTCTGATTTCAGAGTGTCTTAACTTGTCTGTTTTCTATCACAAAATATTCTTCCTTGCTTTTAGATGTGTTCAGTTTCCTTAGGCTCTAGAATGCAGAGTTTGGGGTTTTTTTTTTTCGTCACACTGTTCTTTATCTAAGGAAAGATAATTTCATCTGAAGGTTTTTCCAACTCTTTAACACGTGTAGTAGCAGTGCCTTTCAACTTCTTTTCACACGTCATCTTCTGTCCTCTTAGCTAGTATGACTGGCATGTGACACCATTGTTTTCTCATATTTCATAATTCTTTATTGCTTCTTTTGCCTATTGCTGCATAGGAGACCACAAATACAGAGATAACTATACAAACTAGACCTTCCTATTTCTCTGGTGTAAGCATTTGAAGTACCAGCCTTAAAAGATTGGACTTCTGCGCCAAGCTTTCTAATAACTTTGACTTGTCCTACAAGGTGTATCTTTATTTGGAAGGAGTGCAAAAATAGAAGTATTGTATGTTTATAGCTAAAACTCCTTCATTTTGGTGATAATGCCATACCAATAACTTTTTTTCTAAACTGGACTTGTCAGTGATTTTAATGTTTCTGATTCTTCCCAGATAAAACTAGGTGGTTCTTGTTAAGTGTCAGGAGTGATTGCATATACATATTTTGTAGGTCATTATCAACTGTTAACTGAGCGATTGTTCCTTTGGGAACAATTTAAGGTGTACATCAAACTTTCTTTACCACTAGTGTCACTTTGCTTTTAGAGGTGGTAGCTGTCTCAAGAGGAGATAAATATATACCTTTAAACTTGACTATCCTCCTATTTTAATTAGCAGGCAGAGAGAGTATGTGCTCCAAATGAAGTTGGTGTTGGCTGTCTGCCCAGCTTTCATTCCTTGAGAAACTTTAACATTTGCTGAGCCCTGTCTCGAGCCTCCGTTTTGTGCATAGGGTGCTTCAGCTACAGCAGCCCTGGCTAGGGTAATTCAGAATGTGAATCTCATGAAGGCTGAAGCTAGCTTCCTCTTAGCATCTGTTGGCAAAGAACAAGTACAAATACAAAGTGCTGATAGCAGAAATAAAGGGTGAATTATGATACCTTGTCACTTACTCTGCTGTTTCAACTCGCTATTGCTGCACTGTACAGTCAAATCTGTGAGTTCTGCAATGAGATTTTGTTTAAGCAGCTGAGGTTTTCTGCATCCTTTCGAGGCAAACAGAACTGTATAAATGACAGATTCTGCAGTAGATAGTCTAGTCCAAGTCTTTATCCTGTTTTTAAATGTCAGCAATAGAATGGTAGTTTTGAAAGCAGTTTATATCATGGGAATACATTGGGGTTGTGGTTTTTGGTACTTTAAAGCAATATTGGTAGAATTGCAAGTTAATAGCTGTGTATTTTGTGCTGGTTTGGGGTATCTCACTAAGGAAAAAAGCTGGATTTTGCTGTTCTACCAGGTGTCTAGAGCACAGAAAATTTTCTGCTTGATTCTTTGCTGTTTCAGAAGAGGTAGAGATTGCATTTTCATCTTATAGAAAAAGACAAAGCTAAATTGTATGTGAAACACCTGGGGGATGTGTGGGCCTTGCTGTATATTGTCAGTATCAATAAAATCAATTACTTGTGCCATCTCTTAAAAGACCTGTGTCTGAAGGAGAGAAATGAATTGGAAGTAAACTGCTGACTAGCATATGTAGAACACTAGGCTGTCTTTAACAAACATAGTATCCTATTTTTCATAGGGTTACTATTGCATTATTTTAAAACCTGCTTGTAGAACAGTGTCTGATAGTCCAACACATGTAGAACTGTCCTTTTTTAAGAAAAAGGACAAACTTAGAAAATAGTATGCTCATGTAGAGAAACAAAAATTACCCAGCTTCTATGACAGTCCTTTAAGATAGGTGGTCTAGCTTGTTGACTGATTGTAGAAGCTCATGCTGGTTGAAATACTCACTTAAACTTGTGGGTCACACAGTCCCAAGCTAGTCTTAAGCCCTCATCGTATTTTTCTTATATTGGCAAATATAATCAACTGCAGCTTCAAGTGAAGGTAGCTAAGTGTAAGCCATGTGGATGTTTGATACAGAAATAAGTGCCTCAGTCTAATATGAACTCTGATACTGAAACAATAAATTCCAACCTGTGGATAGACAATAATGAAATTTTAATTGTAATCAAACTCAGAAAAGCTACCGAGCAAGTAGAGAAGAGCAATACACTATGTACCAGTGTTAGTGTCAAGACCTGTAGGTGAGAGAGACTGTGTGCATGCCTGTGCCTCAAGTGTAAGAGTACTGCGATGGCCTTTGACACGGTGTTTGCAAAAAGATGACCATGTAGGGAAGCGACAGAGCACTTCATACTAGGATACATATCTGGGTATGGAATTCTAGGCAAAGTGCCAATGACATTTGTGTGTCCAGGCAAATATCTTTCAACCGAGTGGCATAAATAACCAGGTGATAGGTTTCTCCCCTATGCTGATACCTAATTTTGAGCGACTTTCTACAGGTCTTCCATTACAAAATAGTTGTATTTAATGCTATAACAGCTTTGTTAATTTGAAGTAGCTGTATGTGGGTCTGACACAGAGAGAACTCTTTGTTGTAGGAATTGGTAGATGGGTATTGCAGTTCAGGGGAAGCGGGGGAGTATATTTGCCTCTTTACATTGCAAGAGTTCCCTGAGAATAAGTGGCATTGAACCATTTCCAAAATCATTTGGTATTTGCAGTAGTTTTGAACCCATTAAAGATCACCTGGTTGGCTTAGCGTAACCTAAAGACAGTGCAATAATGGTTTGTATTATGACTTTTTATTCTGGCTCCTTAAGCTATTTGTAGAGTTTGACTGTATTCATTATACAGACTATTCAGTCTGCCTCATGGCCTTCTAAAATAAAGCTCCTGAAATATACTTTCTTTAATTGATCTGTCAAGAGAGGAAATGGATGCTGGTTTATTTGACTTGAAGTAATAGGGGGAAGGTGCAGGTCTGCATTGTCACCTTGCAGTAAATATGGAGTAACCTGAATTAGATTATCCCTCAAGTGGTAGATAACCTCTTGTCTTACGTTGTCTCTTGGGGATCAGCATCCATGCAGATGCTGCAGAACACTTGATGAGCAATTACTGGTCCTTATGCCTACTAGCTGACAAGTTCAACATAAATGCTACACTAACACTTTGCAGGTGTACTAGCAGACACTGTGGTCCGTATTCGCTCAGAGACTGTGCGGACATGAATTTCTTAACTGTATATGTTAGGAAGACTTTCTTCCATGTCTGCTTAAGCAGAGATGGTGGAAAAGATACTGTACAATCAACAGGAACTCTTCGGGATGAAGTTGGGGTTGCAGGTTTGGGATGTATGCCTCAAATTTGCTTGCAGACCTCTGGCAGACTGTGGTGTATGAGGGTTACTAAGCTGCACTGTTTGTTTCTTGGAATTGATGAACTGAAAAAAATTCAGATGCTGTCCTCAAATGGCTTTTCAGTTTGCCTGTCTTAAAATGGATTATCACGCTGCTAGAATAGCTTAAGTTTATCAGCAGATGCACTCTAAATTTGTAACTAGTGGATATCTTAATAGATTAAAGATGTTCTTTGTTTTAGTTGAGTTATTGTTTGCCTTGGTTAAAGTAACATTTTAAAGAGAAACTTCAAACAGCATGGCCTTAGTTCTTAGAAGTTTTGTGTGAAGCCCAGTCTGACAAGTTGGGATAAACTGGTTGCAAATAATTTATTTTTAAAGCAGCACATTTAGGAACAGAAATTAGCTTTGTTCACTTCCGTTGTATTTTCCTGTCTAAAATGTTCTATTTTAGATACAGCATATCTGACTTTTGGTAATTTAATAAATTAATGTTCATTTGTTACAATCTGTAAGTGACCATACTGGAGTCACAGTAGTTCCTCTCTTCTGTGAAGTGCTGAATGATGGTTTTTATCATCTGTTACTGTATTTGTAAGTACTGAACAGCTTAAAAATGCACACACAGTTCCTAGAAGCTGTTGATTATTGTTAGTGTGTATTCCAGAAGACTTCGTTTTAAGTTTATACCTGGCATAAAGTATGCAAGAACTACTTTCTGAGGCTTTTAATTCTAACTGCAGAGCACTTTAAGACTATTCCTAAAGCATAGATGCCTTATAATTAAGGGAAGATAAATTTTGGGGTGAAGAAGATTGGGAAGGAAGATTCTTAAGGTGAATTACGTCAAACTCCAGTGTGGTTATGAAGAGCTACAGGTTCTCCCTGATAGTATAAGCAACAAACATTGATGTTACAGATGTTACTTTCCTAATAACTAGAACTGATTTTCAGACTCAGTGCTAGAGATGCAGGTTTACTTTTTTGAAAAACTCTTGAGATTGGGGAGGGAAAAACACAATGCAAAGGATTAAGTAAGACTGAGGTCCAGAATGGTGACCTACTGTCTTAAAAGCATACTGCTGAGAGCATCTCTTGATATGGAAAAAAAGTTGACTGCAGCTATTTTTTTCTTACCTAGTGCAAGCTGTCGGGTTTGATTTTTAAAGGTTAAGCATGTGTTTTGCTTTTTCCATAAAGTACTGCTTTTGAGCCAGAAAAGATATGCAAGTAAGATCAGTGGTAATAAATACATGTACGAGTAGTGCATAAATCTGTGGGCTTCAGTGAGCGTTTTGGCTGTCAAACTCTAACACATCAGAGGCTGTTTTGAGATAACTGGACAGTCCAAACTCCATTCCATGCTCCACTGAAGTCTGGAGTTATGTGAGGTTCAAGTCAGGGCACAGCCTAAACTTGTGTCACTTTCAACTCACATTTGACAACTTAGGAAGTGCATCTCCAATTTTTGCCAATTCTTGTAGCATTTTCCTCCAGAGTTGCTAAACTGTTAAGTAAAAATAGTGAAACCAATGCTGTTTAAATTGTTTGAATTCAGAACATACCTAATGTTCTGTGCTCTGATTAGAACCGATACTGCAGTGGGGTTTTATTATAAGCACAAATACTACTGAACAAAAGGCTTGAACATCAACATAATGTTCTGTTAATACTGTATCACCCTGGCAAAGCAAACCTTTTTTTAAGGCTAAAGAAAACCTGCACTTGGAGTTATGCTTCCAGAATTCTGTTTGTTCTTGTGTTACCCAAATGCAGCTTAACTTGGAAATAGGACTTCAGCTTTGGTGTGAAGATGTCGTTTTCTACCTGATCTGGCAAAAGTTTAAGCTTAGCTTACCAGCTTGTTCTTTCTGATACTAGATATTTTTTTAGGCTGATCACAAGACTTTTCAATCTAGAAGACAGTGATATAAATAGATCCACTGTGAAAAGCTAAAGCTAGACAAATTCAGATTGGAAATAAGTGCAGACTTACAGACAGGGTACCTGTCCATTGGCACATTGTATTTAATGTTCTGGTGCCCTCTTCAGAGAGAATGACACTTAGAAGTATGTTTTTACAGAATGAGAAGAAATAAAATAGGAATAAGTCAAGTCTTATGTACTGGCTAATACAGTATATCAGTTTTTTCAATGTAAACCTCAGTTTCGACCTTAAAATACTTTGCTTCCGGGGAGCTAAGCTTTTTCTGTAACTTTAATTTTCATTTATAAGAATGCAATATGTGTAAGTATTTTGTCTGAAGTTTTTTTAACTTCTACCTCTAACAGTTCTTAGGATAATCACACTTCTGCATACCCTGCACAGTAAGCTCTGTGGATATTTTCTGTCTGTCCAGAATGCAGAACAGCATAAGATGGAGAAGCCTATTTCATGAACGCTGCCTAACCTGTAGTTTGCATCCTAAATGCAAAGAATGAATGTATTCAGATGTGGTGTTCTGTCATCTTGGTAGTAAAAGCAAATGCTGGTTTACTAGCATGGTTAAAACTGAATGGACCAGTGCTATCATAATCTTTGTCTTGTTGGAAAATAAATTTATCTTGCTGGTTTGGACTGGAAACTCAGACTCAAAATAAATTTCATAGTCACTCATCTAATTTTGACAATTTGACACTCTTGGCTTTCTATGAAAGTGTAGATAGGCTCAGTAATCTTCCTGTTTTGTAGGGCTTTTGATTTTTGATAGCATTTTATTACACCCTGTACAGGAAGTGTTAAATACCTGTTATTATGGAAGAAAAATTAAGTTTCTCATGGTCTAAGGAAGTCAAACACAATAGGAAGACTAGATTGTATGCATGCAAGGTGGGGGGAGATGCGCTAAGCTAAGCTCATGTTAAGGAAGCTTAATATAAAAAACAATTGTGCTGCAACAGGTATACTTCTAAATAGAAACAGTCCATTCTGTTCAGGTGTAAGTTTTAACTCTTACTGTCCCCCAGCAGAAACGATGCTCAGTGTTGATCAAAGTATGGAGCATCCCATATGTGTTATTTAAGCCTGCTCATTTAAATTCTTAATCCTTATGGTGATTCCCATACTTCATGTAGGAAGTTTCAGTTGCCTCAGTTTATTAGTAAATATTCACACAATGGTGTGTCCTCTAATTTAGAGGATAAGAAACTTATTTTGGGGCAAGGGGAAATGACTGACTCTTCCTAATGAGGTCTTTAGCGTCTTAAAAGTGGTTTAAATAACTGTGCCCGTAATAATATATAATGTTGAAGCAGTTAAAGAACATAGTTGCTAACACTTAATGTTTTTTTGGCAAAAAAACATTTACTTGTTCCATTTTCCTTTTGATGTTAAAAAAACATGCATGGAATATTTTGAATCGGAGATGTTTTAATAGCAGTGTGGTAAGTTACATCTGTTGAATTTGATAGTATTTCTACCCTAGCCTGATGAAATTAGAGCATTCTAATAAAGCAGGAGAAAGACCATAGTGTCTTAAAAATCAAAATACCTGGAATATTTCAACAATGAACCTTAATCTATTCAGACACTTAAAAGGGGGGAAGTATGCAATTTTACACTTTTTTTTTTTTGTACTCTCCTTTTGGTGTCTTATGGAAGTTGTTTTGGGCATGTTTTTACTTGCTTTCAGGAACAGTTTGTGTTCCCGAATTGTTCAACCATATGTTGAAATAGTATCCCAGCTCTTCAGAGCTTGCCTAAAAAAGTCGTACAGAATTGGTTGACAGTGGCAGAATGGTTTAGAGCTGTACTGATAATCTTTATTGCAAAAGTCCAGTTCCACCCCCAACCAGCTGATAGCAGATATAGGTTGACACTAGCTTTGGTTAATGATAAACATAAATAAGAAAGTGTTAGGTACATGTTGTATATGAAGAAGCATTCTGACTTCTACAGGAAAAATTACTTCCGTTTACTGTGATCACTTAGGTGGACTTTTTGCAAACAGATCGCTATCTTTGCTAAGATGATGAATTGTTCCTGTAACACTTAAATTAACATAAAAAGGAAGCAAAACTTTTTTCACTTTTTATAATGTACTTGTCTGTAAACCTCCTTAGCAAGTCTTCAGTTGTGGGAGGGATCAGAGGCAGTTAACAGACCTGATAACGGTGTTCAAAGTACGCATTTAAAGCAGTAGCTTTTTATTTTGAGGACTTTTGTATATCATAGTGGCTTTTTGGGGGTAAAGTTAATATTGCTTCCTGAGCCTGCTGTCACCAACAATTTTGATTAGATGATGTGGAATATTGTTCAAGACTTGAAAGATACGTATGATCCTGTTGTAGTCTAAGTTCTTTGTTGATACCCAGATGTAGCTGAAAATATAACAGGGACTGAAATCTACACAGCTTTAATAGTTTATTTTCCCTCGAGCTTCATTGCTTGTAGAACATGTGCCCCGTCACTTCTGCCCATCTTCCTGGGCTGCTTAAATCACCGGCTGATCTAGTGTACAACATGCTAGTAGTGCATTTTGGGTGTAGCAGTCTCTTCAGTGAGTGTCTCAAGCTGTATTCTGACAGAATTCTTAAGATAAATGTTGAGTATTACTGCTGTCTTGGCAACTGGTAAAGTAAAAGGGATATCAGTGCTCAAATGAAGTATCTAGATAATAAGTTGATCGTCTCAGTCCAGGACTTGGTCACAGCCATGTATTAAATTGGGAATAACATAGCTTAATATATTCTATATTTGAAGTCGATTTGGAAACTTGAATCATCTTCTCTTTCAAGGTAACTTTGCAAATTGAATAGGGCAGTCTGTATGCTGGGTTGTCCTTTGAAGGCTTTAGTTCATGGGGAACTGCAATCATTTCTGCAAATGCACACCTGTATTACTGGATGTGCTCTGATAAGTAGGGTTGAACTGATCTATGTAAATGACTGTACATAGAGAGTGGAAGTTGACCTATAACATTGCCACAACATTGGGAGGAGTAAGATAAAATGTGGGGAGCTTTGAACTTGAGAAGAAAGGCTAGAGTGTTAGGTATAATGGGTGGGAATCTTGGCAAGATAACATTGCTAGTGCCTTATAGGTAGCTGAAGAACCCAGTATTTTCAGATACTAACTTCTCGGTATTTTCAGTGAAGGCATATGGCTTGTTTAAAACAATTTACTTTAAATTTAATATCGCAACTAAATGCCACTCCAGTTTCTGTCAAGGAGTGGAAACTGTAAATTGTCTGCTTTGGTATAGACTCAGGCACAGTTAAATAAAATGGAAATTTTTTTTTTTACCCACTTACAGGGGCCAGGGTGTTTTTAAATAGATTATTGTGTGCTGAAGTTCAGTGTTAAAATTCTAAAATAGTAATCTGTGCATGAATAAAAGGATTCTATGAATAAAGCTGTAATGATTTGAACCAAATCCTGCTCTCGCTCTTCCAAGAAGCAGTCAATTTTATAGTTAGAAGGGCTGTTTTAATCAGTAGTTAAGTATTTGGCTGAATGATGCTTTAAGAACATGTATCTGGGCAGTTTTGAAAGCAGCTTATTTGATTTCTTCAGAGCTGTTGTAGAAATCAAGTGACTATTTAAGACTAAAAACTTGGTTAAAACAATGGATGAAAATGCAGAAATGTCATGATGAAAAGTCGAAGCAACTGACATGTTATTTTAGTCTTAAAACTGTGGGATTATATCCATTTAGACTGTAGTAGCTCTGTACTGAGAAATGCAAATACCTATTCACCTTTGAATTTCTTGTATTTCAAGCCTTGGGTGATGCTTTTACTGGTTCTGTGGACTGAAATGTAATTTAATTTAAAAAGCCCCCCAAAAAGCAACAAAAAACCCCAGTTTCTGTCCTGTGTTGAAGTATATGGAAGAAAAGCCTTCTTGTAGATGAGATCACTAGACTGCTCGCTAGAAATTTCCTGTGGGTTCCTACCTCACAGGATGATTTCCTATCTAGGTTCCTCCCTATCATAGGATGATTTCCTATCTATATTCAGTTTCAGTTATGCTCATGAAAGTATATTCAAGACTATAAATGACTTAGTGTCCTAGCTGTTGTTTTGCAAAGAACTGCTTAAAATAGCTCTGTAATTGACCCTGATGTACAGCTTTCCTGCCTATTGGAAATGCCTTGAATATTTTACTGCAGCCTTCTCAAACTGAGATGGTGAGCGAATAATATGTCTTATCTCAAATTGTTGAGATAAACTTAGAAAGCTGCAGTATCATAATAAATTTAACACTTCAGTTCTGGTGATTTGGGAAATTCATAAGGATAGTAGTAGTTTTCATGAAAATACTGATGCTTGAATATCAACTCTACTAGAGCAGGGGTCTCTCCTAGTACTTTATATCTTGTGAATATTGTGTTTGAGTTTGAGTAACTTAGCTGTTCAGAAGTAGGTTGGAAAATGGTAAACTTTGCCATATGTTCTGTCCGGTTACTTGAACGTTTTAAGATTTTCTTTTTTTTAATAGTGTCTTTTTTTTGTTAAGGAGTGATTAAGCCTGAGTTGTCAAATGTGGTAATGTATTTGAGTTGGCTGCCGTTTTCCAGCTGCTTTAAGTACTTTGAAAATATTTATGCAGATTGACAGGCGTTATACCACATTGCACTGAGGTATTAGCCTGTTGTTCAGTGATATCTGAAAACCAGCTGCTATTATATGTCTGCATATAAACCTCCTCATGACATCAGGAGAGCATATTGAATAGTTTTGCCATTTTTGGCCTAGGTCGCTGTTTGTCTAATGCTATTTTCTCTTGCTGCTCAAGGGCATTGTGGCTTAAATTAGTTTTCACATGCTGTAATGATACAAAATGGGAATTTGTGGCTGTTTATTGGATCCCTTCCTATACATATGCTTATAAAAACACACTTCTAAGACTACAAGCAAAACTACACAATCTTTTCCCGGTTTTAATGGTTGGGGTTTCTTTGACCTTACAAAAAGTCACGTGGTACAACTTTACTTGATGTTTGAAGTAGTGCTTAGTTCTCCTCTTCAGCATTTTGTTCCATAGTTCTCCTGTGTGAGTGGTTGTATGTTCTAAGGCTGTAACACCACTGTGGAGTTTTTCATGGTACTATTTGTTAATGTGCATTATTGCTGGTAGTTGCATAAGCCGTTCCTGCAGGAATTGCAGCTTGTTTTAATTTTACTGCAGGGACACAAGAGTCCGTCTACTGAGAAGATCGGCTCTTTTTAGCTAGTTATTCTCCCTTCTTTGTTTCTTTGTGTTATGTTATAATAAAAAGGAAGCTGACGCATGGATGCTTGCAGTGTTAAATTACATTAGGAATAAGTTGGATATGCATTCATTAGCAGTATTGACATGCAGAATGTAGAAAACCCCCCCCATGAGAGTCGGAAATGTGACTCTCATTAATATGCTTTAGCAAGTTAATTTGCATGCAGCCATTTATTTGCAGTGGTCACAGAATGGTGGAGCTTTAGTTCTTTTCTTAAAAACTAAGAAAAGCTAGACGAGAGAAAGTAGCAAGGCAGAAGAATTAATTCTGGGATGATAGAGATGCTGAAGCTAAGCCGGCCACGCAGCTCTGGCAACTGACTTCATTACTCTCTGCCATCTTTAGGAGTGTGCTGTTGGCTTCTTGTATTGGCTGCTGCCTTGGTGTCTCAAACAGTTGCTAGTGGAGGCTTGCTTTGTGGGTCAGGGGTTTTTGTTTTTCTCCAGTGTTGTCTTCTGCAAAGTAGAAATAGATATGACAAGATAAACACTGCATAGAGTTCTGTGGAAAATTTTAGCTGGTGTATGGATTGTGGTGTATTTTTAATAGAGTTGCATTACTGAAAAACAAAGCTACTGTGTGATCTGAAATTAACTTCCAACTCTGAAACATCTGGCAGTATTCGAAGTGTAACATTAAAAGAGCAAATTTGCAGAAGCATTTTATTCTCACAATTGGTGCCAAAGAAAAGGAAAGTACAACTTCTTTTAGTTTCTAACTAAATAAATGTGGATAACATTCTGATCATTGGAGAGCAGAAGACTGACTTTGGGCATAGAGAAAACAACCAGAAGACTTTCCAGGACAGTTGTTCTGAAAAGGAAACTTGATTCACCTTAGCTGAGGGTTTCGGTTGTTTATAAATACGTATTCTGAAATTGATATCTTTCTCTTGGGAATGTTTTCCCTTTGCTGTCAAGTGGTAGTCATGTGATTAAAACAACAATCTGTTGATTTACAACTTCTTTCTTTGAGGTTAGGCAGGGGTAGAGATCTTGAAGGCAAATCTAAATCGCTGAAATATATTGGATACTCAGAAAATTGGAATATAGCAAAGCACAAAAGCAGTAATAAGCAGTTAGTAATCTTAGACATCCGAACAGTTGCTGGAAAATTGTTTTCCTGGCTGATAGAAGTACTAGTATGCTTGGTTAGAATTTTGTTATTTGAGAGATTTCTAACTTTGTCTTGTTCATTTCTTTGTAGTTGGAGACAAGGTTCCTGCTGATATAAGAATTACTTCTATCAAATCTACAACTCTAAGGGTAGACCAGTCAATTCTCACAGGTACAATTTCTGTGGATTTTGGATAATCATGTGCATGATTGAAAGTGCCATTTCACCGTTTGTTTAGAATAATCCATTAGAAACAAGCCTATCAAGTACTACGTTGCATTCAAGTGTGGTAAATTTCTGATCTAGTAACTTAACTCTTAGAGTGGCTGAATGCGTTGCTTCATAATTGGCTTTACACATTCACTTCAGTGGGATGAACATTCTTACTGTGACTTGTGATGCTTTTTTGGTCTTTCTTTCCCATCTTCCCCTCTCCCCTGCCAAGAGACACACACTAGTAACTTGTGAGAAACTAAAATAAAAAATTAAGAATTTCTGTTCTAGTTTAGGCAGTCTTCTAGGTTTGAACATCTTGTTGCTGCTCAAATATGAAAGTGTGGAAATCTTACTGTCTTCTGTAAAGGTTATCCATTTTCTCTCACAAGAGAGAATAATTTTTTTAAATACAGGCAGCTTTTAAACTGCTGCTACTAAAGACTCGGTATACTAAAGTCTTACTTGCTGAAATTCTGTGCATGCACATTCATGTGTTTTCTGGTACTGGCTCTCAAGTGCAGGAGCTATATTTAGAGCACTTCACAGATTTGAAAACAAAACAAGGTAGCAGTACTTCTGAATATAGGAAAGAAGCTAGGAATCAACCAAGCATGCTATAACATTTTTCTCTCAGCTGGAACATGACAACCTGTCTGCCTGTTTTGGTAGCATAGATTAATGTTAACTAGCCCTGAATTTTAAAATGGTAAAGTATTCATAAGAAAGCTATATTTGATTCTCAAATCTGTCTTGAAACAGGTCCCAAAGTTTCTTGGTACAGATCGTGAATAGCACGGAACTGATCAAGCTTACTTATTTAGAATAAGAAAATGTAGGCACTCCATGTTCTGATACTTAACAAAGCGTTAAAAAGTAGGAAGCTTTGGCTTTCTTGAGCTATAAAAACTAGTGTGCTCTTAGCTTCAGTCACTGAGCTACCACCTTGTGAAATCGGATGTAGTAATTAACATCTCTTTTTATGGAAAAGAAACTTCTCAATACTTGTGTGATGTTTATAGAAATTGATATATTTAAGGTTTTTATGGAAGAGTTCTCTGAAGACTTCCAGCTAAAGGAGTTAACTAACAGATGGCTGCATGACACAGTTTTTTTTTTTTTTAAGGTCTGCCAGTATAACTGTGATGTATACCATCACAGATGTATAACTGGTAGTGTCTAATTATTTAAATGAGAACATACCTCTTACAGTGCATAGAGAACAGAAATGCTTGTTACTGTATGAGAAGCACACAAAATATCTAATTCATGCAGTAGATTTGCTACGTGAACAGGAGGAGTGGAGTACCAGCTGCTTATTTGACCACTTTCCATGTTCCTTAAGAGACATGGTGTATGCTTCATTAAATCTTAACTATATAAAATGTTTACTTAAATCCTTTCCTATTTTCATTAAAAGCCAGTCATTCAATTTTTCAGTCAGCTGAAATATTTCCTGTTTCACTTAAGCAGTTAAAATCATTTGAGGAAAGAAGTTGACATCTTAAAAAATTTTAGGACTGAGGATTATTACTTCAGTTCCTTACAGGACTCAAGATGATACATGTATAATCTCCTCTTAAGTCTATTATCTTTGTTTTAGGTGAATCTGTGTCTGTTATTAAGCACACTGACCCTGTGCCTGATCCTCGTGCTGTAAACCAAGACAAGAAGAACATGCTTTTTTCTGTAAGTTATTTGTTTTGAAATTTTCAAAACTTTTTATAAAATAATACTGAAGCTGGTAAACAAAAATGTTCAGAACTTCAGGACTTCACCTAAAAGCTCTGTGACTTTGCTGTATTCTTTACATGCGTCTGTATGCGTGTCTCCATGTACATCAAACTCTATGAATTTTAAAAATTAGAAGTAACTTTTAATAAGCTGTCCTCAGGGAAGATGCTTGTTGAAACCAGTTTATATGAGGGAACTGATTTTTGTCCTTCACAAGAAAGTCTTGAGCACATGCACTTTTAAAATGCTTCTATGCTACTTTTCTAAGTAATACTTCTTAAGACTGATAAGAGTGCCCACACAAATTGTGGTATTGTGTGGCTAAAATTGAGAACTAGCTTTCTATATAGGAATTAAATTTTTTATTCAAATTTGTTTAAAGGAAGCATTGAATGCCTTTCAGATAACAAAATAACCATTCTCGTACTGCTAGTAGGCTCCCTGTAGAAAACCTAACCGTTCTTTCTCATGTTAAGTATGTTCACACAGGGTGTCCCACAGAACACATCTACTACTCATAGTAAATAACATTAAATCTGGCAAAATACAATCCTAATAAAAAAAGAAAGGAAAAAACACACTTAAGATTCTAGTTGAAAGACACACTGCTTACTCAGCAGCTGAATTTGCCTACGCTGCTTATAAGAGATCAATACTCATTCATTTTGAGCCTGTTCTGTAAGCAGAAATTGTGTGCTGGAGTATTCTCTTACAGATACCAGGGGAATGTCATTCTCTTCATCTTCACCTTTTTACATATCCTAGCTGAAACACAGTCTGGACTTGTATAAGGTGTTTTTTTTTTAAATAAAAAAAGCCACAACAAAAACCACCACCAAAACCTGTATACAGATTGACTACAAGTTTTCTCTTCCCTTTTTTCTTTATTTACATTAGGGTACTAATATTGCTGCTGGTAAAGCTATGGGAGTGGTTATTGCAACAGGAGTAAACACTGAAATTGGCAAAATTCGTGATGAGATGGTGGCTACTGAACAAGAAAGAACCCCACTCCAACAGAAACTGGATGAGTTTGGAGAGCAGCTGTCTAAAGTCATCTCGCTTATCTGCATCGCTGTTTGGATAATAAACATTGGTCACTTCAATGATCCAGTTCATGGTGGCTCCTGGATTCGAGGTGCCATCTATTACTTTAAAATTGCTGTTGCTCTTGCTGTGGCTGCTATTCCTGAGGGTCTGCCTGCTGTCATTACTACCTGCTTGGCTCTTGGAACCCGGAGAATGGCCAAGAAGAACGCTATTGTTAGAAGTCTTCCCTCTGTGGAAACCTTGGGTTGTACCTCAGTTATTTGTTCTGACAAGACCGGTACTCTGACCACAAATCAGATGTCCGTCTGCAGGGTATGTTGAACTAGCTTCTTCCACTTTTCTTTTTCTCCTCAGCCACTCTGAATAGTCAGCATTACTTGAATTCTTTGATCGCGAGTCTTTTTGGTTCTCATATCATCAAAATCTTGCTTTATTTTCCTAAGATAAGCTTCCACTTTTAATTCAGTTTTCCACTGTGTAGTGTTTAAGGCGTTTATCTCTTCCCTTATTTAGTCATGGCCAAAAATAGCTGTACCCGCACTTGATGGAAGAGTTGTTTGCAAGCAGCTTTTCCATTGACTTTTCTGTAAGCCATTCAGTTGACTGGTAATTATTTAGTGTGATTTATCCCCTGTTTCGGAAAGGTAGGATAGTTACACTGTAGAAGCAGCATGTGTGTAAGTATAAAACAGCTATGTCTTTAATTTAGCAAGATGGCAATGGCGGAGAAACTTAGCAGCGAGAAAAAGGTGGAAGATTTACTACAGTAACTTGATAGTCTAAGGTATTTTCACTATCAAGTAGTTCCACCTTTATTTGCTTATCTTATCTTCAGTAGCTCCTATTGGTCTGATGTAGATCGCTGTAGTGTTTTCAGTGTGCAATATTGTATGACTACTCTGGCATCTTGGAGGTGCAGTTGACCCTGTCACCAGCATTGCCAGGGTCATCTTCAATGTATGGCATATTTTTAGGTAAGCATAAATTACATTTTTAGGTAAGCGTAAGTTATGTGCCCCTTCTCCCTTCCCCTCCACCCCCACCCCCACCCCCATTCTTTCTAGTGTTGATTAATTTGGGACTTCTACAGCTAGTCACTTCACGTGACGCATGTTCAGTTGCCAGTTCTCTGTGCTTCCCATATACTTGATATTCTGCGTAGGAATTTTATGGAGAAAACATCAAGTTCTTCTGCTTCATAATTGTAGATGTTCAGTGGCATAGCAACTCTGACATCAAATGTTCAGAGTCACTACATTGGGTTATAATTCCAAATGTGTAAATGTTGAGCACTACACACCAGTATTTTTTGGCAAAAGCTTGTAAGCCTTAAGCAATTCCATTCTCATGTGATTGATGGCTTTTCCTTTTTAATTGGTGGTTGACTTGTTCTACTTCCTTAAGTATTGTAGTATTTATACCTAAGAGACACAAAGCAGCTGCTCATCAGTATTCCAGAGGAGGTTACTTGCAGTAGAGTTGCATAACTGCCCTAGTCTTTGCAGGGGTTTTTCATCATGCAGATGCCAAGAGCAGAAGGCTTTCTGGTTAACTCATCATTTAAGTTGTGTTTATTTTAAAGCTCAAAATGCTCTACTCCTTGCATCTGGAGGGCTAAATGTTTTCGATCTTGTGCAGTACAACTTGCTTGGTTTCTTGTTAACCTCTGACAGCTACAGAATAACCTTAATTGCAAGATTTTGCAACGCAGCAAAATCATAATACCTGTAAACAATATGCTTATTCTTGGTTTCACTCTAAGCAGAGAGATTGCTTAGCTTTTTAAGAAATCTGGTTTACAGCAGTAATTCCAGTTGTAGTTTTAGTTTTTGTGTTAAGTGGTAACTCCTGAGTGCCCATCAGAAATGCTACTGCTTTAGGACAAGATTTGAGGGGCTGTTTTAATGTTTTTCTGTGATATCTGCCTCTGAGAAAGCACTTACTCTGCTTTGTGGGCTTTTAATTTGTCAGCTTGTCTAGCTTTTTGATTTTTTTAAAATCACTTTGCAGATTATAGGGTCTCCAGACATTGATGCAGATCATTGCGTAACACCTAATTATTAGGCCGTATTTTGTGAAGATGCTTTCCTAAAACATAAGGCAGGACAATGAGGGGAAGTTAAGACATTGCTAAAATGTGGTATGGCAAAACAGCTTACACTAACCAATGAGTAACAAGTTCCATTAAGATACACTATAAATCAGTGAGAAATTATTTTCCTCTCTACTAAGTGCTCCAGCAAGTCATGATAAGAGCATGACAGCTTCAGGCACTACATTTTTTTTTATCTCCATCTTCCCAGATTTGGTTCTGCCTGCAGCTCTCCTAGAAAGGAGACAGAAACAAAGGAAATGCTGAGATGCAGGTGTCTTACGGGGTACTGCATCCTTCAAGTTGGTGTCTTTATTTGAAAACAACATTTCAGCCTGTGCTAGAAGGCGCTTGAGCTATCTGAATGTTTTTAAGACCAGCGTACTGGATGGCAAAGTGACTTATAACTAGAAAACCAGGACAGGAAACACTTTAACTTAGTGGCTGTTACTAAGGGAAACTGGCCATAGTCTGGCTCTTGCTTAAAACCTCACCTCTTAGATCTAGAATATTCTCCTATTTGTAGGTGCTTTTATTTTTACTTTGGGAAGAATTGTCAGTTTCCAAGCTGCCCTGTACTGCTTTTGATTGGAACTGCTGTTTGAAACGTATACATGAGAATTAATTTACAAGTCTGAAGCCTAGGAAGAGCTTGGGTATAGTCAGGATTGTCAAGTGGATGTGTGAGTAGTCTTCACAGCTGAAGTGTGCATAGTTTATGTATTTGTCAACTCTTTGATGTACTTGTGCCACAATTCAATTTTCAAATGAGATCTGTTAAACAGAAGTGCTGTTTTCTGTACTTCATGCTTCAGTATAGAGAGCTGTTCAAACGTATATGGGATCAAAGTTCAGAGTATTGTATCTGGTTTTGTCTAGTTTGTTTATTCAACCTGAACTTGCTTTCTGTACCTGCTTGCTTAAGGCCTGTTTCAATCTCTTGCATTAATTATTGTTCAAAGGTAGTAACACTTCTAACTCTAATTTCAGATGTTTGTCCTGGACAGAGTAGAAGGAGATAGCTGTTCTCTGAATGAATTTACTGTAACTGGTTCAACATATGCTCCCATGGGAGAAGTGTAAGTGTTCTGTTGAAGTTAACATTTGTCTGTTTATACATTGACTATTACTTCAGGCTTGAAAAGTGATGCATATGATATTCGATAGTGTTTGTTAATAAATGAAAGCTCAACCAGTGAGAATGTGAACTGAAGGGTTAGGGGGAAAGTAATTACCAGTCAAAGGAAGTTAAATTCTAGAAAAAGAAACCGTCATGAAAGTAACTT
Organism: Pelecanus crispus; assembly: GCF_030463565.1. Classification (NCBI taxonomy): domain Eukaryota; kingdom Metazoa; phylum Chordata; class Aves; order Pelecaniformes; family Pelecanidae; genus Pelecanus; species Pelecanus crispus. The sequence continues at coordinate 32,569,845 of NC_134653.1, forward strand.
AATAGAGTGTCCAATACTGTAGTGTTCCTTTGATAATCTAAAAATAAATTGGGGGTAGGTTGAGAGGATTTATTTTACTGACATCTTACTGGACTAAGATTAGCTATCCCAATGCTTCAAAATGAGGTTTACTTTTTTATTTTTAAAAAACTGCTTAAATCTGAAGAGATGAGCCTCTGTTAATGTGTGAACTCAATGTTTCCAATTGCCCTGCCTCAGAAGGTAGGAGATTTTTTTCTAAAGCATCTTATGAATGTGTTGGAGTTAATTCTTAAATTCCTGTCCCCTACCCTCAGTAGTTTACTGGACTTGGTATATCTGTACTTGAATAGATGTGTGTGTTTGCCTCAGCCTTTGGTATTTGAGCTGGTGTTAAACCTGCTTCCTTAGGAAAGGAAAGATATGTTTGCTTTACTCTTTATCAGCTGTAAGTCTCTTACTAGTGGGATAGGTGGTTCATCCTGACAACTCTAGGAATTTTTAGGGTTCTGCTTTCAAAAGGAGAGCCGCCTCTTACTGGATTGTTACAGCTCCTTTTACTTGGCCAGTCTTTCATGTGTTTTTAATCTTATCACTTCAGTTTTACTTGCAGAATAGAATTCTACTATGTATGAAGTAGAATTGAGATTCAGCTATTGTAAACATCTCAACCTTGTGGAGTTTCACATGCATGCCTCTGACTCCATGCAATCTTCACTGATCTCTGTTTAATTTTCATAGCAGTTAAGACGATAGTGTTCTCAGCAGCTGGAAATCTTAATTCCCCAATTCTCTTTTGTTTCAAAACTAATTGCTGTCAAAAGCTTATGCGTTCATTTCAGGAGATGGCATTTACTTAGGCAAGGTGACATTCTAGATCTTGTACAGCATCCAGCTATTATGCTTTAGCTGGTCTCACAACAGCTCTAGATAAAGAAAATAATAAAATATAGTGTGGTGACAGATGTAGAGTATAATAAGACAGTCATCAATGTATGTTAATGTTCTATTTTTGCTTGCTGAGATGAGGAAATGTGAATAAGCATGTTAATCGCACTGCATTCACGTACATAAAGAACATTCTGTGAAAGGGAAATTACCACAGAAGGGCTGTTACTGGAGCACAAGGAAACAAATAGCTACATTCTCAAACCTTTAGGGCTGATTTATTTCTGCATTTATGGACAGCTTTTCTTAAAATTGGTGACTTTAAAGTAAGGTGACTGGCTTCACCTTGGATTGCAAACTGTCACTGAAAATGAAGTTTGGTGGAGACCTTAAAGAGGCAGCCTAGTCCACTGCACTGCCCCAAAGCAGGACCTGCTCTAGATAGGAACAGTTCCTGACAGATGTTTCCTTGTTGTACTTAATTTCAGATACTGTTGTCTTCCACAGCTGTATAGGCAGCCTACTCTTGCATAACCGTTAAGCATTTTTGCAATAAATCAGTGATTTTTTTTTCCACTTACTTTTAAAGTATTTGGTACGTAACTTTCCCCTCAGATGCATTCAGAATATAAAATTACAAATATTTCTTACTGAAAAACTAGAATTTCATACTGACTGATTTCCCAGGGATGTTATGAGATTGTCAGACAGTTTGAAGTAGTTTTGTTGGGTCTCAGCACATGCAATGTGCATGCTTACTTGCAAACTGAGAACATAAAACTAACAATAATTGAGAGCTGTGGCAAAAGCTAGCAGATTGCATTTGACCTTCAAATGAGTTCATCTTTAGCTAATCGAAAAGCCTGAAGTTTTAAGGAGAAGGAGGGGGAGGACGGATGGACCCAAAACCACCCCAAAACTTTTGTCTGGAACTGACCCCAGCAACTTAGAGTACATGTGTACTTGCCATTCTTCAGAAATTCTTGATAAGGAACACACAGGCAAGGAAGGGAAAAAAAACCCAAACCCTGGTATAACAAGTTATGGATATTTAAGTATGCTAGTTTTCTTCAAGTTCAGAACAGGTGAAAACAGGAAGCATTAGCTCTGTCTGTCACCTTGTTTATCACAACTGAGTTTGAAGAGTTGAGAGTTTAAAGCTGCTGCTTATGGCTGTAGAATTATATGCAAAATAAAAACATACTTGTTTTTTTAAGATGCATTTTGTTTACATGCTGTGTTACACAACACTGGAATTTGTTTGTTCAGTCTGTTGTAGTACTGCAAAAGCTTGCATAATCAGAGATGTCATAGTCTATGTTATGAATTCTTATGGGGTAGTGATCCATGGCTTTCTACCACCAGACCTTTTTTCCGCACCCCTCCTTGAGAGCTTTAATGAAAGATGTTCTGTATGAGTTGCGTCTTGCTAATTTGGGGGCGGGGGGAATAACAGTATTGAATGCTGTCTTGGTTTTTATGCTTACTCTAGAAGTATGCTAATGTTCCAGAGAATGAATTCATTTACTAACTATTTCCAAATGTGCAAGCAAAGAAGTTGCTTCTTATTTGTGTTGTCTAAATGGTGCATTACTTTAGGAAAATGTGCCTTCCTTCTTCCTAGACTTCATTAAGTGTATATGACTACTAGAAAAGAGTATTTCTTTTCTAGTGGCATTTGTATTGTGAAATGACTTAGCTTTTCATTGGTTTAGGAGGTTCACATATAGTACAGCTTAATTTTTTTTTTTAAATTAAGAGGCCAAATCTGCTTTTATGACTGCCCAGTGCATACATTTCATGCATGGCAGTAAATCTGCAGAATATGCAGTGAGACTAAGGAAGCTAAGCTCCTAAATATCCTTCTCCTACTTGGAACTCCTCTCCAAGTCCTGCACATACTCTAATACTGCTTTCATATGCTTCTTCACTGAGCTCTTCTCTTCTACACTGCTGTGTGACTGTCACTGGAGGAAATAAGGTTTTGTAGTTCAGGTAGGGATTTCATTGGTAACCATTTCATTCTGTTCACTACTGTTTGATCTAAACTTCAGAACTCACCTTTATCAAACCTGCTCTTCTTGACAATTTCTGGTTCTGTAGTTCCAAGTCCATAACTAATAAGCATTGTACTAAATGGAAATACAGTAAAAGGATTAAAGAAGGGAAAAAGGTGAGGTGCTAATACTAAATAACTAACTTCAATCTCCCCCTTTTCTTCCTTTGCAAAGGCATAAAGATGACAAACTTATTAAATGTAGCCAGTATGATGGCCTTGTGGAACTTGCAACGATCTGTGCGCTCTGTAATGATTCCTCTTTGGATTACAATGAAGTAAGTACATATCCTAGAACAGAGGAGAGTGTGAGAATGAGGATAAATGTTTGTTCTCATCTGTCTGTGTAATACCTCTCAGTGGTAAATCCCCTTCTAGTCAAGGGGGAATGTATTTAGGTCCTCTTAAGTATTAATTCTGGGAATGGCTTCTTGTTGAACACTGAGAAAAGTAAAGCCAGGCAGCAAGTGTAATCTGGAACTTGGAGATCTCTCGGTGTGTGGAATGCACTGCTAGTTTCTTGGCTTTGTCTTGCCTCCTTAAGGTTGCTACATCTTGCAATGACTTAAATGCTTGGATAAAGTACTGACATCCTTCTGTGCTGCTCTTGAGGGTAAAGGCTTGAAATTTCCTACCAATCATACTCTTCAGAGTTGCTTTTTAAAAACAGTTTTGCTTGTTTCATAAGCCATAGTAAGTCTTGTTAAGCACTTCTTCCATTGTGAAACTTTTGTTTCTAGTAGGTTCTAGGTGTGGTTTGAAGTAAACTCCTGTGTTTTTGTTTGCTTTGTGTTAACTAAAGGCTAAGGGAGTATACGAAAAAGTTGGTGAAGCCACAGAAACGGCGCTTACCTGTCTGGTTGAAAAGATGAATGTATTTGATACGGACTTAAAAGGACTTTCTAGAATTGAACGTGCAAATGCTTGCAACTCGGTCAGTACTCTTTTACCTGGAATTCATTGGGGAGTCAGTTTTGTAGTATGTATTATCTAAATGCATTTTTATGCTATTGTTTTTTTTTTTTATAAGGTGATAAAACAACTCATGAAGAAAGAATTCACTCTGGAATTCTCAAGAGACAGAAAGTCTATGTCTGTCTATTGTACACCAAACAAACCAAGCCGCACATCCATGAGTAAGATGTTTGTTAAGGTCAGTTCCTCACTTGAGAAAGTGTAATTATGGAATGGCTGCAAAGGTAGCACAATGCTTAAAAATTACGGCACAGCTAACTGCAGCTTGAAGATGAAAGAAGGACTCTAATTTGAGCAAATGTTGTAATGGAAGGGGATTTATTAAGCTAAACTACTTTTTTTTTTTGCCTCTGCAGGGTGCTCCTGAAGGTGTAATTGACAGATGTACGCATGTCCGTGTTGGAAATGCTAAAATACCATTAACCTCAGGAATTAAGCAGAAAATAATGTCTGTCATTAGAGAATGGGGAACTGGTAGAGACACATTACGTTGCTTGGCTCTGGCGACCCATGACAATCCACCCAGAAAAGAGGAAATGAATCTTGAGGACTCCTCAAATTTCATTAACTATGAGGTAAGTTTAGTAAAATGTCCTTTAACACTTCTCTGTTTCCCAAACTGGAGAATGGTGACTCCTTATGTTTGATTCTTGCTTGAGGAAGTTATGTCTGGAATTTTCTCTTTCTGGGTATTTTTGATGTCAGACACAATAGTTAGCCACATGTGTGGAGAGAATGCTCACTTTAAGAAGAGACTATATGTGTCTTTGAAGAAGCTGTGTTCTTCATGGCTGGTATACATGTTGCTGCTTGGCTAAAAGTGTAAGAAGAAATCAGTTAAACATCTGTCTGCAAATTGTATTATTTTACACATATGCATAAGGTCCTCAGGATCATAACACCTTAAACTGTTCTCAGAGACTGACTCCAAAAAGTAGTCCAAAAATTGCATTGTGGTTTCAGCTTTAATGGTTTTAGCTTTTACGTTGCTCAACCGCAAGACCTCTTTGGGGATTTGGTGATGAAACATACCTGCCATTTTGTGCTCTGAGGGTCGAGTTCACTTCCCTTCCTTCACACTGTCAGCTGCAAAAGCTCTGTCCATGATTATCATCTTAGCTACTCTGTAGTTCTTCAGTGAAATCTGGATCTAGGATTTAGAGGCAGGGAAATGACAAAAGTTGTGTGAGTTTTTGGCTTGTGCACTGTGCTCCTGGCACTGATTATGAAAGACTGCTTGCAGGTTGAATTTGAAAGGCTGACAACTAGAGCACATCTTAACTAATAAAACAAGTGCTTTTGAAGCCAGATATGTTTGGAAAGGTGGGGTCCCATTTCAGAGTGTGGTCGTGCTCTGGGAATTAATTGTGTCTTCCCATATGCTCATCATGTAGATGGTACCACGTAGCACTGTGGTTCCAAAAGTATTAAAAATTCTCATTTACCTCCTCTTACTTGTTCATGTGTGTGTAGATTTGTGACCGTTCGGTTCTTCTCTAGCTGTCTGAATTCAGTATCAGAACTAAAGTGCTGTGAAGACTTCATATGGTGAAACAGATAAACCTCTGAAGTAACCCTTTCAGGAAAAAAAAACTGATGTAAGAGCAAGTATATCGTGCATAATACAATGATTTTGACCAAATGGCAGGATGACATAGGCCTCAGTGTCTTAATTGCTCAATGTAGGAACCACAAAATATTGTGAAAAAAGAGTAAGAACAAATGTCACTATGCTGAGGGATATTTAGCGTGCAAGCAAAACGATTGTTTTGCTGATGTCAGGCGAGAAGTCTACAGGATCTTGCACTAACTTGGTGCTGTATTGTTTTAGACCAACTTGACCTTTGTCGGCTGTGTGGGTATGCTGGATCCCCCAAGAATTGAAGTAGCTTCATCTATAAAGTTGTGCAAACAAGCTGGCATTAGAGTTATTATGATTACTGGGGATAATAAAGGCACAGCAGTAGCTATTTGCCGTCGCATCGGTATCTTTGTGGAAGATGAAGATGTTTCTACAAAAGCCTTTACTGGTCGTGAATTTGACGAACTCTCACTCGCTGCCCAGAGAGATGCTTGCCACCATGCCCGTTGCTTTGCTCGTGTAGAGCCTTCCCACAAATCTAAAATTGTTGAGTTTCTTCAGTCTTTTGATGAGATTACGGCTATGGTGAGTAATTGAACTTTTACTTGGTTTGAAAGGCAGATGCTGTGTTTAAACCCAAATTATGCCTTGTCAGACTAATGCCTCGGTCTGGAAAACACTTCCATGTTTTCCTGAACTCAAGGCCTCAGAATAGTTCTGCACTGAAGTGATTTTTAAAGATCCAGCCACACCCAGTGCAAAATTCCTTTCTAGTCCTATATGTAAGTGCCCACCTTATTTTTTTTTTTTTCCCAACTTTAAATTCTTGTTTTAGACTGGTGATGGTGTCAATGATGCCCCTGCATTGAAGAAAGCAGAAATTGGAATTGCTATGGGTTCTGGTACAGCAGTGGCTAAAACTGCTTCTGAAATGGTTTTAGCAGATGATAATTTCTCAACTATTGTAGCTGCTGTGGAAGAAGGACGTGCAATTTATAACAACATGAAACAGTTCATCCGTTACTTGATCTCCTCCAATGTTGGAGAAGTTGTTTGGTAGGTTTAAAATGCTGGTGGTTTTTTTTTTTCTTTGAACTCGAGTAGTGATGGTGGAGTCTTTTTGTTATTTATTTACTTCCAGTATTTCTCATTAAAACTAGAGAAACAGGTTCTCCAGGTAATTGATCATTGTGATTGTGCAGAAGTCTGCATAGTTCTAGCCTGGTCTTTACTGGAGAATTTTAGCATACCACAAAAGATTCCCATTGCATTGCATATAATATTCTAGCTCGGTAGGTAGCTAAATGCTTTACAGTTACTTCTACGATCAGAATAATTGTCTAGAATAGGAAAATAAAGACATTAATCGAATATTACAAGAGTGGTATTTCAGATAACTTAGCCACAGATAAGCCACAGATACAACTTAGATGTTTGTTTAACCTCAAGTTACAGAAGCATGTGTCTTCTGTGTCTTTGGAAGGAATGGTGACCTAATGCCACAGAATGCATTTTTGGTAACAGAATATAAATATTGATCTAAAAGTTGCTTATATCAAAGCATACTTTCATAATGCAGCAATTGTCTTGCCTTGTTTCTTGTAAACTTTAAAGCTGTCCTTTGTATGGCTCTTGCTGCAGCCCCTCTTTCTGTTCTGTTTATCCACACAGGCTTGGAGCCATGAAAGCTACATGCTCATCAAATTTTTGGAGGGACTAGCAGTAATCTAGCTAAATGAAGCTCAGTCATTTGAGCTAAAATGGTATTATGTCTGCAAGAGCTCTAGTGTCTTTTAGAAAGTGGCTTGCAAGCCTTTGTGTGTGTATGTATATATTTACCTATACAGACAAGTAGAGTGGGGGGAAAAAAACAAGCCTAAAGCAGAAACACTTCAATTCCTGAAGTTACCAGAAGATAATGCTTCAAAAATTATATGTCAGTGGTTAGTGTGTGCTGTTGGATGTGGGTTTAGTTTTCTGGCTTGTGATATTAAACGGGTAACTCTGTATGAGAGAACAGAAGTGATGCTACAGGCTTAGGCTTAAGTGTTGAAAGGACTTACTTACATGCACAAGAATAAGCTTATAACTGGTGGGTTTTTTTTTTACAGTATCTTCTTGACAGCTGCCCTGGGTTTTCCTGAAGCTCTAATTCCTGTCCAGCTGTTATGGGTAAACCTTGTGACGGATGGTCTCCCTGCTACTGCTCTGGGCTTTAATCCTCCTGATCTTGATATCATGAATAAGCCACCACGCAACCCTAAAGAGCCACTGATAAGTGGATGGCTCTTCTTCCGTTACCTAGCTATTGGATGTAAGTAGTAATAGCTTTTTTTTTAAGTAAACTTAGGCAGGTAAATCTTTTTTGAAAGCAGTTTGTCTAATCTCCTTGTATGCTGAAATCTTGAAACCTAGCAATAGATGTTCTGTGCAACTGGTTTCTTCCTTTATTTTGTTTCGAGATTCACCCTTTGTTTCGCACATTTGTGGGCAGTGCCATGATGGGAACAGTAAAGTCGTGACTTTTTTTCTTCATTGGTAGCAACTGAAGTACCAAAAGCCCTAGATGCATAACATCAGTATGACGCTCACCACTTTGTCAGAATCTTTTGATTTTGACAACTAGGAAACCATTAGAAGTGTTACATACTGCTATACTGGATTAGACCTTCAAAATTGTCTGATAGTGGATGGTGTTCAGTCCTCAGAGAGAAGCCCTTCAGGAACAGATGAACTTAGGGCTGAGTCTGACCTCGGTTCTCAAGCAGCCACCTGCTTGCCGTTTCCCATTTGACTCATTCCAGGCTGAAATATTTTTAGCTCAAAGCATTGAGACAGCAGATCTTAGCTTATCCATGCAGTAACTGTCAGCCTTAGGAAGATGAGCATGTTGTGGGATTGGGATTGAAGAACCAAGACCAACGATTAATGAATAACGCACCTGCATTAGCTGTTGAGGTCATGTGTAGAACTACTAAATCTGAAAATGACAACTGTCATGTATCTAACCTACCATTTTTGTGCTTAAGTAGAAGAACACAACAGGGTTGCTGGCATGGCTATAATTGGGGAGAATAAAGGAGTTATCAGTTTGTGAAATCAACGGATGTAGCTTTAAATATAGCTATAGTACTGTAAAGCTAGAATAAGTACCTATGTGGATACTTTGTGCACTCTGTCTTCATGCCAGAAGTTGTGACCTTAATTTTCCTAGCTGACTTCACAGACCTTAAAGTAAACATCGCTATTAGTCAATGTAAGTACAGATGCATTGGGTTCTGAGGGGAAAAAGGAAAAATTGCAGGTTGATTACTCCAAGTCATATCCTTGTTTGCCTTAAGTTCTAACTGTCAGCTTCCATAAGCAGGTATTAGTACAGTATTTAATGGTTATTTAAGTTACAACTGGTGGAGCAGATTTCTTGCACAGGAGATGAAGGAATTACAGTCTATTTTTTTACAGTACCGGGGGGTCTTGAGGTAGAAGTTCAAGTGTGGCAAGTGAGATCTTCTCTTGCATACAGTTCAAAACACTGAAAAAAGCACTTTTGTTTTCTTTAAGGTTATGTTGGTGCTGCCACCGTGGGTGCTGCTGCTTGGTGGTTTATCGCTGCTGATGGTGGTCCAAGAGTTACCTTTTATCAGCTGGTATTTGCTCAGTTTAATATCTTTGGGGGGAGAAGGGATGTGCATGCTTCTTTCATGCTTGTTACTTGAAATGACTAGAAAAACAGTAGGTTACAGAAATTTATAAAATGAGATGTTTTCAGACTTGTTACTGTAAAAGTTGATCATGATTAATTAGTCTGAATACTAAAGCTTAAAGGTGGGATACCTGAGCTTCTGAACAGCTTGAAGGACTAATTGCTATATTCTAAGTAAAAGACTAATGTGGATTTTTCTAAAGCTGGCAAAAGTTTAAAACCAGTGCTTATAGGAGTCATATTAGAAAGTTTTGTTTTCATAACACTCACTGTTTATTTCTTAATTGCCTGTTTTACATTTTAAAAGTTAACAAGCTGTGGGAGTGAGTTCACGTTGTTCTGTTCTAGAGCCATTTTCTGCAGTGCAAAGAGGACAATCCAGACTTCTCTGGTGTCGACTGTGTGGTTTTTGAGTCTCCGTATCCAATGACAATGGCTCTTTCTGTACTTGTCACCATAGAGATGTGCAACGCTCTCAACAGGTTCGTACGTCCAAATAGGAAAGAAAAGTTTCTGCATAGCTTATCCAAAATCCTGCCTTTTGTGCAATTTGATTCTTAGCGTATGGACAGCTCAGCTAATGAAGAATGAGTCCTGTTTTCTTTCTGAACCCTGGTAGTGCAAACAAAATGACTCTGTTAGATAACATTTAAGATCTCTTATCATAAGGTATATTTTTAAGTCTGCCAATTCACTCTGGTATTTTACTAAGCATGAGCAACTGAAATGTTTTCCATTATTTCTAATCTAAGCTTAATCAATCAGATTATCTCTCCTGTGTTGGTATAAAGTGATATCAAGGAGAACTAAAATAAGAATGCTGAAGATATGGAAAATAGTTTTTCCTGCCCTAAGGGAGTGTGGATTTAGCCAATTAATATTAAATTATAAATGGAAGCCACTAAATAGCACAATGTCAAGGGTATCTTTCTTCAAATAGCTTAGAGGTCAGTTAATTTAAAAACAAATAAACTTTAAATACAAGCGTACTGCAGTAGTCCTACATAGTAAGATATTGCTCTACATCTGGTGTTCTGGATCTCAGCCTCTTCTGCAGCATAGCCTAAATGCAGATTGAATCTGAAGAGCAGAATTAAAGAACAGGCATTAAGAAGGTGCAAGTACTTGACCCTCTATATATCCAGTTGTTACATGAACTTAAGAAGTGGGTGCAGTAGGTCCCCAGGCATACAGTAGACTGGAGGGGATTCTGTCTTACGCTGTCGTGCCCATCTTTCCCTTACCCCTCCCATGGAGAGGATGTCAGGGTCTTAGTGAAAAAGGTAGACTAGATCAGGAATGGGCAGAACACACAAAAGCTTTCAAAAATCAATGTGTGGCTGAAACTGACTGCTTTGAGCAGACTTCCAAGGTAGTTTAAAGTTGGAGCATATATAAGCCATGTCTTGGTGTCTTCCTTTCCTTCATGACTGGGATAATTGTGACCTGCCATGCTGCTTTTCTTTGCAGCTGATTTTCTGATCCTCTTGATAGCTTATGTACACATACGTACCATGTTTCTGTTGCAGTCTGTCAGAAAATCAGTCCTTGATGAGGATGCCCCCGTGGGAAAATATCTGGCTGGTGGGCGCTATTTGCTTGTCCATGTCACTCCACTTCCTTATCCTTTATGTGGAACCGCTGCCAGTAAGTGCACATATCTTACACCCATCCCTGAACTTGGAGATAAGCTCCTCCAGACAAGTTTTTGCTCTAAGGCAAGGGATGGAGGGGGAGAAAAGATGTAATGCTTGGCTTTTCTTTCAGATTATCTTCCAGATCACACCTTTGAATGTGACGCAATGGCTGATGGTATTGAAAATCTCACTACCTGTCATTCTGCTGGATGAAACACTTAAATATGTGGCCCGTAACTACCTGGAACCTGGTAAAGATAGTGTGCGGCCTGCCACCAAACCATGTTCTTTGTCAGCATGCACCGAAGGAGTTTCCTGGCCGTTTGTGTTCATTACTATGCCCTTGGTTATCTGGCTTTACAGCACAGACACTAACTTTAGTGATATGTTCTGGTCTTGACTGACATGGTGACAAGTTTTACATTCAAAGAAAAAGTTTAACTTAATTTTTTTATTGTTTAGAGCAACTGTCTATTTCTGCTGAATTTTCACATGAACATATTTGCCGGTGATGGAGTTTTCATATCTAGATTTTGGTTTTTTTGCTTTTTCTGACTTCAGTGGGGGCAATATATTCCTCTTTTATACACAGTTAAAAGTGTCCATTGACATGTACAGAGAACTAACACTATTTTATGCAAATATTTTTTTGTAGATTAAAAGCATGTACAGTGTTCTGTTCAATAGTCTATTCATCATGTAAAAAAGTAAATTTTTTTGAGCCAGCGGACACTATCAAACTAAATTGGCAGCAGATTTTAGGGAATGAATGTGTGTCGTCTGAAACTAAAAAAGCATGTAACTGTTTGTCTTCTGCATGATCATCCAAACTTAATCTGTCATAAAGTCAGGTTTTGTTTGTAAGCAGAACTTTCTGCACTGGGTAGAGAGTACTGCTACCTCGGTCAGGATTTCTTCTTGGTTTCGCCTCTTCCTGTTCCCTCACTCTCGGTTCTTGACTGTCCTTGTTTACACCAGTTTCTGTATGAGGTATGCCTAATCTTGCTTGTGCAGAAGATACCATTCCAGGTGCAGCCTGCTGGGGTTCTTCCATACTCTCAACACACATAGGGTTGTTTTTTAAAGATTATTTATTTAAGTGTCTATTGTATTTTATTGTAACAGACCTTATTTTGCTAGTGTTGCCCATTACGCAGGGATAGGGAGGTCTACTACTGTCTACTTAAATCTAAACCAAGCCTTTTTAACATACACAATCTGGTTTAATTCAAAAGAGGATTCGAGTTGGGTTTTAATACCTTATTTACATGTGTCAGATCCTTTCTCCCTTCTCCCTCCCCCCCAAGACCAAAACTTCTAATGAGACCTGGAAAAATAACTTGCACTGCATAGCTAGAAATTGGATTTCCTACACTTAGAGCACTAATGATCAGTTGTATACATGGAGTTACTCTGCTGGCCTGTTGTTAGCCTGACTTGAAGTAACAAGCTCGTGTGTGTTTTTTGTAAAATCTGTAAATAGCACATGACCAAATTGAACATATTGTATAGAACTATTTTTATTTTAATGTGGCACTAACCACCTTCATTATTACAGTAAATGTTAAAGCATGTTTTCAGATTCAGTCCTGTATCAACAATGTGTAAGTCATTAACAGTCCTAACTGTGGTGTTTTTCTCCAATGCCTTCCAACTTTTCATCGACTAAAGTGAGTATTTCTCTTCCATTTCACCATGCCAGTGGTGACTTGCTGTAAAATAGCATATGCTGTACACATGCTGAAGAATAAATAGTAATTTCCTTCATTCCCATGCTGTGTTTTGTCAAACTCTGCTGTGCTACATTATTATCACCACTTTAGACTCTTTGTTTTGTGGTCTGAAGCTCAAATTACTGATTCCAAAGGCAAAGCACTTGCTTTTGGCTTACTGTATTTTAGGTCTTGTTTTATAGCACCCAGGAGCCTTAGTGCCCTGAGATCTTACAGCTTTTGGTCTTAAGTTTGAGATAAAATTGGACAAATCTGTAACTTAAGACAGTGACAGCTGTTCACAGGAATGTTTAGTGTCCAAAACACTCTCTCTGGTACTTGTGGTCAGGTGCCGGTTTACTCCAAAGCTTTTTCCTGGTCTGAAATAGGGGATGCCCTTCTGAGCTGACCACCCTTCTCTAGTCTCTGGTATCTGCAGTGCTCAAAGTGCAGGCGCTCCTTTTTGTAAAAACAGCGTATTATTTCCAGTAAGTGGAAACACTTTGTACAGTGGTCATATGAAAAGACAAAAGAACAGTCTCAGCTTAACAGGATAGTCTTTGAAAAATTGTACTGGAGTCACTATGTCTTTGTAGACGTAGTGTTATCTTCTGCTGGCTCAGTCTGCTTTAATAACCAAATTCAAACAGCTTTCTGATTCCTCATAGAGGAAAATGATAGTTAAAAGCTATGTTCTGTTGGTGCCAGCTGGAATCCAGTTTGCACAGATAATTCTTCAGGTTTCAAGCTTTCAAATATAGAAGCTAACCTCAAAACACACAGACCCTATCTGAAATTCCACTGCATGGTGAATACTCACTGTTTATATAGACTTTGACTTAAGTTGATGCTGAAGTGACTCAGAGGAGCTGGACCTGATGATGTAGTAGGTGTGTTGCCGAACTGTAAGCATTTAAATCCTGTTGAATGCCCTCTTTAGTGTGGAAGAATCTGTCTTTGTCAAACTAAGGTTTTGTATACCACAAAACCAATGGCCAGCACTGGCCATTTGCAATATGAGACTTGTCCCTGTTTCTGGAAACAGAAAAATAATAGGTCATGTGATTCGGGATTCCTTGAGATCAACCTATGTACAAGTATGTTATTTGTTGGAAACAAATACTAGCAAGTTTGTCAGTAGTGTTGGGAGCACACAGAACTAACATTTTCCAGGCAGGAATGCCACTGAATCTTTGAACACTGGTTCTGTGTGAACGTCCAGAGCACCATGTTGGTGGGCTTTTTAAAGCCATGTATCTTGACTGTCGCTGTGAATGATTCTGCTTCTTGTACAATGCTATTCCTGTCTATTACGCCAAATAATCCTGCTATCCACCCCCTCTTCCCCTGTCTCTAAGAAGCTGAAGGGGAAAACGGCTGTTGATAAGTAGAATTCAGTCTTCAATGACTTTAGATTTCTGTCTGTGCTGAAGAGGAATCTTACTTCTTGTGTCATGGATTTCCATGCTGACATCTGAGAGCTTGCTTATATTGTGTGTCTTGGGGGCACCTGCAGTAGGGCCTCGTGTTCCTTGGAGTTTGCCTTTGAAAGCTGGATGACTGGTGGGTAAATGGAGTGGCATTCATCCCTACAGGCTCCTGAGGTTAAGGGAACAGTCAGGTTTTATAAGGTGCTCCTAAAGAGCCTGAGAAACCCTGTTTTTCTTTTATTTCTCCCCATCTTGCTGTCCAAGTTTTCCTGTAGAAATGGAGGAATAGGATTCCCTAAGATCAGCACTTGCTTATCTCTGGTTCAATGGCAGCTGTTGCTATGCTTTCAGTACTTCTGTTTTCCAAGTGTTGCCACTACGTGGTAAATACCAGCCTTGTGTGGTCTGCACTGGCCAAATGTTAAGACCTACTGTGGGCTTCCTCCCAGGCAGTGGAGTGCCCTGCCCTGAAATCACTGTCTGCTGCAAGCTTCCTTGCGATCTTGGAGCTGGAGTGCTGTGGACCTGGTCTTAACCCTTCTCAGCTGAGCAGGCTGTGGGAGGCTGCTCGAGTGTGCTTCTGGCATTAGAATAGCATAAGGCAGCTGATGGCTTGGCTTTTCAATTATTTAAACTATAGAAGAGCAGTGCAAGGTCAGTAACGCATGTGTTCACTAAAATGCTTATCCTTAAGTGTGTCGATCCTGTCACTCTTCAGCTAGCAGTCCTTGCTTCTAGAGAAGCCAAAAAGGGAGGACTCTTCAATTTAGGATTTTGACTTGCCAACATCTCAAAGTTGAAACTCTTGCTTAATTTATTTGTTCCCTACATATTTCCTCTCCAGCCTCCTTGCTGTACTAGGGTCATCTGGGGATAGAAATAGGTAACTCCTATTTTAATGGGTTAGCCCTGTGAATATATAAATGGAAGCACTTATTTAAGCAGAAACAATTCAAAGTTACCCAGGCATTATCTCCCGCCCCATTTTTAGAAGATAACTTTATACTTGGTTTCCTTTTTCTCTCATCTCCCTAAGCTTTTTAATCTCTGCTGTTTTCTGGATTCCTTAGTGTCCTCATGTATTGCTACTTATTTTTCTAGTGTGAGGAGGGTGTCTAAGACTGGTATCGATCATGTGGTTGATGCTATCTTATGCTAGGACCACCAGGAAGGATATCGGCTTATGCTGGGAAACCAGCGGGGCTTGGTATGAGGGCAGCTCCTCCTGAATTCAGTGTTCCGTAGCCTGGTCCAAATTAGAGCAAAGAAAATGGTCAGGCAGCTGCAGTCATACATCAAGAATTTAGACAGGGGCTTTTATCTTCCTAGTGCCTCGGGCCCTCTCTGCTTTCAGACGTGAGTGATTCAAAGTGCTGTTTGTGAGCTACACAACGAGCTGCTCCTTTTTGCTGGCATTCAAGCAATAAGAATAGTTCATACTTGGTTTCCCAAAGTATTATTCCAAATAAGTATGGAAGAGGCTGCAGAAAAAACATATACTGGTCTGTCAAATGCTGTGAGGCTTATGTTTGTAGGGAGTCTATTTTGGAGAAGGCTAATGGTAAGAAAATGAGTTTTTAAGCTGCTGATAAAATGCAGTACAGCAGTCCTCGGTCACTGTTCAAGAACACAGCTGATGCACAGAATATACATGGTAAACACCTTAAAGATGGTCGAATTTGCTGAGATGAAGGGAGGTAAAACTGATACAAAGTTGTCTGTCTCTTGCACCTGTCTTGTTTACTTTTTTGCACTTCTAACCATTAACTGTTTCCCTAATCTCTGCTAATTACATCCTTAATTACATTAATATGCATTTTCAAATCTCAGCAGGAGAGCCTAAATTTTGTAGTGTCGAAGCAGTGTTTTGAAGAGCCACCATCAAGTTCTAGGGAATCAGAGTACACTGTTCCTCTCTCCTAGATGCAAGGCTAACCTTGCGCTGTATCGTAGGGGTAAAGTACAGGAGTAGCTTTATTACTTTGTACTCTACCCTTTGCCTATGCATTCATCTGTGGAGTTGAATGACTTCTTCAAAGCTTTCCTACTGCTTCCTGGAACAAGCTGCATAACTTGGAAAAGGGACGCTGTTAGGTCACTTTGGGGCCAAACATGCAATGTAATGCCTTGATTAGAAAAATACCCTTGAAGCTCTTAAAAACTTGAGCTCAAACTGTAGTATGGAACTTGAAAGTTAAAATTACAAATAGTGACTTGTCTATTGCCGCTGGTCAGGCAGAGAAAGGCAAAAGCTGTCTAAACATAAGTCTTAATTCTTCCTTGCTGCAGTCTTCTGTAGGAAGTGCTGGCTGTGCTGATGATAAAGGGAGCTCTGCCGCATTCCCAAGAGCGGAGCCGTCATCCAGAGGGTTCCAGGCTGTAAGAACAAAGTAACCTGAGAGTGTCCCTTCAATGACAGAGCAGCCAGTTAGCAAACTTTAACATTCTTTCCTCTGCCACTGTTGATCTTAGTCTTGCTTGTATAATGATACTTAGCATTCATCCTTTCATTAACTGATGCCTTTTCTTTCTTTCCTTTTCAGCAATACTGGAGTAATCGCTTCCTAAACAATTTTGCAGAAATGTAAGGTTGTTTTGTTGCGTGCATGTGTTTTTAGCAACACATCTACCAAAACTTCTGCATGTATCATGTGTAAAGATTCTTTGCTTTCCCTAAAACAAAACTCATTGTGTTCTCTGTGGAAGAAATGTGTGGTACCATTAGGACTTCATTATACAGATGTACAAACGTGCAATATAGCTTATTGAATTGGAAACTCTCTCCAGAGGAGTTTGGTTTCTGTGCTGCATGGAGAAGAGTTTGTTTATCCTTGAACAAGAATTGCGGAGCTGTCAGCTAATTTTCCATATTTCTGTATGTAAAATGTCAGTTTATACCATGTACAATATCAAAATAATGCATGCCTTCGGTTGTAGACAAATCTTTCTCTGTATTGTATCATCCAAACATACTACTCTATAACAGCTTATGTACAATGCTATCCTATTTATAAAATTCATTGAAAAGGTTACAGGTGAATGTTAAACCGTAAGCCTCCAGTTCATAACTTTGGAATTTTTTTTATGGTGTGCAAATCAACCTATTTTGCACTGTATGTAACTTATTTAAATCTAAGGCAGTAAGACAGATGTTGGTGCAATACAAAATATTGTGATGCGTTTATCTAAAAAGCAACAACCGACGTAGCCAGTTACCGCAACTGCATGTATTACTTTTGCAAGTTGTAAATAAGATCAATTGTCTATTTACCTGCTGACAGTAAGAAGCATCACACCTAGTTTCATTTGTATCAGGTAAATAAATTTATTCTACAATACATACTTTGTGTGTTATTTTATGCACTTTGTTTTCTGCAGGTACATGCGTACATACTTCGGCGCGCTCTTATATTAATGCCAGGATGCCACTTACTAGCACCAACACCATTGCACTCTTTCCTCCTAGAACTATGCAGATGCCAGCTGCTCTTCCAGCAGTATTGACCTCCTCGCTGGTGTGATTTCCTCTGTCCAGGGGCTTGTGTGTGTGTTTAAGGGACACTGTCAAGTACTTTGATCACTCAATTTTTTTTTAAATGCTCCATTGTTTGTAAAATCCCTCTGAGAAACTTAAAATAAACATTTCTTTCCCAACTACATCTTTATTTTTTGTCCTTTTCTATTTTCTAAATTGCCCCAACCTGAAGTAGCTGCTACTTTCTTCCCCCTTCTGTAGGCAAAAGGAAAATGAACCAAATGTGTTTGCTACAAAGCACATGGCCTGCTGGGAGTGCTGTGCTCAGTTAGGGCTTACTCCATCCCCAAACCACCATCTGTTCTGCCACGAGCTTGCAGCGTGGCAGTCTGGGTTAAGCATTAGGCAAGACTAAAGCATTCTAAGGGTAAAAGCTGGATTTTCCAACTGTCCTGTAATGCTCAAAATTTAGTTTAGAGTAAGAGGAAGGGAAGCCTCTCTAAACATGCAGCTTCAGCCAACTTCAAAATGTAGTAAATGTAATGCCTCTTACCCTCCAGCCCATGATACCAGCACACTGCTAGCAAACAGCGTTATCCAAATGAGGTGACACGTCTCGGACCCTTCAAGTACAACAGTGCGAGGTTTAAAAATACTAGGGGTGAATTCCATCTTTCAGCTGAACTGTAAGATGGTGGAGGATGCGTTAATACATAGGGCTGAACTGCTGGCGCCTGTTTCCTACTATGGTAGTGTTGTTGCAAGCAAGCTGAGCTCTGCTCCTAACCTCTGGGCTGCGGCTGTCAGAGCGGAGCTCCGCAGTCGGCTGTTATCTACAACTGCAGCTCTTCCCGGCACCTTATTTATAGCCCGTCTTCAGCACCCACCAACAGCGCTGGCACCAGCAAACCTTCCACCCTGGTCCACTGCGGACAGCACAGGCGCAGCAAGCACCCAAAGGCAGTGGCAGGAGTCCTGTTAACGCTTTACACAGACACCTGAGCTAAATGATTGAAGTCATTTGTCCAGAACACGAAGAAGAAGAAACTGCCCCGTTGGCACCTTGTCCCTTGTCATAACCTCTAGCCTTGCTTTAATTAGGAAGCGCTGGGAGGAAAACAAGGCACGCTTTTTTCTCCACAGCAGGCCACTGAAGTCCAGTTTCTCAGCCCTATGCCCTCACATGTTGCACCAATGCATCTGTGTGAAAGTCACTCCTCCTGCCCAGCTGATCTGCTGCACCTTTTTTTTCAGCTTGCAGCAGTACATGTCACCAGCACTGCTAGCAAATGTGAAGATTAGTGATGATACGAAGTCATTCAGAAAACGGCTCTCACTCCATCTGCATTGGTGTCACGGCGCATTACATTCCATGGATGGTTTCAGCATTTCTGCATTCAGACAGCGCCTCGCTGCTGAGCAAACTGAGACCAAACCCTTACTTATTTTTAAACTTTTTTTTAAATTACAACCTGCAAGATTATGTCATAACTAGTCACCCAAGTGAACCGCAAGCAGCACTTTGGAGTACAGCCATATGAAGAAAACGTGATGCTCAGTGGGGTGCTAGGTACTTGAGTGCAGGACTATGTGGTAAGAGTTGCCAAGATCAACAGCTTCATCTTCCCCCTCCTCCTCCTCACTGCAAACCCCTGCTCTAAAGCAGCATGGATGAGCCCACTGACAGTCACAGAAGAAGAAAACAGTTCTGCATAGCTCGTTATTAGGCATGATAGATCTATTACATCAAACTGTAAACACAGCTGAAAATAGCCCTGTTTTTTCACTGAGGTGAATTTGTGTACCATTAGAACCCCCATCCGCCCCCAGGAGGGTGGGCGAGAAAGGAGAAAAGCCTCTGGCAGAGGAAGATGGCGGCAAATCTGCTTTGCAGCCTCAGCTAGGAAAAAGCCCCAGGAAAAGTCCCAGGACTGCAGAAGACAGACCAGCAATCCTCCCTCTGCGCAGCCTGCAGAGCCCTAAGCACCTGAAGCTTGCTTCTAAAAATATTTCATCCCAACAATTGAACCACGTGGAAGCGCAGAGAAGCCTTCAGACGTCAGTTTAGCAGGCTCGGGCTTCGCGCCTCATCAGGTCAAGCCCCTGTCATTTGTGTAAATAGAGACGGTGGGAACTGACTCCACAAGGATTATCCCTTTACAGCTGCATCTCTAAGAGTTACCCTCTTCCCCCTCCCAGAGGGGAACGCGCAGTGCGATGGGAGCACCTGAACACTTCCATGTGAATGAGTGGGTTTGGGGCAGTGCCAACTTGCACATAAGCCAGACAAAGGATTTTGCTGACATCACCAACTTTAAGAGAAGAGGTAAAATTTACCAGTCTGGCTCTTCAGGCATGGCAAAGGAAAGGACTTTTAGGCCAATTCTACACATGTAGGTTGAGGAGCCCAAGAAAAACAGCTGAGAGGCAGGGAGCTTTTGGCACGTGGGGGGTGAGCTGCCCTTCACACGTCGCTCAGCCCAAAGGGACTCTCCGTGTCCCTGCAGCCCCCGAGAGCGGCTGAACAGTGGGCAGCCTCCAAGAACCGCTTGGTGTGTCCTGTTCAGCCTCTCCTTGAGGCAGAGGCTACCATAACTGAAATAAAGTTCAGAAGCAACAACAAACACCCAAAACCCACTAAGTCCAGGCTGCTACAAACCCCCTGCTATTTATGCAGGTGGCAGAGTCAGTTTTTCCTGCAGAGGCAGGCAAGGAACACCACTTTACTGCCCGGGTAAGATAATATCAGCGGCCAACAACAATCAAGCTGCACCCAGCTCACGCCTTCGTAACCAAGTCACACAGCTCCAGCGCACTGTGATTGCAAAACTCTTGAGTGTTTTGATCTTGCGCTTGCTGCTGCCCCGCATGCAGCGAGGCAGGACAGACACCCCAGACAGAAGTCATAACTTAAAAGAAGTTTCTCCTGTTGCTGCCCTTCGCTGTGACTTAAGCACTAATGTGGACCTTTGGTTTAGGCACAAGACTGACCGGCACCAGGCAAACCATGGGCAGGAAAGCTCCCACCACCCCTTAACTCATCAAACGTGTGTCCTTTCCCTTCCTGGGAGAACAACCTCACTGTCCATAGGGGGGCTGACTCGGGGCTGCCATGCCAACAACTATTCACAGTGGAACTCTTCAGCTTTCCAGGGATTCCTGCCAAATACTCATCATCTCCCCATGCTGCAACCAGCAATTCCAGTCCTGTTTTGCAGTGGCTGCTTTGCTGTGGACACAAGTCACCTCTGGCTGTACCAAAGCCTGTACTGTTATAAAATCTAAGCCTCTGGTTTGTGGGCACTGTCAGCTTCTCAGGACATCCCACCGAGGGGCTTTATACCTTCCGTGAATTGCTAGCACAAGAACCCAAGCCACAGCCACCCACCCGTGCTCACAAACCAGCCGTCAGGTGCTGGAAGCCTCAACCCCAGCCAGAGAGTAGGGACTCGTGATGGGCTGCTTTCCAAACCCCACGCTGCTCTTGCTCACAGCTCCCAAACCTCTCATAGATCAAAAAGAAAACCAGAAGGAAATAGCTGTAGCATCGCCTCAATCCCAGTCCGTCAGCCGAGGCACGCAAACCACAGGTGGCCTGTCGGAAACCAAGGCCAAGTTTCCAAAGCACCCAGAACCTGCTTTAACAAGTTCTCTGCCTCCCAACATTACAGAACCTCCCCAAGCAGCACCACCGACATTTCTACCCACATCCCAGCATTGTGTCAACCAGATTCCGCAATAAAACTGCAAAAAGCTGTATGTGACATGCCAACACTAGCCTGAAGAATGAGTGTGCGCGCTGCACAGCGCCCGATCTAATCGGCACACGTAACTAAACCAGAGGAAGGCTACTGCTGCCGGTGGCTGCCTATAGCAGCGGGGAACAAGGCACTCGTCCCCTTAGTCTGGGTTGAAGGACAGGGCTAATAAAGGTGTTCAAGTAAAATTTAAGCACCTAAAATTGAAGTCCTGAATTCCTTTCTCAAGTTGATGCTGACCCTGGAGCACGCAGGTTTCCCAGGATACTTCTCTCTTCTTGGTAATTGCACTAACTCCTGAAGTCGCTTTTCTGTGTCTACTCAGAGCTGCCCTGGTGAGACCAGCTCAGCATTTGGCTCTTCCCTACGCCTCATCGGCTTCCACATGCTCATTAGGGAGGTTCCTACCTAAACCAGAAGGGCTTTTATCCGACAGATGTACTTTGAAAGACAAACAACATCCGACCTGTCACAAAGCGGAGCTGCTGACACTCTGATCTTAAAGCCTAATGGGATTCAGAGCTCCCCTCACCAGCTGCACGGCAGGCATTGAAGTCTCCACCAAGACACTTCCATCTTGGCGAAAGCCCCGCTGGCAGCATCCCACCAAGCTACTCGGTTTCTCTTTTACCTGTTACCAGCCCAGTGGAAAGGCAATCCTCACTGGGTTGGCACTGGGAGTAGACTGGGGCTAGGAGCGGGCCGTAGGCTTTCCCTCCCCTCAGGGCAGGAGAGACGAGCAGCAATGTCCTGCCTCCTCCGACAGGCAACACTCCTCTTCGTGCCACAGCTGCGCGCCCAGCAGCCCAGTGTCCTACCCAAGGAATCCCTGTAGCAAGCTGCAAATGTCTCTACACCTATTTAAGGCCAGATGATGGATGTTCCTCCTTCCACCATGTAGGGCCTCTGAACTCGTGGCATGGATGGTAAATCATAGCATAAACGGAGATGAAACCAATCTGTTTCCTAATCGCCCTTTTCGGGCCATACAGGCGGCAGGAACAAAAGCAGAAATCAAAGCAGAGTAAGTGTTAAAGGCCTTTTGCAAAAACTCAAATATTGCCAGGGCTGGAGCGTTACTGGGTGGAAGATCCTTAAAACTTCTCAGAGCCCAGTATTTCCATAAGGGGAGCAAACACCGGAGAGAATCCTCCAGCCTTATCGAATTGGCCGAGTGTGACATTATCTTCCGCAGAACGGACACCGAGAGGTTAGCTGGAGCCACCTCCTTTCCTACCTATTAAGAGCTGTCCTAGTGAGCTGAGGAAATGTTAAAGCCTGTCTCCATACCCTGTTCCTCCTCTTGTAACAGCCAGCAGCAACACCAGGATCCAGGCCAGCTAGAACTTAGGCTAATACAAGAATTACTGTTTTTTTCAGAGTAATGCCAAACTTTCCCCGTGTTAGTTAAACAGATTCCCGCATTCTAGGCCACATGGGACTACCAGATTGACAGGGACAACTCAATCCATACAAACATTGCCTCCATCTCACTTTCACTATGGACCTCAGCAGGAAAACTAGAAACTGAGAAGTTTTCCCACTCCATCGCTGGCTAACTAGGACCCGGTCAAGTTTTACAAGGCAAAAAAGCTCCTCGGTCACAGATCGCAGCTTTTTACTGCTTCCTGACAGACAAACTTTTCTCTCAAGAACCCTATGGACAGCAGCCTACACAGACCAATTCTAAGGAAGATGCATATCCGCAGATTGCTGTTCTTGCTCTGCTGATGTCATCACATTTAAGTTTCCTGGAAAACTATTTAGTATTCCAAGAAGAGGAAGCCAAGTTACCAGCTTCAACTCATCAACTCATACTGCACGTCAAAGAATAACGATATACTATACACTAAACGTTAGGAAAAAAGCAGGAACAACAAAATTTCAGGGATTTTTTAAATAGTTCAATAGTTCCGGGAAATAGCTGGCACCTTCACGGCCTTCATAGCAAAGCACAGGGCAATGCGTCGCCTCTCCAGCACAGGAACAGGCCCCGTTGTGCTGCCAGATCAGCCCAAGTTTTTGGATCAACTGCCAATGTAAGCAGCCCCCTTCTGCCAACCATTAAACTCTCCCAGCCCAGGGAGCCCAGCCGGGAGATGTTCCAAATCACTGAACCCCCCACTAGCTAAGCAGAGTGTGCTGCTGCTGCCTGCCCATCCAGCCACTTTGATTTAATTGGACTTTTTGTTCTCTGTAAATATTTAAGAAATTTATGTCAAGTGCAAGTCTCAGGACATGGGATTTTTTTTTTTCCCCCTCTTTGTCCTCCAGACAAGGCTCACAGCACTCTGGAACACACGGCTGACAGCTGAAAAAAAGATAGCTGAAGCGTCCACGAGCAAACATTCAGAATGCAAGGTCAGCATTCCCTGCCACAAAAACACACGCCGCAGGGCAGGCAGTTCAGCAGATGGCATCTGCTGTCCTTCAAGAAATGGTACTGTCCGTGAAAGGCTAGATGTAGAAAATTCAATCCCTTTAAGTCAGGAACTGTGCTGCTCTCGTTAGATCCCCAAACCATCACTCTGTTCGCGTGCATCAGTGTTTTGATGGGATGATAAAGGGAGGAAAAGGAATCTGATCTCCAAACTTACAAAGTCCCTGGCCAGGGGAGGCTTTTACAGTGTAAACATCCGTCAGTGACCCACCGCAGTGGAGGCTTCCCCTGCACATTCCATACGCAGCATTACACAACCACGGAGGTTCACGAAGTAAGCGCAAGGCACAAGACAGTAAGTGAAAACATTCTATTTTGTTGTTGTCATCAATAGTGATAGACATGGACTACCCATAGGGCTTCACTTAACATATAAATTGTTACACTGAAGTTCCCTGCATGAATGTTTCACTCTTCCCTGAGCTGTGTTTGCACCAGAATAATTTTTCTTCCCCCGCCCCCCCCAAAAACCCAGCCCTAGGCATCTCCCTGCCTCCTCTTGGCCGGCTTCCAAGTGACACCTTCACCAGCCTGCCAGTCCTAGGAAGGCAGCAGGTATTGCAGCAGTGGGCCCCTTCTCCCCCTTTCCAGGCCAGCATTCCCCCTCCCCTGTTACCCCCCCCCTCTGACATCTGGTTACTGGACCGATACAAACACGTTAATTATCACCAAGGCCTTAGGCCACAACTCCAGCAATTCAACAACAGCTTTACAGTTCTTGCCTCCCGCTTCTCAACATGCTTAAACCAACCAGCCTTTTGCAGGGCTATGAAGTGAACAGATAAAGGATTTTAAAAAAAAGGCAGCATAAAGGTTTGCAGAGTTAAAAAGGAAAAGGATGGGAGAAGAGTGGGAATATTTTGGAGGTAGGTTCAGGCATCAATTCACAGGATTACTTTTCAAACTGTCACCCTGGCAGGGCAGGAACGTAATGGGTAGGGGAGTCATTCTTTAGGCCCACACTGGATCCTTTCGATGAAGAAACTACAGCCAAATCAACTGCAATGTACTTGAGTTTTGCTGGGTACTACATAAAGTTGCATTAATTTACTGATGGACAGTACTGAATACATGTTATCTAGAATACACTACTTTAAGCCCTGCCTAAGGCTATTTAAGTTTGAAATCATAGGTTTATAGTTTAAGCCTACCTAAGGTCACTAAATTTAAGACCCCTGGAGACTGCACTAATTTGGATCTGGTTTTTAAAAGATATTTAGTTATGGTATGTTTGTGTAACTTGAAATTACAATGGCAGGCACAGCCTTTGAGATTTCCTTACAGCTGAGATCTAAGTGAGGAAATAAGGTTTGCTGCATAAGAAATACTCCCTGCTTCTGCCCTGGATGGATCAGTTTCCACATCACTGAGCTCCTGAAAAGCAAGGAGAGAAGAATCACCATGCAAAAACAGGCCTAATGAGGAAGACAGTTATTGAAAGTCCTAGTTAATCAGAAATCTCTGTGTAATCAGCAGTAACAGAAAAGGAAGCAGCACCTCAATTAGGCAGAAACTGGCCAGCAGTCCTCAGTTCCTTCTATTATCTCTGCTTCACAATTCTTGGATTCCCAAGATCTGGAAATCAGAATTAGAAATACTGCCAATATGTCAGGTGTTATCAGCACATTACAGAATAAAGCATGGGCAAATCTCTTGCTACAGACCATGCGTTATTTAGAGAATTCCTAGCCACATCGTGAATGTGTGCTGCTTTTAGACTCTGGTAAATTAAGGCTTACAGCCCTTACCCAAGTCTATGTAAGGTCTGAAGAAATTCTGTCCATTTGCATCGCTTCTGTCTTTTCTAGCACAAAGTAGGAAAAATTTAAAACTTACTAATGACATCTGTGATTTAAAGGCAAGGATTTCAAGCAAACACAGGCACTCCATCCTTACCCAGCCCCAGAGACTGGCACCCGCAGCCGTGCCAGTGCTGTACAATACAGCTGGATGGCAATGGCTTTCTTGCCTCACCTACAAATTGCTTCACTTTGGGGAGCTTACATCACGGATTTGACGCAATCTGAACTTCAGTTTTTGGCTTTATGATCTTTTCTTCTAGGGTGCAGAGCACATGATTAAGGGACAGAATGAGGTCAGCTGCTTATTATGGGCTAACTGTTATATTCCCTGAACTAGAAAACCAGTAACTGAATTTGACAGTATAAGATCTCTGCAAAACCAGAGACCACATTCTAAAATTAGAACGCTAATGAAGGCTCATTAATAGGCAGGAAGAATCCCTCTAGAATTCTGAAGCTAGTGCTAAAACTATCTATCGATATGATCCCAAATGCACTCAACATGTATGGCATCTTAACAGTTCCTTACTCACTTACTGTACAACTATTAGCAAAGACTATACACAAGCTATAGAACCCCAATACATCAGGTACTTACAGCGGTATTATTCGCAGGATCTGACTGAACTTTTCACTTTCAATAAGGAGACAAGTTCTCAGAAAAATAAAGCAGCGAGGATACCACTCTATTTTGACAGCTGTCTTAAAGGTGTTCTTAGGTGTACCTGGACTCGTTTGTTAAAGCTGCACATAAGCACACTGATGTTTTCTTTACAGCACACTCATCTTGAAGGAGTTTTAGTTTCCTGTCTGTTCTAAAAGGACAGAGTATCAGATTATCTACAAACATACTACAAAATGGTTTTACTAAAAACTGCTGTTCTCTGATTTCCTGTTCTATGTAAACGTTTCAGAGAAATGCATAAGGCCAGAGCTCTCCATCTGCGATTAACAGCCTATTTAAAGGAATCATTAGAATAAAATGGCCAAGCAGCTTGCAAAATATACATCACATACCTCAAATACTTCTTTCATCAAAATTAAATGCGTCCTTTCTTTAGTTTAATAACATCAAGAACTCCACTCTTTCATCCACAACAGAGGTTTGGAATACAACTAGAAAGCTAACGAAGCTACCCAACTTTCAGATGCATCAGATACAATCTGATGAATGCTCAAGTGTGAGGAGAAAACAAAGCAGTGGTTTTTTAAAAAAAGAGATGCTTTGAATTTGCTCGTACATGTGTATTTCTTTCCGTTATGAAAGACATGCAATGAGCTGAAATCTATTCATTGCATCACACAGCAATGGTATAAACAGAGTCTTCAGAAAAGAGGAACAGGATCAGGCCCTCATCCACCAGAACACAATTAACAAAATGTTTGCTCTAACTGAAATACAGCCATTTGGTGTATTTGTTTAACAAAAGAGCAGTAACAACTTAGGCCAATTCAATCACCAAGACAGCAGCACATGTTTTTCTGTCCTTCCCATATAGTCTTCAAATAACCATAATTCAGTTTGATACTTTGGAAAGTTTAAAGCCCACGAAATTCCAGAGAGAACAGATACCCAGCCGTTTTCTTTTTTTAAATGATAAACTATTAGACGACTCCTTTATAAGATGTGGCACAGTGAATTATTTCCCAAACAGACTATAATAGAAGTAATCTGCCTGTTCTTTCTGTTGTGCAACTTTGTGCATTGTGTTGTGCATTTGATATAACGCACATCACAGAAGGAGAGATATTTTACCCTTCTCTGCATTATCCATCTGCAACTAGGGGGAAGCTTGTTTTCTGTGTCATGTAGTTGTATCAAGTAGCCATTTTTCCTCCAATCGATGCTCAAAACTAATTTTTAGCTTTGTAAAAAAGGTCTCTGTGCTCCAGCATACCTGCGGTAACAGAATAAATACAAAAGGAATCAAATTGCCAATATAAAGATAAAAATGCATGTTTTAGGAAAGAGTGAGGAAATCAGAACTGTAAGAATAAGAGCAAGATGTAATTCCTCCTCCCACACATCAAGCCCACAGAACTGAAACGGTCTCTAAATTACACAGACCAGCTCACCCTTGAGACGCTGATGCTGAGAATCTGGAGGTGAAGCAATGCAACTTTGCTTCAAAAAGGTGAGGGAAAACACATGAATTCAAATATTATCTGACAAACACATGAAGTATATAAACATGGCAAAAACAAGGCAATATGTGTATTTGCATAATTTAACATTTCTACAGCAATGCAAGTGAAGAGGCATGAATTCTTTTTATATCATTTTAAATGTCAGTGCTGTATACAGAATGTGAAGTGCTTTGAGTCACCACTGTAAAACCCTTTAGTAACATACTGAAATAAAACTAAACTGCATTTAAAAATAAATGTTCATGTACAGACTTTAAGCGATTACAGGGTTTAGTAAGGATCGAGGAAATGACTGTAATTCTCCAACACTGGCTCAATTCTGTACACACAGAAATCAGTCAGCTACAAAAGTGTCCTGTAAGTCACAGCTGCCTAGTGTACCAAACTTCTCCTTCACAGCACATGTAATGCCTTATAAAACAACAAATTAATTCAACAAACACAGCAAGAGGAAAGTGCTGCTTTCAGCCACACCCGAGCAACTCCTCCAGACTTCAACAGGCGTGCAGGCCCAAATGGTAGTGTACAAACAAGAGAGTAAGGCCTCTTCCACAAAGGAGTACAAACCACTGTATTTACAAATCAATCAAGCACACTTAGCCCTGGACAGAATTTAGACATTGTTTTCAATCATAAACAACAGGCTTATTACTCACTTCAGATTTGAATGCTTTTAGTTTTAGCAGGAATTTTTTGAAATGAAAGTTGCAAATAACCTCCAGTACAGTTAGTCCCTTACACTTAATAAATAAGAAGCATCAAGAATCTTCATGGCATTGAGATGCACAGAACTATTAAATGGTTTTAGAGTCTATTAAAAAAAAAAAAGAGAGAGAAAAAAAAGAAAAAACAAGGGGAAAAAAAAAAAAGTCCTTTGTTACTGCAAAAATCAGTTTATGTTCTTCAAAGAATGGCCCCAGTGGTACGTTCAAGTGCCAAAACAAGCAGCAGGATGAGAGGCCATTACTGCATGCCAAACCACTGCTCTTGATCTGCCCACTGAGCTGCTTCACTGTCACTGCCTTCCAAGTCCCCCTCTTCTCCACTTCCCTCCATATCATCCACATCTTCTTCCTGGGTTGCATCTGTTGGACTTTCCTCTTTTTCCATTTTCTGCATTCCTTCTAGTGACTTCTGATCATTTGGATCCAAACTGAGGAAAGTAAGAAAAAGAATTTGTGATGTTATTGTAAAGGGGTGGGGTGGAAAGTCTCTTCTTGTCTGCACTTCCTGTTTAACATCATCAAGAAGTTCAATTTAGATGATGCCACTTTACATCAGGCTGACCGTAACACTGAGTATTAAATCTTTATATAAAAGAATTTTGATCCCCAAGAATGTGCTTATCTAAACATCACACTCTTCCTGAAAACTTAGTGTACTCTTCCAGACAATACTAAAGTAACATGAAAGCAGTAAAAATTTAATTGACTATGACTAAATGTTATATGCAAGAAAAAAAGAGCTGACTCATTTAAGCTATATAAGTTTACAGTGGACATAATGTGCTAGATTTAAGGTAAATTTAACTTGTTGAAATCAAAACATGGCAATATTTAGCATGGTAACACCCTAAAATAACATTTAGGTTATGTTAAACTGAATCACACTACTTAAACTTACTTGATAGCTCATTTTTATATAGCACCTTCTAGTCTAAAGGAATGGATCTTAAGGTGCCTGACTATATAATAATTAATGACTACAAATAAATCCATGCCTTAATCCTTTCATTAGCCAAGGAATCGCATGCCTAGTGACATGTTTAGCATTAATGCAGTCCCCAAATTTTGCACATCTCAGCTCAAAGCCTTATGACCAACTAATTCACTAACAGGACGTCGCTTGTATGTTTTTGTTTGTTTTAAGGGAGAATGATAGAAAGCTATGCCTGACGCACATCCTGATCGATTAGTGGCTCAACTTTTTACTTAGTCAAGGTGATTGTTGGTTGTTATACATTCACTGCAATCTCAGAATCTCTGCTTTACCTTAGGGCAATACTGTACTGGTCCATTGCTTCCTGATACTCGTTGACAGCTACAAGAAAGTCGCCCAGTATTCGGTGCAGAACACAGTCACTCTGATTAGCCAGTGCATTCCTCAGCAAAGCAATTCCATCTTCATACTTCTGTTCTCTACCTGTTTATATGCAAAGCTACAGTTTTAATTAATAGTTTAGATAAATCTATAAAAAGTCAGAGTGTACACAAAGAGTCATCGTAACACAAGACCATTTCTTCCTTCGGAACTGTCAGCATGGGGGATAGCAGTGATACACTTCTTGCAAGATTAAGTGTAACAATGGCTTTTTGTTGCAGTAACTGCTACACTCACGATTACATATACTTCGAGGTGAAAACATTTTGTTCGCAATTGTTTTAAGTGCTGGTGTAGTATCAGTTGCTAGATGCAATTAATTCCTGTGGTATTTCCTTCAGGACAGAACTGATAAAACCCTGAGCTATAACATCACTGTTACATTCTTCACATTGATGAATGTGAACACTCTTCCATGTAAAACAGTACGCTTTAAATAAATGGACATGGGGGAAAAAAAAGGAACTTACTAAGAAGTTCTGCTTTCTTCACCACAGCTTTAATGTAATCAGGTCTTTGCGTTAGCGCTTTGTCCAATAACGTTTTTGCTTTTTCCTGCGTGACTGGGTCTTCAAGACAGACTGTTGCTAACAGAGTAAGTGTCTGTGCATTTGCTCCCAGAGTTTTATACACGTTATTTGCCATGACCATAGCTTCCCGGATACTGTTGGACGCTAGATAACATTCGATGAGACCTGATGATATAAAAAGGAAAACATTTGAGGTTTTGAGTTAGCACTACAGACACTCATCCCTCCTCAATTGTTTGCATTTAGTTGCACTCAGACTCCAAACAACTGACACTTCCAATAACCAAATACAAATTGCAATTGAGAAAGTGACTCTGTACATTTTAACATATCCATTCTACAGATAATTGACTTCATCACTTTTATTTATGAGTGGGTACTAAAAAAAAAAAAAAAAAATTAAAAAAAGCCTAAGCCTAGGTACACCTAATCTAAGATTTCTGTCCAATTCCAGTACTGAGATATTAATACTTCACCTGGACTCCTGACAACTCACTACTTACTTGAAGCTGCTGTTGAGATCAACAAGATTTAAATAAATATGACAAAAGTATGACAAAATGAAGCTCCCAGTGGAACTAGCTATACAGTTAACGTCATCATCCAAAAGTGATCTGCTCAGAACACCCACGTCTGTTTATATCCAGATCAAACAAAACAGAAAACAACAAGAAAAAGCCCTGTTTTAAAATCATTCTTATAAATACATGTAGTCGCTAGTATTCCTCATCTGACCGCTTCTACCAGAGCTTTATAGATTTTCAGGTAATAATAATTTACTTACTAGAAAGTCAGCAGGAGAAAAGAAGTCCTGTCTATTCCCTTGCCTCATCATCATCGTGACACCAGCTTTCACACCAAACCCATACTGTACATGTGAGTAGCTTCACTCACCTTCATAGCAATCCAGCCTGCAAGGTGCAAGACGTATTGCTTCACGGAAGTGTATAATTGCTTCCTGTACTCGGCCCATATTCCTAAGAGCAGCTCCTTTCAGCAGGAGAGCTTGAACGCTGTTACTATTGAGCTGGATAGCTTTGGCCCCTAAGTATAAGGCACGAGAGTATCGTTTACTGTAGAAACTATGACACCTATGGAAAGACAAGAGGGACTGTAAACATGTACTGCCTGTGTACATTCATAGAGGTTTAAAAGCAGAAAGAAGGGGGCAGAGGGGAAGAAATTACAGGCAACTGTTGAACTTCTTGCATTTGAAGTTAGGAATATGTGTTCAGGTAAAAAACCTCTTCAGGAGTTTAAAAAAAAGCAGCATGAATATTAACTGTTACAGCTATTTAATGTATCATTGTCGTTGCACAGGTGCAGTAACTCCAACAGGTTTAAACACACAGAAAACAACCAAAATATTGATATTTATGGATAGCTAATTTAAGTTATCCCAAGAACA
The DNA here is from genome assembly GCF_030463565.1 of Pelecanus crispus. Classification (NCBI taxonomy): domain Eukaryota; kingdom Metazoa; phylum Chordata; class Aves; order Pelecaniformes; family Pelecanidae; genus Pelecanus; species Pelecanus crispus. The sequence continues at coordinate 32,601,468 of NC_134653.1, forward strand.
GAACAGATAGAATAGAAAAGCACCTTCTGAACAAAAAAAGCTGAATCCACTGTATCAACTGTAATCCACTGCACACAGCAAATCAAGAGTGGAAGTAAGAAAGGAAAGAAAACAACTTACCCAGATACCACCCAGGGTTCCGCATGTTGATCAGAAATATTGAAGAGACGACAGCCCAAGTTCTCCACATCCTCTAGTCGACCTTCACGGGCCAATAAATAACCATATACGTCCATTCCTAAAGTGAAATGTTTGAAGATGAGTCATTAAGAAATGGAAAGTTCATTCACAACAAGAAAAAACAAAAACAAAACCACAAACACCTACTTTAAGCCGTGCAACTTCCAGTAACGGTTTGAGATACACAGCTTCTGAATGTAAATTCTGAACTGAAATCCAGGTACAACAATATACAATATTCCACTGCATGCTTGACTGCATGTAGCTGCTACTCTAATGTCACTCACAGATCATTACAATAGGTAAACTTTCTTTTAGGATTTACTCACCTTTTATTAGGTAAGGATCCAGCATTTGTGCTTGTTCAAATTTTAGAATAGAATTTTTATTATCTCCGGCTCTGAAATACAGGTCTGCTAAGCTCCCCAGTAAGTCTACGTTATCCCTCAGCAATGACTTTTTCTCTAAAGAGCTTTAAGAGAAAAAAAAAAAAAAGCCTGTTATTTATATAATGCCATTTTAAATATAGTTACATATAAATATTAATATATTATTTGATTACATCATGCTCTTCGAACTCTTACCAAATGGTGTTTATTGCTCTTGTGTTATCTCCAGTATGCACAAAAGCATATGCCTTGATCCACACTGAAAGCCAATCCAAGTTAGGAATACTCTGAATTACGTTGATTGTCATAGAGGCCACTTCCGCACCTTTCACCGACAGTGAGAGCAAGCCTATTCAGAACGGTATATGCATCAGTTTCAGCCGCCATAAACTGCTTTTAATACAAATTAATTGTCTGCAGACCAGAAACTCCATCCCTTGACAAGCATAAACAAGCAGCTTGTTACAATGCTTTTTATAATTTGCATAATGTAGGCATTACATACTACATGCAAATGCAAGACAGTTACCTAGTCCCAAGCACAATTCAAATTATAATACTGTTTAATACTGAAATACTAACAGCGTGCAGACACCTACCTAGTATAGCATCAAGTGCTAAAGGGCACTGCCTTAGTACTTCTTTGTAGCTTGTAACAGATGAGCGTTCTTGACCTGCTTTCTTGTACAGATTTGCCAACATCATATTGATCTGCAAGCAATAGAAATGTTGGTAGAGTCAAGTATGAGAAAGGAGAAAGCCTGACTAAGAAAAAGTCACAACTTTGTCTTCAAGCATGCCTGCCTTCCTCCCTCCTGTTCTGGGCAGAAGACAAAAGTACCTGCTCTTCTTCTGAGAACACTATAAGCTACCATGTAGTATAAAATTAAAATTGTTGCTTCTTTCCGAGTCCAAAGACAAAATCTACATTCTTTTGTATTTGTACAGTGCACCTTGAAATCTCGGTGTTTTGAATATAAGAAGTCAAAAGATAGGCAAGTGTTTATATACGATGCCAAGAAGGACCTGTATATCCATTACATTAGCCTTCTTTCAGTTGATCTCTCCATATCAATAGAAGTCTTTGAGAGAATTAGCTTAGGAAGGCAGAGAAAGTTTCCATTTAGCTTCTGAATGAAGTCACGACTGATAAAAGAACAGAAATTATTTGAGCTCTATACAACACAAATAGCTGGTTTCTGCTACGATACTTTATTTTACTAGTGTGTATAGGTAAAAAGTTTGCTTTTTCTTGTCTTCTTTTTCTGTTCCATAAATTGATCTTTAAACAGAACACTCTACTAGAGTCTAAGCCACATACACCGTTAGCACAATACAGGAATATTGTTAACATGAAACATAGCCGAGTGACCTGATACGTTAATCTTTTAAGCCTTTATGACATAACAGAGACAGCAAGCAAAGGCAACATATTTGGCACTGCAGACCACAATGGGATCTAAGTAGTCAACGTTATCTAAACTGTTATTAAAAAGGATGAAAAGATTTTAAAAGATGGAGCATAGGCATTCCTTCTACTTGCCAAAGTCTTCAGCCTTTCAAGGATCTTACATTGCTCAAACTATACAGTAAGACATGAAGTGCCATTCCACACACATTCTGGGTTCAAGAATATATTAAAACACTTGCTCAGTCTGAGCAATCACGATTTAGCACATTGACTGGCTAATGGTGAAAACACCACAGAACAGTCAGCCTCGTGAGACAACTAGGCTACAAGTCTCTCCTTCAGCTCTAGCAGGTGACAGCGTGCCCTTCCTGTCCAGTGATACACAGCTCTCCCACAGAGACCAGGACTCCACTTTGTGGTTACAGCCAGGCAAAGTACATCAATTTAAACAATTGCTTTGAGTCTCACATTTATATGTTTGGCTCAGAACTGCAGAAAATTATTCAGTCAGGTATCTGGTAATCACTTCCTAACTTGCAGTAACTCAGCTGTTTGCAATCGCTTAAATTTTTCTCCTGGTAGATGTGATGCACATTGCTTTTGTTGAGACCATCCATTATTCTTTGACCTACGAAAACTACTCATAACAACATGCAAAGAAGACCTATTGAATGGATGATACAGATTCCAAGCCTTATGTACAGATATACAAATACTTTACAAACTTCTAGAATTAAAAAAAATAGTGTTTCTTCATCCTTGTATACAAGCAAAATTCTGTACCTGCCATGGGCACCGCTAAAGAGTTAACCAGGTAATTCACATAAATTAATAGATGTACGCAAACATTTAACTCTTTTCACTTTTTTTGAATTCTTTCAAACAGAGGGAATACAAAATTTGTCTGATTTTAAAGAAAGGAGGCCAAATAAACTATTTAGAAGCATTTCCAAACAACATTTAACTAATACAAAAGCAAATACCAAGACACAATGACGTTATACCTATAGGCTACGTTCTTTTTTGAACAGATACTGGCCTATAGATTCAAGATAAGCTAACCAAGGACTTGTGACAAACGTCTGCCAGCACTAACCTTTGGGGTCCTCTGTCTGGAAGGAATCCCATCAAGAATAGCAATAGCATCTTTGTCTTGCTTCAGCATTGTGTAACATTCAGCCATTTTATATTTCACTTCAATTTCAGATGGTAAACACTGAAATAAAAAACCAAAGTTTAAAGTACAATGCTGTTTCAGTCAAGTAAAAAGACCTGAATAAGGTTTCCTCATTAAATGCTTACACTATATTGAAAAAATCTAGTGCAACAAAGTTAACAATGCAACCTACTGCTAGCTCATATCACTCCTGTCTTCAAATGAAAAGCATGAACTACACAAACAAAAAAAAAAATCTCATGTTCAAGACCACATTAAGTTTTGCATTAAAAACCACCACATTGATATTTCAAAAACCTGTTAGCCTTAAAAGTCAGGTTTATTTGACATGATAAATCCACAATCTAATGCTATCATACTGAGTCAGCAACATTAATTGTAAGGGTGAACACAATCATTTTATGCAGCACATTAGTCAATTTTAAAATACCTGGCTTTGGGGAGTTGATGCAGCATTCCCAGTAGAAGGTCTTACTTTTGAAGTTTTACTTAACGCTTTTTTCTGCTGCAAGGCCATTGTATACTTGCTTACAGCATTTCTGTATTCTTTATCATGGAAGAGAGAGTCTGCATGATATACAAGGAGCTGGTATTTCTGAGATGGTGAAAACAGTTCCCTAGAAGAAATGCAAACAGAAAGGCTGAGATCAGCTAACTGCATAAGAACTAAATCCTTACAGATCCAAAGTATTTGTAGCTTTGGTTTGTCTGGCTTCAGCTTCCCACTGCCGCTTCTTGACTACATTGGAAGGGCCCTTGGATAACAGGTACTGCCTCCTCACAAAAGGATTATCTCGCAATTTTTTTTTATCTGTATACAAAGAAATGCAATAGCCACTCCTGACACCTCAACAGTAACGCCAGCTTACGTTCAGCTGCTTGGCCACTGCTTTCCATAATGGAGCAGCATCCATCCTCCCCATAACAAACCACACATTAGCAAGGCCCATTAAAGAACATTTTGTTTGAATGGACTCAAGCTTACAAGCAGCCCAGCTCCTTGTACAGCTATCCTGGTCCTAATCCACACGTTCCTACATTTTATAAACCCCCATTATAACACTTGAGTTTGCAGAAGTGTTGAAAAGTTAGGGTTTCAGAATGGGATTTTGGCTTGAGTTAGTACCTCAAAACCCATGTAAAATGTGAAGTGATACTTTGCAGGGAAGTCCTGAAAAATAAAGGGAATCGCTTGAGTCAGGGGAAGAGCCGTGACCTACACAAGGCACCCCTGGAAGGAGAAAATCGCTCCACCTCTAGCAAGACGCTCGTGTTGTACCGGGTACCCCAAAGGGCAGAGGCTGCGCTGCTCAGGCTGAGCTCCGGACAGAGTCGCGCTGACAGAACCGGGCTTCATCCCCTGCAGGGCCGGGGACAGGAGCACGGCGCCCGCACCACAGAGCCCAGCGGGAGGGACAGCTCTAAAAGCGAGCCTGCCTCCCTCCCTGCTCGTAAGACCCCACCACCACCCTGCGAGCTCCCGCCTGTCCTCTCCCTCAGCATCACCGGCCCTGTCAGCCCGCAGCCACCCGGCGCGCCCTCTCGCGGGAGGGCCACTCACGAGTTATTGCCGCTCATGGTGAGGAGAAGCCCGCTGAGGAGCCGCACGTTAGAGTGGAGCCCGGCGGACGCCATCTCCCGTACGTGCTCCACCACGCTCATACTGGCGGCGGAGAGGCGCGGAGGGAGGCACGGCCCTAACTCAGGCGACGCCGCCGCCGCCCGCCGCCGCTCCAAAATGGCGCCACCGAGGGGGCCTCGCGCGCCGCCGCCTGCAGGCGCCCGCGGCGCTGCCTTCATGGCGGCCGCGCGAGCCGACAGGCGCGCGGAGGGGCAGCCCGGCCCCGGCAGCCCCGCGCCTGCGCAGTGGCGGGGCGGGAGGGGCGGCGCGGCTCTGGGGGGGGCGATCGCTTCTTACCAGAGGGTCGGAGGAGTCCTTTGGCGGCTCAGCGTCGTTGTGTGGAAGGGACGTGCTGCCTGTGTCTGCGCAGCTCTTCAATGTGGTCCTTCTTCTCCTGAGATTTTATTATCTGCTGGTTGCGGCTGGTAAATGTGACAGGTATCGGAGATGATGAAGCTCCGGCCTATAAAAATAGGTAACTGAGGGGAAAGACCATTCAAAACCTAGATTTCCTCTGGGCTGCAACCAAGGGAAACACCTCACTAGGGCCACCGTTAATTGCAAGGCATAGAAACATAGAATCGTTTAGGTTGGAAAAGACCTTTAAGATCATCCAGTCCAACCATTAACCTAACACTACCAAGTCCACCACTAAACCAATTAACAGGACAGTAATAAGTAATTTCATGTTTCCTGGCTTGGTGGCTGCATTATTTTTTAATGAAAGTAAAAACTAGGAATCATTAAGTTTGGAAAGGATCTCTAAGATCACCAGTCCAGCCATCAACCCAGCACTCCCATGCCCACTAAACCATGTCCCCAGGTGCCACGGCTGCCCATTTTTTGAACACTTCAGGGATGGTGACTCCACCACCTCCCTGGGCAGCCTGTTCCAATGCTTGACTACCCCTTCTGTGAAGAAACCTTTCCTAATATCGAATCTAAACCTCCTCTGATGCAACTTGAGGCCATTTCCTCTCGTCCTATCGCTAGTTACTTGGGAGAAGAGACCAACATCCACCTCACTACAACCTCCTTTCAGGTAGTTGCATAGACTGAAAGGAGAGCTGAATCACAAACTTTTTTTCCCTTTATTACAAAAAGAATGCAAAACATGGCTATCCTTCTATTACTACTCCTACAAATCAAATCAGCTTTCAGTTTGAAGATGCCATCACTGCTGTCTGGAGAGGAATACACCTCTCAAACACGCCAAGCAGCAAAACATGACTGGCACTAGACTGCAGATCAAGTCACACAAAAAGTATGTTGGTGCTGTACAGTGACAGCAAAACAAGTATTGCCATGAAGGAAAGAGACAACTCAGAATAAACTGAACTTGGATTTGCAGTTCTTCAGGGAGCCATCTGACGGATCAAGAGAGTCACAATTTTTGCCAGTATCGTGTGGTGTTTCTGCTGGACTGAATGCCATCACAAAGGCAGCCTCAGACTAAGCTGTATGTAATCCGCCTGCGTTACTCTTTGAAGGCATTTTAGCACAATGGAGCACTGCTCTGCGAAGGCAGACCTGCTAAACAACCAGGTACCTTGCCACAAACTACAGCCCCTGTATTAATCCCCTGTTTTCAGTGGGAATGATTCACTTCCTACTGATAACCATTACACAATAATGATGGTCTTTTCACAAAAAAACAAAACTGATTCTTTGAAGGCTATCCATAAGACATAAAGCAATTACCACATTAATTACAAGCGAAGTTTATTGAGAACAAGGTCAAAATCTCTACACTTGACACCACCGTATGAGAGGTACGTTTTCCTTGGACGTACGATACTGAGACTCTAGCCAGTAGAGCAATTACACAGCTCCCCCTGCCCCACAGGCAAGCCCATTTCTTCTCTTAAATACAAGCCCTGTTTTAAATGCTAGCTGTAGCCACTGATAATAAAGCAGCTTGCATCTGAAACAGCATATTAGAAATCACTTATTAAGCACCAGCTTAATAATATTTGCTTACACAAATTATCTTTGCTCTCCTCCCTCTATCCCTCATTGACTGTTTGTGGCAGGTTTTTTCTTTTTTTTTTTTCTTCTTCATAGCACTTAATTCTTCCTTGGTACAAAATATATCCAAAACAAAGGCAAAATACTTTATACACCTTGCTGTGGAAGTGTTTAATGTTGCCTCTTCACTGCCCAGGACCTGACAGACTCTTGTTCATGAACTGTCTCTTCACAAAGCAGATCCACCACTGCAGAAGGAAGTACAAAGTCAGAAAATAGGCAAAAGCGGTTTCCATGCGATAAACAAAATAGGGACTTCAAAATATTCAACCTGTGACAAGTAACAAATGTTAAGGCTCCAGTTTTGCACATACAGTTTTCCACACTGGTTTCTACTGGAATTTAGACCAGGAGGACAGGAATGGACCCAATGAGTTTATAATACAGGACTCTGAATTAAAGTGGGACGTTCTACTTTCTATTCTTTTTTTTTTTTACTGTTTATTGCAATATATTTATTCCAAAGTAATTATAGACAAGGGATGCATCAGAAAGCTATGACTTTGAACCTAAATTAGCCTAAACAATTTCAATATAAAATGCAGTCACATTTGCACATGGAATGTATGAACAGTCAGGAGGTAATTCATGCATTGATTAGCTATTTTTTTTTTTAATCTGGATAGGAGGCAAAATGGTCTACTTCAAAGAAGCTATCAAATCAGAACCGCCCGGGAAGATAAACAGCATCTCTCATGCCTGTGAATTTCCATTTGAAAACCTAGTCAACAGCAGATGTGCAACGCTTTGAAGAGCTGAACCAGACACCTCTTATTACTGCCCTGGTTTTTAAAGTAACCCAAATTGGCATTCGCTGTCTTACCACATTACAGATTAAATGTATTGGTAACTTGCAGCCTGCTATTTCACTAGCCTTGTAAAGCACAGAAGCTTGTGCCAGTTACCTACATCTGATTCCTCACCCCATCATCTCTCTCCACGCGTTTCTGAAAAAACACACCAAGCCTCTCATTAGATCTGTAACGATCGCACTAAACTCTTACCTTGCTAGGCTTGTCACTTTGAGGATCAAATACTTTTTCACAAAGGCGAAGACCAGTTTCTTGCCTCAGCTGCTGCAGGTAGGCCCTCATCACCTCTGAAACACAGCACAGGAAAAACCAGTGTGAACTGAGGCAGCACCAAGCCAAACTGAATTTAACAGAGAAGCATCAGAGATCACTCCTTAAAGCAGAAAGTGAGTTTTCACATCTGCAGGTACTCGTTGGCCAGCTGAGTTGGTCTGCTCGATTTACAGCCAAGGCTGGGATTTTTACAATACTTGTACCAGTAAAAAGGATCATCCAAACTTGTTTTCTTCTCTCATTTACCTTTACTCATTATTGTAGGCTTCCTATTCTGCCAGTGCAGCAGTTGGCTTGGGCGCCATTACAGGGTTTAGCTACTGATTATGTTGATGCAAAAGGCAGATTCAGACTCCTATTAATCCAGGGGAGTCACTGGGCCCCTGAGGTCAGAAAATCCAGCTTCTGCTGCCCTCAGAAGACAGAACTGCAGATTTAGAAGATTCCGTTTTAAAGGTAATTTTTCTAGTTGCCATCACAAAAATGCAGCTGGTGAAGTGTGAGCCCAAGGAAGCCTTCAGAGGTCCTGGATTAGCCTTACCTTCCTCCTGCTTGTTGGCAGGTTTGGCGTAAATGGCATTAAGCGGAAAGCCAGGCTCCCCAGGGATCGGGAAGTTGGTGATTCCTAGCGTGTACATTTCTTTCTCTCCTTGGCCTTTGGAGTTACACTAGAAGAACCAGGCAAACAATGGATTAATAGTTATAAACAAAAGCTGATGGAGCATTAGACGTAAATACTTTACCAATCTCTAACTCATAAAACTCATCAAGAATAGCAACACGCCTCTTTGGAGACCCACAGCCATAGAATGTGGCTCTGACAACTGGGACTGTGGTGACCAGGATTATTTGTGCCACTAGGAGGAGAACACCAGCAAACCCCTTCCCAAATACAATCCCCAGAACAGACTCGGTTTCCCTCCTGCACAGAAATTCACTCTTCTTACCTTCTGCAGCTTTTTCAAGCACTCAGAAATGTAGAGGGTTACATAGATCAGCGTTCTATCAGCCTCATTCTGCAAAACAAGAGCAAGCACAGAGCCCAGACACTCTTAGATTAAAGGAGACTTTATGGAACTGATAAAAATTTGCAACGGGAATGAGTTCAAGCCATTTTGGCCTACAATTTCCCCATGAGAGAGGGACTTGCAATTCATGACATTTACCCAAAATGAAAAATTAAGTGGGAGGAAGGGGAATTTTTGTTATCGAGTAGAATTATTTAATTGAAAATAGATTTATATTCACAGCACCAACCCTCCAAAGAACTACTATATGCACAGTATCTCAAAAAAATTACCTTAATTTCATAATTTTTGAAGAAAACATTAGCTTTGAAGTAGTAGATGGCTTCATCTATAATATCTGTGTCCTTAGCTAACAAAAGAGAAATACAGAGTTGAACAGTGCACCATTATACTACATTTGCTCATAACTTTTACTCACTGAAATACATAAATAAGGGTTATTGCAAAGGCAAAACCTTGGTATTTACAGAAAGCAGAAGAAAGCACTATGTAACAGAAAACAGTTGTTGCCACGTGAAACACTGGTGAGCTCAGACCGTAATATTTAAGCTTCCGACTCCGAGCAGGAGCTTTAACCCCCTTCTTCTCCTCCCCCTATGACTTCTCACTTCACAAACGGCAGCAATTCAGAAGTTCCCCACTTTTCTACCAGTTGAGTAACTCACCAGAATTTTAACAGCGTCTTCTCAGGACACAAAAATGTTTTTGGAGAAAGCGTAACAAACACAATCACACAGATTTCATTATCATCCTCAAAAAAAGGGGGGGAAGGGGGAGCAAAACACATAGTGGTGAGCTTGCTTGTGACTTCCACCTGCTTCCAAGACTGCTTAAATCCAGAAACATTTCCTTTATATTTCCTTTCTCAAAGTGAACCACCACACTACTCGGGGATATCATGGCTGGGAACTGCTACTTCACATGCTGAAGGAGAATCCATACCAGGCTGCCTGTGGGCCCTGTTGGGATGCCTGTAGCTTCATTTCAATTTTTGAAGCCCCCTACCCTAAAGTGCTGCCTATCCTACTCCTTGTCTTTCAGAGCAGCCGAGTGTCTTCAGCCACAGCCCCAAAGCCTAAGTTCTCTGTAGCAAAACCTCCGCTTCCTCTGACAGCAGAGGGTTCACACCGCCACGTCCTCCTCAGAACCTACGCAGGAGGAAGCATGAGAACAGTAACCATAGGCTTTACTCACCGAAATAACTGATTTAAGCATGGTGCATATTTATCTGCGCAGAATTATTTTCTATGGTTTGCACAACTTAAGTATTTGAAAACTTCTTTTCCTCCTCTAAAAAATGCAAAGCACTCCATTTCCAACCTGTGACTCCTCTCGTCACTCGTGCGAGGGCTGGCTTGGAGCAAACCGTGAGATGATGATAAGCTATACGCAGGCAGGTTTTCAGAGATTATTATAAACTTACTTTCCCGAGGTGCTGGGCCTTTGAACTGGCTTCTGATGGGTAACAATGCCATGTTCCCAATTAGCTTGGTATCGGAGTCCATTAAAGTTGAGTGGTAAGCCTACAGATGGGGCAGGAAGGCTGGTCATTAATGCTACCGAAAATAGAAATTCCTGTATCTGATCACGTTTTCCCCCATGTCTTCATTGAATAGGAGTCAAGAGTCTAGCTCACTGCACAATCACTATTTGCTAATTAGGCCCAGATCTCAGGGCCGTTCTGGTGAAGACCGTGAAAGCATCATCACCGGCACCATTTACAGTCGTGGTGGTGGGAGACGGGATAAAATTGGTGCGGCCGCTCTGCACGCGTTGCTTCATCCCCAGGCCGCCTGACCCCATTCTGCACCGCACCAGGGGGTAACAGCCCTGCTCTCCTGCCTAGGGATGGGGTATTGAGTAGGTAATTGAACGTTAGTTGGTCATTAAAAAAAAGATTGGTTTTTATTTCCATGTCTAGCTAATGATATTAGATCGTAATAAATAAAGCCAGGCTTAACACATACTCACACACTCAAAAAAGAAGACCTTTCTGTGCACTCTAAAACTGGTCTAAGTAAAAAAAAAAAAAAAAAAAATCTTTCTGCATGTAACAGATTCTTCTGGGGAAACTGATTTTTAACAACTGATTAGTTTTGTTTTAGGCACTTTCCAAACATTCCCACCATGCTGTGCCAGGCTACAGGGAAGCCTTCACCTCCCTGCAGGCGAGGTTTTGGGGAGGGAGAGGGGGATGCAGCTGGGGTGGAAGGGGTGGGTAAGCATCCCCTGGCAGAAAAGCAGTTTATTTCAACCCGAGGAAGGTGGTGTGAACAAAAAGCGCAGCTTTTACCACCCTCTCCCTCGCTGAAGCCGGGGGCTGCCGCCCCCCCAGCTGCGGGTGGATGCCTGGCAGGAGGAAGAGGAAGAGGAGGGCGCTGGCTGCGCAGCGGCCTCCCATAAAGAGCGATTCCCGGCTCTCCGCAGGCCTCCCCGCAGCTCCAGCCCCTCCACCTGTCCCGGGCAGCTGCCCCCGGCCGGACCCCGGCAGCAGAGCCCCTCTGGCAGCAGAGCCCCTCGCCCCCGGCCCAGGCTCGCACCCGCCCTCCCGGCCCGGCCCTGCGCCCCAAGCCCTCCTCGCCCCCTCTCTCCCCGCCATCGGGGCTGGCCCAGCGCCGGGTGCGAAGCCTCCCTCACCGGCATCTCGAAGGGCAGGCCGCGGTTCGGCGGGGCCGGGGCGGGAGGGGAGCGGAGAGGAGCTTGCGGCAAGGCTTCCTCCTCTGCCTGCGCTGCAGGAAATGAGGCAGCGGGGGCGGTGCGAGGAGGGGAAGCCGGAGCGGAGGCCTGCGGCGTGCACCGCCCCGGGAGGCGCCGCTGCTGCCAGAGCCCTGCCCGCACGGAGGCGCCGCTGCTGCCAGAGCCCTGCCCGCACGGAGAAGGGGCTCCCACAGCACGCTCAGAGGGGGACTTGTTTGCTTTCCACCCCCGCCATGAAGTTCCCCCCCTCCCTCTGCCTTTGCTGTGGCCGGCACTGCAAGTAACCCCTCCTCGGGCCCTCCGTGCCGCCCTTTTCTTTTCCAGCCGCCCTGACGCGTTGGTTCCTCGCTGGCAGAGGCGAGCTCCTGTCCCTGGCGAGGGCAGCGTGTGACAAGGGCGCAGGTGGGGACGCTTTGCTCGCAGCCGGTTCCTCTCCTGCGCGTTCGCAGCGCTCCTGGGCGTAGAATCATAGAATCATCGAATCGTTTAGGTTGGAAAAGACCTTTAAGATCATCCAGTCCAACCATTAACCTACCAAGTCCACCACTAAACCAGTTAAGGGTAGAGAAGCAACCCCACGCCTCCCGGCTTGGCTGGATCGCTTGCCCTGACCCGACGTGCGAAGCGCAGCCGGCTGCATGGGGCGCTTGGCCTAAGCAAGCACAGAACGGGTCCAAACATTGCGTTTGGAGGGATGCAATATGTTGAGTCGCACGCTCCTCTTGCTGCCGAGCCGTACCCTTCCCCGTAATCCAGCCTGCTGAATTTGTCCCTTGGTAAATGACTCATGGCGTGACCGAGGAAGGAAAAATGGGGAGATTCGGAAGGTGCGTCAAAGTGCAGGGCGAGAGTTTGTCCTTTCGACGCTCCGTGAGCGTGACTCATCCCAAGGAAGTGCCAGTCTGGAGGTGAGTTAAGCCTCCAAAGTTTTCCCGACATTTGCATGGTTTGATTCAGCCAGATCGGGTCCCGCCGTGATGCGATTAGCTCCATGCGGGCATAAAGACTTGCCTCGTCGTGAGGTTAACCTATGCCGTAACTATTCAAAAACAAATGCATTCAGGGCGTTTGACCCCATGTTTTAAAGCTTTGAAGACCTGATTTCTTTTTCACCTCTTGCTGGTGACCACAATGACTATCTCGAAACTGAAGTCTTGGCATTCGCTAATTGTCTGGAGCTGGGAGTAAGGTTTTAGAAATTCTGAGTATCACGAGACTTGTTGTAGAGGACGTAAGGCTGGCAAATTTTGGAAATGCTTTCTTTGAAAAACCATTTTAATAGCTTTTAGGTGGCACCTCACTTAACATTTTTTCTTTGTTCCCATTTAAAGGATCCCATGCCATCTTCCCCAACCTCCACATATGGATTCTGGGGAGCCCTTTTCCTCTAGCCGTGCAGGATTTGCTGGTCTGTTGAACCTCTCCCCTTATCCTGGCTCTCCTTTGGGAAAAGCAGATCCTTACTTCAAAAATAAGCACCATATCAACAGTATGACCATTTAATGAAGAACAACCCTGCTGATGAATAAAAAAAAAAATGACACCTTCCAGACTAGTAGCAAGAAACTACAGTAAACTCTGTGCCAAGCTGCTATCACACCCCAGGTTTAGGTAAGTGCAGTTGCCTCCAAATATTCAATCCTTGATTTGGTTTCCATGAAGGGGTATCCTTGCACTCAGACATCTGCTAACTAAACCAAGCTGCTCCTACAAAATTACATCAATTGTTCTTATTCTACTGAAATATGTGGCTGTTCATATTTTGTGAGGATGGGGTTAATTTCTAATGCAGGGACAGATGACATGCCTACATAGAAGCATTCACTGATGTTAAGCATTTCACAACCATGAGGCCCTTTTTGGAAAATATTTTAATTCAAGGACTCCATGAGTAAATCTCATTCCAAAGGGTTAAGGAAAAGGAAAGGTTGGTATGTACTGGGACATAAGCAGCAAAAGAACACATCCTGAAATTCAGCTGAATGTAGCTAATAAATTGGGACTAATACATTTTAGGAGAAGCAATAAAACATGTTCTGAAACACTCAAGATGCCCCAGAAACAGTCTGTATATATAAAAACTATAAACAGTGAGAGGTAAATTCAGCAGTACATTTTCCCATAGGGCTTGAATTATTATCCCATATGAACAGTCTGGTAACAGCTACACCTAATTCCAGAATTGATGCTACTTGCCTGAAAAATTCCTAAGACTATTTTTACATGTATTTAGTTACTTAGGTGAATATGTGCTTTGGAGATAATGCGCTAAAGTTTTGCTTCTCTGAAAGCACCACACATTGTACTATAGAGGCAATGTATGTCCGTAGTAGTAGTTCTTTATTCAGGGGAAAAAAAGGAGCTTACTTATCTGTTGAATTCTTCATTAACTAACGTGGTTTCTAATGTGATAGCACAAGACCATCACTGAGTTCTACTTAAGCTGATTTTCTTTCTTTTAAGTGTTGTGCTGTGCTTAAGATATTATTCATTTATAAACCACTTAAAGCCATGTGCAAGTTGTACAAATAACAGCCTTAAGGTGGCTTAAAATCCAGGCTCTTCCAAAGTGAATGTAAAACACTCATGTTTTTCAAGAAGGGTGAGAGACCACCCGCTGACCAAATGTCCCTTTGAAGTTGGCAGTCCTCTCTGCCTAATTCAGGTTCAGTTCATGAAGTACAATTTTCACTCTTTAGAACAATTCTCTCCCATTTAATAATGAAACTAACTACTCAGTACTGGAGATAAATATTTATTACAATGTAATTATATTTGGCTTTGCCTCTTTTTGCAAATCATTAATTTTTTTTTTTCAAGCATTCCTATGCTTAAATGAGATACCTCTGTATGTGGGGAACTTTTATATGCGCTAACACCAGCCTAGGTATTTTATAATACACACGCATAAGAATAAAAATTGTTTATTAAAATAGTTATAAGGTCATACAGCTCACTCTTCACTATAAATATTAGTTCTCTTACAGATAAAACATCAAGTATGTTTATGTAGGGGTGGATTTTTTTTTTTTCATTTTTATTTTTTAACACAAGTATTTTCCTCCCATTTTTGAACATCCGTTTTTTACTCATCCACATGATCTTGAAAGTATTCATCCACAAGAGCAGATTTATCTTCTTCACATTCCTGCCAAAAAGAAAACAAAAAAGGTAAAACCTGACTTTTTCCTAGTGGCTACTGTACATTGTCTGTTCTGTGACATTTTATTTTAGAAACCACCACAGGAACAATGTCTAATGTGGTTCCATAAAACACACAGCAAAGCTTTCTGAAAAGCAATTTGTTTCTACAGCTATCAAAACTGTATAGGTCAAAATCTAGATCCAGGTATTCTGCATACTTAAAGAGTACAAAACTGAATTAAAAAATGGAATAAAAACACTGGACTTGTTCCTTAGGATTTATGAGCCGAATAATAAAACTAGACAGGGCTTGGATTTCAACACAGCAGTCTTCTATCATGTATTTTATATGATAGAATTTACTCCTAATCTGTATCTCATATAGAACACATGGGTTCAACACAGGAATTATCAGAGGAGTTTGGACAGTCACGTAGGAAGAAATTGTAGTGGTCCTTTCTGACCTTTGAAGTTTAAAATTCCATTATTTTTGAAAACCAAGGCATTACTTTTAAACACAACCATTTGATCAGTCTGCATATGCAAGATGATACTAGAGAATTTCAGTTTTGTAATTGTAAATGAAGACTATATAAGTATTGTCACTAAAAGACTAAACATGGCTTATTTCAAATCATATTAAGACAGTAATTTTTTAGCAAGGCAAAGAACGTATTTATATTACAACTTATATTATGGATCCTTTTTAATTTTTCACCTTATCATCAGAAATACCTTACCTTTGGTTCCTTAAATTCAAGATCTTCTCCATACTGAATGGTAAAGTCTATGTGCTGCAGAACTATGTTTATACTTTCCTCATCAGAGCGATCAAAAGGTAGAAATCGAACCATACCATAGTCATCAATCTAGAGGAAGGATTCAAAGGATGTTAATAATAAAACACAGTTAGTTAGTTCTCAGTCACAGCACTCTAAGCCACTTCCTTAAACCACACTTAACGTCTTCCTTGTCTGGACTCCTAAAATACTGTTTAAAGCCACACTCAGAACACCTGCCTGTCAGTCCTAGGTTCTACACAGTAGAAAAAGCTGTTTTCCAAAATTGCTAATAGAACAGGATTCACACAAAATGTATTGGCTACAATCCAAATGTTAGTATCAAGAATCTTATGCTAATCTGAAAAAAAATCAAAAACCGAGTTAAAACAGACAAAAAGCAAAATGCTTAAGTGCCTGAGAATCTTTGAGAGCCTGGATTTGTTAACAAGTGTGGTAGGTAAATACATAGTTTTCAGGCGAGGCAGGGGAGAGTTATTATATATAGTACATACAATGTCTGTAACAGCACTTAAGTCAGCAACCATACAGTATGGTTTATAAATCCAGGACTAAACTTAAGGGTACCAGTTAAAAAGCAATATACCTACCAATCCACATATAGATTTAGTCAATTTTTTAAACATTTTGCTTTTCAATATATTTGTAGAATCTTCAATCATAGAATACATATCTGGATCTAAGTACCTGGGAGAAACAAAGTCATCATTAACATCGAAAGAATCCTTGGCCACAGAGCAAATGAGTCATTGAGCTTTTATAGAGCTACCAAAACCATCTATCATTCTGTGATCTGAATGAACTAACTTCATATCAGGAGAACTTAAAATGTTTAAAAATAGTTTTGGTAAGTATTTGAGTATCTCAGATTACAATTGCTAGTAGAAACAACTGAAGTGTTTTTCATTTTCTTTTTGCTGATATACTTGTATACTCAAGAAAGCTTTGAGGAAGACCATAGGGAAAAACTTTAATTTTGTAATTTTAGCCCAAATGTAAACGTAACACATAAGTAGTTCAGTATCAGATAGGATCACCTCTGGTTTGGGTTTTGAAGTACAGTACCCTGGTGGGCACAGCACCCTGGAACGTTATTCAGAATGACGTTAAGTTATTCAAGATAATTATTTACAGAAAAATCCAGAGATATGTACAAACATGGAGCTAGGCTTTTGACTCCAACTAAACTGTAAGCATCCTATCCAGACATTTAAAGACTATGTTTTATATCAAACAAATGCATCTTCTCCCATTCGAAAAGAGTATGTTTTAATTGTGGGAAACATTAAGACTGAATTCTGAGTGAAGTTTACCTCAAGATATTACACTACAGAATGAGTAATTTTTTGGAACTTACTTTTCTATTTCCTTCTTGGCTTTCTTGCTCAGCAAATCCATTTTGGTCATGATGTTAATCTGTGGAATCTCTAAAGATATCATTGCACTGAGTGCTGCCAGAATTCCAGAGATAAACTTCAGGAATATGAAAAATGGTGTAGTTAAGTACAGAAAAACACAATACAAACACGCAGGACACTCCACCACAGACCAAATCTAGTAAATATACGAAACATGGACACGAGGCCAACTGGGCAGTCCTTATCTCTGTTGGAAAAGGGAGGTGCGGAGCTTCCCATCTGCTATCTTATCTCCAGAGCCTCAAATCTGCATCTGCCGCTGAAAAGGCCATTACAGAACTCAAAGCCCATCTCAGGATTCTTACTGCTAGATGGGGAAAGTGGCCTGCTCTCTCTCCAAATCTGAGAAAGCTCTCATAGAATCACGGAAGAATTTAGGTTGGAAGGGACTTTCAGAGGTTATCTGGTTCATACAACTGCTCAAACCAGAGCCAGCTTCAAAGTCAGATCAGGTTGCTCAGGGATTTTGCCCAGTCAACTTTTGAGTAACTCCGTGAACATATGCTACACAATCTCTCTGTGACCCTGTTCCAGTCTGACCACTCTCACAGTGCAGGTTTTCTTTAAATCCAACTGGCATTTTATTTGCTGCAACCTGTGCCTGAGGCAGCTGAAGACAGCAATCAGATCTCCCCTGGCTTAGCATTCTTTCCTCTGGGCTAAACAAACCCAGCTCCCTAAACTGCTCGGATTTCTTATTCTTTATCAATATGAACTTTTACAACAGATTT
The DNA here is from genome assembly GCF_030463565.1 of Pelecanus crispus. Lineage (NCBI taxonomy): Eukaryota > Metazoa > Chordata > Aves > Pelecaniformes > Pelecanidae > Pelecanus > Pelecanus crispus. The sequence continues at coordinate 32,619,177 of NC_134653.1, forward strand.
CAAATGGATACCTTAAAAGATTCCACCATGAACTGAGAATCCACAAGAAAAACTCCACAGACATGGAATTCCCACTGCTGAAGCTGCTCCACCAGCTGTTTCATCACTGGCAAATGTGTATAGAGTTCGATCTGACCTAGGGCACACTCAGGATTTTAGTATGCAGAAACGTGAAGCTAACAGGAGCAGTTATCAGTTATATAAATATGGGCATTGCACTTGATATGAAGAAAAGCTGATAGAGCATCATCCTTCTTTCCAGGCAACTCTGTATTAGAATGAACTTGTAATGGAGAAGTAGAAAAGAAATAGCCAGGGGTTTTCCTCCCTTGACCTCCAATTAGCGTTAGTTAGCAGTTGCCGCGGCGTTCCCACACCGTATGATGCTACTAAAAGCCAGCGCAGTCACCCAGATTAGCCTGGGAGCAAATTCACTTCTGAAACATCTGAAAGGGACTCTGACAACTGTTAGTAATACAAAAAAACCAACCAAACAAAAAAAACAAACAAAAAAACCCAACCAAACAAAAAAACCCAAAAGAAAACCCGTGTGAATGATTACGACCAACAGGAAAGAAAGTACTACAAATTTTACATTGCGTATGAAGAACGATACCAAAAGAGAGACATTTGTTTACCTGGGCAATCAAACAATATATAGTCATCCTCCACATGCCCCAGGCTTTCCTCTAGCCAGTTAAAGTTATTGGCAAAATATTCCATGCAAAACACCAAGCCGCCATTGGGACCAAACCTTAAGGATTCATCTTCCATGACGTCATCCACTTCGATTAACTCACGGATGTCTGCAACAACAGACACACGAGCCGGTTTTCCCTTCGTGCGCTCACCGTGGGGCCCACAGGCTGCCGTAAGCGGCCTCCCGCGCCCCCCGGCGCCCACCTGCCATGACGGGGTAGCTGAAGAGCTCCGCCGCCGGGTCCAGGTTGACCACCTGCACGGCGCGGCCCAGCGCCTCGCAGTGCTGCACCATGGTGGCGCAGTACGTGCTCTGCAAGGCACACACACGCCGTCAGCGACCGCGACACCGGCACGACGATGACGACCACCACCACCGCCGCCGCCGCCGCCTCCCCGCCGCCCGCCCGCCTCACCTTCCCGCTGCCCGCCGGGCCCATCACCAGCTGCGCGTACCGCGGCATGGCGGCGGGCGGGCCGGCGGCCTCCCGCGCAACGGCGAAGCGGCGGCGAGCGGCCGCTCCGGCGCCCCGTAGCTCTCCTGGTCACGTGACCCGGGTCGCCTATGGCTCGCCCCCGCCCCGCTACGGCGAGCCGGCGGGCTCAAACCGCGCCACCGGCCACGCCACGCCCCTCCCCTCCCCTCCTTCCCCGTCACGCCGCGCGCGCGCTCGCCCGCCGGCGGCGCGCGCGGCTCTCGCGAGACGGCGGCGGCGCTGTGGAGGGCGCACGTGCCGCGCGGTGTGTGGGAACCGCCGCCGCCGGGGGAGGAGGAGCCGGAGCCGCCGCCGCTGCCGCGGCCTGAGGGGCCTCCCGGGTAACGCCGCGCCGCTGCCGCCCCTGGGCGCCCCCGCCCCTTTTCTGCGGGAGCCGCGCTCCGCCGCCGCCGCCGCCCCGCCCCGTCCCAGCGGCGGGCGGCCTGCCCCGGCGTCCCGCCGGCCTCCCCCCGCCGCGGCTGCCGGCATCCTTCCCCCCAGTTCCGGCACCTTCCCTCTCCCTCGGCGCTGCGGCTCTGCCTCCCCTCGCGGTGATCCCCCCTCCCGTCCCGCACCTCCGCGTCCTCCCCCCTCCGGTGCCCGGCGCCCTCCTTTCCCTCAGCTCTGCCCCCGTCCCACCACGTCCGCGATCCCCACCACGTCTGGTAGCCGGCAGCCTTCCCCTTCCCCCCGACCTGCCCTCGCTTTTACCCCCTACTGCCCAGCACCCTCCCTCTCCCATTTGGGATCTCCGTGGGTACTCCAGCATCCTTCCCTGCCGCCCCCCTACCGTGAACCCCACCACCGCTGGCACCCGGGCATTTTCCCTCAGCTCCCTTCCCTACCCAGGCACAGCTTGTACGGCATCCTGGCTCCGAGTCTTCTGCACACATATCCTGCTTGCTCCCGTGATCCTGAGGGACTTGATGCCTTGCAAACCCCTTCCCTGTTGACTCCTATTTTTTAAGCCCCTTGCCTGAAAACGTGTGCGTGTAATCCCTTATTAACCGTATTAGCGGGTTGCGTTTGGTTGCTTGTTTCATGGTGTTTGGGGTTTTTTGCCAGTGTCCCGGGATCAGATTGTAAATCTTCAGACACTGATTTAAATGACCCCTTTCCTTTCCTTGTATACTGGCAGTACCTCCGCCTACTCCCCCAGTGCACCTGCTGTTCATGTGCCGCTGATTTAACGTGATACTTCGCATTTTGCTTAACCCAGTATGTTCTATAATTCCATGTGTTGTTCTTGCAGATCTTTCTTCATTTTACGCTGCATTTTATGGCACTTGGGGTTTTCCCCCTTATGTGCTAGAGTTCCATGCTGCTTGATATCTTTTGCAGGCATTTTCCCCATATTTTTTCATTATTTCTTGACTCCTATATTTTCCACCCTGATCTCTCCTGCTCTTCTTACGAGTGTACCTGTTTTTCTCTGGCATTCGTCAGTCTCTGGGATTCTTGTTGAGTTGGGAAAGATGCGAATAACTTTAACCCAGAACTTGGGTCCTGATCCTTTTGTTCTGTGACCTCCAGGCTTGTGACATGGCCACAGATGTAGCTGAGCCTGTGGTCCCTGACTGCAGAGGAGACGTAAGGAGCGGTGCCCGGTCAGATGCTGACTATCCTCTTCGGGTTCTCTACTGCGGAGGCAAGTGCTGAAGGGCCAGTTGTCCACGATTCTTACAATGTGCTCTTTGTGAGGGCAGCCTAGCAGAAAGAATGAGAGAAGCGGAGATTTTCTTTTGGTCAGCTTTTATTGAGAAGCTAGACTATGGTCAGCTTGACCTTTCTGATTGTCTTTCTGAGGTAGCTTGTGTTGTGTATTTTATCTGAAGCATTTTTGTGAAATGTAGGACTCTTCCCTCTGAGAGATGGAGGTACTGACAGCTTTCTGTGTGTAAAAGTTACGTTAGTGGTGCTCAGATTGTGAACTGTTGAGCAGAGATCTCTTCTTGCAGAACACCAGTAAAGCCTTTAGCACAGAAAAGGCCTCTGAGCATTAGTATGACGATAAGAAATAAAGTCAGAATTCTTTAAATTATTCTTTACTCATTACATTTGTAGTTATGTGGATGAAACTTAAAGGGAAGTAAATAATCTTGACAGGTATGTTTTTTAGATAGGTATGTTATTTTTGCTTTGGGCTTGAATACAGTTGCAGGGAATAAGGAAGGAATCCCTGTTGGCGTGAAAGTCTGCACAATTGGTTTGGGTTTGTTCTGGGGCCGAGCCCCTCTTCTGGACATTGGTGGCTCTTGGAAAAAGGAAGGCTAACCAGATCATGTGGTAATTTATTAGGTATATCTTTTGCCTCAGCTAGAACTGGTGTTTCTTTCTGTAACTTTTCCCAAAGATGTAGGCATCTCCTTTGCTTCCTTCCTTGACTGACTGCTCTTGCTGCGATAGTTTTATCCTAATGCAGAGCATGTGAGCAAATGACTAATGAGAGAAAAATTAAAATGTGGAGTGGTATCAATAAAGTAATCTTTTCGAGTCAGTGTGTGGTTATAACCAAAAGTTATGATGTAAGAAGTAATATCTAACTTTAAAATACCATTTTGAATTTAATGCTAAGGCTCTAAGTGGAGAATGTCTCTTTGTAATCTATTCTTTTTTTTTTTTCTCCCCTTCTTTCTCCAGTCTGTTCACTGCCAACAGAGGTGAGTTAATTTTTTTGCTGTTAGAGTTTCTTCCTTCTGTCCTATGATTTCTGACTATGATGATTCTGATCTTTCCTGGCTTTTCTTAATTGTGGCAGTTCTGTGCTATAGCCACTGTCCTCTTTAGGTCGACACAAGGTTTTTTATGTGCTAGTATAGTATTCGTATTCAGTCATCTTAAGGAGAAATGGCTGAGCTGAAGAGCAAATATATTTTGGTGTATTTGTGACGTATTTTGTAGTTACTCTGCTAACAACATTCATGTGACCTTTCCTCTCTAGTACTGCGAATACATGCCTGATGTGACTAAATGCAGACAATGGTTAGAAAAGAATTTTCCAGATGAGTTTGCAAAACTTACAGTAGGTAAGAATATTTTCTGTTTTCTAACTGATATGAGCCCTTACACATATTCAGAAATCTTTGAGCTTGTCCAGTTCTCATCTCTTCCCTTTTCCTGCTGTATCAAGTGTGAAAGTTAATCATTTTCTTAGGAGTCTGCCAGGCTTTTGGATGCTGTGAAAATATGTTTGATAATGTCAGAAAACACTGAATAAACAATGTGTAGTTTCAGTAATAATGTTTGAGCTTTCTTAAGGTTCCTACTGTAACCAGTCATCCATGCACTTGTTTCCCATCAAAGTTAGTTTATCAGGTTTTTCATCTGTCCAGTCTGTTGTTGATGGCTGGAGGAAGGGTCATTAATAATAGGGAACTTTGTTGATTTGCATTTGGAATTTCAATATTAACGCTATCATTAATTTCTGTCTCTCTGTGGAAATTATGTGAAGAGACTGTATTGAAATTTTAACTGTATGTTTGAGCTAAGGCTTTTCTGAAGTCTAATTTGCCTAAGTACTGTAATGAAGATGTAACACGCATCAGTCAAGGAGCTGCTGCACTTAAGCAAAGAGCTTACAGATTTAGCAAAATAGCACTGTACCTTACTTCCTGTTCCTGTAAGGCTGTGGTTGTGTGACCACTAATTTTGTTCTCTGTCTTCTTCCCGCTGATTTCTGATGTATTTAAGAAAATTCACCTAAACAGGAAGCTGGGGTTGGAGAAGGCCAAGGAAATGCGGGAGAAGAAGAGGAGAAGAAGAAGCAAAAGAGAGGCAAGGTCTAAATAGTTGATTGTGGTACTGATTTCTAAGTGGTTTGGGGCATCCCTTTCTCACCTGCTGGTCTGGACCATGGCACGGATTCCTTGCATTTTGGTTGTTAGCTATGCTTTGACTCTGCACAAAAGATACCAAATATCTTTCTTCCAGTGGTAGCAGAGTTAGTGCGGTGATATATGCTGATGAAAGAATTGTGTGGTTGTAATAGCAAGTGAAAGATGACCTGCATCATGTGTCTCATTGTTCCTGTCATTGCTGTTGCATTTATTCAGGGAGTAATTCTTCTTCTCAACCTAAAATCAGCTGGCATGCCTCCCGGAATACTTGTTTCTGCCCTGTTTAACAGCAGTTTATAGGTTGCTTGCAGAGTAGAACAAAGACTGCTTTCCTCTATTAATGCCTCATGACACTGCTTTTGCCTTTTTTCCTTCCACCCCTCCTCTGTATTCACGTAACAGGATTTGGTTTTATGCTTTTAACGCTATCACCTATGTCTCCATTAACAGCTGTGTCTCTTCCTAGCAATACTAACGAAAAACATTTTCAAAAACCAACTTTTGAAGACATAAAATATATGAAATGATTTAAACACACTTTTATCTTCTATCGTTGGAGTTCTTTCTGTTTAATTAACGTACTTTCCACCATAAATCAGAATGCTGGGGTTGTTAATATGCATTTGCCTGTGGAGTGTCAGTGGTGTCTGTAGTGCTTCAGAAGTTACAGTTAATAGCCCAGTAAGATTCAGATTTTAAGCCACATGTCACTGCAGCTATTTTATTTTTGTGTCTTGGTAACCAGTTATGTTTACCTTGTCAGCAGGCTATGTGTAGTGGCAACAGTAATTTATGTTCTGTAGCTTGCATGCTTTTCCCAGAGACTTCAGGACGTTTTCTTTCAACATGAATTTATTGTGTGGAGTGGTGTGGTTAGTTTTCAGTATTTTTTTTTTTGTTTTAAAATAATAGCATTTAAAATATTTCAGGATTTTCTCCTAGAATCTGTGTTTCATGAAAACTTACAGTATGGTGTTAAGTATGATGGTATAAGATTGACCGTAAGAGAGACAGTGAGGAAAAACAAGCAAAAACTTACTAAGACACTGCTGAAATTTACTGACGAAATTTTAAGATGGAAATTTACTGTCTTAAATTACCGGTTATCAATTTATAGTAACATAGAATTGAAAGAGCTGCATGTTAGGAAAAAAAAAGTGGTCACAAGGGGTTGGTCTGCTTGTCATAAGTTCTTTAGGTTTTTGTGCTGAGAAGGTTCAAGAACATGAAACTTTGGTTACCCTGGAGTAACTTGATGACTGTGTGCAAAGTTGACAGAGATCTTAATCTGACTTGAAGAATCCTAATGAGCAGAATATATCTTTTGCATGCTTTACTCAGACTAATAAAAGCCTGATATGTGAAATGTTCCCTCAGGTTGGCCTAGAAACAGACAGTAAGGAAGGTGATGTTAAATCATGTGGAAGTTTGGTAGTCAACTACTGTAGCTGGCCTCTGTTTCAGAGGCATGGTGTTTTCTGCTAGCTCGTATATAGATATACGGCTCATACTGGGGTCGTGCACGGATATCTAGAACTTAATCTGCTGTTTAACCCAGCAGCCTGAGTAGGCACGTCCTCATGGCCTCAGTAAATGGAATGTAAGTTGCTTTGCCTCAGACACAAACCCTAAGGATGTTAAAGTCATGAAAACCATTAAAGGAGCAGTTTGTTGCTAGGATTACAACCAAAGAATGATTCCTGAAAAAGGAGTTAAATGTAGACCAAATGCAGTCATTAGTGAAGTGTGGGGACAACCCTTTTTTGATAATTGTAGCAGGGTTCTGCTGTGCAAGCTTGTACTTGAACGCACATTTGACAGGTGTATATTGTTATTTCTTGTAATACTGAGCTTTGATGACATGGGACCTTTCTTAAATGATGATAAAAAAACCTGAATCTGAGACGATGTGCGAAATATATTTTTGTTTACCAACACAGATGGGGAGATAACTGTTTCTCTGTTTATAGGGATGAAATCTGACTTTATATGCTTTTTTTCTTTGATTAAGTGTGACATCATTTAACTGATTATGTAACCTTATACTCTGTTTCAAAGGTGGAAGAGGTCAGATAAAACAGAAAAAGAAGACTGTACCACAGAAAGTTACAATAGCTAAAATTCCTAGAGCAAAGAAAAAATATGTCACAAGAGTATGTGGCCTTGCAACGTTTGGTGAGTTGACTTCAGTTATGTCATTTTTGTTGGGTTTAGATGTGCTTGCCTTTAACCTCATCTTTCTTCTGATTGTATTACATTGAGTGATCTGCTTCTGTCTGTGTGAGGTGAAAGTCCCAAGGTGGTTTTAGCAGTTCCAAAGCATGCCAAAGGTACACTGAATTCCCTCAGTGATAAATTATTGAAGTCCTTATTTCCACGGTGTTTGCAGAGTTACAGGTTTTCTTGAAACAAGGCTTCCCACAGCAGTCTGCTTGTTAGACTTCAGAGTAGTCTATTGTCTTTAATTATAAACATGTTTATTTTCAAAAAGATGCTTGTTTCCATCAAACCTGTAAATATGTTATTGATAATTATTTTTACCTATTCTTGAGACTGACCAAGGCTTTAACTGCCTTTCTAGCAAGGCAGTCAAATTATTACCAAAGTACACTAACAATGCTGTCCTACGTAGCTTTGGTTCAGCTGCAAACAGCCACTTTGTGTCTGTAACATCTTACTTCTCACATTGATCATGAATTTTGTTAAAAAGGTCAGTTTTAACCTTGGTTGTATTAACAAGATATCTTACATATTTCCTGCATGAGAGTATCGTCAGTTTTCTTGAGGGATCAGTAATATGCACTAGCTTGATCTGAACTGGATATGTATCTTTGTGCTGGAAGCCAGTCTCAAAAATTGTTGGGACATGTTTCTGAAAAGAACATGCTGAAACACTTCAATGGAAAAACTTGTTCAATAACTAAGTTATTCAGAACTGGAGATGCTTTTTAAACTGTTGTGCATGTGCTTTTCTGGTGAGTGCGTGTAGCATAGACCTGCGTAAACAGAATGTGTAGAGGACATTCAGCAATTTTTACCTTGAAGAGTTTGCTAGATTTGCAGAGTCAGTTGTTTTGTATGTAAACAACAGACTTTTGCTTTCAATGGAAACTGTAGCAAAGCTTTAACTGTAAACTGCCACTAGTTTTTCAACAGTTAAAATAAGATTTTGGTTTTGAACTGAAGAAAATACTTGTATGAAATGACCATACTTAAACTGTCCATTTTCCCATTAACAGAAATTGATCTTAAGGAAGCACAAAGGTTTTTTGCTCAGAAATTTTCCTGCGGTGCCTCAGTAACAGGAGAAGACGAAATCATCATTCAGGGGGATTTTACAGATGACATTATCGATGTAATCCAGGAGAAGTGGCCTGAGGTAATAGACCCTTTCTCCTGTCAGAACTCTAGTTTTCCACAATAGCCAATGTTTTCCACAGTAGCCAATGATTTTGACACAGGGTTTCATATTTAGCAGCACAGATTGTTGTGCAAAATTAAAAGACCAGTTGTTGCATTCCCACCTATGAATGACTAGGTTAAGGAGGGATTAAACTTTAAGTCAAATGTTGCTTCCATTGTCCAAAAAACGTTAACTCCCTGAACATGTAGTGCTGTTACTGTGGATACTACAGCGAGGAAGGCATGTCGGAGTAAGTCAAATATCTGCGACTTCTTTCTGACCTTGCCATCCTAAGTATTCTAACATCCTAAGTATTCTGACATTGCCATCCTATTTTTCAAAATCTCTTAAAATATTGTAAAATTAAAAAGAAAAAAAAAAAACCCAAAAGAAAAGCCACCAAAACCACACACTTGTGCTTCAGAAGAAGAGATTAGCTAATTCTGTGTTGGACTGAAATGTCAACAGTTGGGAGGTTTGGGTGCGCTGCTGTAATCGCAAGCACTTTCTTTGACTCTCCCTTGTTCTGGTATTTCCTGATTGTAGTTCTTTCTGAACTCTGTAGACCTGTCTTTATTCAGAGCCCCGTAGGTTCGGCTGTGCCCTACAGGCACATGTCACTTGCAGGGAATCTCGGATGGTGCTGTATACGTCTCCCACACTTCATTACACGTACAGTGGTGAATATTGAGTGAGACATGTAAGAAGAAGATATACTTAATATGCTGTGTTTTGGCCTTTTTTTTTCCCCCCTAGGTGGATGATGATAGCATTGAAGATCTTGGAGAAGTCAAGAAGTGATAGTGAAAGACTACCTTTATTTAATTATATGGTTATAAATGATGTAGCCAAAGTGAGGCTTCTAAATCCATTTGCTCTGCAGTGAAACTGTGGAGAACCCGTATCCTTGGCATTTTCACTGTTCTGTATAGGCTGCTTGGTTTTTTTTTTGTTGTGATATTTGCCAAAGTTAAATTGGGGTTCTATCATGCTTACGCATGAAGTAGATTGAAATAAAATTACTGTTCCTGACCAAATATGGTTTCTGTTTTCTTTACAGCTACTTTCCTCCAACAATCTTAGAGGAAAATAATAATTTATGTCATTAAAAGCTTATTTTTCATCTGCTGTCCTTTCTGCAGAACTGAAGTGAATAAGGCGTGCAGCTAATGTACAGAAACTCGTACCTCTCATTTACCTGCGTAAAATCTTAGAAATCGGAATGGGACAAACATTCTCAAGGTTTGTTAACAACTAAAGGAAAATGAATGCTGAAGTGGTCAGGCAGTTGGACTAGGTGATCGTTGCTGGTCCCTTCCAGCTGAACTGTTTTATTCTATTATGTGGAAACACTGAGGAATGCGTGACTATGTCTGAAACATTTAGCCTATTTTTGTAACTCCAAACAATCTCCTAACCCTGCCGGCCTTCTAGGTGAGGCAGTTTTAGTGGCTTTATGCTTTTAGCACACTGCGAGTTCAAGAATGGTAGTAATTAATGCAACTTTATAGCCACCACTGTGTGCTTCAGCAAATTGTGCTCACACAGCGGGTAAGGCGGGGAGCTAGCTGTACTGCCCTGCTCTCTGCGCTCCCGCTGACGGCCACGAGCTTCGACGTGGTGCTCTGTATTTCGCCGCTTTGTATGTCGCTGCTCCATTTACTAACATTAAATGCTCCCTGGTGGCAGAGTCCTGGAACTGATGTTCTCCTGTCACTGTAAAACCTAGATGAGGTCAAACCCAAGGGGGTGATGTATCCTCCTCTACTGGTAAAGTTGGTTTTTTCTGTCATTTTTGTTTCTAAGCCCATCTGTTCGGCTGAGAACAGTGTAGCTCACGAGATAACTGCATCGCTGTAGTTGTTCCATTCCAAAGGTGAGCAGGGTAGTTCCCGCCATCCTGTAACATCCAGTCGGGCTCTCACTCGTCTCCTATTAACAACGTTATTAATTACCACATTATTTCGGGCAGCTCCCGGCCCCGCTGGCGCAGCGCGGCCGCGGGCGGGCGCGGGACTTGAACCTGCGACGCCGGCGCTGCGGGGGGAGGGGGCGGGGCTTCTGCCTAACGGCCGCCGCGGGCGGCCACTCAACGGCTGGCGGGGGCGGGGCGCAGCCGTGACGTCAGGGCGAGGGCGCCGGTGGGTTTGGCGGGGGGCGCGGGGTAACGGGCGGCAGCGGCGGGGCTGAGGGAAGGGGAAAGGGAAGGGAAAGGAAAGGAGAAGGGGAAGGGGAAGGGCTCGGGGGCGGCGGCGGCGGCGGCCCCGCCGTGCGGGAGGGCATGGGGGACCTGCAGGCCTGCCCCGGGAGCGGTCGGCGGAGGGGGCGCCGCTCGGCCGAGCTGCTGTCGCCTCAGGGCCCACCTCAGGCCTCGGCGCCCGTGGGAGGCCGCAGGGCCGTGCCCCCAGCTCGGTCACTTCTCAGCGGCTTGCGTTTGTCATTCCTGCAGGGTTGCCCGGTCAGAAGGAGTCTCGGCGGGTAGCCATGTAGCGCTTACACCGGAGGCAGCCTCCAAGCTGAACGTTGCAGTCATAAAGAGTTACCCCTGTCCGCTAATGCCTGGTAGCGCTCTGGTCCCCAGTCCCCTATGAATCCATCACTGCCGCGTTCTGCTTCACCCCAGGTAAAAAATGAAAGTACAGTCAACAATTGGAGCGCTCTATTTTTAACATGAAAGTACTCAACTGTACCGCTAACAGTTTCACTCAAGGACCACAGGTGGTACCACAAGCATGAGGAACTTTTTCAGATGGTCTCTGTTTATAGTATAAAAATATTTCAACTTAAAACCTCAGGTTTATTATCAGAGAATTTGTTGCTGCTTCTTTATGTTGACATGTGTTCTGTGTGTTACCTTTTCTAGAAACTTAGCCCGAGCCTTGAGAACAGCACCATTCAGAAACAGAGGCAAGAACTCCAGCTTTTAATTGCAGAACTGAAAGATCGTGATAGGGAACTCAATGCCATGGTTGCAGTGCATCAGAGACAGCTTCTAGCCTGGGAAGATGATCGGCAAAAAATACTGACTTTAGCAGAAAGATGCAACTTATTAAACAGTAAGTATCGTGTGTGTATAAAGAAGACGACCCTGGTCTCTTAAGTACGTTCAGGTGCTTAGACGCCTCAATAACAGTTTTGCATCGTTTAAGGAACTGTTTCCTACCCTTCAGCCTTAAATTTGGTTGTCTTTCCGAGACCAAAACTTCCACAATGGTACTAAAATGATCTGATCTGGAAGGGGGTATGATAATCAGACAGCTCTTTGTCGTTTGAATATGTAAGTTGCTTCTGTGGATTCCTTAAAAAAATATCTGATGAAATAAATGTGCGGGAGGAGAACAGTTTGCAAACATGCTGGTCTACTGCAGAGCCCTGTGCCCTGAGGTCCTGCTGCACAGCTCTGACATCATCTGCAAGCCACCCAGCTAATCGCCTGGCAGCTCTGAACAGTCTTGTTTGACAGCCATAGTACAGAGGTCACCACAGAGTTTGTATTTCATCCGACCTGGGTAGCTAGGGAATCCTGCTTCAGAGTATGCAATGCGAGCATCAATTTCTGAATCGCATGATTTTAAAACGCTGGATTGAATTATTTCTGAGTTTTAAAAAAATCGCATGACAGTATCTGAGCTCTTTTCTCACAGATACCTTGTCTCCTTTCTTTTCAGATGAGCTGAACAAGAGAAATGAAATTATAAAATCACTGACCAAAAGGTTAAAGTTCTTAGAATCTCAGCAGAATGACAGTAAGACAACATTTGAAAATACACAACAGAAGTTTAAAGAGCTGTCTCAAAAAGTAACAGATGCAACTATTCACTGTCAGGCGCTGGAGGTAGGAGTTGAGTAATGGTCAGATTTTGCAGTCCATGCATGTACAGACTGCCAGCAGCATTTGTGGGTTCCACTAGCGAATAAATGTTTCATATTAAGGCTCTTGAGTTGCATTTGTGTTTTAGTACAGTAATGTTAGATTAAGGTATAGCTCTGATTTGTTGGAAAAAAGAAAAAGGGCAAAAAAAGCTTTCCTAAGCTAGGATTTGGAGTTTGCTGTTGGCTTGCTTAGTTTTGGGGAACGCTGCTCAGAACCAGCTTGCCTCCAAAAAAGTCAGGCACTGGGATTGCAAAAGGCAGTATTGGCCCCTGGAACAGTACTGGTACTTGCTTGGGAAGTTCCAGAAAGTTTTATTTACGGCTTTAATTATTATGATGAACTGTGACATTCTGAAAACTGTTTAAGCATATGAAAATAATTGGCATTCAAGGGTTCTAGATTTTTTTAAAGTGATTTAGCAATGATGTGTTTATTGGGATAATGTTTTCCCCTGTATGCAATACAGTAAAGCAGTATTATGTGCTTTCATCTGTCTGATCGGCTTGACTTAAGACAGGCAGGATATTAAGATCCTTGATTGCAAGTAGGTTTGGTTGTAACGAATTGGGGGACGATTTTTACTCCAGTCCTCTTTTCTCCAGATCCTCACAGCTTGCTCAGAATCCCACAATGCCATTCATAATGTTTAAATAAAGTTGTGTACACATTTACTGGAAAAATAATAACTTTGAATCATTGAAGTAGTAGCTGACACTTATTTTTGTTCACTAGGAGAAAAATCAAAGTCTCCACTGCTCAGTTTTGGAACTGTCTGCTAAAACAGGCCAGCTGCAAGCAAGAGAACAGGAGCTTGTTACTATGCTTAAGCTGAAGGTAACATCTGTCATCTCATCAGGCGGTAAATGTGGTCAAACTGCAGTGCGGTTGTTGACTGTACCACAGTCACTTAGTCACCGTTGATCTCACTGCTGTTTAATTCTTAGGCTTGTTTGAGAAGGGAAAAGTGGTCAACAAACAATAAACTGGTTTATTTTCATAAACAAGCTTGTTTCCTGGCTTTGATTTTTGGGTTTTTTTCCTCAAGAGCTCAGAAGAAAATCTGTGAAGTAGCTATAACTACTGTAGTAAGAGGTACTGTTGTTTTGTCAAAATCCATACATGAAGATAAAACGATAATCAAGAATACATTCTATTTCATATTTCAGGACGAGGTTATACTTGAAACAACTGATCACATTACTGAGTTTACATCTAAATTCAAGAAGCTGGAAAGTGCATTGCGTGCAGCAAAGACGGAGGAATTCAGTCTCAACAAGGAAAAGCAAGACCTCAGACTGAGACTGAAAGAACTAATACTTGAAACAAATAAGCTGAAAGGTAAATGTTTATACTGGGCACCTAATTCAGTGCAGAGCAGCATGATTTCTTTTCATTCTGGGAAATACTACATTTTGTTTTAAAGATGACCTCTGTGAAAAGGTGAAGGAAAATAATAAGCAGCAGGAGGAAATCATTCACCTCAGACAAGAAAATGACTGCTTGAGGAATAAGCTCGCACTTATTGGTAAGTGTGGGCAGTTGGCTTTTAATGCCTTAGCTTTCAATGGCTCACAGACTTCTAGATGACAACAGCTCAGTAATATCTGTGAAGGAGGCAGCTGCTTATCTACCTTTCTTGGAGTTTAATAAAGGTGTATGCCTTTGTGTGTCATTCTTCTGTGACAGCGGTATCTAGGGCTTCTGCAGGAACAGTTTATAAAATCTTATAAAAGCACAAAGTTCACCAATATGATTACACATGGAGGAATGAATGGCTCAGAGGATTCTCTCTTTAAAATTTTTGAGACTTTCATGTCTCCTGTGGTATTAATACAGTAAATGGAGGTGCCATTCTCCCTTCTGACATGGGTTGCCTAGAAAATGGTGACCTACTGAAAAGAAGCCACATAGAAAACCTAAAGCTTAGGCCCTGTGAAATTACCAGCCCATTCACTCTCTCCAGTGTTTGTATGGAAGAAATATGTTTACAAATTCACTTTTTCTCTTGTTTAACCGATGGGTTTGATTTAGGCAGTTTAATATGCAGGACTTGGTGAACTGCGGCTTGCTATCTGTTGATAGCTTCACTTTGGTTTGGGGTAGAGGGAAGCTCTTCTGTATTGCAGTGGATAGGAAAAGCAGGCTGATTGTTGCTGCAGTGTTCTTACAGACAAGCAATATTACCTTGACAGATGAGGTGACCAACGATGTCCTCTGCTGTGAGGTGATTTACTTGCCTGTCACTTCTTGTCTGCCAATACCTTTGCCAAATGCTGATCCTATGTCTCATTATTTTAAAAACAATAGTAATGGGAAATATTTCCCAGCACTTCCCTGTACAAGGCATGAATTAGAATTTATTACTGAATTTCCTTTCCATGGAAGAATGTTGACATGAAAAAGTAAAATAAATCAGTCAATGAGGTAGAATATTGCTGTTAGTAAAATAAAGCTTGGTGCTGGTGAAAAGTCCGAGGAAAATACTTGATCTGTTTAGTTGTATGGGTTTTGCACTCTTGTTATTTGGCAGGTAAATAGATCCTGTTGATCTAAAGAAAATGCTTGTGTTTTGGTTAGGTACCTGTTTCTACTGCTACAGACATAGGTGTTAACAAATGTACCTGCTTTGTGTCTATTCACTTTAAGTAATTAAAAAATTGTATATGTTTTGAAACAGTTGAGAAAGCAAAGAGAAAGGATCAACTTCTTCAGTTTGCCAAGTCTAAACAAGCGCGGACTGACACAGAACTATCAAGCTTGCGACAGGTACAACCCTAATTGTTTTTCTACTCTGAGATTATGAAGAGACTTTTCAATAACATCAAATCTGCATGGAACACTGTAAAAACGTTAGATCTAGCTATTCCTAATTCAGAAAAAAACAAATCAAATTTGCTGTTTCTGCCTTGCTGGGAACTCTACAGAATGTTGATTTTTTTTTTTTTTTTTTTTTTTTTTTGTTAAAATTAAAAACCCATGGTACAAATCCTTGTATTTACCTGCACTTTTAGCCTTTTTTGTATAATTATATTTACTCAGTCCTACAATAAGTAAATGCCACCCTCATAGCAGTAAAGTGGGGGCACCCTGTTGAGATAACAGTTCGTCAGTACGTGTGTATAACCAGAGCGCGCTGGGCTCGAGAAGTCACGTGAAAGGCAGAGGGAGTGGGGCGTGCTGCCTCTCACGTGCCCAAGGTGAACTCGCACAGTGTAAAGGGGCATGGTGTACTGAAAGATCTGTTTTTCAAGAGAGACTTAAAAAACTGTTTTCACCTGCACTCATTTGAGGTTCTCAAGGCATATTCAATTTTTTTTTATTGCAAATAATTGACTGGTTTGTTATCTTCTACGTTAGTTTTACGAAAAAGCCCCTGCAGCGAAAGCCAAATACCATGATCGTCATTCCATGTCCTGTAATTCTGCATAACTTTGAACAACATAATAACAATGTATTAAATATCAAAGAACAATAATGATATTGTATTTATGGTTCAGTGTGGTTCCGTTTTAGAAGACCACTGCAGTCTTCTAGTAGAAATACTGTTTATTGCCACAAAACATTCTTTTCCTAAATGCGTGCTGAGATGTCCCCTTAGATTTGGAAGGCTTTGACTATAGTTTGACTACAGGTATTGGTTTATAAAAATGTTTTGAGGATATTTTTGGAAGACAAGCAATGTCTTAGTACCTGATGACAATGTTCCTGCACTCCAGATTTTCACTAATTTGCATTGCTATCTTTAAACAGATCTATGTAAAACAGCAGCGTGACTTGCAGTTTCTCCATGTCAGTTTGGAGAGCTCTCAGGAATTAAGGCAAAAGCACGAAAAGGCAGCACATGAAAAGAGGTAAAGTAATTTCTTTTTTCTACCCCCCCCCCCCCAGTAGTCTGCTCTCGGAGAGACACTTCACTGTTCAGCCACAACTGATATGCTAAAAGAGATGTGGGCTGTGTCAAGATGGCTTTGCTGGGCTCAGCCACAAACATCCAGTGAAGTTGTCAGATACTTTTTTAACTTGGTCAGGAGACACCATGAGTATCAGTCACAGAATAAAGCGCTGTACGCAGGCCAGACAGTTAATGATTTTTTTAAAAATTGAATAGTCTGGTGGTAGGGGTGTTAATCTGGCCTGCTACTACTTTTGTTTAAAAATGAAAGTTTATTTTGCTTTCAGATTAGGGAATTGGTGCACACCCTGGAGGTTCAGACAGAATCACCACACTATATAAAACATGAGGAAACTCTCAGACTAATTTTGGAAAGTGTTGTGGTTTAGCCCCAGCCAGCAACTAAGCACCACACAGCCGCTCACTCATTCCCCCTGCCCCGATGGGATGGGGGAGAGAATCGGAGGAGTAAGAGTGAGAAACACTCCTGGGTTGAGATAAGAACAGTTTAATAATTGAAATAAAATAAAGTAAAATAATAATAATAACAATATAATAATAATAATAGTAATAATAATATACAAAGCAAGTGATGCAAAATGCAATTGCTCACCACCCGCCGACCGATACCCAGACAGTTCCTGAGCAGTGATCGCTGCTCCCTGGCCAACCCCCCCCTAGTTTCTATACTGAGCATGACATCATATGGTATGGAATAGCCCTTTGGGCAGTTTGGATCAACTATTCTGGCTGTGCCCCCTCCCAGTTTCTTGTGCACCTGGCAGAGCATGGGAAGCTGAAAAGCCCTTGACTAGCATAAGCAGTACTCAGCAACAACTAAAAACATCAGCTTGTTATCAACATTCTTCTCCTACTAAATCCAAAACACAGCACTATGCCTGCTACTAGGAAGAAAATTAACTCTATCCCAGCCAAAACCAGGACAGAAAGTAACAGCCAAATCTGGTCAGACTTTGGGTTTTGGAAGGATACAGCTGCCTGTTGTTATATGAACTACCGCAGAACCATGGCTACAGCCTCTGGTTAATGTATAGCTTTAACCTTGGGTATAATTATGTATGCTCTTTAAATGCAGTATTTCTGACCGTTTTCTTTATCATGCCATTGTAGCATAGGTATGGCATTCCCTGCCCCTGAAAGTAACAGCGAGACAGACGCGGTTAGGATTGAGGGCACCCACGGGATATGCGAGGAGTGTGGAACCGCACAAGTTCCAAAAAGTAGGGTAAAAACCACCTCTGAGATGTGTGAAGTAGATAATAGACTGTTACTGAATGCATCAGACCTGGAGGAAACTACCTCAGCATACTTAAACGGGTGTCAAAAAGTTGTGAAAGTCTTGGCTGTCCTTTCGGAAGAAGAAGAAAAGCAGGGTGTTGCATCAAGCTCTGATGAGTTAGGCAGCAAAGTATTTTGTGAGGCAAACAACACAAAGCCGTTGAGAAACAGGGAAATTTCTGAGAATGGAGTGGAAAACAGAGACCAACAAACCTTTGAGCCATCTTTACCTGAATATGGGCATTGGCTTAACGTCAGTTCTTGTGTAGATTTCCAAAGTACTTTGGTCCAGAACACCGTCGCATCTGACAAAAATGATAATGCAAATAACACCTGGGAAGAGAGAACTGGAATTCTGTTTGGCCAAAAAAGCAGAGAGACTCCTGTTGCAATTCACAAGCCTGAATCTGATTCCTGTAGTAATGACTTCATCATAAAAAAAGATGCATGGTGGAAGCCAGTATCAGATCCGGAATGGTTGAAGATTTTCAAACCCATAAAAGGAGATGAAAGTATGTGGCATGGAAAAGATTGCAACTGTCTGAAGACTGCACAAGAGATGAAACGTGCCAGCTCAAAAAGGTTATGTGCTTGTTACATTTAAGAAATAGATAGGTACAAGCTGGAGTTACGTAGAAACTTGGGTGTGCAAGCTCTCAATAATTTATATTCTCTTAAGTGATGTTTAAAGGGACTGCTGTTTTAAAATTAGTCTACCAGCTTGAAAAGTAGTAAATTTAAATAAGTTAAAATAGCTCTAAGGTATCATGATTCCGTTTTTATGCATTTATTTTTTCGCATCTCTTACCACCAAGAGCTGTGTGGGTAGGAGAAGCTGCAATACCACATAACTTGCCAAATAAACTCATTGAGAAAAATGCATATCTAAAAAATCTTCTGATTTTTTGAAATCCCAGATATTGCTTGTAAATCTGGTGGACAAAATAGGTTCTGACCAGAGTTGGACTTCCACAGTCATGTCTCTGTAAGGCAAGAAAGAAACCTAGATTTTCTGTGATGCTTTAGTGACTGTGTTATTTCTGTTGAGAAATCACACGGTGGCTGGGCAAGAATGTAGGACACAGCTCTTACGCACAGGCTGCTTTCCTCACTCAGGGCAAGAAAATGAGATGGCAAGATTTAAAGGACAGCAATCTGTCCACTCTCCAGTGCCTCTTTGTTCATGGGACTCAATCCCTGTGTTTATAGTGGGGGAGGAGAAAAGGACATGTGGTTGGGGATGAGCAGAATGAGGTTTCTAATGCTGAGAAGTGTTGGAAAAATACTCGGGTGTCTTCATGGTATTGGAAGGTGTCCGAGGTATAAATGCTGCTTCACATTTATAGAAGTGGTTTTATGCCTGCACAAGCAAGGGCATTCAGAGCTGTGACTTTCTGTGGATTTGTTGTGTTGGTTCCTGTATTTCCTTTCAAAAAATTGGCTAACTTACCGGCTCTATTTTAGAAGGATTTCTGAAGTTTTACAGAAATTTCATAGCTGCCTTTGAGACGGAGAAGGAGGAGCAGCTTTTCAGCTGGTAGTTTGACAACTACAGTAAATGAACAGCTGTTTAAACCTGCTAAGAATTTTAGCCAGCAAGTCTGCCCAACATCCAAACAAAATTCGTGTTATGGAATGGAAATATCTGAGTAGGGATGCTTTCATTCTGTGTTGCTTTTAAAACAAAAGTATTATAGAAATTGTTACTGCAGGGAGACAGACCTGTTTCTGTTTAGAAACAAGGTGAATAGGCAGCTGTTGAAAAAGAATGCTGTCCCAGCACATTCCCACACAGCTTAGCTGAGCTTCACACTGTGTGGACTCTCTCTAGTTTCCTCTGTCCATAAATCATTAAAAAGATCCATTCCCCTTATGTCTACCCTGACCTTTCTTATCTATTCTCCTGGCAGCACAAACGACACGCTGCCATCCCTCCAAATCTCTTGAGGCTGAATCATGAAAACTGCTTTCACTTTTTGTCTTGTCCTTAAGGAGATTTTGGGGGAGAAGGAACAAATTCAACCCGGGCAATGCAGATAGAGCAGATACCCTTCAGTAAGGGAGGGCTGCTCTGCCCGTTTGGGATTTGCTGCTGAGCTATCAAGTTTTCTTGATGCCCACATATGGCCCGAGGAGCCCTGCTAATTGGGGATGGATCGACTCAGTGCAGATCCCAGACTGTCTGCTTTCCAGCCTCTGCTGACTCTGATTTGCCACCGAATAAATTCTCACCCCATAAATGGGAGGGAGGCAGTAGTATTGTAGTCTTCAGTGTGGGCTTCTTGTTAAGACATTAACGGCAGAGACCAAACACAACATTCCTTCTGGGACTTGAATCTGGATCCTCCAGTTTTCCATTGCTGGCTTCGTAGTGCTGATGATGTATTTTGTGTGTAGGGAAGGGTGATGGCACCTCCCTGTCAGCCCAGCAAATATTTTTGACGTGAGTTCTTGAATTCTGGAACAGCCAAAAAGGCGGCTATTAATGTAGTGAAATACCTTATCCAACTGCAAGAGTGATTGTGAAATACTGTAGTGCAGGAATCATTTCTGTGTGCTCTGACTTAGTGACTTCATTTATGTTGGATCAACATTTGCTGCCTTTGGATTTTTATCTCAATTCTAGTTTTAAAGATGGAGCATCAGCAGTTACTTGTTGAGTGTGCTCCTGCTGGACTAAGCCACCCGTTCCTTGAGCTGTCTCCCTGCCTCAAAATCAAACCTGTTTTTTCCCCCCTCCCTCCCAACCTGTGTATCCTTCAAAACCAGCTGTGCTCATTGCATTTCCTCGCATCCCCTGCTTCTAGGCTGCTACAGCTTGTTCCCTCACATCTCTCCAGAGCCCTGCCTTGTCTGAAGCTCACAAACATGAGCCCTTCTCTCTCAAAAGCCTTTTGTATCCCGGTGTTTTACAAGAGAAGTGAAATGAGACCCAGCAGACAGTTCTGAGCTGGCATCTCTCAAAAGGGCTTTTTCTTAGATGGAATGTCATTTAAAAATAAGCCTTTCTGTAACAGTCTTGCCAGGTATGGAATGTGTTGCATCTAAAGAATATTTAATGAAATGTTGTAAATTTGAAGACAGTATTTTCTTTAAAATATACGTGTTTTTTAATTATTTACCTGATCCAGGCAGTGCTAGCACTGTGCTTCTGTTTTGTTCAGAAGTGTGATGAATACAGAAATGTTTTACTTAGGGAGATGGCTGCTATTGTGTTTACTTTTTAAAAATGGTATGAAGTGGAAATTAGTAGTTGAAAATGAAATTCACTGCATAGCTTCTAACTGCTAGCAGAAACCAGGGCGCGTCTTTGTACAGGCTGCAGACAGCACCCAGTGCTGTGTGGAAACGCGGCACAGGGGATGGGTGATCCCAGGGGAAGAGGGCTTAGGTAGGGTGATGAAGATAGTTTCTAATATGCTACAGCTTTTAGTACTTCTAGTCTTAATTTGTGATTAATTGGTGCTGGAGCTGAGTGAGGGATTTGGTACGTTTTGATAAAATTGTGATTTAAGGAATTGAAATTGAGAACTGTTCTTCTCTAGGGTAGGCTATAATAAAGTTAACTTTAGTGTGGGAAAGGTGTAAGAGAAAAGTTTCAATCATTTGACATGCATATTAAGAGCTAAAGACCTTTTGTATAAGGACAAGCTTGGGATGGCTGTAGGTCAGTGTTCAGACAGTAATAATGTGCTGGGTATGATTTGTTGCTTTAACTGTCATTTAAATTGCTTTTCAGATATTCCTAAATACATGCAGATATACCCAGTGCTAAATTAGTATTTTGTTTTGCTTTAAAACCTAGGGGAAGGTATATGCCAATAGATCATATGCTTCAACTCCATACTGAAATAGTAGTCATGCAACTGAGGTTTGGGTTTAATCACAGTTTGCCCGAACAGCACTTTACTGTTTGCTGCTGTATTTAAAAATAAATAAAATAAAGCTGCTTTGGGAAAGCTCTCCTGTGATCTCTGAAGTGAGATGATGACTTTAAAAGACTGTGAAATTCCCTTGAAAAGTACACCTATGAATATTAATTTGCCTAATGGTTGATTAAAAAAAAAAAAAGGGAGTAGGGTATGAGAGAAGAAAGAGTACCAGAGTATTGGGAGGAACTAGATACTGCCTTTTGTGTGATCTTTGTAAGTTTAAATAGATACTCAAGCACATGGTAGTGTTAGCTGTTCTTGAAACTGGTGGAATGTCAAACTGTTATCTTCAGAGGATAAAACTCATCTAATGAAGCTGCTAAACATGGGAACCACTCTGAGGAACAGAGTAATCTCACATGCTTGATGGTTTTCTTGGCTCAGGGCCCATAATTAAATTTATGTTGTCCCATGATTTTCCTTTGAAAGTTTAAAAAGAATGGTGATGCTGTTTCTGGCAATGTCTTAATTTTTTTAACAGTGAAGAAAATGTGGATCTGAATTCTTTTCATATGGATTCTCCCTGTTTGACATCTACCCAGCAAGGAGACAGGCATTCTCAAAGATGTGAGAAATTCTCTGATGAAGACTTCCCTCTGGAGATCAGTAGCCTTTCAGTGACTAAGCCAACAAACAGGTGCTGCAACGCTACCATGGACCGAGTCAGTATTTTATTGCAGAACGTACTTCCTTAATTTTAAGAGGAATTGTGACTGATGGTAGGAAAGCAAATGTCTGCTGGCAGGGAAGAACTAGGGACTTGAGTGACAAGACAGCAGGCTTAAAGCAAAGGTGGTGAAATATTTTTTCAAAATAATTCCTTGTTGTCTCAATATGTCTTGGACAGCATAAGTGAGTTTTCAAAAGCTTATCTTTTTTTTTTTTTTAAATGAAAGGCTGTAGGATGCTGGCTAATTGGTAATTCCAGTAAAGCACAATATTATGCTTGGACACAGTTATTAGAAGCTATTGGATACTGTTTCTTTCTTGTTCTGCCTAGTTTTCCCTCTTTCTCATGTCTTTGTATATTCTCCCGTTTATCACTGAGGTACTGCTGTTGTGTGCACTACATATCCATGCATGTGAAGGTCTGTTAAAAAGCTGACACTAGGAAAGACCTCTGTGTTTGGCAGGAATACCAGCATTTAGACAGAGTCTGGAGCAGCATTATGTTGTAGTATTTTGAACTGAGACATTTCAAAATGAAAGTGATGGTTCTGGGTATGTTATAATCCTCTGACATATTACGAAAAGATCATAACTTTGGCTCACTTTCTGTCTCCTCCAGGACACCAGTTCCCCAATAAGTAAGCTGCAACATGCGTTGGCTGAGTCTCGACAGATGGTTGCTGATCTGGAGCTTAGCACTCTCCTCCACACGAGCCCTCGCTGCAGCCCAAACAGCAGCATCATTAATACGGTATATATTACTCCACTATGACTAGATTTAGGTGGCCGGGAAGAGCGATTGTGAACATCCTCTCACTTAGGCTTGACTTGTGCTACAACATTATAAAGAACATCTTCCTCACGCTTTGCTAAAGAGAAAATTTCTGCATGCCTTAGCATGATGTACTTGAATTTTTTTATAGGAGTCTTTATGGCTCCTCAGGGTCATGACAGGATTTGACTTTTGCATGTGTCTAAACAGATGGAAGGAAGAAGTTATTTTGGAGCAAGCTGTATGAGGTCTAGAAAAAAGTGAACGGAAGTATGACTTACATTCAGAACTGGTTTATTGCACTAGGTATATTTGTGGAAAGGAGGACGGTATAGGAAATAGGCGATATATAGAATAGTTTTGTATATGAATTTAAACCAGAGTCTCAGCTGAAATAAGTTTAGAGTTTTTGTGGGTTAGTAGTTTTAGTTCCTTCATTGCAGGGTCAGAGAACATACTCAATGGTCAAAGAAAAGAACCTGTATGTAGCTGTCAGGGCAGTTTATTTTATGAGCATGAACGCTGACAAGGAGTTTCTGCCTTGAGTATGTGGGCAATAGTAGTTGGAGAAGGGGGCACTTGTTTGTTTTCATAAATGGGCTTCAGAATTTCTACCTTGTTTGACAAGGAGATTGTACCAGTCATCACTAGAAATGAGTAAACTTGCGCTGGTATGTATCACAAAGGGAGAATTTAGGCTTTTGGTTTTAAAGCAGACTCCTAATGAGAAGGCTGCATGCTGAAACCTCAGCTTTCTCCTGAAAAGTATTACCTCTCTCTAAAAACGTTGCACCCCTTATATGCTTAGATGAACTTGAACAGAACAATGTTACCGTAAGTAACAGACAAAGCAATTTTGATAACATTCAGAACCATAAAACCTTAGCTGTGCTGGGACTGACTGAAGTATAAAGGTTGTGTGCCAGCGTTTGCATAAACTGAAAGGATATTTTGTTCAGAAGTTCATCTGCAGGATTTCATTCAGCGTGAGAGACAGCAGCAGTGTAGTCTTTTGCAAAGACTGTCTTGTAGGAGGGATTCCTGAAAAGCTCTCTGCAAAACAGTGCTTGCTTGTGGCTCTTGCCCAGCCCCATCAGCTGTCTGGCTCCTGCTTACTGGTTGGCACATCACAGCTTGCCTAAACCGGCTGTCCCTTCGTAGCAAGCATGACTCTGCTTTATAACCTGATACTGCATTTTTGAGCTTGGAAATTGGCTTCTCATTCAGAATGGTTGCTTTAATAGATAGAAAATAAAGCAGGCTCGTGTTTGCTGGCTGGGGTAGCTTCTGAACCACAGCTGGAGAACTTTGATCTACTTTCAGAGCAGTTCTGGGCAAAAACTTGTCAAGCGTGTTTTAGTTAATCTATGCAGGCCAACTAATCTGTGCTTAAAACCAGGTTTACCCGAGGCTGTTTTAAACTGTGCTTTATATATAAACTGAGAGAGATATATATTTTTTTATATATATATAATCTATGTATAATACATATCAAATAAAACGCTTAGAATTTAATCAGTAAGAATTTGTACCTGTTGGATTCTGTGCCCTGCTTGGGGGCGGGAAGAGAAGAGGGAATTAAAAAGCGTATCCTTGCTGCTCGCCAGTTTGAACCTGGCAGCTCTGTAATTTTTATTATCTGAGTTCTTTGATTTCCATGTAGTGTTTTTGCATTACAATATAGACAACAGAACTTGCAGAAGCTCTTCACAGAACCCAGTTATCTGCTGCGGAAGAAAGAGATGCTAAGCTTCCATTCTTTTCTCTATGACGTTCTGTGAGTATGAAGGTGTTTTCAATTTGATTTTTTTTTGGTTGATTTTTTTGTTTCCCTCTTTATAAATGCATCTGCAATATTAACATAAGTCTGTGGACTTCTGAGAGGACTATGGACATGGTCTAGTGGTGGACTGGGCAGTGTTAGGTTTATGGTTGGACTCAATGACCTTAAAGGTCTTTTCCAACCTAAATGAGTCTATGAGCCTGGCACAAGATTCTAAGTGCACTGCTCTGAATGCATTTCCAATAAAACTCCTGTGAGTACTGCAACAGCAAACAGATATTAGGGCAGCAAGTCATTCCTTTATTCAAATAATTAAACTTTCCTCAAGCATGCTCCTCATCCTCTGGGCAGCCAGATCTCGCAGCTCCATTCCTGAGTACCCGCACACCGTTTATTGTAGTTAAAGTCCCTCTGTGTGTTGCAGATAACAGGATCAAGGATATGAACATTGTTGAATAACAGATTGGGAAGTGTTTTTCAGTGCCACAGCCAAGGGCCTTTTTAGCGTATTGTTCCTGGGCTCAGAGCTCCAAAAGTAGAATGTATTGAATAGAGCTGTTTCAGAATATAAAAAGCAGCCTTGCCCATAGCAGATTGTTTTTTGTTTTTGAATCAGGAAATTTCTCACTCTGATTATTTGTTCTACTAACATGAATTGTGTGCTTGCAATGTTGTCTGGTTCTGAGGACAAAAGAGTAACCAGATATGGCTACAATACCGAACACCACATGAAACTGAGTAAGAACTAGCAAGAATGGGGGGGGGGGGGGGGGGGGAATCAACAAAAAAAGAAATCTTCCAGTGCTGACACAACCCAAGTGCATGTCTGCAAAGGAAGTGGAGTGTGAAGGTGTGCGGCACTGGATTTCTCACACTGATCAACTTTGATCCAGTGGGGAGTGGGCGCTCAATTCTTCTCTCGGTGTATTCACACTGCAGTCCCTGAACTGTTTCTCCCCTGGGGAGCTAAACCCTCTGTGCTCCTGGGGAGCAGTGTTGGTTTGTAGCACCCTCATGTTGTGCTGTGTCTGCATTAAGTCTGGAGACACTACATCGTCTTTCAAAGTAAGTTGGGTCTGCTTAGTGCACGCTAATGGAGCTGTCATAGGAAATGGATGCTGAGTAGCTGGAATGCCATTCCTTATTCTGCTGTAATGGTCCTGTGTAGAGATCTCTTCTTTTCCTAAAAAGAGCCCTAAGGTAAAAGAAGCTGGAGGTTTTAGGGATCGAAGCCAGCACTGTGACTTGCATCCTGAAACTACTGATGTTAAAAAGTTTCAGGAGCAAATCCCCAAAATTGCTGAGCACCATGCTGATACAGCAAAGCGGTAAGCATACGCTTAGCCTCCCAGAAATAATCTCATTTGCTTCAAGTGAGAAAGAACTGGTGGGACAAACATACCCACAATTTGCTGTAGATCCATGACAAGAATTAGTGACTCTGCAAGTCACTGGCTGCTGCATGATTCTTACTTTCTTCGTGTATTAAAAGGCACTGAATCACTGTGATCAGTTAAATCCAAAGCGGCTTTTGCAGAGTTGATAGCAGGTTCAGAAATAAACTAATGTTTGTGTGATTTCCTGTAGAGAAGTGATTTAATTGATTCTGGTTTTTTGTTTTTTTTTTTTTTCTTTAATTGCTTTGAAATCATTTGAGGGCCAGTGCACTGATAAACATGAGGTTAATTTCCTAACTAGCTGACAGTGATTTCAGCATTTTCATCAGTCAGTTGTTTTTCCTTTAGAGAGAGATTGGGTGGGGGAGAGTTGAAGAACAAAGGAGGAAAGCAATGAGTAAAAGGATATATTCAGTTTTGGACACCGTAGCATGTGCCACTGCTCGTAAACTGTGACTCAGCAGCTGGCCGAGGGCACAAACACCACTCCTTTTCGCAAAACAAACTGGAAAGGTTTTATTTAATAACTCTGCAGTGGTGTCCCTGAGACTGTTGTCTTTCTGTGAACTGCTTGGTTTACCTTTCTCCTCTTTATATTTTTACTCTATGTTTTCATTGTCTGCAGTGTGAAAATTGATATGGTAAATTGACATACATGTGATTGCTTCATACATTTTTAGAGGAACTGTTCCTGCATTTTAATAAAAGATCCTTAATTTTCTGCAGTGCCTGAAGAAGTTTCCAATATAGAATTAATGTTGAGAACTGAAGATCATCAACCCGTCAGCTACAATAGAAAGTTACCTAATTTTTTTCCATGCTTCTGTGAGTGTTTGAAAGACTCTCAAGCAGCAAAAAGATGTGACTATGCGGGAGTATATTTTATCTTGAAATAAAACAGAATTATGCCAAGATTAACAAAACTATTTTTATAGCTGAGAGCTCAGGTTAAATACTAGCTTGTTTTTTAAGAATCTGAAGTGTGTAATTGTTACAGCGTAGGAACTATTTTTCTGACTTTTTTTTTATGGTGGCTCAGAAATATTTATAGAGTATGACACAGCCAAGCATTCTTTTTTTTTTCTTGTTAGTTTATTGTTTTTGTTCTGGACTTCTTGCCATGTAGAGAGAGATGAATAATGTTCATAGGAAGTTCCCAATTAGGGTTGTAACCAGGAACTGCCTCCTACGCTGTTGAAATGGGAGAGCTGTCACCCACAAGATGGGCAAAACAACGCTTCCCCAGTCAGGAGCTATTTATTCTAACAAAAGCTTATAACAAGATCAGGTGTGCGTGTGGGCTCTGTTAGCACTGCGTGGCAGCAGCCAAGCATAACATGGCCGGCTTTTTAGCATTTCAACTGTTTTTATCTTTGACTGTTGGGCAAGACATGTTCCATTGTCATAATCTGAACTTATTTTTTAACTAAAAGATCAAATAAGCTAATAAAGATGATACCTTTGCTGTATCTTTCTTGCCTATTTAACACACTGTCCAGCACATTTAGCTCTTCATTTATGACGGTTCTCTGGGACGTAGGACGCCAACTGCCTGAGACACGAGTGGGCCACTCGGTTGCGTGCGGTTTCTGAGCGGCTTGGGACACCCGTGCCAAGTCCACGCCGCTGAGCGCTGCTCCAGCGTTGTTCCTGCGTGGGGGCAGCGAAGGGGTGGGAGTCTCTGGCTCGAAATGAATTGCAGTGAAAAATAACCCTTGCACCGTGGTTTTCCCCTGTTAACTCTTTCACGTAATTTTCCGCTTTCTCTTTAATTACCTAAATGACAGCCTGCTTTCCTTCGTGTACTAATGGCCTCAAAATTAGTCGACCAATTCTGATCGTAGCTGGTGTCCTCCAAACTCCCTCCCTGCCCGCAAGCATTACCCACAGAGGGAATCTCTGCTTCTCAGGTTTTCTTCAAGTTTCCACAAGCCTTTAAAAGCACGTTTGATTCCTCTATCTGCAGAGAAACTATCCAGGCTCCGTCCTCAAATCCGCTGCTGTGGGTGTGACAAAAATTCCCCCCAAAAAGCCACCGATAGCAATACCACGGTGCTCGTCCCGAAGCTGTCCAGCAGCTGTACCGTATGTCAAACCCTAGAGGAATCGCTGCAACTTCCTAGCGTGAGCCCTGCTTCCCGGTTTAAATGTTTTAGTGTTAGTGGATGAATGCGCTGAACCCCCTCGTGAATTTAAAGTGCTCTGCTGATGGCTTTAAAATCAATACAGAAAACTGAACTCAGGCGGCACACCCGGGATCCACAGAGCCCTAGGATTTTGTGTCGGGGCTGCCCTGGATTTGTGGAATGGGAAGAAGGGGAATATTGGAGTTAATTTATTAAGGCACTAAGTGACTTACAAACTAACTGTATTATCTACCACGCTCTGAGGCTCATATCGAAACTGAAGCCGCATCAAACTCAGCTGCCTTGTTTCTGGAAGCATTACAAATACTCCAGGGAGTGCCTTTGCCATCGTATTCTCGCACCGAATTATTATTAAAGAAAACAAAGCTGCCGTTCAGCTACGGCCTGCTTTCCGCAGGGGAGGCCGTGCTCTGCGCTGCTGGACTTCTCTGAGGGGAAGACCGAGAAGCCGGCGGCAACGAAGCTGCGAGACTCCTCAGCGTGCCGCGTGTCTGTTCGCAGGGGTGGTTCAGAGGAGGGTGAAGGGGGCTGTTGCGCTGTTAGAAACGGGACGTGGAATGGGAAATGATGGGAAATGGGGAGCCACGGTAGAGCGGGAAGGTTGGCGCCGTCTCCGACGCCGTCTCCGTCGCCTTTCCTGCGCCACGGCCGGCGCTTCGCGACGTGGGGAAGGGCCCGGGTGCCTTCTGCACGCGGGGGAGCGGGGCGGGAGGCCTCGGCCGCCGGTGTCCGGTTCACCCGGCTCCCTGCGCGGTGGCTTGGCGGGGCGGGCCGGGCCGGGCCGCTGTCGCCGCCGCTGTCGCCACCTGCCCGCGGGTGGGCGTGGGGCGGGCGGGGCCGGGCGCGGCCGCCAGGGGCGCCCTCGCGCGCGAGCGGGCGGGCGCGCGCGGCGCGGCGCAGCGCGCGGCCGGGAGGAGCCGGCGGGGGCGCCGGTGGCTGCCGGCCCGGTGCGCGGTGCCCGGTGCGTGGTGCCCGGTGCCCGGGCCACCATGAACAGCATCAAGAGCGTGCCGGCGCGGGTGCTGAGCCGCCGCGGCGGGCACAGCCTGGAGGCGGAGCGGGAGCAGTTCGACAAGAGCCAGGCAAGGGCGGTGGGGGCCGTGCCCCGGTACCGGCTCCGGTTCCCGGGCTGGGCTCGGGGGGGGGGGGGTGGTGGTGGTGGTGCCGCCGCCGCGGGACCGGCCCCGCTCCGCGGGGCAGCGCCTCGGGGAGCGCCGTGCGCTGCAAGCGGGCGCTTCCCGGAGGGAGGGAGGGAGGGAAGGAGGGGACCCCCCCGCTGGGGCGGCGCGGCCGCCGTCCGTCCGTCTGTCCGCCCGTCCCCGCTACCGGCGCGGCGCCCGCTCCTCCGCCCCCGCCCGCCCCACCGCTTCCTCCCGCCGCGGCCCCGGGACGGTCCCGCGTGGGCACCGGCCCGTCCCGCCGCTCCCGGGCCGGGCACCGTGGCCGGGTCCCCGCCGTGCAGCAGAGCCCCGGGCAGGCGGTGCCCCCGCCGCCCCGCACCCTCCCGGGCCTTATCGGCAGGTAAACACGGCCCTGAGCAAACAGGGAAAGTTTTACGGCCCTGGCCGTGCCGGCGGGAGCGTGGCCGAGCCCGGTGCCCGCCGCAGGCAAGAGCCCGGGGCCGCCCCCCGGTGCCCGCGTCCCCGGGAGCGCCTGGCTCTGCATCCCCGCGATCCCCCCCCCGCTCCTGCTCCCGGTCCCGCGGCGGGGCACCGGCTGCCCCGACAAACCCGGGGGTGGTTTTGCACCGGGGATGGGTCGCCCCCCACGGCGCTGGGTCACGCGTGGGGTCTCCCCGCGGGGGTCGGGGTGCCCGGCCCCGGGGAGGGTGGCGGAGTGAAAAGAAAGCCCAAAGGCGTTTGTGCCGCGCGGTGTCCGGCTTGGACGGGGGTGTCCGTAGCCCTTCCTGCGGCCCCCGCGGGGTGGGCGATGCTTGGGCGCCGACGGGGCTGGAGTACGGCTTATGGAAAATTAATTACTCCAGCAGCGTGGGCAGGGACGGACGGAGGGACGGGCTCGCCAGGTGCCCCCACAAAAATAATACTGCCCCGCCGGCACGCATCCCCCGACCCCTCTGATTTTGCAGGCTGCAAATTCATCGCAGCTCTTTTTCCCCTTTGCCCCATTGCGTTGCTGGTCCTTCCCCGGCCCCTGGGCTGGTTTGGCCCCGGAGAGGGCCGATGAGGGCAGGTGGCGATTTCGGGTCTTGCGGGGTCATGGTGCCTCTCGGCCGTGCTGGATAGGAAGCGGAGCTCGTTGGGTTTGGGTAGCAACACAAGAAAACCGGCAATTCCGGTTCCTTCTGGACACGTCTCCTTCAGTCGTCCCGCTGGGCACCGCTGATAATCGCGACGGGAGCGCTGCCTCGTGCGCCGAAGGGCAGCCCGTGCCGGCCGGGCGGGAGCGCGTCCTTCCTCCCTGCCTTCCGCCCTTCCGTGACGTTTTGGGCTTTTTGGTGGGATTTGTGCCCCACATGGGTGCGACTTCGCTCGTGGCCGCAGGGTTGCCTTGGGCAGAGCCACGTATGGGGCGAGCGGGTGGTCGCTCTCTCTTAGAGCTAAACCTGAGGCTCGCTGGCTGGCGGTCGCAACCACCACCCAAAACTGACCTTTTTTCCAGTGTCCGCTGAAAAACTGTCCTGAAGGAGCTTTATCCTAACGTGGCTTCCCGTAGCAGTGCTTTGGGTGAGAGCAAAACTGTTCCAGTGTCAGTATGCGGGCATTGATCGGCCTTTTACGTCTAATTATAGCAGCTGCAGAGACGGCCGCCGGTCGCCTTTGTATCGTGGGGAGGCCGGTGGCACGTCCCCTCCGCGCGCCTTTGCCGGCTGAGGGTGTCACACCAGCCTGGAGAACGATGCTGCCGAAACCGAGCGCCCCATCTCCTTTCCCCCAGCGAAGGCCGAGGCAATGCCTGCGGGTGCGGACAGAGGTTGCCGGCCCTGGTGTGATCCCGGATGCTTGTGGGTGACGTGAAGACCACATGCTTTCCCTGAAAATGCTTTTTGAGGTCTTGTGTCGGGGTGATGCAGACGTCCCCCTCGGAGCGGCTGCGTGTGGAACGTGGGAAGCCGCCATCCCGCAGCGGGCGCTTGCTCTGCAGCCTGGCAGGAGGCAAAGCTTGCCCTTTTCTGCGGCCAATTTTTGCTTTTCTTAAATTAGAAGGTTAAAAATCCAACGAGCTCCAGAGCTGCCAGGAATACAGCGTAGGTGACTGCTGAGTGGTGCTTTTTTGGTGTAATTTGGGAAGGAGAAGTGTTAGGAAGGGAACTCCGGAGCAGCCGTTTGCAGTTCGGCTGATCTGGCAGCCCTTGCGCCACCCGGCCGGGGAGGTTTCCAGCTCGACGTCCTGCTGCCAAAAAATCACTCCCTGCCACGGCGTCGCGCCGGGACCCGGCGTTCACCTGCCGGGTGGGGATTGCGGCCCTGCGGGATGCCGGGGTTTAGGGGAGCCGTGGGCGGGGAGGATCGCGCCGTAATTAAAAGCAGCCTGGAAAGAAAGGGTGGATGTAAACTGCGCTCCTTCATTTGGGCGCTTTGATCCCAGCTTTAGTCACTGGCTTGGTACGTGAGGGCTGTGAGTAAGGCATTCGGGCTGCGCCCGTGTGGGCTCCCACAGCCCGCTGCCAGGCAGGTTTTGGGGTTGGACCCCCCCCGCTGGCGGGGCCAGGGCTGCACCGCTCCCCGGCAGCGGTGGGGAACCATCCGCAGGTGGCATGAAGGTTTCGGCCAGGCTGGTTGCACACCTGCAGTGACAACGGGGACCTGCCCGTCTCCAGATGTGCCGATGATGTCCCAAGAGGCTGGGTGGGGGTGAATCTCCCCGTTTCGGAGCCGTCCTCCACGGCCCAGCTTCGCCAGGCAGCCGGCAGGGACATCCTGAAGGCACGCGTGTCCCAGGCTGCAGCATCGCCCCGTGCCCATCCCTGCTCCCACCGTCCCCTTTTTTGGGGACATCCTGGCCAGCCCAGGGTTTGGAGGCAGCAAAAGCCAGCAGCCCTGAGGGATTGGCATTGGTTTGGTGCCACTGTGGTTTATTTGGGACCACGCTGGACGTGGCATCTCCGTCATGGCGGTGCCGCAGGTGGGCTGGGGGCTGCCCCTGCACGGGTCCGCTCCTCTGTGCTCGACATAAAATGGCTCAGTTGAAACCTCTGTGCTGAATCACCAAGGATGAAACTAGCCTCTCCGGTAGCTCCCAGGCTGACTTTTGGCTGGTCAGGCTGGAAACGAGCTTACGGGCAGTAGACGCAATAAAACCACCAGAACCAGTGGGAGTTGCAGCCTGGTTTTGGGACAGGCCAGCTGGGTCCCAGCCCTATCCCTATTCTGCTGGGCAGCGCCGGGAAGCCGAGCTCCCATCCCACATCGGAGATGGCGTTTCCTTTCCCGGGGGTTTGCCTTCATCTCGCGCGTCA
Organism: Pelecanus crispus; assembly: GCF_030463565.1. NCBI lineage: Eukaryota > Metazoa > Chordata > Aves > Pelecaniformes > Pelecanidae > Pelecanus > Pelecanus crispus. The sequence goes on from NC_134653.1 coordinate 32,651,773, forward strand.
GCCCCTCCGGCTGCAACTCCTCCCGGCCCGCAGGGCTCGAGGCTGAGCCCGGCTCCCGCCGATGGGTTGGGACGAGCGTGATGGGTTGGGACGAGCGTGTCGTGCTGCTCCCACACGCGGCGGGCAGTCAAAAATCCAGGTTTGGGAGATGTCTGCCCCGCTCCACCCCCATGCAAAGCACCTCAATAAGATGTAATAACTCGTTTAGCAGCTCTTCGCTGCAAGATACGTTTCCAAGCCCTGCCTTGCAAAACCGTTGGCTTGTCGCTCTCTGGTGCGTGATAAACCCTGCTTTCTGTCAATAAACTGTCACTTTGGTGTCGTACCGGGGGTGCCGGCAGCCCTGAGGACCCGTGGGCACATCTCGTCGCCAGCTGATCCGTGGTGGAGGGTGCAGCCTGTCTGCCAGCTCCAGCCTTTCGGGTGGCTGCGGAGGTGTCGGATGCTTTGGGAGAGGCGGCTGCACTGCGAGTGCCTGTTCCTGGGCACTCCAGGCTCATTAACCTTCGGGGATAAGAGGATTACAGCAAGTCACCGGCTTAACTCTGCTGCTGCTTTATGGCCCCACGTGGCGGGGTAACGTCGGGGCTTCCCCCAGTGCAGGAAATCAAAACCAGCGTCTTTTGGGGCTGTTTCACTTTTTGGGATGCATTCACAGTGTTTTGGCTGCTGTCGTGCCTGGCTCGTGGGACTTTTTGGGCTCCCTGGGGGTGGATTTGGTGCACTGACACCTGCAGCGTCGCCCCTTTGGCAGGGCGTCAGGTTCCTCTTGCATAAGTCAGGAGCACTCGATAACCTGGCGTCGGGTTCCTCCTCCTGCAGGAAAGTGCCTCGATTCGGAGGTGTCCCCTGGACAAGCAGCTGTGTCGAAGCAGGTGCTTTCCCCAGGAGGGGAGATGAGATTTTTTTAAGGTTTTACGGCTCGTTGGGGCTGCAGGGAGGGACCGGGTTTCTCTTCCGGCATAAGTGCCGGTGGCGGGGCCGCTTCCTGCCTTCCCAGCTGGGACCTTTTTCCTCCACGGGTGACCGAGGGCTCACAGACACAGGCACAGACCAAGCGCTTGTGCGAGGGCGACGCAGCCCAGCTGAGTCTGCAGGGACCTGGGGAGGAGGAGGAAAATCCTCATCGATCACAGCAACTCAGTTTTGCAGCCCGTCATCAGGCGGGAGACGCGACCAACCCCTGTCTGGGGTCGTTTTTTTGGACTAAACCCATAATTTAAAGTGCGCTGTGATCAAACACATTAAAATGTAGATAATCCTCCTCTGATAATCACATCATTCTGGATTTTTGCTCCGTCGAAATGGACATCGCAGCCACCGCTCCCTCCTTGCTCAGGGGCTGCGTTTTCCCCACGTGCTGTTTGCATGCAGCAACGCCGTCAACACCCCCCCCCACTGCTCCCTGGTTCAAAGGCTCCTTGTGATTAGAGAAACAACCCTGGAATTTGGCATCTCGCTGTCCTGCTTTAATGGTCCCTGGGCACGGCGCTGAGTTCAGGCTGCAAAAACACCGTTTGTTTACTTGGGACGGGGACAGCAAGGAGCGTCAGCAGCTGAGCACCGGTAGTGGCCCGGCTCCAACCGATCGTGCTGGGGATGGGGGGGTTTAATGGGCTGCTTTGATCCTGGATAAAAAAAGCCTATTTTGGTGGGTCGTGAATGGCTTTAAGGTGACAAATGTGTTATAAAATTCAGGGTATTCTCCAAAGGTGCCGCGTGGTCAGGCTGTTCCCACAGCTCTTCGCTTTCGGGGGCTGTGGGTTGGGGACCGCGAGGGTCGTGCTGCTGCTGACGGCCGCTCTCTCCTCCTCTCGCAGGCCATCAGCATCAGCAAAGCCATAAATACCCAAGAAGCACCGGTGAAGGAGAAGCATGCCCGTCGTATCCTTTCCCTTGGCTCGCCTGGTCAGTGTGGAGGAGATCCAGCGCTGAGGCAGGAGGGGTTTCACCCTGTGGGGCTGGAGCCACGGGAGTTTTGGGAGACGGGAGACCCGTGCAAAGCTTGGTTGGGGGATGGCATCATGTAGGGTCATCCCTCAGTGAAAATGCAAAGGGCAGTGGAATAAAATTGCATTTCTTTGGCAATAAAATGCAAAGGGCCCCGGTGTGCCCTGCAGCAGGGGAAGGTGCACCAGGAAAAAAAGAAATGGGGGTTTTATCTGCGGGTGCAGCATCGCACCGCTGATCTCTGTGCCTGTGGTACGCTCGGTGCGTGTCCCCTTTTTAATGAAAGCTGAACAGGAATAGTCCCCAGCCCCACCTGTCCCCTGCTCCGGTGTGTGTCAGGTTGGCCTTGACCGCAGGGAAGGGATCATCCTGGGGACGCACCACGAGAAGGGAGCGTTCACCTTCTGGTCCTACGCCATCGGGCTGCCCCTGCCCAGCAGTGCCATCCTCAGCTGGAAGTTCTGCCACGTCCTGCACAAGGTCCTGCGTGACGGCCACCCCAACGTGAGTGTCCCCTCTGAAACATCCCTCCCGCATTGCCACCGGGGGGAATTTTTGGTTCTTGCCGATGCCCCTCTGCGCAGAGGGTGGGTTTCCTTCCCTGCCCCGGCCACCTTTCCCAGGCCGTGGGGCTGTGAAGCACTCTGTTGTCTCACATTTTTGAAACCTCCCTGTGCAAAGCCCCAACCTCTGGTTGCCATTGAAGGTCTTGAACTTCAAAGCTGGAGTGGCGTAAGGGGCTGGATCCATCCCCTTCCTCAGCTTCAGGGCAGGCAGGTGGGCGCTCGCCCAGCTCCGTGCCAGCCCCACCATGCCTCATCCCTCCTGTTTTTGTCGCCAGGTCCTCCAGGACTGCCAGAGGTACCGCAGCAACATCCGAGAGACGGGGGACCTGTGGGTGAGTGGGGCGAAGCGGAGGATGGTGCCTTCCTAGGGCCTTTGGGGTGGGTGCTGAAAGGCATCGTGGGCACGGGGAGGACAAAGCACCGCCTGAAATAACCCATTGCCCCTGACTCGGCTGGGTGATGGCTACCCACACGGTGAAGGGCAAGAGGGTGAGAGCCACAGGGCTGGCGTGGGTTCGCCAGCATGCACGGGCTCTGCCAGATCCTGTTGCATCCCTCTGGATTTGCCACCTTTCCCCTTGTGTCTCTGGCAGGGCCATTTGCACGACAGGTATGGGCAGCTGGTGAGCATCTACACGCGGCTCCTCCTCACCAAGATCTCCTTCCACATCAAGGTGAGAGACTCTGCTGCCTCCGCACCCTGCCGTGCCGGCGTACGGGGCTTCACCAGGGGTTGTGTCGCACCAGCAAAAATAATAGCAGCAACTGCTGGTTTGTTTTTTTTTTTTTCCTTTTACAAAGCATCCCGAGTTTCCCCCAGGCCTCGAAGTGTCGGATGAGGTGCTGGAAAAGACCGCGGGGACGGACGTGAACAACATGTGAGTGTCCTGGCAGGAGCAAAGCAACCAGCGCGTGGTCGCCGGCTCTGTGCCACCTTGCTGGCAGCATCCTGCTAACGGAACAGCTCCTGTTCAGGGCAGCCATCGGTGTTTTATAAATCGGTTGGATGGTGCCCAATTCGTCCTGCACCCACAGAGTGGTGAGGAGTGTAAATGCAGGGAACAAACCCACCAAATTCTTGTCAGTCTGAGCCCTTGCTGGCATGGGGACCTGCAGCAAACATGAGCAGCCAGAGCAAGGATGTCTGTGCCACCCAGTGACAGGGTTTTGGTTTTTTTGGCAGCTTCCAGCTGACGGTTGAGCTGTTTGACTACCTGGACTGCGAGCTGAAGCTGTCGGAGTCAGGTGAGGAGGCGGCAGGTCCCTCCCGCTCGCCCCGGGGCTCTTGAGCAATAGTTTTGCTCTTTGGTCAGGAACGGAGTTCCGGCTCTGGAGGCTGAGGTTGGAGGCTCAGGTCTTTCTCCTCAGATGAGATTTCTGAGGTCATTTCTCAGCCGGATTCCCCTGTTGATGCTCTGTAGAGGCGATTGTAGGAAAATATTTCAGGAACGTGGCTGGTTTTAGCCCACCTGAGCAATGAAGAGTGGTGTTTTCAGAGCGGTGCTGCTCTGAAATAAGTTTTTATTTCTTTTTGGTACAACCATATTAATCATATGTGTTACCCAAATCCTTTCTATCCCCACGAAGCAGAGGATGGGGCTGTACCTCTTTCTAAATACTCATTTGCCCTCATTGAAGTACCTCCGGGGAGGGCTGGAGGCCCCTGCCCGTGTTTGCTTCTCTCACCTCCTTCTCCAGGAATTTTTAGATGGCTTAAAAATGCAGCGGTTTCTTCCCCTGTCGTGAGTCAGAAACACAGAGCTGCCCTGGAAAACAGGGCACAGCGGGAGAGACTGTGCTCCCGGCTCCCATCAGCCTCCCGCTTCTCCTCCTGACCCAGTTATACAGAGAATTTATATTCATAAATACTTTAAAGCTGAGCGGGGAAGAAGGCAGGGTGGATATGCTGGCTGGATTTCTGCCAAGGGAAGGGATCTGTTTCCGAGCCGGGGCAGGCAAGGCTGCGGTGCCGGCGGGCCTGTCCCCTGCCCTGGGATCCTCTCCCAGCTCCTTCCACAATTAAATAGAGCAGAGCAAAATCCCTCGCCTTCCCCGGCTGCATCGTGCAGCAGCAGCTCCCGAGGGCAGCTGACCTGCCTTCACATCATCCTGGGGTTAAATCCCTCCTTTTTGGGGTCGGGGTATCCAGGGCAGAGCGGAGCACCCCCTCCCTCTGCCACCACAGCGTCTTTGGGTGCTTTTCTTGCATGGAGGGGAGTTGCTCCCAGATTGGTGGGACAGGATGGGCAGCAACCCCGGCATTTACCCTGTGTCCTGGCAAAGCCACGTCCGTCGTGGTTAATAATTAAGCCACGTTGCCTGGAGCAGGACGGCTCTGCAAACACGGTGCCGGTGCCTCACCATGCTCAACCCTTCAGTTTTCAGGCAGCTCAACACCTCGATGGCGGTCTCACAGATGTCGGCGGTGCAGTGCCGCCTGGCCCCCCTCATCCAGGTCATCCAGGACTGCAGCCACCTCTACCATTACGCCGTCAAGTTAATGTTCAAGCTGCACTCCTGTGAGTCCCTGGGGGTGTGCCCCATGCCGGTCGTTTCCCGGGTCAGGCTTCTGGCTGGATTCTCGGGGATCGGGCTTGCGTGGATGGCGGCGTCCGTCGCCATGTCCCTGTATCCCAGCCGGGCTCTAAGGACCCGCTCCATCCCGCGTAGACATCCCAGATGAAGGAATTAGAAGGACTTGTCCTTGATGAATTCAAACCGATGTGCCTTGGCCCGCCAGCCCCCGGCGCCAGGGCCCTCGTGTGGGTATTTCGGGGTTCTCACACCTGCCTCTCCCTGCGCTGCGTCCCTGGTCCCTATGCCAGGGATGGGGAACCCCCACTCCGGTCCTGACCCCTCCCATCCCGCTCCCACCTGGCCTTTACCGGCTGGCTTTTGTAGCCGGATGGATCCGGGCACGTATGAATAAATTTGCAGCCCTGGATCAGTCACGGCTGTCCCCCCCATTGCCGCAGGTCTACCGTCCGACACGCTGCAGGGCCACCGAGACCGTTTCCACGAGCAGTTTCGCAGGTAACCCAGGGCCGAGGTGGGGCGGTGGGATCCCCTCCCTCCTGCCAAGCCCCCTCCCTGCCTCCCCTGAGAGCAGTTTTTCTTTCCCCCCCCTCCAGCCTCAAAAACTTCTTTAAGAAAGCGTCCGACATGCTGTATTTCAAGCGGCTCATCCAGATCCCTCGGCTGCCAGAGGTACAGCAAGATTTTGGTGTGGTGCTCGTGTGTGATGCTTTGGAGAGCTTGTGGGTTCAGGGTGGACGGGGGTGTCCCCCCAGATGGGTTCAGTGTCTGGGGATGCTGCAGAGGGACCCACCAGCACATTCCGCAGCACAGGGATGGCTGCCTCCCTTCCCTCGGTGGTCTGCCCGCAGCGGTTCCTGAAACCGCAGGCGATGCCACCACAACTTCTTGTCCTTGCAGAGCCCCCCGAACTTCTTGCGGGCATCCGCGCTGGCCGAGCATGTAAAGCCAGTGGTCGTCATCCCTGAGGAAGCCCCCGAGGACGAGGAACCGGAGAACCTCATTGAGATCAGCACGGTTTCCACCACGGAGCCGCAGGTGGGGGCACAGGAATGGGATGAGGACCCTGGGGTGGGGGGGACAGGCACCTGCAGCCTGGCTCAGCTCAGCACCCTCTGTCTTCCCCAGATCACCTCGGATATATTTGAGCAAACCTTCGGGCCACCCAACGGCATTCGGGACGACAGGTATGGACGTCCACGGTGGTGGAGGGAGGGCGGCTGCTGCTGCATGGGACCAACCTGCCTCTCTCCGCAGGGATGCGCAGATCGAGAGTCTGAAGAAGGAGGTGGACATGCTCCATGCGGAGATGGAGAAGATTAAACTGGAGGTAAAGCCTGGCCTGAGAGCAGTGTGGGAGAGGGGGGTGGTTTTTGGTGCTGTAGCGTGGAAACCTCGACAGGATGCAGCAGGAACCAGGGTCCTTGCACCCAGCACTACGTTTTGGGGCTTCTCCCAGTGCCAGGACCTGAGTCCTGATGGATATGGGGTGGGGACGCGTGAGACTTCTCCCTTGCTGTCCCGGACCTGCTGCTTGCAGCAGGGACAGAGTGACTGCAGGGGCCGAGGGGAGAGCTTTCCTGTGCATCTCACGGCTGCTTTGCCCAAATGGCAGCCGGGCACCTGGATAGGGACATTGCGGAGGGCAGAGTCATTGCTGGCATCGGTGCAGGGCAGTGCCCGAGTGCCTGCTGGTGTTCCGCAGGCACAGCGGTACATCACGCAGCTCAAGGCGCAAGTGAACAGCCTGGAGGGCGAAGTGGAGGAGCAGCGCAAGCAGAAGCAGAAGGCACTGGTGGACAACGAGCAGCTGCGGGATGAGCTGGAGAGGCTGCAGAGGGCGAAGCAGGACAGCGACAGGTCCCAGCGTCTCTGTGCCGAAGCGGAAAGTAGGTGCCCTACAGCACCCGTTGGCCTCAGGACACCCATGCCACGGTTGCTGATGCGTTCTCACCCTGTCCAGAGAAAGCCAGCGCCACCGAGATCCGCTACGCGAAGCTGAAGGAGAAGCACAGCGAGCTCATCAACACGCACGCCGAGCTCCTGAGGAAGGTAACGCTGCTGCCTGCGCCAGGCAGGGACCCGCTGCTGCCTGCATCCCTGCACCACTGCCAGTGTGGCTCGCGCATGCCCAGCCCCACCCAGTGTTGGTCCCATCATCCTGCACCCAGGGACCTCTGAGCACTGGGTGGGGGGCACCCCTGGCATTCATATCCACCAATGTATCAGGAATAGCATGGCCAGCAGGAGCAGGGAGGTGATTGTCCCCCTGTACTTGGCACTGGTGAGGCCACACCTGGAATACTGTGTCCAGTTTTGGGCCCCTCAATACAAGAAGGATATTGAGGTGCTGGAGCGTGTCCAGAGAAGGGCAACGAAGCTGGGGAAGGGTTCTGGAGCACAGCTCTTATGAGGAGCAGCTGAGGGAACTGGGGTTGTTCAGCCTGGAGAAGAGGAGGCTGAGGGGAGACCTTATCATTCTACAACTGCCTGAAAGGAGGGTGCAGTGAGGTGGGTGTTGGGCTCCTCTCCCATGTAGTTAGCGATAGGACAAAAGGAGATGGGCTCAAGCTGCGCCAGGGGAGGTTTAGATTGGATATTAGGAAAAATTTCTTCACAGAAGGGGTAGTCAAGCATTGGAACAGGCTGCCCAGGGAGGTGGTGGAGTCACCATCCCTGGAAGTGTTCAAAAAACGGGCAGACGTGGCATCTGGGGACATGGTTTAGTGGGCATGGTGGTGCTGGGTTGATGGCTGGACTGATGATCTTAGAGATTGTTTCCAATCTTAATGATTCCTAGTTTTTACTTTCATTAAAAATAATGCAGCCACCAAGCCAGGAAACAGGAAATTGCTACTCTCCCCTTAACTGGTTTAGTGGTGGACTTGGTAGTGTTAGGTTAATGGTTGGACTGGATGATCTTAAAGGTCTTTTCCAACCTAAATGATTCTATGATTCTGTGATGGTCAGTGTTTTGGATGCTGTGAAAAAGGCATCTCCAAGCTACCCCCCTAGCCAGAACTTGGGCAGAACAACCACGGCAGCGGCAAGGGTCTGTCTTCTGAATGCCCGGTAATCCCCGTGTCCCCGTGCAGAACGCTGACACCGCCAAGCAGCTGACGGTCACGCAGCAGAGCCAGGAGGAGGTGGCGCGCGTCAAGGAGCAGCTGGCGTTTCAGGTGGAGCAGGTCAAGCGGGAGGCTGAGATGAAGGTGAGCCAGCGTGGACCTGACTCCAGTTCCCCGCTGACCCGGCACCGAACCCTTCCCAGCCTGGGAAACATGGTGGCTGTGCGCAATTTGGGTGCAAGGGGTAGGGGTGGTTGTTGGTGTTGGTCCCTGATCAGGGAAAGAGTTGCTCTGGCTCCTCAGGAGGGTGTTATTTAATGCGTCCTTCATTCCCTCTTGCCCAAATCTGCCCTTTCTTCCCCCAAGAAAATGCCACAATGCAAATTGATGGGTTTGGGTGCTTTCATTCTCTGGGGCCCAAGCTGGAGGCTGCTCTCAAAATTCCTGCCCTGGGGAAACGACCCCCCCAATATCCTGAAAACCCTTCCTGCAAAACACGGCCAGGCTCGTTCCCGCTGTCCTGGCCCTGCGCTGGTGCCGAGCAGGGCCAGCGCATGTTTGCAGCGGCTGAGCCCCTGGCACGGGTGTGCGGTTGCAGCTGGAGGACCAGAGCGTGCAGATGGAGCAGCTGCGGCAGGAGCTGGACGCCCGGCGGGACGAGCTGGACCAGGCACAGCGCTCGCTCAGCCACGCCAAGCAGGTACAAGGCCGGGGGCACAGGATGCGCCCAAATCCCCATCACAAATCCCTGTTGTGCAAGACGGCACGCCTGCCACCGAGCCAGCGGTGCAAACAGCAGCCCAGGGAGCCGTCATGGGGCTGAATGCGGGTCTACCCTATCGGTGTTATGAGCTGGGCATGTCCTCAGCTGACTCCCTGCGTAACCATTGGGCTCGCGACACGGTGATGGGTGAGTGACGGGCGTCTCCTGGCCCCGCTGGCAGGCAGGCGCGGAGCTCAGCGCCCAGGTGGAGGCCCTGCACGCTGAGAAGGAGGTGCTGAGGCGGTCGGTGAGCGAGAAGGAGTGCGAGCTGCTCTCCACGCGTGGCCTCGTCGAGGAGAAGGAGCTGCAGCTGAGCCAGGAGGCAGACAGGGCCACGAGGGAGATCCGTGAGCTACAGGGCAGGCTCCTGGAGAAGGTATGGTGCTGTGTGGAGACCCCACTGCCCCTCTACTCGCCTGGGCGAGACGTGTTTGGGGGGTGCTGAGCAGTCGGGGGCCTCAGCTGAGCCATTGCCGATGTAGCCGTAGGATATGACTTGCACCAGCAATAATGGGATGCTTGGGTCTAATCCTGCGAAGGGGCTCTCGAGGGGTACGCTGGTGATGGGGCCGCAGTGACAGGAGTCCTGTGTCCCAGTTGTGCCACTCCCCTGTTCCTCCTGCCCCGCAGAGCAACCAGGAGCAGAACCTGCAGCAGAAGCTGCTGGATGAGCAGTTCGGCATCCTGCAGGAGACGGTGCGGGAGGCGGAGAACATCCTCCGTGACGCGGTGGCCAAGCTGGACGACCCGCTGCACGTCCGCTGCACCAGCTCCCCAGGTACGTCCCGCTCAACCATGGGGGCTGCAACCCGCAGTCCCTTCTCCCTCCAAGACAGATAACATTGCATCTCAGCTTCCTCCAGGCATTTTTTCCTACCAATCATCACGCCCAAGGACGTTGGGGTCAGACTTCCCGGGAGTGAATTTTTAGCTCTCATCTCCGCACTGTTTTGCTCAGATTTTTGTGCTGTTCCCCAGCCAGGGCCGTGAGGACCTGAGCTGTCTTGGCTTCCGCTCAGTGGTGCCTCGTGGGGTCAGCACTCGTGCTCGTTCAGACACTTGGCAGCCTGACGGTGCTAACGAAGCTGAATTCATTGCAGATTACCTGCTCAGCCGGGCGCAGGCGGCGCTGGAGTCCACGGACGCCCTGGAGAACGGGCACGCGCAGTACGTGGCCTCCATGGCAGGTACCTGGGGCTGGGGACCAGCGGCATTGCTTGCATCTTGCTTTTACTTTTATACATCCAGCAGCTGGCAGCTGCTTCGGGGCCATCGGCAAGAGCGCAATGCCCTGGTGATGGAGGGACATGGTGGGGGGAGTTGGTGGATTCCCATGAGCTCGTTCCAGGAGCAGCCTGCAAGCTGGAGGGGGTCAATCCTGACCTCTCCAAGCTCTTGTACTGATCCTTGAGTGCCTTCAAGGATGGGCCGCAGCCCCCAGGACATGGCAAGTGGTGCCCTGTGCTGGCAGCACCTGACCGCATCCTCTTGCTGGCAGATGCCGCGGGGCTGGTGGGGGCTCTGGCTCTCTTCGCACACCTGACGGCCGACACCATCGTGAACGGCAGCGCCACGTCCCACCTGGCTCCCACTGACCACGCTGACCGTGAGTGCCATGTCTGGACATGGCGGGTGTTAGGGTTTTTTTTTGCTTTTGGGGCTTGTTTTTGGGGTGGCCGTGCCAAAGCCCCCTCCTCCGGGGGCTGGATATGGAGCAGATCTTCCCTGGGGGCAGCACAGTCCCCCCAGCATCCTGTGCTTCCCTTCCCAGTATTCCCTCCCCTCCGGTGCCCCTTCCTTGGCCAGGAACATTGCTTTGCTCCTGGAAACCAATTCATGCTCTTCGGGAAGAAATTTGCTGGATGCCTCAGATGCTCAGCGTCATCTCTGCAGCCAAGGGGAAGAGGAAGAGGAGGGTGGCAGGGCTGGGATGGGGGATGCCTGCCCTGCAAGGGGCCCGGCGCCGACCCGTCCTCTCCCCAGGGCTGATGGAGACGTGTCGGGACTGCGGGCAGCAGAGCCTGGATTACCTGGGCAAGCTGAAGGACAAGCAGACACTGGGGCATGCCGAGCTGGGGGACGTGCGGCAGGCGCTGCGGGGGGTCCTGCAGCTGGCCCAGGTAGGAGACGGAGCCCAGCGCACCCACCTTCTTGCCCGGGGCTGGCAGGGTGGGTTATTTACTGGCATTGGTATTTCCTAAAGGAAAAATCAAAGCAGGCAGTTAATGCAGAAGCACGTTGCCTCTGTTTGTCAAGGTGGGTTGTTTGCTCGCAGCCTTCTGGCTGCACCTCAATGGACAGCTTTTTTTTTTTTTTTTTTAAAAAAAAATCAAACTATGGCTTTCCCCGTTGTCCAGAGCTGAAATTGGAGACACTGGGTTGGAGTGAGCACTTTGGGGTGGCTTGTTCCCTGTACCCCCGGGTTCCGGTGCTTTTCTTGAGCCATCTCAGCTTCTGAGCGCCAAGACCCTTCCTGGTGGTGCACAGAGACAGTCACCCTCAGATCAGCTGAAGTCTTTCAGCCCAGTAACCCCTGCAGAATTAGCCTTCCCAACTTTCAGATACTTCTTCTCGTGAAGCCCCCATTATTCTTTTCCATTAAACTGCTGTTAATTCAAAGGCTGTCAGCTCTCCAGAGCCCTCTGGAGCCCTGCCCTGCCGAAACTGCTCCTGTGATTGACTTTTGTCACCTTGATTTGGGGCGTTTCCTACCTCTGAGGTCCCTGTGCCATGTTTGCTGCAAGTTGGTGGCACGTGTGCCTCCACCCTGGCAGTCTGCAGAATGCAGCTCCTGCGGGTTTATTTATTTAGGGGGAAAAAAAAGGAGTTGGATACCTTGGTTTGGTGTTATTCCTTACAAATATTCCTTTCTCTCCCTCTGCCTAAAAACTCCTGGCGGCTGCTGCCTCCTCCGGCAGGAGCTAAGGCCCAAGAGCTTAGACATCAAGCAGGAAGAGCTGGGGGACATGGTTGAGAAGGAGATGGCCTCCACCTCAGAGGCGATTGAGGATGCTGTCAGGCGGATAGAGGTGAGACGGGGTGCCTCAGGGCAGCAGTGTCCATTCCTCCTCCACCCTGCTCGCCGTCACAGCAACGTGGTGTCCAACTCTTCCTCTTCTGTTTCCCAACAGGAGATGATGAGCCAGGCCAGAAACAAGAGCTCTGGTGTTAAGCTTGAAGTGAATGAGCGGTGAGTTTTGAGGGCTGGCGTGTGACAGCCATGGTCAGGTTTCTGTCCCGTGCCCATTCCCTGCTGGGCTGTGCTTTATTCCAAAACTGCACGTGCAACCCGGTGCTGCATCATCCTGATGCTGAGCATGAAATTCTCTTTAGGAGGGTGGACATCTTGCACGTTTAAGCCAATTGTTCACGGCTGCTTTGTGGGCTGCATAGAAATAACCTGCAGGCTGGCCGGTCTCTAAAAAAGACCTGTTTTCTAACTGAGGCCAAAGCCTGCTTTCCTGGATGTGGCGTCAGAGGATGCTGAACACTTTTCTCTTGTTTCCCTACAGGATTCTGAACTCCTGCACGGACCTAATGAAGGTCAGTACTGCAGAAACCTAGCTGGGGCATCAAGAGTCTGCAAAACTGTAACTTGCCACCATCAGCAGCATCAATCCTTCTCTATAAAATCCCCATCAAACACCAAAACCTGGTTTTCTTCATTCCAGGCTATTAGACTTCTTGTAATGACATCTACGAACCTACAGAAGGAGATAGTCGAAAGTGGCCGGGTAAGTCCTCCCCTACACTCATCTCTCTGGACCAACATGAAATACGGGAGCATTTCCCACAATTTGCAGAAATACCAGCTGAATTTTGTGGTTTCCCGTGTTAGCGGTACCCTGGCAGTCTCACTTGCTGGAGATGGGCTGCTCAGCCCTGTGCTCTCTACAGACGTTGCTGTCACCTTTGCAAAGCCTTGTCCATCTAAAGGTGACAGCCTAAACGTGTGTGTTAAACCCAGACCAAATGTGCAGACTTGGGGCTCCAAAGTTAGTTTTCTCAATCTGTGTTTAAGCAGGCCAGTAAGAGCAGCCTGAAGGATAGAGAAATGCTGCCAATCCCTTGATTGATGTTTTTATAGATGAATTTATATATTTTTATATTTTATATGGATATTTTTTATGGACTTACGGATTTATATATTGTTGTGTATTAGAAACAAGTTAATACAAGCCATAATATTCTCATAACAACAGGGGGCAGCAACAACTCAGGAGTTTTACGCCAAGAACTCGCGATGGACCGAAGGGCTGATCTCTGCCTCCAAGGCGGTGGGCTGGGGAGCCACGCAGCTCGTGTAGGTACCCCTGGGACCTCTCCCACGGCCGCTGCTGGAGGCTCCTCTCCAGGCATGGCTCTGTGTGCTGTGCCTGGGGCTGGCCCACACTTCTCCATCGCCCGATAACCCAAACTGTCTCGCTGCCGAGTCTGCATGGAGCATTATTGCTAATTCCTTATAGAGCATCGTAGCCTGGGTCAGACCACATGGTCACCAAAATAAGGACTGCCAGTTCCTCCCGGTTTGCAAAATGTGAAAGTTGCTGCAATCATGTACTCCACGTCCTGGTTGCTGCTCTGATGGTCATGGATGGGGTGGTTGGGATCAGGGCAGGGTATCCCTGTGCCAGTGCAGGAAATGTGGGGGCTTTTTTGGACAAAGCTTTAAAAATCTCATCCACTTCATGATGGAAGCACAATCTTGTGTCCGTTGATATTTTACACCCATCCAAAACTTCTGGATCTGGGCTTTGAGACGTTGCATGTAAATGAGCTTTAAATAATTACAGGCAAGGCTGCTGGTTCAGAGGTCTGATGCTGATTTCTAAGGGTATAGCAGGAGGTAAATAACCTGCACTTGCTTCGTAGTGCACAGCAAGTATCTCTGATACGATCTCCCTTCTGATCTGTAATGCAGGGAGTCAGCAGACAGAGTTGTCCTGCATACGGGCAAATACGAAGAACTGATCGTCTGCTCCCACGAAATCGCCGCCAGCACGGCCCAGCTGGTGGCTGCCTCCAAGGTGAGCATCCCAGCAGGAACATCTGCACGTGCCTCGTCAAGTTTTAAGTCATTTTGTTCCCACGGTGTTGGCCCATGGATGCTTTTGGGCAGCAGTGTGCGGCCATCCTGTCCACCAGAGCAGGGAGGAAGGGAAGCTCTTACTATTTTCAAGTCAGTCTGTGATTTTAATCCATGTGTCTTCACCTGCGTTAATATTCCCACACGTAGCAGGGCTTGCCTCAGAAATGAAGACGTGTAAAACCTCCCGTCTTCTTCCTGTCAAGCCGATTATGTAAAGAAAATGTTAATAACTAAGGAGAGACCCCGAATAAGCAACTGCAGGAGCCAGCATTGAGAATGATGGATTTTAGTCCTTGCCACCTTTTCTGCTGGTGTGGGTGAAAGCCATGTGTAGAGGTTTCAATGAGCAAATGGGGATGCAGGTTCAGGGGGGAGGAGGACAACCCATACTGCTTTGTACAGCAGATGGTTTTAAAACTAAGAGCATGGTTAAGGAAAAAAAAAAAAATAGCTCTGTCTTCGCTGATGCTGCTTATCCATGTGTGCTTGGCTGAGGTGGGAGTAGAGCTGGTTTGGTGTCCTGGGGCTGAAGGGCCTCGCAGGGGTCACCTTGTCTGGCCGTGATGGGCTCATCAAGAATAAACAGCTGTCCATCTGTCCGTCCGTCCTTTTCAACCCCGGGTTTTCATGCCCGAGGACCGTTCTGACATGGCGTGATCGGTGGCTCTGGTCTCACACAGAACATGGCTGCCTGGGGGCTCCCCTGGGCCGGTGCGGAGGTGCCGTGGCGGGCGCCCGCAGCCGTCCCCGTGCTCTTTGCAGGTGAAAGCGGAGAAGAGCAGCAGGAACCTGGGCCGGCTCCAGGAGTGCTCGCGCAACGTCAACGAGATGGCGGCCAACGTGGTGGCTTCCACCAAGTCGGGGCAAGAGCAAATAGAGGAGAAAGGTGAGATTTTTTTTTTTTATGAAGAAAGGGGAGGAAAAAAAAAAAAAAAACCCACCCGAAATCCCTTTCTGGCCTAGTGAACACCCCAAGGTGCCCCGTTGGCACTGCTTTGGCACGTGAGGGTCCTCTGCAAGGGGTGCGCTCAGCAAAGACCCCCCCCCTGCTTTTCCCCACAGACACCATGGACTTTTCAGGCATGTCCCTCATCAAGCTGAAGAAGGAAGAGATGGAAACACAGGTACGTCCATGAGGGTGGATTTGGCACTGCCACCCTTGGGCCAGGCTGAGGTCCTAATCCGGACCGGTGCAAGGGTGGGGGGGGGAGTCCCTTCTTCTGCCCCCCTCCAGCACGGCGCTGGGGATGGCGGGGATCGCAGGGCCCAGGACGGCTGTTTGGGCGCAGGTGAAGGTGCTGGAGCTGGAGAAGCGTCTGGAAGGCGAGCGGGTGCGCCTGGGCGAGCTGAGGAAGCAGCACTACGCCCTGGCTGGGACCTACGACGCGGTGGAGGACGGGGAGGCGAAGCCGGCGCCGGCCCCCAGACGAGGCATCCTCAAGAAGCCCCCCTTGGCCCAGAAGCCCGGCCACGGGGAGGTAGGGTCCCCAGGGGCTAAATATACACGGGACGGGGGATGCATTCACGGCACGAGTGACTGACATTTCGCTTTATCCCCTTCTCGTTTCAGCCCGAGCGAGACGCCGGCCCATAACCGCCTCACGGTGCAAAATTCTAGTGGGGGCTGGCTGTGTTTTCAACAGATCATGTTGCCTTCGCGCTGGCGTGCCTTTGTGCGCAGGGGTCTCCTCACCATCCGGCCTGGAAAACTGGATGTTTTTTTAAAAACAATTTTTTTTTTTTTTTTCCTTCACTTGATTCCTATCCGTGGCGCAGGGGTGCTCCTGCCAGCTCCCTGGGCGGTGCAGGATGCCCTCCTCCTCCTGGCCTGCCAACCGGCTCTCCTGGTCTGAATTTAATTTGGGGTTTGTTTGGGTTATTTTTTTTTTTTTTTTTTTTTTAAAACTTTATCAGCACTAGAAGTTTTCAGTAAATGTAGCTCTCTACTGTACTGCTCAGACCCTTTCAAAGAACTGTGAACTGTTTTTAAAGTAGGAAACTTGGGCTTTTCTTGCAACCATTTTTTTTAAATTCTCCTTTTTCAGCCTGAGGAATAATTTGACTTTGTTTCAGCGTGGGATCGGCCCTCAACAGTGAGGGAGACGTTAACCTTAACTGGCACGAGGAGCAAGGCTTTTGTAAGGGAAAAAGCAGTTACTGACACACACTGGCAATAAGGATACAAACTTTTTTTTTCTTCTTCTATTTTTTATTACTACAGCAACGTCAGGGGATCAGTTGCATTATGTTTTATATTTAAGATAATTAGCAGAATTAAATCTAACCGTGGCCTGTGGGAGCCGGGGGATAGAGAAGTCTGCAGCATTAAGGAATTACTGATGTGGAGAGACACGGGGGCGGAAGAAAAAAAATCCTGTCAGCCGTGTCCTCCCTTGGAGCTACTGCCACGATGTAGATTATTAAAGAAGCAATATTTAAAATATGTGTTGCGGTGCCTGGTCAGCTTGTCAGTGGGGAAGAGGGGCTGATGCCAGTGCCGGGGCCGTGGCACGGGGCTCTGCTGGCTGAAGCAAGCTGGCCCTGAATCCGGGGGCAGCAAAAGGCAATAAAGTGCCTCGACAGAACTGGCTAAAGCACCGGGGCAGGGTGGGTGTGTGGGGACACCAATGAGTGACATGGCCCTGCACCCACTGAGGGGGGTGGTGGTGTATGTGGTGTTATATATATATATGCATATATACCACTATATGTGTGTACACACACATATACATATATGGATATATGTTTGTATGTACTTATACCTGTGTATCTATACAGATCTACACACAAATATATATCTTGTTCTATAGCTACCTAGCTATATAGATATAGCTATGTATCAAACCACATATTGTGTGTATTGTGCTTTTTTCCCTCTGTGTACATACATATGTATTATTTGTATAGCCACAACTATCTAGCTCTATACACGTATAGCTAGATCTACAGATATGTATTGCTGTAGATATAGATATACATAGCTATAGCACGTCGTGTCTATATGTAGCTAGGTATATGTGTGCAGAATTATATAGCTACATATATGATTGTATAGATATGCATATATACACACATAAATATGATTGTACAGGGAGGTGATTGTCCCCCTGTACTCAGCACTGGTGAGGCCACACCTGGAGTACTGTGTCCAGTTTTGGGATCCTCAGTACAAGAAGGACATTGAGGTGCTGGAGCATGTCCAGAGAAGGGCAGCGGAGCTGGGGAAGGGTCTGGAGCACAGGGCTGGTGGGGAGCGGCTGAGGGAGCTGGGGGTGTTCAGCCTGGAGAAGAGGAGGCTGAGGGGAGACCTTATCATTCTACAACTGCCTGAAAGGAGGGGGCAGGGAGGTGGGTGTTGGGCTCCTCTCCCATGTAGTTAGTGACAGGACGAGAGGAAATGGGCTCAAGCTGTGCCAGGGGAGGTTTAGATTGGATATTAGGAAAAATTTCTTCACGGAAAGGATAGTCAAGCATTGGAACAGGCTGCCCAGGGAGGTGGTGGAGTCACCATCCCTGGGAGTGTTCAAAAAATGGGTAGACGTGGCACTTTGGGACATGGTTTAGTCTACTCTCCCCTTAATTGGTTTAGTGGTGGACTTGCTAATGTTAGGTTAATGGTTGGACTGGATGATCTTAAAGGCCTTTTCCAACCTAAACGATTCTATGATTCTATATATATATATATATGAGTCATGTCTATATATGTGTAGCTATATTTATGTGTGTATGGGTTGTTGTGTATGGCTCTGTGTGTGCCTATATATAAAATGTGTATTTTTATACATATGCATGTTTGCATATTTCATATATATATATACACATACACACACATATTTATGCACATACATGTGTATAGGTCTGTATTTATGCAGTTGTCCATCAACACAGCTGCAGCACTAAGGCAAGACCCATGCCCTGCCCAGCATGAGCAGCTCCCCAGGGCAGCGTAGCACATTAATTTCTGCTGCATACAATCACAACATGGCTCTCACTGGTGACCAGAGTGACTGGCAGCCTTACTGAACATAAGTAGCTTAAATAAATAAAAAGCAATCCAGCCGCAGCAGCATGGGTGCAAGGTCAGCGCTGCCTTCCAGCCAGGGCAGCCATTACCTGCAGCCTCGCAGCTGCTCATCAGGACCATTGGCACACGCCTGCAAGAAATGTGGATTTTGTTTCTTTTGCGCTTACCTGGGAATATCTGCAGGGCCAAGTGTCACTGCACCTCTTGGTGCAACTTGGATGCATCAGTGAAATGGGAAGCCTAAAGCATTCAGAGCTGAGCGAGGATGCCTGCAACAGGACAAACACAGCTCCCTGGTATTTAAGAGGAGATTTGTGAGGGTCCCTTTGGAAAAAAAAAAAAAAAAAGCCTAGAATCAAAATTTACATCCAATTCCTTGTGCCACCCCCTCCCCCTCAAAACCGATTACAATCAACTTTCATACAAGCCACAGTAAACTCCATGGCTCTTAGTTCCTATGATTAACAATAGACTATAAAGCAGTTAACTAGAACTGTAAGTTGCTGTATCAAGAAAACATTTATAAGATATTATTTATTTTAGTTCCATAGCAGTCTCATGATGACGTAAGATTTCCACAGTTACATGTCACAAAACAGACCTTACAGGTTTATGAGCAGCTACTACGGGCAGTGTAGCAAGCAACAACACTCATTTTCCAACCAACTGTATATATAAAGTGCATTCCACATGAAAAGGCTTTGGTGTTAATACTGGTTTTACTGGGCAAGGCAAGCAGCTAATCCCGCATGTTACGTCAAGATCTTCTCCAACCCAAAGGTTTACATCCTTCTCAGCCTCTCCATGAAGCAATGGAGAACCTCTTGGCTACGGCAGCTGGGAGAGGGTTACCCAGCCGTGTCCCTCAGGTGGCTGCTGCCACATTGAGTGACAACATTGCTCAAGGTACAGCAGCCACCGTGGCCAGCTCCGTACTTCTGAGTTTCGTTTCTTTGAGAAACCTTTTCTCTTGGTACAAGGAAGTGCTTTCTGCAGTAGCTCGCAGTCTATTTATAGATGGTGATAAAGATATATTTGCTGGGAGACTGATGTCATCCTAACTAACCACTCACAACATTACATTTCATAATGGAAATACTGATTAATCAAGAATGTTAGCTTTTGAATCTCACTACCGTAAGTCTAGCCACAGCTATATTTAAAGTTTAAAGAATTCAAAATTAAAGTAAAATGTGGCTTTAAGAATGATGCTATGGGTAAACGTAACTTGTTCAACACCACTGCAGGTTCACTGTACTTAAATTGATACTTACAGAGGCTGCAGGTAAAACAACCCAGGCCAGCACATACAAAGTCTCAAAAATATCAGCAAAAATAAAAACAAGCTCCAAAGGCCACTTAAAGCATAACCTATGTGCTAAGGTAATTTTTATACCAAAATTAAGCTTACTGTCCAGGCCAAGATTTTTCTTAAGTCCTATACTTTTTGGAAAGTATTTGCAATTTGTAGCAGACAAAAAAAAAAGAAAAAAAAATCACAACTGCAAACGGTGTATGCAAAGGTTTATTTTGAGACTCCATCAAGACATTCTGCCATACAGGAGCCAACTTGCTAATGACTTTTAAATACCATTATTGTATCTGTGGAGAGAGGAAGATGTTTAACTTGATGTGCTACTGAGAACAAATTTTACTCAGTATCTCTGACAAAAGAAATGGAAAATAACCAAGCGGAAGTTGTGAAATACTACATTCTGCTCCCTTTCACCAAGGTTAGTACAATTTATTTTTCTTGAAGCAGCTTTCAAACAGCCTGTTATCAAAGCCCTCCTTTCCCCACCCTTTGGCTCCCTCAGCAGCCAAATCTCCAGTAACCACAAATTAGTTTGAACATGAGCACACAAAGCAGCTGAAGTTCTGTAACAGCATTGCTATAGAGAGCAAAGTTTACAAAACACAAGCATCTCTTAGATCATTGGGGAAAAAAAAGTCCATTGAAATCAAGCACACGAATAGAAAACACTGCCATTACATGCTCTAGGGAGTCAGGTAAAAAAAAGTTTCTGTAAAAGAAGTATGTTTTTAAGAGCCCGTAATTAAAGCCATGAACAGCAGCCACCCATTTGCAAGGTATTTTATTTCCCTTCTGTGCCTCACCTGCCGGTAGCGGTGACTAAGGCACAAGTTACATGCATGTGGGCAGTACTATCAATATTTCCCTGAATAGCCCAATCAGAAAAATTACTTGGCAAATACAGAAATATCAGCTAATACAATCATTTAACAAATGCCTCATAGGTATGCAAAAGAGAAAGATGGTATGTATTCCCCTTACAAACCATCTATCACATCTGGTAGCATGAGACAAACCAATACACACACCAGCCCAAAAGACATTATTACATTTCCACATTTCTCCATAATCAGCATTTTCTCCTCAACCAGGTGGTCTCATTCCAGCGCCAAGAACTGCAGCCACTTTGTCACCTCCTATCCTCTACAGGATGCGGCCGGCTTCTTTCAAGACTAATGAATCTCAGAAATTAGCCCATCCCAAGCAGTGGTTGCTAGAATAATGTGCAACTTTAAGGGCACATAGCAAGGTGTGGAATTAAGATTATGTGGTGAGAGGAAACGTTTTTAGCTTTGAAGGAAAAAATAATTCCTACTCATCAGGAATGATGAGTCCTACTACTAGGACAAGAGGAAATGGCCTCAAGTTGCATCAGGGGAGGTTTAGATTGGATATTAGGAAAAATTTCTTCACGGAAAGAGTGGTCAAGCATTGGAACAGGCTGCCCAGAGAGGGGGTGGAGTCACCACCCCTGGAGGTGTTCAAAAAACAGGCAGATGTGGCACTTTGGGACATGGTTTAGTGGGCATGGTGTTGTTGGGTTGATGGTTGGACTGATGATCTTAGAGGTCCTTTCCAACCTGAATGATTCTATTCTAGTTTTACTTTCATTAAAAAATAACCCAGCCACCAAGCCAGGAAACATGAAATTACTTATTACTCTCCCCTTAATTGGTTTAGCGGTGGACTTGGTAGCATTAGGTTGATGGTTGGACTTGATCTTAAAGGTCTTTTCCAACCTAAACGATTCTATGATTCTATGATCATCTACAAGAGTGCAGAAAAAGCACCCTTGAATAGGTTGGAGATAACAAGTAGTCTTAAAAGACAGCCTTTAGCTTACAGCAGGATCCAGGGTTCAAGGTATGCACCAGCAAGTGTTCCAGCCTCAGCAGTCTGCAATTTGTCCTGCAAGTAGGGAGAAAAATGGAGATTTGGCTTCAGGTGAGGTTGAGAGCCTGCCATAGGCTGCCCAGGGACAGCCTGCTTTAGGGACAAGATGTCAGCTGGGGCACCAGAGCCTCAATAAGGCTTCTCTAAAACTTCAGTTGAGACAAAATTATCTCTCAAAAGAAATCAAAGCAACGCATCTCTTGTTTCTAGTGACAAAGTCTCTGAGAGGTGAACAGACATGCCTGTAAAAGACTTGTATCAGGGTTGATTAATACACAACCAGAAGTGGACTCAAATTACAGGAACAAGTGCTGCTGAAGGATCTGTGTAGGCTTGCACGGCCTCCGGAGCCAGCTTCCAAAGAGAAGGGACAAGTCAAGACCATGTGAAATACTGCCAGCGTATCACTGACACGCCACTTGCCTTTTTTGTGTTACTTTGCTGGGGTTTTTTTGTTATCCGTTACACAACTGACACGCGAGTCCCCTACCTGGCAAGGTCTGACCATACTGGGTTACCTCTCCTTTGCACAAGGAATGATCCCACCCAGAACGATCTCCTGGTGCACGAGAGCCACAGGGAAGAGCCATCTGATCCCCCGTTTCGGAACAGGCACTTCTTGAAGTTTTGCGTGCACCTTCTTCAAGCTGCAAAACACGGGCGTTGCTGCAATTCTTAGAAGAGCCAAGTTAAAGAACGGCAGCTTTTACATAACACCATCCCCTTCCCTCGCCCACCTGCACTGAGTCAGCACAGCAACTTCTCCTCATCTGTAGTTTCCTATTTCTGCATCAGCAGAAGGTTATCAAATCTCCATAGCCACCACAAATGGAACGTATCAAGGAACAATTAAAAAAGGGATTTTCTTCCATATATTATCAGTTATTCTGCAGTAGGACTTCTATTTCACATTGCTATTAAAGTGACGGATACCACAGAAAATTACATCAGGTCTTTTCTCCCCTCTGACTCATATCATATTCCTAAATAACTTCGGTTGACTCATTTCTCCTAACTTGTCTTGGCTGAAATCTGTTTTTTTCCTCTTTGAACAAATAAAAGTGGCTTTCCCCCTCCTTCAGCTTTTCCAGGTGAAGATTCTGGACACTTCCACTATTCCAGCTCATTGTAGGGAACTAAAACAAAAGTGAAAGGATTCTACCTGGCAAGACAGCCCACGTACCTCGTTGCCACGATTACACCATGCAGGATCTACTCTGAGCATACCTGTCTGGCACCAGCTACATACAAAATGGATTTACTATATCCAGTCACTAAAAATATGGCCAACAGATTTACTACGAATAATTAAAGTTATTTTCCTGCAAATTTATGTTCTACATTCATCTACAACTGGTTTTATGTTGCTACATAAAAACCACCATTAGTATTGAAAAACATTAACGTAACTCCACTGTGATTAAATGAAGCCACAACAGGAACACGACACCAAGAGAGATATGCTATTTTATTTAAAATCAGACCACAGTAGATTACAGAAAGACTTATGCAAACAAATCCACTGTACATTTCACAACTTGCTAGGCATATAGAATTGCCCCTTTATTAGACTGTCCAGGATTACGCAGAGGAACTGTTCAGGTGCAGGACGACTCTACCTCCTCAGAACTCAATGTTTGCCAAGTAGCTCTATATTCAGGCTAAAGGAACTGTCGATTTGAGCTCTGTATCTAAGTCATTATCCAGTTCGAGAGGGCAGAGAAGTCCCAAAAGAGGTCGAGACTGAGGTTGTGGAAGTTGGGGCACTAAGCTAACAGTTACCCATGACCGGACTATGCCCAGGGCTCTGCCTCCTGGCATCACATGAAAGCTTATATTCTATATAGTCCCTCCAGGGTCACTGCTGCAAAGGTGACCTGCGTGGATCAGCTGTGCTAGAACAACTGACTCCGCTTCCTCTAGGAGACAGCAGCGAAACTCAACCTTGAGTTTGAGCCATTCAATGCTGATCATCAATCAAACAACTTAACCATATACAATTGAATTAGTCATAACTTACAAAACTGCATACAAAAGACTGGCAAAAGTAATGCCATCCAAAGAGACCATTTTCAACGCTACCAACACTCTAAAGCCGTGTGACGTATCGTATTTAAAAGATGTTTCTCCACTCCAATTGCTTTGGGGAAGTATATGCTATTTGCAGCAGACATTAAAAATCCTCAAGACAACATAATAATATATATATTTTGGCAAGCATACTGAGCCACCCCCTCTCAAGTCTCAGCTTGCCTATGGCATTTTAATCTCACTATCTTATAAACAGTGCAAATTAGTATGATTCTAAACATCCTAGCCATAGCAGAATTTATTTATTAGCTATAACAGAACAGGAGAAGCTGTCGAAGGGCAACGGGTCAAAAGCACTGACACATCTCTTGCCCGACTCATTCAGGTTAGTGTTTTGTTAACACTTGCTTCTGAAAGGATTTAAACAGCTTTCCACAGTCATCTTTCTCCTTTACCCTTAAACATTACCAGCAGTCAAGTATATATTTACAGTTTGTGCGCACACACACACACGATTAATGGCAAAATGTTTTCCATGAGCAGCTGGATTTCAGTTATGAGATTGCTATAACTGAAACATCACATTAGTTACATTATCTATGTTCGAACTTATCCATCAGCGAAGGCAACTATAACCTTACAAATAGCAGATACAGCCTTTGTTTTTTCTGAAGTATGAGGGTGAGTTTTTTTGTAAAAGAAAATGCTCTTGAAGAGCCCTTAAGAGTTAAGCAATGGCCATTCAAATGATAAAAATGCTAATATCCTAGTATTACAATCACAAGTAGTGATCCTAAGGCACATCAGCCACATGCATATGCAATAATGCATTGTTTTGCTTTCAGACAGAAAAATTGCATTAGCTTTGTCTGTATTTAGTTTGCACAAGAGTTTGTTTTTCGATAAAGTATCCCTGAAAGGTCATGTTATCACAAAAGTTACCAAAAGACAGAAAATTTAACAAGTAGTAAAAATATTTTTGGACTACTACCACCAATAAAGTTAGATACATAAAATGCAGTGCAAATTCACAATACACTTATCCGTCACCTCCATCACTTCTGAGGATTTTCAACCCTCGGAAAAAAAGTTGGCACTTGATAAGTGTAAAATATACCTGGTTGTTTTTATTAATTGTTAGCAAAACTAATTTGAAAGCGTTTTAGAGTTTTTGTGTAGCAGGCTCAAAGTACGAATTTCTGTACTCAGTCACCACCCTGGGAGCCCCCACCCACTTTAATTCTTTCTAGGACACAAACCATTTCTATAGCAGCCTTACATTTAGCATTCAGATACAACAGTTGCCATCCAAATACCAGCACTAATAGCACAGCAAAATTACTTTGAAACGAGTCATAATTAACCATGCTTATACGAAGCTTCAGTGAGAAAATAATACCAAGAAAACATATTACACTATTTTTTAAAAAAAAAAACAAAACCAAACACATCCTGTACCATCACTAGATTACAGAAAGAACACACTTTGCAAACAAATCCAATGCACACTGCTTCACAAAATCCCCCATCTATAGAAACTTTCCAGATTTACTCTGGGGAATTGGTTCAGATGCCAGTAACACTGACCAACCTTCTGCCCTTTGTCTTCAGAAGGCAAAACAAGCCAAATAAACATATTTTCAGAATAGAGAACTTCCTGTTATGAGCTTTATTTCAGATTAGTATTTGCTAGCAACCACCACACTCCAGAGGAAATGATTAAGGGACAGTCAAGGGCCTTACATTAAAAAAAAATTAAAAAAAATTTCTATTTTGACTGATGCTGTTTGTAGTACAGACTTCCAAACAATGTAGTGCATTCCAGGATAATGACATGAAAATGTTTTGAAATAAAGCAGGGGCTACGACAGATCCTGGACTGTGAGTTTCTTAAATTACCATGAGTTAGTTGAAAGTTGTTTGTGGATGTGAGAAATTGATAACAAATTTATGGACATGTTCTGTGCAAGCAAGCATTAAGACTTCCTTCCGCCAATGCTAGATTAAAATACCAGCCTGCGTCTGCACCTTAGGCTTCAAGAGTCACACTGAGAATGAAATCTGAGCTCCCCTAAAATGCCTCCCCCTCCAGTGGCAAAAGAAGTCAAGAATGGATTACGTAAGGTGCAAACAGCCACCATGGAGTTCAAAAAGCTTTTCTGTTTTGCCTGCTTGCAGAGAAACGTTGACTGCAAATTCCAGATAGATACGCATGCCAAAAACTGCAAAACTAAAGGAAATGGGAAAGTTAAAAATAGTTCTGCCAAGCGAGAGACTGAGTTTGAGGGATAAAATGAAACTGTGGAGCTTCAAGTAGGCAATTACATGATGTGAAAACCCCGTATTTGATTAAGAAAATACCCTGCCTAGATTCCTGGAATCACATGATATCAAAAGCTAAGCACCTGTGTAAGAAAATCACTTCTGTATCCGAGGTGTGGAAAAGGAAAAAAAAAAACCCAACGTAAGAAAGAGTCTTAATAGGCAAGGAAATAAAAATGCCTGGTAAAGTTTCTATAAAACGCTAAACTGGCTCTACAAACAGTTTAGTTTAATTTCAAGAGACCAGGACTTTCAGGATGTCAAGCTGTTTAGGAGTGGGAAGAGTGTGCACTTTTATTATGAAAAGTCTAAGGTAACAAGTGAAATGTAGAAATGAAACTCTTGTAACTTTTACGGTCTAAAAACCATAGAACATTTTCTGACAAGAGTTTCAGCTCAGCGAGCTCTGAAAACATTGTGCACCTGGCCACAAATGCCACTGCCTGGGCACACTGCGAAGGATGCTGATGCGGTCCATTGCAACTCTTTGCCCAGTATTCAGATACGGTTGTTATTATCCAAACACTGGCACTGATAGAGAATTCTTTAGAGAGACAAATAGCTCCCAGTTTGCCACACATACATCCAGCTGCGATAGGAATACATCAGAACAGAAGAGGATGCTGATTTACCATCACTAAAGAATTCAGAGCATGATTCAATTTGTAGTGTCAGGAAATCCACTGTACGTTGTTTCACAATTTGATGGATTTACAAAATTTAGACCCTATCACCTTCCTAGAAAAACCTTGTTGTCACTGATATTTGAAAACAAAAATAATCACATTTACCAAACGCACTTGCAAACCTCTGTGCCACAGCTCGGATTTTGTACTCCATTGTGCAAAAAACAGAGGCTTTCCATTGCCCACATTAAGTCTCTGATGGGGAGAAAAAGGAAATATAAGCACCAATACATAAGTTAGGCGCACCAAAATATTCACTGGAGGATAAAGCCAGGATGTGGTGGAAGGCGAGGTGGTCTTTGGGGAAGAGCTGGAGGATACTGTGGTACAAACTGAGATGGGTATCCTGGCTGTGGCATTGGACTTGCAGACTGAACTCCTGGTCGAGGGGGGAGAGGAGGATACGGAGCACCTGGATAAGAAAGAGCCGGTCCTGAACTCATGGCTGCAGTAAACGGAGTAGGAAAGCGTCCTGCTGGGACTGAAGAAGGTGGAGGGGGTGGTATTCGTCGGGGCACAACTGAAGGAGGAGTGTTTGCATCCGAAGTGTAGGAATCTTGAGGTGCTGGTGTTGTCTCAGGTGCTCTCGGCTGAGCCTGCAGCTGAACCTGCGGAAGTCTCTGTCCCTTCAGCACCATTTCTTGGAGCTTCTCAATTTTTACACGTCGCAGGTGAGCCAGTTTACGCTTGCTCTGATACTCATCAATGAAGGAATCCAGTGGTATTTCACCATCAAGAAATTTTTCTGCCATATTCTGTCAAATACAGAACAATCTCTCAGAAAACTGCATACTGCAAGAGAATCTAAATGGCTTATATCCTCAAAATAGCATAATTTTGCCTGTGATTTTCCAGCTAGCATATGGAAGATGACTGGCATACCAAGAATTCTGAGCAGAATTTTGAATTAGTTATTACTCAGAAGCACTGAGAGTTAAATACCATTTTTGTTTAAATTTATACTGAAGCAACAGCAGTAAGAACATCTGAATCTAGCTCTGAACGCTCCCCTGATCATCAGAGATGGGAACAGATGAAGTTCAACAGCTTTCCAGATTGCCAGCTAAGCTGAATTATAGCTCAGTACTGCTTGCAATGCCAACAGAAACTACAAGCCTCAGTACAGAGAGGCAGATTATTGCTAAGCCAGGTTTAATACTCACGCTTACTTGTGGCCTTGGGTAAATGATGTTTAATAATTAAGAGAGGTAACCATACATATAATCACAAAATTCAACTTGTCCTGGGAATGTCTTTTGGTGATCACAATTCAGGGCCAATAAGCAGATTTTCCCCCTGATGCTAACATGCTATGTAGTTATACAGGATGTCCTACAGGCAAATCAGCAAGCAAAACCAAACATTTCCATTACTCTGAAAACAGAGCACTCTTCAAGCGCTTGTATCACAGCGAGTGGTGACTACTGGCACCTAGACAGATACGTTTGAAATCATAATGGAATATTTCACCAGAAATGCTGGAGAAAACACAGTGCAGGCACAGTTTTTTATTAGGTTACTAGCTGACAGTTATAATGGCTTAATAAATATACCAGGCAAACACCATTAAAAAAAAAATTCCACATTTATACACTATGAGTTTGAAGGCAATGCCAAGGAACTAAGAGGGTCTGGCTTGCTTTTCTGAAAGGAGTGGTTTCTCTCTTAAACGTCAAAGATGTTAAAGAGTAAAAAATTACTCAGATAAAAAAATTCTTGCTGAAACCAAATGACTGTTCATTGAAGTTAACATTCTTAAAAATACCCCTTTAGTCCATTATATGTTCAATACTATACTGCAGCTATGTACATTCACAGTCTTCAGTAATGGGTGTAATTGGTAGAACTGAAGCGTACTGTCATTACCTCTGTGTCTTCCTCAATCTTAGCCCCCTCTGTCTGAAGCAGCGCTAGCAGTGTCTCCAGCGAAGCGTTACTGGATTGTCTGTCTGTAATGGCACAAAAAGAACAGTAAATGACAGCTGGCTCTAAGTGACTTCTAACTGAAGCTATATAGCCTCAGCAAGCACAAAAATTTGTAAGGCACGTATGTACAACTAGCATACTCCATTCTTCAGGATGATCTACAGTAAGAAAATATATTAAGTAGTTTAGGAATATTGCCAGAGTGCTAAAAGCTGAAATTTAATTACGATATATTTATAATATTGAAAGACAAAGCACTTCAGCTTTTATCATTTGATTTATGATTAATCACTGAAAATTCAAATTATGTTTTGCTTTTTAGCAAGGTAAATGAATTTGATAACTTAGAGAACAGTAGGTCAACAGGCAGGTAACCACACAGTAATAGAGCCTACAGTATCTGTTACTAGATGTAACAGATACTTAATAAATCATTAGAAGCATGACCTATTTCAGAACTACACGAGAATGACATTTCATTTTGTATCCTAATTCACACAGCTAAAAATGAGGCACCAAAACCAAACAAAAAGCCATGCAACATATTTACATTCACTTTGAAAACAGCAAATCATAATCGTCAACAGAAGATGTTACCTAGTTTTGTTTTCTTTATCTGGTATGCTTCAAAAAGAACTTGCAACTCTCGATATTTTTCAGTCAAATTTGATTTCAAAGACTCCAACTTTGGCTGGTACAAAAGATTGCCTTCTGCCAGACTGCGGTTGCTGGCAAGAGTCATGTCCTTGCTGTGTTGAACATTTTGGGCCTGGGGAAGAAAAAAAGTGCATGAAATGACAGTGAAAAAATTAGGCAAGACTAACGGTTATTTAGACACCATGAGAACTTCTAAATAAGCAACAAAAGTAATCTCTCTCTAAAAATTATTACTATGGTATTGGACTTGCAACTAACAACAATACTTTTGCACTTTTTATGAACAGTGGGAACATGTACTGTTTTGGTGGGTACGGTCAGCTTCAGCTACTGCACTCTTTTCCCATGCTCTCTTTTTTCTGCTACACAAAATCCTTTCTCACAGACTTTATTTTTACTGCTCTACTAATGTACTATTTTACTAGCGTATCATCTAGAAGGAATAAGGAGGTCTATGCCGCAAACAGCAGGTTGAAATCATCTAAAATGACAATGGGCTGTTGAAGCTCATGGGGGAAAGACCTTCAGAGGAATTGCTTTGAGAAAAAGGATCTCTTCTTTCAGCTATGAGCACCTGTGAATGAATCACTTCTGAACAGGAATTAATCCTGACCTGAAGTCACTTTCCTGCACGTTTTTTTCCCACATGCAGCATAGAGCTCGTTAAACAGTTTTCTTCTCTAAGCTGGAAACGATAATCACTTGAAGGGTTTCTGTTGTGGGCACGCACTCCTAAGAGCCCCGCTCTCCTTTGAGCAGGGCAGAGGTGCCCGTGAACACTCCTGCAGGCAGAACGGCTTTTGCCCGATCAGAACCAGAGCTGGGTTCCTGCTGCACTGAACTGCCTGCAAGAGGCAGGTTTCACCTCCGCGGTACGGCAGCGGTTACCGTGTAGAAACCAGTCCCTGGGTGCTCACGTAGACATTTCTGCTTAAGTGGCAGAGGAGTGCAGTTTTTGTCACCCAAGTTTCTTCTAATTCTTGTCACAAATTTATGTGAGGTCTGACCTGTTGGCTGTCACAGCTTTGTGAGATCAGATTTTTACATTCATGCCCTGCTACCTGAAGGTGTTTTGTATGAACTTTTACTCATTATTTAATGTAGGTGCTTCTTCATTCCCACCTCACGCACCACCCTTACCATTCCCCCATGATGAACACTGACAGATAAAGCAACAGTTGCTCTTAAAAAAAATCTTTGAATCCCAGCAGTAACATGCAACAAGACTGCAGAGGAATGTCATCCTTTATCTTATTAAAATGCAAAACCCTAGGACTGCATTATTACGGTGCCTTCTCCAGAATATTCTTCCCCAACTATGTTAAGTCAATCCTGGATTAATGCCAAAAGGTTGTTTTTCAGTTTAATCCTTCTGCTTAACATATCCTAGCCTGAAGATATTATTCCTAAAGAACAAATGACAATTCTCAGAAAAATCAAGATTCAGCAAGATTCTGAGTTTGCTCATACACACACACACGCGCGCGCACGATTTTATCAAGAGAGTCTTCCTGAGCTTTGGGAAAAATAAGTGTTTGGGGAAGTTTGCCCTTGTTGTCAATTAGATTCATTAAAATATTCAGACATCAAAAGGGGGGCGAGGAAATCTGATTTCAGATCTTCAGTCTGAATCAACAAGTGGGACAGTTTTCCCATGGCACAACAGACTGATTCTATTAAGCTGCCTTCAAAATCACTGAAACGTTTGGTACACTTTTTGTGACCTCCTACATAAGTATGGCCCTTCTAGCCCACTTCACCCCTGTTTAGCTATAACAGATCTTATTTACGGACAGTTGCACTGAATTCAGTGCAAACACAAAGTGCACAGTGCTTTCTTCCTTTCACACTCATGGGTGGATATAGGAGAGCCACACCTCAGAAACAGGAAAAGAGGAAACCCAAAGGAGCTATTTAAAAGCCCCAGAAAAGGGCAGGATCAGAATTCAGGTGTTCTTGGCAGTCTGACCACATGACTAGGTGCATCAGGTGAAAATATTTTCCAAGTGTAGCAACGGTATCTTCAAAAGCAGTTACTTCCTGTTGAAATATTTATACACTGCTTTAATCTTCTAAATTCAAAATTGGCTCAATGTTACTTAAACGTATCTTTGACCCCAGATATTGCTCTTTGAATACCCAAGTTTTACTCTCTTACACCCCATTCTTGCTAAACGACTTTAAAAAAATCAAGCCAAGGATAATGCCAGGTCCTAAATTCTACATCAATCAAAATAAAATTCTATTCCAAATTGTGACAATCGGAGAATTGTACTTGCGATACTGTTTTGTCTTCTCGAGATTCTCACATCAAGCCTAAACAAGCTTCCAGCCCTATGCTTGTGTTCAACTTGAATCCTTTCCAAGAATAAAAAGAAAATCCTCTCTTCTCACTTTTGAATCCAATGCAAAATAATTTAAATTAAACTGGTTGCTTCCATTTGTTTCTTCTCATGTGATCCAACGCTGTTAAGGCTGTTGCTTTCAGAAAGCTTAAGTCCCCCTATTTTTACATTTTTTCTAACAATTACGAAGGGAACTAAAATACACACAATTTAACAGCTTAATTACTAGCATCCAGCTTCTTACCAAATCACCTGCCATCACCACAAGTTTTGTTAACGAGCTGTCTTCTGAACTGCCAGCCAAAGAAGATTGCGTGCAAAAAGATTCATGGTTTCCGATGCCTCTCCTCTTTCACCATTTTAATGAGCAAACTACTTCCTTCAAGCTTCAATTTGATCTGGTGATTGGATTTTCACTGCTTGTAAGGCTGATACTCTCATTTCAAAGCAGTTGCGCAGTCAGCCTGGGAAGACCAGTTTTGAGTGAACTTTGATCTTTCTTCAGGATGAAGAACATCTACATTTCCTCTAGAGAGAAAAAAGCCAGTGGACACAAACCTATAAACCTTTCAAGAGCACAAATCCCAGGAAAAGGAACCTTGTACTGAAATTACATATAATAAAGAGGAGAAGGAAGAACTCCAGGTAAACAGACAGAATAACAGAAAAAGCTTCCTTAAGTCAGATAAGGCTTCTGTAGTGTTTTTAAACACTACTTATTTAAATAAATCTCCTGCCGCTAGTATCATAATGTCTCTCAACAGGACTAGGGAGGGGAAGGAAGAAGCAAATGCCTAACTTTCTACAATGATTTTCTGAATAACTTTACTTTTAAATCATTTCAAATGTGTAAAGATGAATAAATATCAGCATGACATGATGTACCTGACTTATAAAAATAAGAAAAAAAATCAGTATTATGACCTACCTACATCTACCGCAGAGTGACATCCTTTCCTGTCCTTGGCATCTGATATCTAGCAATTACAAACTACTCTAAACTTAAGCAAAAGTCTTAAAAATACCTGGTTTAAAACTGAAAAAAGTTAAGGTATTTGTAATCACACTTGAAGTTACAGTGCTTGAAATTATATAAAACTTAATGACTCAACTTTTTCCGTATTATAGCACTTCTAAGAAGGGCACATTTTTTCTACAGAAATTGAAAAAAACCATGATTGACATTTAATGATCAATTCAAGTGTCACCCTGGAAGTCTTCACTTCCAG
Organism: Pelecanus crispus; assembly: GCF_030463565.1. Lineage (NCBI taxonomy): Eukaryota > Metazoa > Chordata > Aves > Pelecaniformes > Pelecanidae > Pelecanus > Pelecanus crispus. The sequence continues at coordinate 32,684,172 of NC_134653.1, forward strand.
CATTAGTCTGTATCAAATTTCTTTAAAAATGGACAGTTGAAAAGATGAGAAACTCACATTGAATCTTACTCAAAACCATGAAAAGAACCAGTTCCTCAAATACAAGGTAAGCTTAGGAATGACATTTAATGAAACTGAAGGAGGAACTGGTAAAGACCCATCCACCTGTTCAGGACATTGAAATGCTTGATGTCACTGAAAAAAAGCTTGCGGTCCATGTAACGAGTAAATTCTATTTCACAAGTAGGACAAATGTAATCCCAAAGCAATGCAACTTGAATACAGTCACGATTTTACGAACCAGAATAATCTCTGGCACTGATGCTAAGGTCCGCGTAATAAACTTTTCTGCAACTGTTCCACTTTAGAAGTTAATTCAAGGAATCAGAAAAGCAAACACCGTGAAGTTAGCCTAAAAAGCCCTATAGGAAACCTTTCAAAAAATGTTGACTCGTTTAAAAAAAAAAAGTTGCAAAATCATTCACGGGTCAAAGATACAGTACAGCATGACCAGTCTATTACGATTATCAATGCAGCACAAAGCATGCTTTCAGCATCCATTCGCAGCTTTCCACAAGCCCAAGACAATAACTAAGACAAGGAATAAATCCAATAGAAGTTATTTTGTTGTCAGATGTGTTGTGCGACAAAATTGGGTATCAGCAGGGAACTGCTACTGCATCAGACATTCATCTGCCTACTGGAAGCGCAATGAAAAAAAGTTATTAAGAGAAATAAGCAAACAGCATGCGACTCTAGCAGAATTGCTAACAAGACAATTGAGGTCATGAGCACTTCAACAGGCAGGAAATACTAATCTGAAAACAGATGAGAAATACCAGTCAGAATCACAAGACATAAAATGAGACAGGACAGTATTAAAGAGAACATACGCTTCTTTTTTTTTTTTAACTGCTAAGCTCTCACTATGAATTCTGAATGGGACAAACGGGGCAACGATACTGAGCTGCTTATAAAAGGATTTTAATGGCAGAAGGATTGCTCACCGCTGAGTAGACCGCTCAAACCAAATTGTGCGTCCTGCAAGAAAATGAAGCCATGGACACACAGAAGTTATTAAAGACAAAAACCATGGTTTATGGAGCACTTCAAAACTTAAGATGCTTAAAAAGTGAGTTTCTTTAACAGAAATAATTTGAATAATTTTATTCAAGGATTTATTTAATAAGCACTCCCAAGAACAGGCAGCAGAAACTGCTTTGGGAATTGAGATTCTACTACTTTCATCAACTGCAGCTTCGTTTCATCCCACTTTTAAAAAAGGAAGAAAAATGCCGGATAAAATTAAAACAGAAGCTAGTACTAGCTTAGCAACATTTTTACTGTTTATCATTTACTCCAAAATAATGGTTTGCAGCAAGAGGTTTTGTGCAAAATGTCACTCCTGCTCATCCAAAAGCACGTTCCCAGAAGAACAATTCCAGACCAGATGCCTCCTGAGATGCAGCCTGAGCGACTGAAATCCCAACTACCCACAAAGTCCATCAAGTGCTGCTATAATTAAGCTTGCTTTGGCAAGCACCACAGCAAGTACTTTCTCAGTACTTTCAAGAAAAAGTCTCTTAAGGAGCTATAAATAAAAAGAAGTTTTAAGTGGCACCATTTTAATCGCTTTATATATAGCATACATCCATGTTAGTTTTAGGTTTCTCTGGTCTTGCTCTAGTCTTTATCATTCCCACATTCTCTCTTTCATTTACACATACTTGTAAATTAAGAATAAAATATGCAGTCACACTGAGGAAGTATAATGATGCACATTTGGCGTGTCAAATTAACCCCTGAAACAGGAGCCGACAGGTGCAGAGTAGGAGAATAGAAACTTCTTTTACGGAAGAAGATTTAAGAGTGCTTTTCATTACGTACTGGTGAATGATAATACACCTCCTAACAACATCTGTTTGGTAATAAATATTAATACATATTCCAAAGTGATTAGATTTGCTAAATTTAAGTTTTCTGATTATGTAAGTACTAGCATTAAAAATTACAAAATAAAGGTTTAAAGGTAAGTTGTAATTCCTAAACATTTACTCCAGAGAAAAGAGACACCCAGAACTGCAATTTGCACTCATCAGACACAGGCAGGTTACTCATTTGATGCTTAGCTGGAAGAGAAAAATCTATAGTTGTCACCAAGTCTAATTCCTAACTTTGTAACTAAATTTCATGTTTGGCAAACAAGAACATAACCACTTGCACAATGTGGTTTTAGGACAGGAGTGGGAATCCAAGAAATCTGGGCACGCATTCACGTAGTTTTAACATGGACTTTCTGCACTGCCCGATCTTTTCAAATGGCTTTTGAGAAAAGGACTACACTCAAAACCCCCTTCTGTGCTTGCCAGAGTACACTGAAACCCTGGAATGAGAGGAAGGCAGTACGTTTCTGACTTCTTGACTTCATATAATTAAGGTCTTGAAGAGCAAATAATTTTTGGCAGTAGAACTTTAGCGGTCAGTAACACAATGTTGTACCTTTACTAAAGTGATGTTCCAGCAGATAGAAAGAAAACTCATTTTTGCAGGAGAAATTCATCAAGCTACCACCAGTGTCAGGTCACAAATTCTTTCATCTGTGCTGTTTAGAGTTATCATGTGAAGACTGACTTTTCTAAACAAAGTTCTTTTATTTCATAAAGATGAATACTGTAGATGTACTACAGAGATTAACCTCAAAGGATCATAAAAAAAAACCTCCTCAATTTTAAAAGACTAGGAGTACCAAACAATTGGCTTCCTTCCTCTTTCTATCAGACAAGATGTTCGTTGTTCCAGCGCTAAAAGCCCAGAGGCTTCAAAAAACAACCTTACAGACAGAAAAAGCTGCAGCTTAGCTCTTCGATGCCACATTTCCACATACCTGGGGATACAGCACGAAGGGCACTGTATATGCACATTACCCCAGCAAAATATGAACATGTGCATGAGCACACACACAGATAGATATAGAGAGATATATATGTACACCCCCCCAACAACATACACAAATCCTGCTCAAATGCTGCACAGGAATACATTCCCTTTAAGGCTGGAAGGTGCCTATTTTTAGCTATTAGCAAGAAAGCCAAGTGGTTTTCCAAATCCTCCTCTTCGTGAACAAAACATTGTTTTTTGAGCTGGGTTTCCCTTGCAACAAGGGGAACAAAGGTTTTTTCAATTACAGAATAATCAGCTTCAGCCAACTTTGCCACTGAAACTGCAAGTGACCTCAGAGAAGTGACTCAGGAATCATGATTTAATTGGCATCCCACGATGAAATTATGAATCTAAGGACTTTAGAATAATGCTACAACCTAGATACATATGGACTGGCAATTGAATAGCTATCTAAGTAGCAGTGAAGTCACCATGGTTCCTCCTTAACGTTCAGGATTTCCCTCTCTCCCTCTTCCTGCCACATACTTCACAGCGAGAAAGTCAGGACCCAGTAGCACAAACTCAAGCAATAAACAATTCAGTGAAGGCAAAAACAGAAAGAGGAAGAAGTATCCGAGCACGGCCAATTCCTTCCAAGGTGGGTAAATGTACTTCTAGTTGAACAGACTCTAGTAAAAGCCTCCACACACAATAAAAAAGGATTACAGCAGACAGTAGTATAGCCGTATTTCCACACAGCTTGGATACCTTCAAACCTAGCCACACTTTCCAAACACCACAAAATATTCCCTCAGGCCCGGAGAACTTTACTCTACAATTTAAAAGCCTTCTGTTGCCAACGAAAGAGGAAAACCGGAGGGTCAAATTGAGAATATGGTTTAGTTCTGCAGTAAGACAGAATCTTTTCTACTATGGTCATGAGGTTTTCTGTCACTTCTGACCTGCAGTCTTAAGTGTATATTGACAAACAAATATTAAAAAAAAAAAAAAAAAAAAAAACCCTCACTGAGCCAGGCCTTCTGCTGATATACCTTGTCAGAGGTCAAGCTGAAGCCAGCAATACTGCACTCATTTATATCTTTACGAAATTAAGCCCATTGACTTTCCCTAAATATTTAGTCTTGATACAGAAGGGTACTCCTGCCCCCCGGTAAACCACACTGCCTCTAAGATCTCTGAATGTTTTACTTAGCACAGCAGTATCTGTTTCTTCAGCAGCTCTCAGAATGTAAGCCCATATGAAAAGTTATCATGCCCACCCCCCACTCGCAGATCTATTTACACAAAGCTCAAAATACAAATTGTTGCATAATGCAGCAAGGGAATTCCCTAGAACACCTTATTACCTTGGCCTCAACCTTCAGTGGGCCTCTTCATCCGTAATACCTTGACAATTTGGTTTAAGGCAATCAGAACAATTTCCTCGGAAGTGCCAAAAGGGCAGGAATCTTAGTTTGAGGGAAAGCAACTACAATTGATTTTACTTAATAAACTAAGCTTCTTTCTCAAGGATATATTGCCTTTTTTTTTTCCCCTGGAGCTTCTGTCCTCTAATTAAAAAAAAAAAAACCAAACCCACCAATAAATACATCTCTGGGCTGTATTTCTAGTTGAACAGACTCTAGTAAAAGCCTCCACACACAATAAAAGAGAAGTACAGCACAGAGAAGCACAGCACATTTCTTTCTTTTAAAATTTTCCTATAAATGGTTTCATCTTATTTGTTGTTAGCTGACTACACAGTTAAGAGGTTTTTAAGAGCATCTGTGGTCAAATAAACCTGGAACAGTCTCATATCAGAACTGTAACACACAGGGTCCACTGGCATATAGAAAAACCTGTAAAAGACAACCACGGCAGCAGGAAGAAAACAGGCTTCTATTTTGTTTTAATAAGCATAGATCCAAAAGCACAGCTCAGAGTCTGATACACTGACAAAGACATTTCAAACAGGCACAAAAAGCACCAGAAAGCCTGACAGCCTTCACAGCGCCCAGCATACCAACTCGGGCACACAGAATCTCTTTCATATTGTTTTGAATTCAAGTTGCGCTGAGATCCGAGACCACAAATAGGACCGACTTCACCCTGACAAAATCCTTCATCGTGGCCAAGGCACAAAACAAGGGCTGTATTAACGGAAAAACTGATCCCACCTCCGGTCCGTCAGTGTCTCCTAATTTAGTACAAACCGAGCATTTTCAGCAGGGAGAGCCCTCAGCCCCCCTCCTCTGGCACCCAGCGCTCGGGAGAAGTGCCCGGGCACAGACCCCCCCTTACCGAGGGCCAGCAAACAAAAGGCCGGGAGGGAGAGGGGGAGGGAGAGGGGCAGGCAGCGCTTCCCGCAGCACGGGGGCTCATTTACCGGGCACTCCATGGCGGAGCCCTGACCGCCGAGCAGCCCCAGCGGGGCCGGGAGGAGGGAGTCACCTGCGCCGGGGGTCGGGGGGAAGCGGTCATTAGCACCCCGCCAAACAGCAAGCGGTAAGGGAGGCGGCGGGACAGCGAGCGCCGAGCCGCGGGGCCCCGCAGGGCAGCGGCCCGGGAGGCCGAGGGGGGCGGCCCGAGGGGAGGCCGCGGCCCGGGCGCGGGGCTGCGCGGTCGCCCCTCACCTCTTCCATCTCGCGGGCCATGTCCTGTAGCTGCTCCTCGTCGTCCAGCAGCGCGCTGAGCTCCTGCAGGCTCAGCGCCTCCAGGCGCCGCACGTCCAGCGCCATCCCGGCGCGGCCCGGCCCGGCTCCCCCCGGCCCCGCTCCCGCTCCCGCTCCCGTCGCCGCCAACCGGAAGTGCCGCGGCGGTGTCGCCCCGGCCCGGGGTGGGCACCGCCCTCGGCGCCCCCTGCTGGGAGGGCGGGGCGGCAGCGCGCGGGGCGGGGCGTACCAAGGGGACGGGGCGGGGGGAGGCGCTGGACCGCGGTGGCGGACTGTGCCAAAGGGGGCGAGGGGAGGGGGGTCCCCGCGCCTGAGGGGGGGAGGGTGCACAAGAGTTTGGCGGGCGGCTGCCGGGGGACGAGGCCGGGGTGGCCTGAGGGCATCTGGGGGTGCACAGGGCGAGCCGGGCCGAGGGGGAGGCTGGGGGGCTTCAGGGGGAGCCTCTCTGGGGCTCTCTGTGTGGGATGAAGCCCACCCTGGGGTCACAGCGCACCGGGCCTCCGGCCCCCGGGCCCAAAGCAGGGCAGGGGAAGGGGCCCCAGGGTGGTGGTGCCTGGCCCGGGGAAGGCTGCCCGCTGAGAGAGGCCCAGTGGCATTGGTCTCTTCTCCCAAGTAGTTAGCGATAGGACGAGAGGAAATGGGCTCAAGCTGCGCCAGGGGAGGTTTAGATTGGATATTAGGAAAAATTTCTTCACGAAAAGGGTAGTCAAGCATTGGAACAGGCTGCCCAGGGAGGTGGTGGAGTCACCATCCCTGGAAGCGTTCAAAAAACGGGCAGACGTGGCACTTTGGGACATGGTTTAGTGGGCATGGGGGTGCTGGGTTGATGGCTGGACTGATGATCTTAGAGATCCTTTCCAACCTTAACGATTCCTAGTTTTACTTTCATTAAAAAATAATGCAGCCACCAAGCCAGGAAACAGGAAATTGCTACTCTCCCCTTAACTGGTTTAGTGGTGGACTTGGTAATGTTAGGTTAATGGTTGGACTGGATGATCTTAAAGGTCTTTTCCAACCTAAGCGATTCTATGATTCTAAAGACACTGGGCCTCAGCGTCAGCCCGAGGAGCCCCTCACAGAGCGTGCTTTGTCTGCCTCGCTCATGTGATGCCGGCCTGCTGCTCGAGGCCCTCGGTGTCCCAAGGGACGGCGGCTGCTGGAATAGCCACGAGGTCAGACGGCTCGCTGGGACGGCCGGGGCTCAGTGGCATCATTTCACGGAGCAGCACGGGGAGCGGACTCTGTCTTAATGCCCTGTAAGACATGGAGAGCTGAGCTCTGAGCCTTCACATCAGCACCAGATATGGCCAGTTACAGTGCTCCTGCCTGGAAGTATTGTAGGGACTCTTGCTCTCCTTTTGTTTGTAACTGTGCAGCTGTAAATTAGGAAGGAAAATCAGTGGAGTTATTTAACTCGCACTTCCTTACCAGGTTGGGACTTGGCTACAGTAAATCTCAAAAGAGTGACTGCATTATTGCTCTCAAGCCTAGGCTGAATACTTATTTCGGTTAAAAATAGCTAAAAATTGTATCTTGCCGAGCTTTGGTGCTAGGTCTTTTTGTCTGTCTTAAGCACTTTCTTCTTCAAGAGTGAAGGTCAAGAAATGATCTATGAAACATGTATTTTAAGATGAATTCAAATACTTCTGAAATGTAATGCAGCAAAAGCTTTGCATCAATTAAAACATTATAGCTAAATTTTGCCCTCCTGATTTCTATCTATTAAGTCACCAGCGCTTTACTAGGCACTCTGTGGTAGCACTTTGGAGCAATATCTCCCCAATTACTACTGGTGTTAGCATAGCTGATAAAGACAATTACGCCTGGAAACAATTACTTGTGTTAATATAGCCTAAGTTGTATCCATCTCCCGGTGTGCACCACCTTCCTGGCCTGCTTTTGTAGCTAAGGGATTGTGGGCTTGTTTCCATGTGAGTAACACCAGAGAGAGAAGGAGAATGAGCACATGAGCCAAAGGAACAGGGTAGGGAATGGCCATGTGCTCATTGTCCTTTGTAGTTGACATTTTTGATCTAACTAGAAAAAAAAAAACCCAACCAAACCCAATATAGTGACCCGAATCGCTCTCTGATGTAATGCTTTTAAAATGTAATGATGTTACATTCAGGAAGTGACCCTGTACTTCCTGGCAGCACTGATTGAAGACATGACAGCTCTGTGTTTGTTCTTTTTTCCTATAACTAAACTCAGCTCTCAGTGCCTCTCACCCGCCCCCAAAAGCCCCCTTTGTCCTTACTATCCACAGGTAATAAAGACCAACAATGTGACACTGCTAGAAGAAGGCTTCCTGGCCTTCTGGCTGCTTCGTGCAAAGCTACTGTACAACCACAATGCAAACCGAGTGTATTCAGAGGCAGGTAAGAGGGAGGTGTTTGTGCAGCAGGAAGCTGAGCTGAGCTTGCTTAGGGTGGGGAGAAGGTGATTAGCGATGCGGGCACGTGTCCACTCATCCACGTCAACGCACCTGCCCCTTGCTCTGCTACGCGCTGAGCTCCTCCTTGTGCGGGGTGCTCTGCGCGGAGCACAGATGAGTAAGCAGCTGTACCCCTTGGCAGTGACATGGGTTTACTCAGCCGCTGCAGCCTGACCTTGTTACTTAAAACTGGTAGATAGTTGCTATGCCAACACGGTGTCATACACTGTATTTGCACATGCCCATCAAAAAGGCAGAGTTCAGCACATACCACAGCAGTGGGCAGGTGCAAACATACACACACATATATATATACACACACATATACACACACACACACAAATAGAGGAATTAGTTGAGGGATTAAAAGAAGCCCTTTCTTCCCAAGAACGTTAGTGATTTTAACTTCATAGCATAGCTAAATAATTGGTATGGGGAGAGTGTGGTTTAGAAGAGTCTGACTCAGCTTCATGTTGTAAATCTAGTTTTACCACTGCCTCTCTGTGTGACCCTGAGTGGAGTGCTCAGCTTCCCTCAACCATAGTGCCTTTTGCTTAAAAAGAGGTATAATAATAACTGCTCAGTCCCATGCTGAGAGTGGAGAGGAAAAGTTCACACTGAATAATGCTTGTAGAGGTACTCTGGGTGAGTACCTCTGGTGGAGGGCACTACAGTATGATAATAATTGTATTGTCAGTATGCCATTGGGAAAGATGGTTTACATTGAGCTTCTAAGGGGCTTTTCTGTAACTATCTAATTTTTGTTTATATTGCGTGGGGTTGATGGAAGTTCACTGCTCTAGACGTCAAGGAATGGATTATTTGAATTAGCCAGTGGTAATCTGTATTAAAGTTAGAAGCCACATACTGCAGAACAATGAAGTCCTCACAAAATGCACAAATGAACACAGCTCATTTGTGCTCAAGCACAACATATACAAAAAACCCACCACTTATCCCTGTGTAGGTATGTTTGGGTTCTGGGGATGTTGGAGAGGAGTGTCTATATTAAACACCTGGTATGCTTTTGAGTACTTTGATCAGCATCTGCATGAGATTGAGTTCTCAAGTTTGGCCAGAAAAGCAGCTGAGGTTGAGAGGCAAGATAAGGGTCAGCCGCTTTTGTGTAATTATATATTTTACTTGGACAGGTAGGAAGGTGCCTTTCCATTCCGCAGTTTTCATGAAAGAGAAGAGTTTTGTGACAGCACATCGCTTGGACAGAATATGAAGGATTGCAGCTGGACTGGGATTTTAGGCTACAGGGATTATCAAATATTGCAGTGCTACAGGCTGAGATTTATCAGCTACCAAGCCCCGGTTCCTATTTGCCTTTGCAAAAATCCTTTTGAAGAGTGATAGTATTCACAAACGTTAAAACTCTAAGCTGGCAAAGTACAGAAGTGTACTTATTACAGGAGAAGTAGAACAAAAAAACTGGGAAGATTACAGTGGAAACCATGTCATGGTGAATAAGGAGTCAGGCTTCAATCTTGTGGAGAACTGGCATCCAACCTAGTTTAAATTAGAAGTTAGATTTTTTTTTTTCTTTTTAAACTTGATCCTGGATTTCCTTCTGTCACCTCATATCCTTTTACGGTCAGTAGCACTGTACCATGCATATTTATTAGATTTAGACATATTTTGCAAGTCACCTTCACAACAACTTCTTTTCTTTTCCTGGAAAAACTGGTTGGTTATGTAGAGACTGAATTTGCAAGTCTAATCTTTGGCGTTTATTAACCCTTATTAGTCTGGTTGCTCAATGGACAGATACTTTTTCAGGCTTATTTGCAATTTAATTTCCTTCTCTATATTAATCACAGTCCATACTTCTGTTTAGATTTCATAATCTAGATTCCTTCACACATGAAAATGACCTGCATATTCAGAATCCTGAGAGAGAAACAGCGGTCCTATTTCAGACAGAGCGAGCAGTGGTCCTGCTGTTTGAGAGAGCAAGAATGAATTGTTAGTACTTCTTTCCTTTCTTTCAGGGACCCACAGGCGTGAGAAGAGGAGCAGGTTTAAAAACCTGCAAATACGTTCTTTGCCTTAAGCTCACAGCGAAGCTAGAGTAGAAAAGGCAGACACTGTTTTTCCTCCCCAGACTAAGACGCATCTCTAAACCTGAGCTAGAAGCACTCTGTCTATTTGCTTGTGGTATTTCCAGACCTGCTGAAGGCCTAGAAAGCGCAGCCACTGAAACAAACACAGTTGCTTATTGAGGCAGAGGTTGGTGCACCGGGAGACAAGTTATTGGAATAAACACAGCTGTGGTTTTTTTCCATTACACTGCGTTCTCATTTACTGGGTCAGTCAGCCACATCCCTTGTCTGTGCAAAGGGTACAGGGGTAAATATATGTCCTTGGGGAATCGCCAGGACTATAGGATCTACTCTTGAAATTCATCTTGGATAGGGTTCTCCAATGTTTAAATCAAATACAGCTGTGGTTATACCTATTACAGGGCATGGTTAGAGCTTATTAATAGTGAAGAAAACAACCTGCTATGGAATATACAGTCAACCTTTGTAATCACTTGTGCTTTCAAACATCTAATGCTTCCAGCTCTGCCATGACAGTCTTCAAGCCGTGCACCCTGAGTTAAGGTTTCAGATAAACCCATCCAAGTTCCCTGCAGAGAAGGCTCTTGTTTTTGAGGAGAAGAAACTTTTTATCTGTATGGCTGTAATTGAGAAGCTCCTGAACAGATCTTGTTCGCGTTCCCATGTAAATGTCAACTCTGGGCAAACCCACAGCCACAAAATACTACAGTTCAGGGTTTCAGAGGGAGCAGTGGCCTTGTTTCCAGGAGAACAGCCTGAAAAACAGAGACTGCCCACAGGCAGCGAGGCCCAAGGGACAAGGCAGCTCCAGGAGTTGGCTCGTATTCCAGCACCGGAGCAATTCCCACTGCTGCACTGGGTTAAGCTCATCTTCACTACCAGGCTTAGGCTGGCTAACGGGCACCTCTGACCCTGCTTTTCACTTCAAAAAGAAGTCATAGTTGGAATGATTTTGAGAAGCAGGATTTTCTGTACAGTCACAGGGTTTGTACTGGGCCAGCAGAAATGTCTGCATTAGATGAATACTGCTGGATCCGTGGTGGTGTGCAGAGCTCCCACCAGGCTTCTAGGCTGCAAGAAAACCCTCGTGGCTTTAGCATACAGGCAGAGCCACTTGGCACATACCAACGGCACAACGAAAGGACTTGTTCAAGCCACGAGATGCAAGACTCAGTGGAAAAGTAGCCTTGAGTTATCTGGATGCAAAAAGAGAGAATTCAGCACCTGTGGCAATGAACAAAGTCGGGCCCTGTTGTCGGCTTGGACTGGTGCCACCAGCAGAGCCAATCTGCCGTTTCCAATGTGCCATTTCAGTTGAAGCTGTTTGGACCTGAGCTGGGAGTACAACGCTGGGATTATTTATCTTCACAACAGGCTTGGGAAGCAGGGCTCCCTTCTTGAAATTCACTGTAGTCTTTGCAATAAAACTAATCTGATTGTATCCTCCAATTCCCCTTTTTGCAGCACTGCTCGGGAGAGACACACGATCAAATTCTCTTTTCTGGCATCTCTTGTACTAACGAGCATTGTCCTACCAGCACTCCCCAGGGTGAGTCGGCTTCTCAAGTTCCCAGGTAACCCTTCCCCCCCACCCCCCCCCCCAAGTTTTTCAATTAAGCAGACATTAATTCCACTTCTATGAACTGCTGGCCACATTTTGCTCACAGGTACCGATAAAAATGCAGAATTTATCACTTGCCCTCTGGCGCTGGGTGGAACCCCCAACCTCTTCATACCCACAGTGCAGATTTTCATCAAGCAGGAATGTACCGGCCATTTACTGAAGTGGTGAACTGAGGAGTTCAGAGCATGACAAGAGGTTTCCTAAGTGGAGGGAGATAAGACAAAGAGAGCTCTTCTTCCGAGGCACAGATTTTTATCATATCACACAAGCAAGCAGCTGAAAAGATTCCAGTCACAAAGCCCTGTGCTTTGAGAACGGGTTAGACTGCCTGCCCTTTCGTGCAAGACTGACTACCGGATGGGATCTGGGATGAAAACAAGTTCTTAAACAGGTTATACCTACTGCTATGGCTTGCAGACATTATCAGATGCTGAATTCTTTTACATACCTAATTCTCTGTAGGTTCTGCCTGTCAGTCCCCACAAGGGAGCCAGAACATGTGCAGTGTGCAGCTGTATTCAGCCATCACTTGGACGAACATTACCTTGAAAACCATGAACGCAAAAACCACCCCCACTAGATTGGCTCAATGTTGAGTGGCAGAGGTAGTATTTTATTTTTTTGAGCATCCCTCCTCAAGGACACTAAAGAGTTTGTAAAACATCACTAAACAAAACAACAAAAAAAACCCCCAACATTGCCAACAACAAAAATGCAAAACTGCCAAAAAGTAAACCACAGCAGCATTCAAATATTGGAAAACATAAGAGCTAAAGTGCTTGAGATAATTTCTTAATTACGCACAGTCTGAAGTCAAATCTTCCCCATATAAATGCTATTTTTCAATAGCACCTGCCTGGCTGCATAGGTTTCTTCACCAATCCATGGGAGGATAACACTACTAAGCCAGAGCCATTACCCAAAGGGGCTAGGAGCAACGTATTTCTTTCTATCCCTCATACTAAAAATAAGTTAATAAATAATATTCAAAGAAACACATTTTAAAGTTCAGGCAGCTGAAGTCGGACTTCAAGGAAAGTGACTGTACAGATTTCCCATGCACTGAAGTCACTAGCATGGCCTGAAGCTGAACAAAGCTTTGGTGGGATTTATAAAGTGCTGTCTTTTAGTATTTTATGTCTGTCTTTAGTAGTGTTTTTTTTTTTTTTTCAAACCAGCACCGGGGTTGTGAGTTAAAAAAATTCTGAAATAACAGACCAATTTTCAGTGGATGCTGGAGCCAGACAGACATAGCACAGTGCACACAAATATATTAAAAAAAAAAACAAACAAAACCACACCAAACCCAAAAACCTAAACAACAACAACAAAAAAACCCAAACCCAAAACCTAACTGATAAAACTTTTCATCCTTAAAAACAAACACCCACCAAGCACCAAGAGCAAATCTGAAAGCATCATCTGTCTCCCGGTCCCCTGGCTCATTCCAGCAAGGATGGTTACTACGTGATACAAGCTCAGCAGCAATGGTTGCGAGCCTGAGCCTGCAGGCACTCAGTGCAAAACTCTCCCGGTGTTCAGCCCCACGAGAGTGGTCCAGTTTTCACCGAAGCCAAAGGGAGCTCCCTACAGACTTCAGCAGACTTTGGATTGGCCCCATAGATTGATAGCGGGAGCAGGACCTCGTTTTACAGTCACTGTTTTTCTATCCAGCCACAAAAGCCACCCCCTGAAATTCCTGAAGGGGTTTTCAATCTTCCCCTCCATGCATGCATTTAACATCCATAACAGTTAATAGCAGTTACACATGCATATCAATGGGAGAAAAGTCCCAGTTGAGAGGAATTACTGGTAGTAAGAAAAGAAACCCAGTAGAAACGCTGGGAATTGCTGAAGACCCAACTCCCTTGAATAAATCCGTTTCCCTGTTTAACCAGCCGGCATCTGCCCGCCGGACCGTAATGCAGGAAGCTCTATAGTGTGTGTTTGTGTGTGCACGGGTGTGTGACGCGCGCGGGGTGAGCAAACGGGCGTCGTTCTGCAGCGCACGAGCCCGTCGGCAAGCCGCCTCCTGTCTCGGCGTCCCAGCAAGCGTCTCGAGCGCCGGCCCTCGCCGCTCTCACTTGTGAGCCGTGTTGTTGTAATCGTCCTGTGCCACGGTCGGCAGGGAATGGTCTATCCTGAACTCTTCCTCCAGCCCGCCGGGCGCCTTCGCTGAATCCCCCCGGGCTGCGGGTTGGCGACTGTCCGCGCCGCCCCCCTCCAGCCCCAGGATCTGTCTCTGCACCAGCTTGGAATAAAGGCCGCCTTCTTCCATCAGCTCCTTGTGCGAGCCCTGCTGCACCACGCGGCCCTTGTCCAGCACAATGATGTTGTGTGCCTTCTCCACAGTGCTCAGCCTGTGAGCTATGACAAGCACCGTGTGGTTCTGCAAGTCGCCGTAAATCGCCTGCTGAATCTGCACAGGAGGAAAAGACGTTAGTGCCCAAGCATCGCTGGCTCTGCTTTGGAAGGAAGAACAGCAGCTTTGTGGTCTGTGTTAAGAAACCGCTGTATGGGAGCTTTGCTCTCCTCTGGCTACACGGAGGACACAAAACTCCCTGCAGCGCTACCAGCACCGGCATGTCCATCCCAGCTCCTGGCTCTCGCTGTGCAGCCCAAAAGACTGTCTCAGTCCAGCCAGCCCGCAGGTGCGGTATGCACACATGCACTGCCAGGTCTGATCCTGCAAGCTGGGTTCTTGTTAGAGCCGGGCCCCAAATTTGGAGGCCATGTGGTGTTGGCATGGACTGCAGGAAGCCAATACCTGGTAAATGCAGCTGCTCAGAAAAGTGGGGCTATATCCTGGGCATATCGAGGCAAAGCAAGAGAGCGTTGTTTTCTAGCCAAGAGACAGTGGCACTAAGGTCTAAAGGCAGGCAGATGGCCACCAGGCCACATGTCACACTGGCAACCGCGGCTAGCCAAAACCAGCCCCTGGCTGGCATCAGATACCGCACACATGGCTGAGGACCTGCAAGCCCCCGAGCTGCTCCAAGGTCAGATGCTTGCTCTGCCCCACACCGTGGGCTGGCAGCGCTCATCCTCCGCAACCGGGAGACGTGTCCTCACACCTCAACCTTGAGCTAGCTTTCCCTCGTGTCATTAAAGCAGCGAGGCCAAACTGCTACTGATAGAGCCATTTGGTTGTCACATCCCAGCCAGGTAAACCCAGCTCAATTCACAGAAAGCTCAGGGCCTTTCCTGCCAGCATGGTTTCTTTGGTGCCTCAGCTGGGATTTTAGCTCAGGCAGTCGTACTCTGCCTGCTGTGGTACCGTTTTTTTCAGGTCTTCCTCCGTATCCTGTCCTAAAAGGCTGCACAGTGCTGCTGTATGCTAATTAACACTTCCCACATTTCAAAAATCGGCAGAGATCCCCATCTCATCAGGTTTGTCAGGCGCTGGCTGCTGTGAGCACGTGATTATTCCCTTCGTGGTGGCTACAGCAGTGTTGGAAGCAAATTCCTGCTCAAGAATTAGCGTCTTACCCAGACCTCTGATTGCACCATGTCAAGACCAAGCTTGTCCACAGGCTGGAAATTGAAGCTACAGTCTTTCCTCCAAACCCAGATTGCCTCTTCGGCCCAAACACCTGAGTCACCTACTCACCGCATGTTCACTCTCCGCATCCAGTGCGCTCGTGGCTTCATCCAGGATTAGGATGGGGGGGGTTCGGATCAAGGCCCTGGCAATTGCCACTCTTTGTTTCTGGCCACCTGACAGCTGGGCTCCTTTTTCACCCACCTCTGTTGGGTCAAGAGAGAAAGGAAAGGGTCAAAATAAAAATCAAGAGCTGCCTTTAAGTTCAGCTCCCAGCCAGCAGCATCAGGATGGTGTCATGGTTTGAAGCAAAGACCAGGTAAACGCTTCTGCTTCTGCTCGCTTGGCAGAGCAGTTTAAATGAGTTAAACATCCCCAAAGCTGCAGCCCTTCCCTCCAGCAGCAAGTTCTCCACTGTTGTCCCAAGGTCTGAGGCACTGATGCTCACAGAAACGACAGAGAGAAGTCCCCGAGCCTGGGAGATCACCCAAACCCTGAGCCCCGCTCCTGCCCTGGCCCATGCAGCTGCATCGCTGCCACCTCTCCCTGCAAGCCAGGCTCTGGAGGGTGTGCAACCGAGGGAGCAGTGCGGGGAAACTGGGGCCTCTCTGCTGGCTCCCAGAAACACGAACCATCGTCAGTCAGACCTGCCTCCTCACAAAGTCCCACTGTCACAAACACATCAGCTTTTATTATTGTGCATTTATCACAGGTTTATTTTCTTCCTATGCAGGCAGGGTAGCACGCAGCTGACTGTTTGGGTTCTGGGCTTTTCTTCTGATCGCTGCACTGAAAAGCTGCGAGACTACCCATGCCGCATCTCCATAACATTGCCAGGCACCGGGAGCCAGACTGGTCCGGATGGGATGGGGGACACTCACCCTGCCGCCACAGAGCCGCAGCAGAAACGCTCTCCCGGTATGGGCTCAGAAATCCTGCGATAGCTCAGTCACCCCAAAAGGCAGCCAGGGTGCTGCACCTCCCCATGTAACCACCTCTACAGTGCCTCCGAGCTGGCACGGACTCATGTCCGTCACTACCTGCCTGACTTTCCACCCGAGGGGAGAGGTTCTGCCTTCCCTAGGAACAAAACGCTTTCAAGTGCAAATGGAGGGATTTTGGTACCTGTGTGGTAGCCATCTTGTAACTCCGTGATGAAGGTGTGTGCGTTGGCCTTCTGGGCAGCCTGAACAACCGACTCGAAGGAGGCTGAAGTTAAGCCGTAAGAAATATTATCTGCAATAGAGCGGGCGAACAGCACCGGCTCTTGACTCACCAGGGAGATCTGCACAAAAAAAAAAAGGGAAGAGCAGGTGGTGGGGAGCAGAAGACGCGCCAGCCAGTGTCTCAGATCATAGACATTTGTTCCTGCTGGGTAAGGACTCAAGCGGGCAGAGCCTCTCCATTAAACCAAGATACAGAAGTGCCTCAATGTGAGGTTCCAGTGAGGATGCTAAGGGCAGGGTGGCCAGCGGCAGCCCCAGGCCAGTTTGCATCGTCTGCTGGGAAGCTGTTTCGCAGGAAAGAAAACCGATGCTGGTATGTTGGCATCTGGGATGGGCTTCCCGCTCCAACACCCTGCTGCATTTTTCCTCCAGACCTGTCATTCCCATCACTGTTTGCTTTTCCCAGTATGGGAAACCAGTTGCTGGGACAAGAGAGGCTGGAGAGATCCTCTGCCAGGGTCTTACTGATTTTCTGTTCAAGGCCAGTAATCATGCTTGGGCCACGTGAATGAACCTTCCTGCATCTTTTAATCCAAAATTAGCAAGTTACAGACATAGCTGCTGCAATTCCCTAATTGCTTAGCAACAGCCTCCCTGTCCTACCTTACAGCTGTTGCTGCTCACTCTCACATTCAGCCTGCTTTGTCAAACACTCAATATTGAAATAAATTGAACCCTCCAAATTATTGGTCAGAACTGGGCATGAAGAGAGCCAGCAGGACATGGTCATATTTTAATTGACTTCTCCCCATGCTCCTAACACCACTCCAGGCTTTCTAAACTGAAAGCCTTGCTTGTCTTTTAATTTTCACTCAGTACGGGCAGGGAATGTAAATTAGTCACACTGACTTTGGCTTTCCAGCCTGTCTCTGATCAATTGTTTTCAGGTTTTCCTGCTGACTGGTGAGGCCATTCGCTCTGGGGGCAAACAAAGAAGGCAGTTACTTGCAGAGGAGATGAAGGCTGATCTGTGCTGACACAAGGATGAGAGCTGAGGGGCCTCGACCCCTCTCCTAGGCAAACCACCCAGCCCCTCCAGTGCTCCAGCTGCTGCCAGGATCCCAAGAGGTTTAATTCCCCATTAGCTGAGAATTACTTTAAGATCTTAACGTAGAAAGTGCTGGAGGAATGTAAAACACTTTTTTCCAAACCCAATTTAGACGATAATTAATCCAACAACCAAAAACATATTTCTACTGTGTTGGCCAAAAAATACAAAACAAAACATGTTTCGTGTTCTGTTTTCGGAAGACTTCCCCCTCCCCGTGAAACCACTCTCCATTCCTTCCCCTTCTGCCCCCACAAATTATCTGAATTCATTTCCTGGACCACCTCCAGCCTCCAGCTTTCTGGACATTTCAGGAGTTGCAAGATCAAATCCAAAGTAACATGCAACACTACCATCCATCCCCTCTGATCACAGCAGGCGATAACTAAAATACACGTATCAGTCGCTCGTACCACTGAGTGCAGGTACTTGTGATCGTACATGTTAATGGGACGCCCATCCAGCAGCACCTCCCCGTCTTGCAGAGGGTAGAAGTTCTCCAGGATGTTGACACAGGAGCTCTTCCCACTCCCCGAAGGACCCACCAGTGCCGTCACTTTGCCGGGGTGCAGGGTGAAGGACACATTCTGCAACATGGATGGGAGAGCATGCTCAGGTCCTGGCTTTTCCCAGGGTTCTGGGGCAGTGGCTTGGGCACTGTGCAAGAAAGGTAGCCAAAATCTGGCCACGGTGACCCTCCATCTTGGTGATGTGCCACCTCAGCCATCTCTCCTGGCTCTGAGGAAGCAAGAAGCCTCCAAAATTGCTTCCAATTTGCCTGCTGATGTAGCAGGACCTCTAAAAACTGCAAAGCAAACTAATTTTTTTGCTGCTTCCCCCGGCCATGACCCCAGCCCCTCTCCCATGGAAACAGTCTGAAGACAGCTTGGCACAAAGCCCTGTACCATGCTGACGTGTTTAATGCCTGAGTGGGGAACAAGGGTTTTATTAATAAATCTCATTCCTTGTAAGGAAGGCTGGCCCTAAACACCTGCTGTTCCTTATAATCTGTTTTCCAGCATGCCATTGAGCGTGCCCTTACACATCTCCAAAAGTGCAGCTGACATTTCCGGCAGGCCGGGGATCGGTTATTGCTGCGATGGAAAAGCAGCGCGTGATGCCTCGTGGCAGGGAGTGCTCTGCACCCACGGGGCTCACCTGGAGGACCTGCGTTGCAGAGCGAGTGCGGTAGGAAAACGTCACGTTTCTGAACTCCACCTTCCCATCCACATGGTCTGGGGCCAGGGACCCATCATTCATCATTGTTGGCTTGCGGTCAATGAACTCGAACACCTTCTCAGCAGCTCCCACTCCCTGCATCAGGCCGCTGTAGACGGAGCCAACGGACTGGAAGGGAAGAGGCAATGGTGAGACCCTCCCATGTGATGGAAAAGGCAATCGGTGCGACTTGTAAGGAGAACGACTGAAGCGTTTCCAAGTCTATCATCTGACATTAACTACAGTCATCAGACACAGAAAGAGAAAGCTTTTCCCTGCATGCCGTGTACAGAGGGGATCTATGGACATATCCAGGGAAAGGGCATCTAAAGTGGTTTGTGCACGGGTAGACCCAGAGGGGAGCAGAAGAACGAAACAGATGGACTGGGAAGAGAAGACATGCGCCAGGAGATACATGACCCAAACTTCCACCAGAATCCTCCACCTATCTCTCTTTGCTCAAGACCAGCAGCTCCTCAACCCAATGGTTGAACAGAGTCCGTGTACAGCAGCACATCACACGAGCTCCCGAGGGCAGCTGGCTCGTTCCCTAACACGCATGTCTCAAATGCAGAGCAGCTTCAGGCTGCACCTTTCTAGACAACCGTTTGGCAGCTGATATGGCTGTTCCCTGCCAGGATACGGTCCTAGTGGATTTACCATTGTGCTTTCCCAACTACAACCGCTGCATGCTGACACTGGCTTCACTGGAATAACCCCCCTGTCACGTTGGCTCTTTTCAATATTAAGGCCAGAGCTGCAAAACAGCTTGTACTGCAACTGCCCCTCCCATCAGGAGGGAAAAAAAAAAAAAAAAGAACCCAAACCAAACCCAGCCCACACCAAAACCACAGCCTGGAAACACCACTGGAGCCTGCAGTCATCCGAACAGATGGTGAGAGCTGGGCATGCTGCCTCCAGCTTTGCTCTGCTGCTGTGCAAAGGCTGAAGTGCTGCCGAAACCACGCTTGGCTGTGAGGAAACCTCGACTTGATCATTTCTGCCTCAATTAGCCAAGCTTATGCCTTTGCAAGGGGAAGGCAGCCCTGGGTGGGCTCTACCATCCCACCCACAATCCCATCTTGCTAATGTGCTGCCAACGCAGCAGCTTGCAGCCTATTTCAGGGGAAAAAAAAAAAAAAAGAAAAAAAAGTAATATAATTAAGTTTTTAATGAAGCCTGAAATTTAACAGGCAGCTTTGTAATCATGCCAGGAAATGTGCCTGAGAGGCAGCCAGGACTCTGCGCTTCAGTGGGGCCAGCCTGACCACTTTGGTCCCAATTGCCTTATCGGGGGATGAGCTGCTTTGGGCATGTTCAGGTTGCAAGGCCACAGCAGGAGGGGAGCAGGGAGTAGAGGGGAGAATCAGCCCACTGCTGGGCGAAGCCACAGTGCCAAAGAAATGCGTTGCAGGGAAGTCAACGCTGGCTCTAGCCCTGTGACTGCCCTGGGACCTTCTAGAAGACAAATATCATCTGGATACGCGGTAGCCCAGAGGGATAAACCAGACTCACCTCCATGCAGTCTCCTAAGACGAACTCATAAATGATGAAGGATATCAGGTTTCCGCTTGTCATTTGCCCTGAGATCACGAGGTGCCCACCGTAGTAAAGGATGCTGACCTGGACGACCAGGAGGGTCAGCTGAAAGCAAGAAAACACCCCAAAATCAGCAAGGACAACTGCATTTTGGTGCGTTTGTAATTACTCACACAACAGCCCACAATACATGTGCTGACATTTATTCTTTGAGCCCCAAACTGAGCATCTCTGACAGTGCACAGCTGACAGCCCTAGCAGTGAGCGTGGATATGAGAAGGGAAAAACAACTCAAGTACATGGGCTGATTTTAAGGCACTGGGCTGAGATCTTTCAACAAAACAGAAATCCAGAGGGGCAACAGCCAAGGAGGGAGAATTTATCTGAAATAAATTGTGTCTCATGATGCAAAAAAAGTGTCTCATGAACTTCTCTCTTGGACTAAGGTCCTCAAGCATAATAATCTACACTCAACTTATCCAACGCATGCAGTCACCTCACCACTAAAATAAACTTTCTGTTATATGAATGTGACACATTTCAATTTAGAACAGAAAAATCAAGCCAAGAGTTAATGCAAAAAATCCTCCTTGCGTGTACAAGTCCGTGAAGCATAACCTCAGCTCTTGCTGAAATCAGTGGGGGGGGTACCACCCACTCTAGAAAGGAGACAGATCAGCTCCAATGTGACAAATACCAGCCCCTGCCCTTAATCAGCCAGTTTTGTCCACACTGCCTGGGTGCTCAGAAAAGCGATGGTGCTCTGTGCGATGTTTGTGGGACAGGCTGTAAATTCACACAGACAAAAATACTGGGGGAAAAAATTCCTCCTTTATTGCTCTGCCACGATCTGACCTTAAGATCCGGTGTTCCCTCTGAGAAAGACTCTACCAGGGCTGTGCTAAATCCATCAGCTTCTTTCTATGTGAGCCCCACAGGAGCAGTTTTTGAGGGTTTTTGCTGCCTTTGACTCAGCAGGGTCTGTGCTGACCCAGTTCACGCTCCAGCTTCACCTTGGAGCTCAGGAATGACGCTAAAAATGCTCTGATTTTGCTTCCAGACTTGGGAAGCCATAAAGCCTGCCACGGCTGCACGAGTGCACCATAACTCGCAAACCCTTCACCAGAGCCTACTTAGATCCTTGAATGCGCGGAGATACGGGCAGCCTCACGTGAAGGTTTTGCACAGCCTTCGTTATCAGCCAAGGCAGGAGAAGTCCCAAACCATCTGGTCTTGAATGATGAAAAAGCATTTTGAAGAAAAAAAAAAAAAAAGCCAAAAAACACCCCAAACCCCAGCAGCCTCCCCCTGCTACCACCCACACACAGAAAATCTGTTTCTGAGCAGAAGCTCAACCAACGCCGTGGCTGCTTCCCAGCCGGAGCCCCGGAGATGAGCTGGCACAGGCACGCAATGCAGCAACACAGAAACACAGGGTTTTCCACGACCTTGAGCAGTTATCAATTATATTCTTATTTGCAAGAGAAAACAGACCGTTCAGTGGCACGATGCAGCGCTGCCCTAAGGGGGAACGGAATATATTTTTTGATGAGTGGAAAAAAACCCAAACCCTTAAGAGACAGGGGATTACAGGCAGCGGACATCAAGGCTGGGCTTGCCACGCAAAGCTGGAAGCAGAGGAGACGCATGCACATCATGCCATGTGTGTTTTGGGATCCGAAGGAATGTCCCCTGCCCGTCCCCAGCCCCTCAGGGGGAAGCCTTGGCGCTGGCCACCTACCCCGCTGGACCAGACGTAGTAGGTGTAAGCCATGGCCTCCCGCTTGTTGAGTTTGTACACCTGCTGCAGCTTCTGCCAGTACACGTTCGCCTCCGCCTCCTCGTTGGCAAAACTGCGGACGGTCTTCATGGCGGAGATGGTCTCCTCAGCGGTGTTGTTGGCCTTGGCCAGGGCGTTCTGCACATCCTTGGAGAGCTTCTGCGGGGAGCGGGGGGAGGCAGAGGGGGCTCAGTGGGTGCCAGGCTGCCCATGGCACCTCTCCCTGCATGCCCCGGGCCCTGCTGGGCTCAGGAAAAGAAGGCACGGTGACATTTTCCAAGGCCTTGGGCAACAAGGCTGAGCTGAGGATATATCCCACACCTCAGGACAGCCTGGGCCACTGTGCCAGGAGGGGAATGGATGTTGTGCTGTCTCTGAGGAAGGGACCTGGGCTGCAGGAGGTGAAGTGCTGTGCTCAGGGCCACTTGGGAAGCCTGCGGCAGAGCCGCTGCTCCCAGTGCCCTGATGGGACAGGGTCAGCCTGGCCCAGGAGCCCTTCCAGGAGCTTCCAAGTCAGGGAAAGGTCTGGAGACCGAAGGCAGCTCCACTCCTCCCATGAGCGCCTGATCCACAGGAGGAGCTGTGGCCAGGGGAGGCAGCACCCAAGGACCCCACTTTGGCAGCACCCATGCACGCCATGTCCCCGGCACAATGGAAAGCTCCAGTAACTGACATGGGGATCAGCAGTGCAGGACTCACATGGTCCATGGGACACGGTATTAGCCACAGGGGAAGGCCCTTGGCCCATGCTAGCCCCAGGCGGAGGGAGGGAGCTCAGCACTGGCTTTAACCCCCACCCGAGTCACTCCAAAGGGAGAGGAGAGGACAGATTGCACGAGGACAGGCAGGCACATACACAACATCCCGTGGCCAAGCTACCTCTCTTGTCAGACCTGAGATGCTTCCACTCCTGAGCATGAAGCAAGGTAAGAGCCAAGGCTATGCTTGTCTGCCCACACAGGTTCAATGCTGCCTTCCTGCCCCCATTGCTGGCAGCAAAGCACCTGAGCATCAGTCCCACTGGCTCCAAGGCCATCCACAATCTCCACAATGGCTTCATGAGGGGAAGAGCCCAGCATTACGGCACACCACAGCCATGCCAGCTTCTCCTGCCTACCTTGTAGTACTTCCCATAGACATCAGACACCAGCATGATGATGGGGAAGCCCATGAAGGTGACGAGCGAGAGCTTCCAGGAGAGGCTGAACATGAAGAAGATCACCCCCGTGGCCTTCACCACGTTGCGCAGGAAGATGTTGATGTTCTGGGAGACCAGGTCACTCACGATGGTCGTGTCCGATGTCAGGCGGGAGATGATGTCCCCTGCAGCAACGAGGGGTTGGGGAAGGGGAGAGCAAGGACATGTCACCACAGCAGGTCACTGCCTAGACGCATCCTGTGTCCCATGCCAGGAGCCAAACGGAGCTCCCCTTTCAACCCACCCCTCGCTGGGGGTCTGAAGGGAGGCATGGAAGGGGGGTGACTCTCCATTGTTGTGGATGTGAAGCAAAACAGAGGAGCTTGGATTGCTGCATGCACGAGGGACATGAAATGCATCTGAAGGCATGAGCTACATCCCTGGGTCACCAAGGGTGGCTGCAGGACAGCAAAGGGGACTGTGGCAGCACTCTACACCGGAGGGCACCCTGTGGGCATGCAGACAGGCAGTGGGCATGGAGGTATGAGAGCTGTCAACCCAGCCCTGAGTTAATTTCTAAATGATGCCAGGAGCCCTCCAGGAGCTTGCCAGGCACTGCTGGTACCTTTCCCTGCCATCCTGGCAGGACCAGCCAGGGCCAGGCACAGCACGCCCTGTGGAGGAGCACAAGGTGGCTTCGGAGAGGGCTGTTTGGGTTTAGCCATGTGCCCCGCAGCCTGGAGCCGACCGAAGTGACCCTGAGGATGTGGGACTAGCTACCAAGGGGGAAAGCTCCTGTGGTGTCCTTTGGTGGAACTGAATGTTACAGCCAGCAAACATCACACTGAATTCCCAAATAGGTGGCCCGTGTTTGAGTCCACCTGAACTCCCAAGCTTTTGTGTAAGTGTTAGTCCTGGGTTACCCGTATCCCACTTACAATAACATCTCCGGTGTCCTCAGCTACCAGGGCACCATGCAGCGATTGCTAAATATGGCAACAGCCTCAAAACTAAAAATATCACCGAGAAAAAATTAAATGTGGGAAAAGTTACAGCGGGCTGGGACCACACCAGAGTGGCACGGACCAGGACATGACTGAATGGCAAGCAGGGAAAGCCACAAGCATGCCCAGCAAGCTTCACACATCTGAGGTTCCCCATGCCCAGAGCAGAGCTGGAGAGCGGCCGACCAGCAGGCACTGATGGGAGGTACGGGAGAAGGAAAGTAGGTGTGTCGGGGACTACCGGAGATGAACACGTCAGCCTCGGGGCTGCTGGATGTCAGGCTGATCGGTGGCAATGGGACATCCCCAGGGTGCTGGGCAATCCTGTCCCAACTCCATGGTGGGAGGCACCCAAAAGGGAAGAGCTTTCCGCCACTCTTCCTGAACACAAGCATTTGGGTGCCATCTCTAGCTGCCCCCAATCTGCTATGTGCTGGTAGGGCAAACCAAGGGGGAAAAAAATACCAGGATGGGATAGAGGGGTTAGAGCACATCTGGGGGAAAGAGGAACCAACCTGTGCGATTCTCATCAAAGAAACTCATCTCCTGAGACACCAGCGACCTGAAGAGGCGGTTGCGAAGGCGAATGTTCAGTCTTGCAAATATGAGCGTAAAAACGCCGCCCCGGATACCTGCGGCAAATGAGCTAATTGCAGATAAGAAACGTTATAGACCAATGGACACGAAACCCGCTCCTCAGCAACACAAACACCCCGACGCCCGGGCCAAGGGCTTGGGCAATGCCGTGCTGGTAGCACTTTCCACCCTGGGAAGCGATGGCTAATCCAGCCCACGCCTCCTCTGGGCACTATCAGCATGGTGATGGCTGGTTTTAACCCTGGTAGTAACAAGCTTTGGGAGGGGACAGAGTGCCAGTGTTCCCCGGGGAGCCCGTCCCCTGTGTCTGCTCCCGCTCCCCCACCACCAGCAGACGGACATGGAGGGCTACGTAACGGCCTCGTGACTGCCACCACAGCCTCTCTGCACCGCAACGGCACAGAGAAATCAAAAGTGCATCCCTGGGGTCTGGCAGGGACCCGGCGGAGCAGCTGCAGGTGAGACAGCCCATGCCCATCACTGCCACCATGAGCTCCTGCGGGAAAACCCCAAATTCCTCTTCGTCAGGGCCAAAACCAGCCCCTGCGATTACCTTCCTATGGCGAGCAGCGACATGACCAGCACTGCCGTGGAGAAGCGGTCCATGCTCTTCTGCACCACGATGCCATCGATGGCCAGCCCCGTGTAGTAGGGCAACAAGGTCTCTCCTGCCAGACAAGCACAGGACATGGGGTTTCAGCCCCACCGCACGGCATCGGCACAGGACTTGCATTTCCAACTGTGACGGCCCGTGGACAACCCCATCCCCAACATGGAGATACTTGGCCGTTGCATGAGGTGTCTCAGGAGGCACAGCCCTTAGTGACACATACAGATGTTTCATTTCCCAGTGTATTTCATCCCCTGTTGCATTTTTTCTGCCCCATTGCATTTTTCACCCAGCCCGTGCAGGACATGCCACCCAGCACACCCAAAAAAGTAAGCCTGGGGTGCTGCCAAGTCCCCCCCCACGATGGCTCTTTCCCTCCCAGTGAGGATGGGAGCACACGCTGGCCCCCCCGGTCCCTTCACTCACCCAGCGCGGCCATGAGGAGGAAGAAGGAGGCAATGCCCAGGAAGAAGGCATCCGGCTTGGTGTAGGACAGCAGCTTATGGATGGTGGGACCCGCTGCCTCCTCCCGCTTGTCCCGTGGGGCGCTGCCGTCACAGCTCTCCTCTGCCTCGGCACGGGACTCGGAGCTGGGCCCCAGCGCCTCGCGGGAGGAGGTGACGCAGGCCAGCAGCTGCCACAGCCCGAAGGTGGCCGCCAGCGCCATGTAGGTCCAAGCAAAGAGCCCCCAGAACCAGGGGTCCCTGATGGTCCTCCGCACCTCCGAGTAGAGCAGCAGCTTCACCATCATGTAGATGCCCATGAGGAGGCAGACAACGGCGATGAAGGTCCGCGATGCCCTGAGGCGCCGGGGGCCATAGGCTGTGTTGGTGGCCACCCCGATGGTGGCCCCCAGCAGCACGCAGCTGCGGTAGAGGCAGCCCCCCCAGATGTCCAGCAGCGAGTTAAAGATGTTGAAGTGCCACAGGTCCTGCAGGACATCCCGGCCGCCCCGGCCGTGGGCGTAGAGCAGCGTGGTGACCACCACATCGGCCCCGCTGAACGCCAGCGTGCTGGCCACCGCCTTCCAGGCGCGCATCCTCGTCGCCGGGCTGGGGGGGCGTCACCGAGGCGGGCGGGGCAGCCCTAGAACAGGGAGGTTGTAGTCATGTTGGCCTCTGCTGCAGGGTGAGAAGAAGGGGACAGGGTTGTTATTCGCTCTGGGGAGGCGGTAGGGAAAGGGAAGCGGGATGGGGGGACAACCATGCCAGCTCCCCATCAGCCCATCCTGACCCCAGACACCGCTATCTACCCCTTCCTCCCCTCCCCTGCTGCATACGCTCCAAGACATTTTGTAGAATGAGAAGCACAAATGAAGACAAACTTCCCTCCCAGAGGCCTGCACCCATCCTGAATCCCACAGCAGAAATCTGCACGTCTCGGTGGGAAACTTCGTCCCCGCTTGCTGTGGCAGCTGCAGGGCCACAAGGTCCCCAGCAGCTGGGCGATGCTGGGACATCCGTGCAGTCCACGTGTCCTGGGCTACGGGGCCATGTAGATGTTAAACGCAGACATTTGTGATCTGAGAGTCCCTCCCCACCTTTCCCAGGACAAAACTGAAACTGAGCACTCAATCAAAACCATACAAAAGCAGAAGGGAGAGCAGCTCGGCTTTGTAACAGATTCCCTTCATCAAAAAAAGAATAAATTATAGGAACAGCAGCCTGTCACGCCTTGCTGTCCTCAACCCCCTGGAATATTAATTTGGGGTAACCCACTAAAGCCGCTGCACAATTCAGCGACACGACAAAAATCCCCAAAGGAAATTAAAAGGGGGTTAGAAATCCACAGCCTCATCCTGTGGGAGCGGGAAGCTCCAGGGCGGGATGCCGCCTTCGCTGTCACCCGTGGGTCTGACCGGCAGCAGCAATGGTGGGGCTGGACCTGAATTGACGCAGAAAAGGGTGAAAAGCTTGACTTCCTTTAAAGGGTGAGCGAGCTGCTCACCTGCTCCTGCGCCGTGCCCAGAGGTGCTGTGCATCGGCACGCGGGAGGTACCCGATCCTCAGATTTGTGCCGGCCAAGCAGCTCGTGACGGTGCACGGTGCGGAAGGCACGGCACAAAGGATGCCGTACGTCGGCCACGCTCTGGCCTGTCTGACCGCAGCCGCCGCCGCAGCCGCCCGAAAGCAAACCACAGGGAAAAGGGCAGCCCTCGGCACCAGCTAAGCAGCACCCTTGGCTGAGAGCGGCTCGGTGGTCGGGCAGGTGAGATAAAAAGCCAAAAAGTGGAGGAAAATGAGGCAGAAGCTGCAATCTGGGGAAGAACGGGGGTTTATGGGGTGGGTGGGGAAGGAGGGATGGAGGCAAACCAGAACAGCAGTGTCAGGGAGGAGCTGGACACGCTTCCCAGGGTGCTCGCTGCTGCCATCCGCTGCAAAGCTGCGCGGATCCGGCCCGGTGGAGAAGGAGAAGGAGAAAGAGAAGGAGGAGGAGAAGAGGAAAAAGAGGAGGAGGCGGCCGCCACCGCATCTCCCTGCCACCTGCAAAGGTGTCCCCAGCTACAAAGCTGGAGCTGCCGAAGGTCCCCAGCCTCATCCCTGCCGCCCCCGGTACGAGATGCTCCTCCCGGGGGAGACGCCCGGGAAGGGCCGTGCCCGCCATAGCAGGGGTGGGTGTGTGTGGAGGTAACACACGGCTTCCCACTTCGCAGCGCAAGGGCAACGCAGTCCCGACCCGCCCGGACGGGCTCTTACCGGTGGCGGCGGTGGCAGCGGCGGGGGAGCAGCCCGGTCCCGCCCGGTCCCTCCCGGCCCGACCCGGCAGCGGCGGCGGCGCGTCCCGGGAGCAAGGTCGGCAGGGGGCGTGGCCTCCGCTGTAACCACGCCCCCTCCTCGCCACGCCCCCCTCCTCGCCACGCCCCCTCGCTGCGGCGCGGCCCCGGCCCCGCCCGCGCCTTAACCGGGCACGGCGGCAGCGGGGACCGGCACCGGCACCGGCACCGGCGGGGAACCGGCCCCCCGCTACCGCCCTGCCTCAACCCTGCCCCGAAGCAGCAAGGGCACCCCCAGGGCTCTCCCCACCTCAGAAAGGTTTTTTTTTTTCCAAAAATAAATTTTAATTTTTAAAAATTTTTATCCTCTTTCACTGGTTTTATTTAATTTCTGCAGCAGAGGAGGGGAAAATACAACACACGAGTTGGCTTTAAAAGCAACCAGGACAAGGGCTCAACACCGTTTTTAAGTTAACCCCTAAATAGAGCTTCAACAGGGTTTTAAATTAACCCCTAACGCAGAGAGGAATCCGGTTTTGAGAAATGCAGCTTATAAATTATTTTTCCCCTTCAAGTCCCCGTGCCAGCTCCGGAGGGATGGCAGTGCTCAGGCTCTTCCCCGGCCAGCATCTGTGCATCCAGCTGGGCTATACAGGTGACAGAAGGGCTGGCCGGTGTCACTATGGCAAAGTTTCCCTATATTTTTGGAGTGCTGGACTTAAAAACACCCCTGTAGCCCTCGCCAGCACAGGAACAGATGACAGGATTCCTGGCATTCGCTCCATTTCTGGAGAGAATAGAATGGTGATGTTAACAAAGGAAAAATTCATTTTTCTCTGCCTGGATAACCAAAAATAAAAATATCATGTTCTATTATCAATTTTATTTCTGCTAATTAGTGCTTAAAACTAAAAAAAGCTCACTTCACGCTGTTCCCACATCCACCGGGAATGCAGTCAGACCTGGCGTGACTCTTCCCGGTTCAGGCGGACAGTGGGGACGACAGTTTTAAGCTGTAGGAAACAAACTGCAACGTGGCTAAGCCGGGTGTAGTTTCTGGTTCCCTTCTCATCTGCACCCAGATCACTGCCCGGGCTTTGATGCCACTACTCCCAAAAGGGCAGTTTCCACACCATAGTCAAGGTGGAGCTTTTTTGGCAAGACCGAGTCTCTCGTGAGGACGCTGCCACTGCCCTCGGTCAGAGGGATGGTCCAAGGGCAAATCTGGAACGGGAAGGGACTGAACAGACACCCTTGCCTGAATCTTCCCCCTCCTTTCTCCCCAGGACAGAGCAGGCACGTCTGCACCCTGGACACCCATGCAGCTGGGCCACAAACCTCAGGGACAGTTCATGCTACTGTCCCCGGCCCCGCGGGACCCCCAGAAAAGCCCCAGAGGCTAACTGGTTTTCTTCACACCAGACATACTCTGCTCAGGCGGCAGGACCGTCTCGATCTGAAACGACACAAACTGGCCCTTCTTCAGCTTCTTCAGGGAGCTGGCAGCGCTGCTCCCAAACACGTTGTCTTCCACTTTGAAAGCAAGAGAGGGCAGGCCCCGACTTTTCCTTTTCACACTCTTCCGCTCCCGCTTGTAGGCTGTGGTCATGTTGGCGATCACCTGTAAAGCAGATTGCTTGGCTTGGGCCTCAAGACGCCGCTTAAAAATCAACTCGCGCCCGTCTCGCGCGAGCTCGGTGAGCGAGAGCCGGCGCTGCAGCGTGCAGAGCTCAGCTCGGCAAGCCAAGGCTGTGCCAGCCAGTGCTGGCACAGCTGCCTGCACCCTGGAGCAAGGGAGGGAACTAAGCAAGGCCTTTCCAGCCTTATTCTCACCAACCCCAAACTAGCAGGAGACCTTACATTAAGAAATTGTGATTTCATGGCAGTGCTCAGAGGAGCCGTTAGTTCTCCATCAGTAGAGGGCAGAAAGGGATCTAGGCTGGAGTAACGCAGAGCCAAAGGAAGCTTTTATCACCTCCTGTTAATTACAGCCCCAGTCCTGGCCCATCTGCAGGGAAGCGTCAGTGACCGGGACACCAGAAGTGCCCTTACGGACAGGGGAGGATGCTTCGGCGTTCCCTAGACAGAGCTCTTGCTGTCCCGTGCCACGATGTACATCTCCATTTCACAAAAGGGGAATCCGAGCTAGCGAGGCTGAGCTGTCAAAGGGATCAGCTGGGAACAGATCCCACATGTTCCCAAGCCTCCTCCCTCCTGACCTGTTTTACCGCTGCTATTCTCTGGCAAGAAGAATCACAGTCCAGCTGGGACCAGGGAGGACCACATAACCCTGTCAGAGTCTAAGAAATGACTGAGCAAACAAAGCACTTGAGCCTTGTCTATTATTTTTTGGCACACAGATCGCCAAGCACTTTACAGGGGACACTGAGGTCATTTTTCAAGTGAGGAAATGGAGAGACAAACTGAGTCGCCTAAGGTCACCCAGCACATTAGAGACAGTCGGGAACTGAACGCTGGCCTTGCTCCCTAAACCGAGCTCTCTGCCCACTGGGCCACTAGTCTTCCTGGTAGCCCCAGCCTCCCCAGTTTCTCTCCTCCCATTTTGGGGCAGGGTTACTTTTAACATTCTTAATTACACAGCGTGTCCCTAAAGGCTTTTTGTCCCTGCCTACGGACAGACTCCCTTGGCTGATTTGAGATGCAGATTACAAGGCAGAGTGCTGGGCAGGCTGGAACACAGCCCTCATTAGCCTTGATGGGGTAAGCCAGTCCCTCGTATTTCATCACCCAGCTCTGAGCAACACCACCAGCTTCCCCACAGCACCAAATAGTGCCAGCTCAGAGGGTCTGGCTCTGCTTCTGCTGCCCTTGGCACGCATCGAGGTGCCAGCGTCCACCTCTCCTCTCAGGCCAGGACTGTGGAGTCTCAGGCAGTGCTTAACTGGCATCTGCCTCGCTCCTTCCCAGCCAGACACGTGGCCTCCCTGCCACGCTCGAGCCCACCAGCTACCTGCTATGCTTGGTGACAGGAGAGAGCCCGCAGGCAAAGGACTCCTCTGAGATGGCATTTCTGGACAGATGGGGCCAGGGGCTCTCCCTGAGTGCCTGAGCAGGCGCATGCTGTGGCGTGATCCTTGTATGGACAAAGCCCTTCTGTGCAGCTCTTGCACAGCCTGGTGCAAGGGACCCTGGGGGGAAGCTTAGCTGCAAAATGATTTCAAGGCACTGCAAGACTTACAATTTCTTTCACCGCATTCTGCTGCTCCTGAACCGCGGCTGTGAATGGCGGGAGGCTGTCTGCCTTACCAGAGCTAGCCCCCTGCTCTTTAGAGTCCTTGACAAAATCCACCTGCAAGGTACAGATATTTGGGCGTTACCCTGTAACTGTGCCAGTGGCAAACCTCCTACAAGACTCTCCTCTGTCAAGAAGTTACCTCAGACGACAGGCACACGTATCTGTTGAACATGAGGAAGAAGGGGGTGTACTTCGTGACGGAGTTGACTGAGGTGCGGAAATCAAAGAGCACAGGGTCGAGGTTGGTGTCCCATTCACTGGGCTTCTCGTTCACCACATTGCAGATGGAGGCTTTGAGCACCTCGGCGCTGCGGTCGTCCAGGCCTGTGCAGTCTGCAGGGTCTGCGGGGGTGAGGATCTGTGAGATGTTCCAGCGCTCGCATAAATGCCGGCTCACCTGCAAAGGCAGGGGGTCATGCCCACGGGACAAGGCGGGTTTGCACCACAGCAGCTAGCAGCCTCCACGGCACAAGACGGCACTGTCCCCATGCCAGGGGATGCTGCTCAGCAGAAAAAGCTCCCCAGAAAAGTTAGAGCCTGACAAAATCTTTTGCAATGACTGTTCCTGTGCTTGAGGCTATCCACAGCACTGGGAAGCTCGGTTAATCTCAGGGTAGGGCAGGAATCTCATGGACATCATCTCACAGGACTTTTCCTCCTGAGCAGAAAGGCCGCAGTGTGGCTGGAGGACTTGTACCACAGAACCACACAACCTTAAATCCCAAACAGAGTGAAAGCACTGGCAAATAATCTACTGCTGGCAACAGGGCTGGGGCAGGGAGAAGGCAGCATCAGCTCCTTGCGCCTCCTAGATGGCACGCTGCAGCTCTGCCTTTGGGACTCACTGCCCAAAAAAACCTGTTCAAGATCGCATTGGTTCTCCCTGAACCATCCAGCACCTGACCTACCTCCTCACAGAAGTCCCATGGCTGACTGGCGTAAATGTTCTTGGATGCTCCAAACCTGAAAAAAAAAAAAAAGCAGACACACAACTGGTTTTACTCCATCAGCTGCAGGGCAGAGCCAGAGAAGTTCAGCCCCCATGTGAAACGGGATACAAAAGGCACAGAGACCTTCCAGTGGAGCTGGTGCTAAAGAGGCTGGCATGACCTCACCTCCCCAAGAGCAGAGAGCGGTCTGCTGCCTCCATCTGTTCCAAAACAGCCAAGCCTGTTTGCTTTCGAATGATAAGGCAGCAGGAGAAACAAGCAAAGTTTCTTGCTCTGAATGCAAATCTCTACCAGCCACATGCATTTTTCCACAAGGACAACGTCATGTGGTGACAGGCCCCACGTCAGTGCAAAATAAACATTTTCTAGGAGGGATCAGGGAATGGTTTTAAAACTTCTGCAGAGAACTGGGGCACCAGTTCTCTTGGCCTTGGAGCTACTCGGAGAACCACCTCTGCCTCTTTCTCCCCTCCCCGATAACAAGAGGAGAACAGCCTCTTCCCAAGGACTTTGTAAAGAGCAACTGAGAGGTGCTGCATGGCCTCTCCTGTAGAAGGGAGAGCCCCTGCTCTTGCAGAGAACCACAGTACTTTTTGCAACACACATCCCAGCGTGCCCCATTTTATGGCAGAGGTGCAATATAACAAACAACAGAAGAGCCCACCTGTAGAAAACTGTAGCTAGGGCTTTAGCCACTGACAAGGGATCTTTCTTCTGCAGAGGAGCAGCCTCAACCCACTTAGTGAAGTAGTCAGTGACAATGAGGACATGTGTACTGCTCTGGCTCGTCTCAGGAAAAGGTCCTGCATAAGCAAGCATCAAGAAAAATCAATGCGATGCCGTAATATCACCCAAATGAGGAAAGTTAGAAACCCAGCCCAGCAAAACAATCACTGCAAAAATGACCACAACTCTCTTCTGCAATGTCATTTGGCCAGTACATTTCTGTGACCTCTGTCAGCAAAAATACACCCATCGCAGTCTCAATTCTGGGAAGTAACGCACGCCCACAACTCCCATTGTGTGTGCAGAGGGAGCCGAGCCAGTCACATGCATTAGGTTGCGCCCTGGTAGGCTGCTGCGGCCTCCTTGGCACCTCCTCACCGCAGATGCAGGCAGCTTTAACTCACACGCGGCCGTAAGTCTGCCACGCTTCCTGACGGCTGGCGTGGAAGCCTTGAAAAGCCTGCCTGTCAGCCACAAACACTCACCATGAATGTCTAATCCCAGCACTTCCCAGGGTGATTCCACTTTGACGGGCCTTGCTTTCCGCAATACATTCTTGTTGTGCTCTGCGTTCTGGCACGTTTCACACATTTTGATCTGGAAAGGGAAAAGCCGTATTACCAAAGGGCTTTAAAATACACTGACAAATTCTGTCAGATTCAGACTGGACAAGTTATGAAGGGACGAAAGGGACAGCATGTCTGAGCAGCTTCCTTCTACCCAACCAAAATAGTGGAACGCAAGAAAAAGAGGACAAAACACAACAGGCCGATGCAGCTCACCTTTCACAAAACTCACCTGACAGCTTTCTCTGACACAATTACCAATCTTCTCAACGTGGCCTATAGCTAAGACATTTCTGACCCTGTTCTTAGGCAAATATTATTGTACTTTAAACTTCTACTGCCAGATAGAAAAATCATCAGCCCTAGGATGCTGGCAGAGCTGGAGGAGCACGGGCTGCTCAGACCATGCAACACAACCACACTTTTTCAAACCATACTGTTGCAGAGCCCTGCTGCAGGGAACTTTCGGCAATAAAACAGGTGAAGCAAAGCAGCCGAGGAGAGCCAGCGGAAACACTGAGCTCCTCCTGTTACAATAGTTTACGGAACTGGGCAGCTCTGGCAGGAATCTCACCTGCTCAAAGCTAAACCCAGCAACAGTCGTCTGAAACAATCCCACCTTCCCACACTGGCTAAAACTGCCCTGCGTGAGGAGGCCTACCTGTGCAGGTTTCCTGATGCTTGGGGGAAAGACATCGAATCTATCCAGCTGTCTTGGGATGTTCCAACAGTTTCACCTGCAGAGTTACTTAGTGCGTGGCTTCAAAGCAACAGGCACTAGAAACGACATCACCCCTGCATCAGGGCTCTTCTAGCTGCTCACTTGGGACTGTGGCCTGAATGTCCTGGGAAATACTCGTGTCATCGACACGGTCAATGCTCTCAACTTACCCAGTCCACGACATCCTTCACAATCCCCAGCCAGTAGTACCGGCTCTGAATCCGGTGCACGGTCTTTTTCTGGCCTAGATGGTTCCCGATTTCGGTGAAATGGCTTTCCAGAAAGACTTGCCGCCTCCGTTCAGGATCCACGATCACCTCGCGCTTTTCCTCCTTCTTGGGTCCCACGTAGTAGAGACAGCCCCCTGCAAACACGAGATGTTTATCGAAAATGACACTCGCTCAGTCATTTCAGCTACTTGGTCATAGAATCATAGAATGCTTTGGGTTGGAAGGGACCTTTAGAGGTCATCCAGCCCAACCCCCCTGCAGTGAGCAGGGACAGCTTTAACCAGATCAGGTTGCTCAGAGCCCCGTCCAACCTGGCCTTGAATGTTGCCAGGGATGGGGCCTCCACTGCCTCTCTGGGCAACCTGTTCCAGTGCTTGACCACCCTCATTGTAAAAAATTTCTTTCTTATGTCTAGTCTAAATCTATTCTTCTTTAGTTTAAATCCGTTATTCCTTGTCCTGTCACAACAGGCCTTGTTAAAAAGATTCTCCCCATCTTTCCTGTAGGCCCCCTTTAAGTACTGGAAGGTTGCAATAAGGTCTCCTCGCAGCCTTCTCTTCTCCAGGCTGAACAACCCCAACTCTCTCAGCCTGGCCTCGTAGGAGAGGTGCTCCAGCCCTTGGATCATTTTGGTGGCCCTCCTCTGGACTGGCTCCAGCGGGTCCATGTCCTTCTTGTGCTGAGGGCCCAGTGAAAGGGTAATTTTCTACAGCAGGAAAAACGGGCGAGACACCACAAAGGGGGACTGTTGCCTCGGGAGCTTCTGTAACGCCTCTGGAGAAGCTGCTAAGCGGGATTCACCCCCAGATAAACCCAGGGACCCCTTTTCTGCACCTGGAGCTGAGCAAACTCCTCTGCTGAGATGCAGCCACCAGAAGCCAGCTGCGGCCTACCCCGCCGCGCACTGCTGTGACCCCAGCTTGCCGCAATCCCCGCTCCGCACCCCAAAAGCCGTGCCAAGGCCCGGAGGCGGCACGCAAGCGGCAGCGGGTACCAGCACCGCTGCATCCCGCGGCTCCCTCTCCGCGGAGAACCACGAAGCCACGCACCCCCCCCCCCCCCCCCCGCGCTGCGGGGAAGGCACGGCTCCCCTCAGCTGCGCAGGGGCCGTGGGGACAGCGGGCCGCTGTCCCCGCACGCCTCTGCAGCGTCCCTGGGCCCTCCCCGCCCGCTCGGGCCCTTCGTGGCCGCGGAGGGGGCCAGGCCGCGGGCAAGGGCAAGGCGGGCGCTGCCGCTTTGCCCCCGGCAGGCCCCGTCCGGGCTGTCTCCGCGGTGGCCAGCCGGGTTGCCCACCGTCGACGACGAACTTCTGGGCGTAGCGCTTGAGGTTCTTCCTCTTGATGGAGCAGAAGCTGGGCGGGAAGCAGCCCTCGGCCAGCAGCCGGTAGATGTCCTCGAACTTGCTGCTGGAGCCGCACGACTCGGCCGCCACCACCTCCTCCTCGGCCACCTGCAGCGCCGAGTCCATGG
Source organism: Pelecanus crispus (assembly GCF_030463565.1). NCBI lineage: Eukaryota > Metazoa > Chordata > Aves > Pelecaniformes > Pelecanidae > Pelecanus > Pelecanus crispus. The sequence goes on from NC_134653.1 coordinate 32,720,184, forward strand.
CCAGCATGGGCCACCGCGGGCCGGCCGGGGCTGGCCCCGCCGCCGCGCGCCCAAGCGCGGGCGCGGCCCGGGGAGGGGGCGCGGCCGTGGCTCTCAGGGACCGTCTGCAAATAACCCCCGGAGAACGTCGCCGCCGCGAGCAGGCCCGGCCCCGCTCCTCGGTTCCCCCCCGGTCGAGGCAGCGGCAGGCCCGCCCGCGGAGCCGCCGCCGTCCCCTGCGGTGTAAGCGCGGGGCCCGGGCGCTCCTTGCCGGCGTCAGCGCCGAGTCAGCCACGGGCTGGAAGTGCGGCCTGGGGCTTGCCACGGATTGGGGCGGGGGAGGGTGCTGTGGGGAAGCGGCATCGGTGCGGGCCCCGGCCGTGGTGACGCCACGGAAATGACAAAAAAAACCAAAAGAAGCATCAACCGGGAGAAAACGGGCAAGTTTCGCCTCTCCCCCCGTTTTTCTCCGCGTCCGGAATTTGCCGACGCGCCCTCGCGCGCGCCGGCCCCGCCGGAAGCGGCTCTCTCCGCTGCGCGGCGGAGCCGTTTGGCGGCTGGACCCGCGCCCGGCGCTCCCCCCCCCCCCCTCCCCCTCGCCGGCGGGAAACATGTCCGCGGGCCGCCCGTTCCGGGCCTGCGCCTGCTTCTTCTCGGACAACGTCTTCGTGGGGCGTTACGGGCTACACGTCCGATACCGGGACGAGGGGCAGCTCCGCCGTGACCACGGGCAGGTAACGGCGGGGCGGCGGGCACCCCCCACCCGGCGGCGGCGGCCGAGGCCGGGCGGTGGGTGACGGGCCGCGTATGTTGCAGGCGCTGCGGGAGCGGGGCTGCCGGAGCGAGGAGGACTTCAGAGCCGCGCTGCGGGAGGTGAGGGCGGCTTCGCCGGTAAATGCTGTCAGAGTGGGCCCGGGGACTCCGCTTCCCTGGGCGGGGGAGGACCCGGGGAGCCCCCGCCTCAGGGCGGCCTGCCCCGCGGCGGGGAGCGGGCCCCGCAGCCCGGCTCCCTCAGGGGACCCCTTCCCCTCTGGCATTGCCACCCCCGGGTCGGGGGCCGACACGGGCGCTGAAAGGAGCCGGGGGGGCTGGCTGGAGCCACAAGCCCTGACAGAACCGGGGCGCAGCTCCCCGGCGCCTTGTCCTGATCAAAGCCGGTACCGGGCAGAGGCCGGAGGGGAACATGAGGACATTGAGGTGCTGGAGCGTGTCCAGAGAAGGGCAGCGGAGCTGGGGAAGGGTCTGGAGCACAGGGCTGGTGGGGAGCGGCTGAGGGAGCTGGGGGTGTTCAGCCTGGAGAAGAGGAGGCTGAGGGGAGACCTGATCGCTCTCTACAACTGCCTGAAAGGAGGGGGCAGGGAGGGGGGTGTTGGGCTCCTCTCCCACGTATTTAGCGATAGGACGAGAGGAAATGGGCTCAAGCTGCGCCAGAGGAGGTTTAGAGTGGATATTAGGAAAAATTTCTTCACAGAAGGGGTAGTCAAGCATTGGAACAGGCTGCCCAGGGAGGTGGTGGAGTTGCCATCCCTGGAAGCGTTCAAAAAACCAGCAGATGTGGCACTTTGGGACATGGTTTAGTGGGCATGGTGGTGCTGGATTGATGGTTGGACTGATGATCTTCCAATCTTAACGATTCCTAGTTTTTACTTTCATTAAAAAACAATCCAGCCATCAGCCAGTGAAATTATTACTCTACCCTGAATTGGCTTAGTGATGGACTTGGTAGTGTTAGGTTAATGGTTGGACTGGATGATCTTAAAGGTCTTTTCCAACCTAAACGAATCTGATTCCCTGCTGGCGCCTTGATCTGGGGCTGGATGCTGTCAGCGATGCGTTTATACCGGCAACACCCTGGAAGTAAATACTGTCATTCAACACATTATGAAAGCAGCCTTCTGTGCCACTCCCCAACTGGTTTTAGTCAGCTGGCTCCCAGCACCCTTCTAATTTGTCTTTCCTCACCCCTTCTTTTGTCAATTACTTTTAAAGCGTGCCTTTTAAAGAGCGATGGGATCACCCCGGGATCCTACGGAGCTCACCGGAGGTCTGCCGGGGAAGGCCGCGCTGCCCTGGGTGTATCGCAAGAACTCCCCCCAGGGCACTTTTTTAGGGAGGGATCTGTGCTTCTTTCCAGGCCAGGGACAGAGATCTGTCGCACAACCAGCTCCAATTTCACCCCAACACTAAGGGGACAGCCAGGTTCCTCTAGGGATCCTTGGTAGGATGATACCAGCACTAAATCGTGGTTACAATTAAAGCTTTATTTTCTTAACAGGATATTATGATTAGTATAGCACAGAATTTATGATTAGAATGGCACAGGATTTCTACAAGCAGAATCAATGTAGCACAGTAAGCAGTGTAATACTGAATTTGTAATACAACTCATCTTAGGATTTCTAGATCCTAATTTAACTTATAATTTCTAATCACCTAGATCCTAACTTAACTTATAATTTCTAATTGCTTGGACCCTCTGCAGATCAGGTCAAATCTTAAGGCATGGTTAGCTGTATCAATATAACAATCATAATCCAGACTCAAAAATCATATAAAAGAACACAAGTCACTCACTCGATACTCGGAGGAAGCAGACAACAGTGGAGGCATCCCTGGTCACAGCTCTCACTGTCCAGCAGCAGTTCCAATCCAAGTTCCCCCCTTAGGGCTCGTAACTGCTTGATTCTATACGCAGTGCTCTGGGTGCTGTTTTGCTTCCCTGTTCTGCGACGGGGTCATCAACACCACCTGGCTGGCCGGGTGCCTGGGACCTTCAAGGCCGGCAAGGAAGGGAGTAACCAGCCTGGCACCCAGGAACCTTGAGGCTGGTAGGGAGGGGAAGAAGAAATCTGTTTGGCTTCTCTACTTGGTTCACAGGACCTTCAGGGCCTGATAACGAGGGAAAGGGAACAAATACATGACCCGCTCGGTCACAGAGAATGGCTGCTTGCCTTATAAAATGGCGTTAGTTATGCTAACCACATTACCAGGGGTTGGGAGCAGGGGGTACTGGTCACACCCTCCTTCCTTTTTTGCTGAGGAATGTTATAAACTAATCTCATGGGGGCGTTATTAAATAGGAAGAGCTGCCTGAATCAGCTGCTACTACAGCTGTTTCCTCTGAAATGGTAGATTAGCCTGTCCCCACAACACTTAGCAGTAATCCCTTCATGACAAGTCCTGTCTCCCTCCCAGCAAATGTCTTTGTTTTGGACAATGCTTATATTGTCAGAACATAAACCAGACTCTTAAAGCGTAGGCCGGCGATTCATGAGGCGTCAGAATGCCTGAAAGGGCTGAAATCTTGCAGCTCCACTTGACACATCCATGGAAAAGACTTGAGTTATTTTTTAAGCCATCCGTAATGAGAATGTGTCTCAAATCCCTCTTAGGCATTTGGCTTTTCAGATATTTATTGGACTTGTCTTGACTACAGAAAAGCAAAGGCGTACACTCTGTCTCCCAGAGGTGCCCAGAACAAAAAGAACTGGTTTAAAACAATGAGAAAATTCCTGGAATTGTTTTAGTTATCCCTTTTGCTTTTCTAACAGTATGCTCTGTTGTTTACTTGCAGATTGAGGCAGAAGTGCAGAGAAGAAAAGAGTTAATTCATCAGTCTGTGGAACGCAAAGCTATCATCTCAGAGCACTACAAACGAAAACACCCAGAAGTGTACATTCTGCAGGTAGACAGTATGTTTGGAATCTGTTTTGCACCCAAGGAATTGCCTGACAGTTTATTTTTGCAGTAGGAAGCCCTCTTCTTGGGATTGCCCACAGTGCTAGAGCTGGACTGAATTAAAACCAAAGCGTAGCATATTAAAACTGAATTAAAAACTTTCACAGCGTAGCATATTCTCCAGGCAAGATTCCGCCTGGCTTATAGCCAGATAAGGGTCATTCTATATCGAAGCTGCACCAGCACCAGGTACTGGACTCAGAATACCGTTTAGTAATTTAGACCTAAAGCATCATTGCAGCAAACAGGGTCGGTGAGGTCTAACGAACAGCCACAGAAATCAGCATTTATGGGCTTAACACACAGACACGTGACTAGTGACTATCGTCTGAAGGGGGGCAGCAGGCTGCTTGCATGTATACACCCCACCGCAAATGCAGGGAAGCCCTCGTTGTTGTGGGCTACTCTGCTTTGAATTTCCTCGTGTTTGCCAGACCCGAGACTTCCCATCTGGATAATTACCACAGATCAGCAGTAACACACAAACAAATTCACACAGATTTACTGCTCCACGATCCTTTAGTAACAAGTTCTGACGTTGTCTGTTCTGCTGTTGTCTGTCACGATCTGTGTGGGGAAGTGCTTACAGTGGAGCGTAGTCACTCTGTTGTGCTGAGGCCATGACAAGATGCTAAATGTGCTAGGAAAGACTTTGCACTTACCTGTTAGGAGTCCATAACGCGAGCCAGGCTCTTTCCCATCACGCTAAGGATAAATCCGGCCAGTTTTACTTGGAAACCCACAAACTACAGCAAGCAGTAACTTACCTAAGCCACCAACAAAAACACCAGAAACATTCTGCATTTCCTGCCACAGAAGTAGCCCAAACGTGACTATCAGCCTTGCTCCCTAGGCTCTACATATTTTCCTGTAGCTGCCTGGAAGTCCTTTTCCCTCTTGGGCTGTAAAAGACTGCGCAGGCTAATTGTGTTTCTGTGTATTTTTATCACCCTTCCCCTGATGCCAGGATTCATTCCTGGCACCAGATTTTCTAGAAATCGTGAGATACTGCACATCGCCGGGTGCTCATCTCCACGGCCTCCTGCGCTACATCGAGTCCTTCTCAGGTAAAGAAAACAACACATCAGCCACAAAGATCTCCCTGTGTGACACTGCAACTCCAGTGATGACAGCTGTTTTCAAGCCCTGTCTTTAACAGCTCAGATTTGATACACAGCCGACACAAACAGGATGTTATTTTCTGCTTGACGAGAGTCTCTGGAGAGGCAGTATTGTGCAGCAGTTATGCTCTGGATGAGATCCTGTTTTCTGCTTTTCCAATCCCAGTCTGCTGATGTCTCATCAGAGGCTCTAGCGGCAGCAGGGCTGGGGTTTTGGTTGTACCACAACCTCACGAGGGAGCCTGCTGAAGGAACACTGTTAGCCTGGGGAGCTTGGTTTTCCCTCCCCAAGTGCTTTACCGTTTCAGACAATCTTTGTCGGTTAGTCTGAGCTGAAATAGTTTCAGTCTAGATTTCAGTCTTTTAAAAAGACGTCTGGGTTTGAAGCTTCCCTGGAGGCATCTGTGAAGCTCTTCTCCTTACCAGAAATGCTGACATAATGTAGAGGGGAAGCTGCAAAGTTGCCTCCTTTTCTCAACACAAAAAGACACAGATGTTGTGTACGTGCAGGGCTCCTGGATTTGTCCAAGGCACGATTTCCAGCCTTTTAACACTGCCTTTATCTCAGCTTCTGTATCCTCGATACTGAGCTCCCCTTACACAGACCTTTAGGGCTCTACCCGGAAGGGCAGCTCGGAAGACCTGGTCTTCCCAGAAGGTTTGCACTGGATGAGTGAATCCCCCATCCCCTAGATGACCTTGAGTCTCTTTCTTCCAGGAGGCTGTATTCAGCCTGCCTGTGATGAGCCGTTGATTCACCGCCCTCCCTCTAGACCCTCTCAAAACATTTCCTTGGCACCTACAGCAGGCATTTAAATCAGTGCCAGATCTCCCAACTGGATGGGGAAGCCTGGAAATGAGGGGCCAACATGAAAAACAACAAATACATCCCAGAGCCGATTCCGGGGAATGGTTTCAGCCCCTTGAGCAGCTTGAGCACAAAGTGAAGCGTGTGGGTCCTGTGTTCTCACTGACACTGGCACAGTACAGCTAGACAGCACAACAGCCATGAACACTCTCACCTGTTATTTTCCCCAGCAAACAGTGTCTCCCTTCTCTTGACAGATAAGAGGATCTATCGACTCCCAGTGTTCACAGAGGAATTCTGCCAAGCCTTTGTGGATGAGCTGGAGCACTTTGAGCAGTCGGACATGCCTAAAGGCAGGCCCAACACTATGAATAACTATGGGGTAGGACTGACTAGCTCTTGTGCTTCTTTAGGGGGAGTGTTCAGAGGCAGACTTTGTTTACCTCCTTGCTTCACGCTCCTTTCCTTTCCAAAATGCCTGTAGTTTGAGCACAGCGCAGTTTGAGTACAGCCCCTTTGAAGTGGAAGGGTTGAGGGAATGTGTGTTACACAGACAAAAGGACAGGGGAATGCAAGTAAAGGGGATGGGAGTTGGTATCTCAGAGCAAAGAGCACCTTGTATTTAAGCAATACACATTTAAATCAAGGAGTCCATTTGTAAAGAACACTTAGCTTTTCATCTTAATTTGTCTTTTCCCCATCACTTTCCACCTTGATCCGCCTCCTTTTGCCTGTAGCTGGAGCCTTTGCTCTAAAGTTCTTTACCTGAGCAAGCAGCAGGTTGGGAGAGAACAAGACAGTTCTGCAGTGGCTCTGATGAAGTCAGCTGTTCCCGTCTCCTCTCTTTGAGACAGGTTTTGCTAAATGAGCTTGGGATGGATGAAACTTTCATCACACCCCTGCGTGAAAAATACCTGCAGCCCATAACGGCGCTGCTTTATCCCGACTTGGGAGGCGCTTGTCTGGACAGCCATAAAGCATTTGTTGTCAAGTACTCGCAACATGAAGATCTGGATTTGAGCTCTCACTATGACAATGCAGAAGTCACCCTAAACGTTTCACTGGGAAAAGACTTCACAGAAGGCAACTTGTACTTTGGGGATTTCAGCCAGGTACTGAGCATATTCCTAATCTGGACCCCGATTCTATTCCCCTCTACCCTCTTGCCACACCCCACACCCCCCCCCCCCAGTTTCAAGGCATTAACTGTATTCTAAAACCCAATTATTCTCTTGACAGTCACACCTGTTCTGTCGCTTCCCCATTCTTTTAAATGTCTTGGTTACACAGGAGCCTTTTCTGCTACAAGCACGTTACCAATATTCAAGCTTCAAAGACAGGACAGAGACAGCTATCGTAGTAGAAACTGGAGTGAAACAAAGCAGCCCATCTTTTCACAACTGAAATAATAGTGAGCAGGGAGGTTGAGAGAGAGAAAATTTAATTCAGATGAGACTTAAACCTAAATCTGTAGCCCCTATTTCCAGGGGACTCCTGGCAAGAGAAGGGTAAAAGCTCCCATATGCTGGTGAAACAGTTTTTTTGATTGAAACTCTGTCTTTAAATTCCCTCTGGACCTGGCACTGCGAATGTCTTACTTGAAAACAGTTGTACTAAACTGCTGCCAAGCCACCACTGAAGTGGCTGCATTTCAGAGGTGCAGCGAGTCCTCTCCATGATGCTCACTGGGTGCTGTGGGTGAAAAGGTGACAAATAAAAGTTTCAACTATTTGAGCATTGTTCTGCTAGGGACGTTCTGGTGTAATGCTGTATCCGCCTCCCTTTGTTCCAGGATCCTACCCCCGTGCCAAAGTACATAGAGATCGAACATGTGGGAGCCCAGGGGCTGTTACACCGAGGAGGGCAGATCCACGGGGCGCTTCCCATTGCCTCTGGGGAACGCTGGAACCTCATTATTTGGATGAGATCATCTGCCATCCGCAACCAGCTCTGCCCCATGTGCAACAAGAAACCTGAGCTGGTGGAAGCAGAGGGGTTTGGAGATGGGTTCACAGAAACCCTTGAAGATGATGTGCCCGGGACTGTGAATCTCTGTTCCTTGTGGTAGCAGACAGTAGGGCCTGATTTCTCCAGACCAAGTTGCCTAAAGCTCCTTTCCGACCTCTCAGACTGCACTAACAAACTCTTTGATGGATGCACGAGTCATGTAAGAAGTAGCTATCGCCTTGGAAAGTGATGCAAAAACCAGTCCTGCTGGGGTTAGGGAAGCCAGCTGCTTGGACAGCTGAAAGAACTGGTACTCGGGCTTGCCAGGGCTCACGCTTGGGCTGGAGGACTGCTTGGAAGACGTAGAAAATCTTAACACTGTGATTGACTGTAAAGGCTCTGTAAATATTTTCAGGTGTACGGGGAAAACACCCGAAGCTGCTTGGCCTTTGTGAAGATCTCTGTGCCAACAGCAGCATCGCGGGTCCTGCTGTAAATGGAAAAGAACGGTACAATAAAGCCCTGCGCTTACCACTGCTCTGCTATTTGCAGGGACTCCTGGCCTCTGCCAGGGGAAGGGGAACAGCTTTTTCTTGCTGGGTGACAGTGAAGGATCTGCTCAAAAGTGAGATACAGGTGATTCACAACAGGCTGCTGGGGATGGCGTGGAATTATCGTCACTGTTTACCTAACCCAAGCTCAGAAAAATCCATCAGGAACAATGTAGGGAGAGCTGATCCCACAGGGTGGCTGAGAGGATCTCTGAAGGCCTCCACGAGCTCTTTTGAGCAGAAATTTCCCTTTCAAAGATAGCATGAATGTTATTAAACAAGCAGAAACGGGCTTTAGAGACAAAGCTCTGGGAGCTACCTGCAACATAGCAAAACTTTCCAGAGGAAGGCAAGGGTGTACATTTAACTCCCTTCCTTTAGTTACGTGAACAAGTGAAAACAGAAAATAACTGTCTCAACCTGGGTGCAGCAGGCAGGCCTGGGACTTCTTAATTTGGCACCAAGATCACCTGGCAGCCGATGCACCTGGAGGGTCAAGTGCTTTCCCCGTCTTGCTGCCAGCTGGCTGAAATCACAGACTCTCCCATCTACAAAACAGATTAAAGAAGCCAAATGTCTTCTGATTTGGTGGCTGCATTTGGCTCTGTGGGAAGTTAATTGTATATATTTGATATACGTGGTACGCCACTGTAAGGGGCTTTTTTCATTCATTTATTCAACTGCAATAATTACAGTGTGTGGACTTTGCATCGTTGATAATTGTGAAAGGCTGAATGTGAGCTGGTACAGCTCGCACAAAGGGTGCTGCTTTAAGCCTTCCCAGCAGATCTGCTGTATTTTTGGCCGGGGATGCCATCAGCACACAGTGCTGATGAGCTTTTCATTAGCTAAAACCCATTAAAATTGCATCTCAGGAAGGAAACGGGCTGTTATGTTTGCGCACGGAGCCAAAGGGCTTAGTATCAAGAAAACCAATGGTCAAGTCTTCATTTCCTTCAGCAGAAAACGTTAGCGATTCCTAACCGCGGCTGAATTAGGCCCCCAAAAATTAAGCTAAAGAGCAACACCAGCGCTGGCCGGGCCCGGCGGACCCCGGAACCAAAGAGCGCGGCCCAGCTGCCGGCCGGCCCCGCGCACGGCGGCCGGAAGTGGGGGGGGAAGCGAGCGCAGGCCCGGCGGCGGGGGCCCCCCTCGGTGCCGGCGGGGCGGCGCGGGGGCCCGGCCGCGGTGAGTCCGTCCGTCTGTCCCTCCCTCCCTCCCTCTCTCCCTCCTTCCTCCCCTCCCCTCCTTCCTCCTCTCACCTGCGGCGGGGCCGGGCCGGAGCGGCTGACCCGGTGAGGGCCACGGGTGGGCGGGGGGCGGACGCATGCGCGCTGTGGTGGCAGCCTGGGGCGGGGGGGGGGTGGGGGGCTGTTAAAGAGCTGGACCCGCGGGGCCGCGCTCTTAAAGGGCCAGTGCACCGACTACTGAGCTCTTAAAGTGCCAGTGCACCTTGCGCAGGTTCTGAAAGGGTCGGCACGCCTTATGCTGAGCCCTTAAAGGGCCAGAACACCTCTTGCTGAGGTCTTAAAGGGCCAGTGCACCTCGTGTTAAGCTCTTAAAGGGCCAGCACACCTCGTGCTGAGCTCTTAAAGGGCCAGCATGCCACAGGCTCCCTGTCTTGGGGTGCGAGGGAAGGGGCAGAGCAGCGGCCGGGCTCCCGGGTCCCCCCCAAGGGCCGGGCCTGGGTGAAGCTGGGTGGGCAGGAGGAGCAAGACCCCAGCTTTGGGGCACGACCAGCCTGGGGTGCTGCCGTGATGGATCTGGGGCTCGTCCCCTTCCCACGGTGTCACCCCGGACTCGCCGGGACGCTCCTGTCTGCACCCAACTCCATGTCCGTTGACCCCGTTGCTGTGGTTGTAATAAAAGCGAGTCCTGCCGCCACGGCCACGGAGGGAGCGGATCCGAGACTCAAAAGCCGTCCCGCCAGCCAGGCCCTGGTGTGAGGGACGGCTGCTTCGATGAGGGACTCTCATCCTCAGAAACTTCCCTGCGTGTCCTTAATTGGTTTGGGTTTTGGTTTTTTTTTTTCCTGATTGAAATTTCTGTTTGGCAATCAGTCAAAGGTCTGATTCATCAGGGAGTGAATTGCCGCTTGGGAACGTCGAGGTGGTAAACATGCAATTAATTAAATGTGGTAGTTGGAAGGTGGCTGTGAGAAAGCATTTCCCAGATACTGCTCTGCCGATGGTGTCGGTTTGTTTTTTAAATTAATGAGAGTATATATCATGCTGTCTCTGGCCTGTGGCTGCTGGCAGCCAGTTGGGCTGATGGACGGGGATGCCAGCTCAATGCATAATCTGTTTTCTAAAAGCAAATTGGAATATTAAAAATTCATTGCTCCCCTTGGCTCACGCCTGCTCTCGGCATTTTAAATAATGGGGTGATTGACTCCGTGTTTAGCTTGGAGAGGACGTTTCCTTCTGCTGACTCGCCGCAGCGTTGATCGCATCTCGCCAGTGTCCGTCTGCAGGTGCGGTGCGTCACCTGCTCCCGACAGCTCCCAGCCCCGTGGCGCGGTCACAGCCCGTGGCTGCTGGGCATTGTCCCCGGGGCTGTGGAGCACAGCGTTGCCTGCAAACCCTGACCCCGGCAAGGATCAGCCCGAGTCCCTCTTAGTCGTTGCATCTAGGGACAAACGTGAGAAACGCGGGGAAAGCCTGGTGGAGATTTCATACCCGACCTGCTTAGAGATGGTTGTCTTGAGGTGGGCGAGGGCTGCCCAGGGATGGCAGTGCTGTCCCTGCGCAGCCCCAGCTCTCTGCTGAGGGCTTCATTTTGTGAAGTTTAGCCACAGCTGTGTGATGGGTAACCCCAACCTACCCCTGCGCGCTGGGAGCTCAGTGAGAGCAGGCGTGAGTGTCGTCTTCAGAGGGCGATGCAGGAGCAGATCTTCCAGGGCTGGTTGGCTCAGGGTTGGGTTTAAGGATTTGGGGGCGGCTGGACGTGTGGCTGCTGAGCGAGGGCGGTCTCCCCCATGGCACTGATGTAACCCGTTTGTTCCCTCCAGGGGCTGATGCACGATGGCCCACAGCCAGTCTCGGAAGAGATCGCGAAGCAGGAGCAAAAGCAATTCTCAGAGCAGGCAGGAGAGGAAGGAGAAGAAAAAGAGGAAAAGCAGCAAGGACTCGCACCGGGGCAGCAGCTCTCCTCCAAGGAAGCGGACCTCTGGGTCTCACAGACACAAGTCGAGCTCAGCGGCAGCTAGGGAAGGTAGGGGAAAGGCCCACGATCCCACACTTCCACCACATTTTCCTGGGGCAGGTGCAGAGAGCGGGCCCAGGTGGGAGAAGAGGGTCCCTGCTTTTAGCTAAGTCGGTGTCTGTTGCATTGCTGTGCACTTTGTGCCCATTTTAGTTCCGTTCTGACAAGTGTGGAGCCCTGCAGCCCCTCCACGTGCTGGTCTGTCAGCATGGCGCTGCACGGTGTTAAAGGTGTTGGCACAGAGGGATCTTTGCCCCAGCTTTGGGGGCTCTGCTGTTCAGGCAAGAAAGAAACCAGGCTGGGAGGGGGATGATCAGCATCCCTGCTGCCACGAGGCCAGAGCTGCTCCACTCAACCTCTTCTTATGTATTGCAGAAAAGAAGGAAGGAAAGGACAAAAAGAAGAGGAAGACAAGTACCTCTTCCTCTGAGACAGCATCTTCATCCAGTGGCTCTTCCTCATCTTCCTCTTCCTCCAGCTCCTCTTCTGATGACTCCAGTGACAGTGACTCCAAAACAAAGAAGAGTCGACATGGCAAAAAAAAGCGAACAAAACAGAAAGACAAAAAGAAGAAGAAGAAGAAGAGAATGAAGAAGAAATCAAAAAAGAAGTCAAAGGAAGGGGCTAAGGAGGAGAAGCCCAAGGGAGAAGCAGTGCCCGGCCCCTCACTGGAGCAGTGGCAGAAGGAGTCGCTGGTGGACTCCGGACCAGGTAACAATGGCGTTTCTGTCCTGCTGAAGCCAGGGCACCCAAGTGTCGCGCTGGGGAAAGGCGCTCGCACGTCACCCTTCCTGGGAGCCACACAGGGTGTCTGAGGGAAGCAGGGCTGAGTACAGAGGGGAGCTCCTGACCTCCTCCCTCCTACGTACCGTGGCCACCTTTGAGCCACGCCAAGTAAATGTAAGGAGCCATGTTCAGACAGTCATTTGTGAAGCGTTTAGATGTAGTTTATAGATGTGAGTGGGGAACAAAGGTGCCAGATGGAAGGTCACAGTCAGCCGTAACAAACTGAGAAAGCTGGTACTGGCTTGGGGACATGGAGCGGCCTTTGCGCGGTTCATCACTGAACCCCGAGTACCGCTGGGCAACCGGTGCGGCATGCGTGTCTGTTCATGTTGGGCGTGGTGCTGTGCCCCTCAGCCAGGAGCCGGCCCCACGAGCGCGGCTCTGACGAACTAATGCGTTCCAGTTTTGACAGACGAACAAAAATCCCGAATCCAGGCTATGAAGCCAATGACAAAGGAAGAATGGGATGCGAGGCAGAGTGTCATAAGGAGAGTTGTCGATCCTGAAACAGGGAGAACCAGGTATGATCCCTGGGGAAAAGGGAGGCAGGTTGTCCATCCCCATCCGTGCTGTGTGGGTTGGAGTCCTGGAGGCTGCCGGTCCACGGCACTGCAGTACCATGCATGGACCCAGGTCCCCGTCAGCAGCAAAGGCCTGAGCCCATCCCTCGCAGCTCCCCTCCTGTCAGACCTGGTGTAACTTACCCAGAAAGCAACGTGTTTGCCACCAAATTGTCAAATTGTGCTGGGGCTCCATGCAAGGGGCCCCGGGCTGCGTCCTGACCCCGAGCTGCGTGATGCAGACAGCAGAGCAACTTGCTGGAGGCAGAAGGGTTGTTCCTTGCGCTGTGAAGGGTTCAGCTTCTTCCCATTAAATGGGACTCTGCAAGCAGGGACGGAGCGGGAACCAGAGGGGTGACTGACACCTCCTTACCCCACTGCTTCACGCACTTGCCATCCAGCTCTGAAGCGTGCACGCACTCAGCCCCAGTTAGCACCTGGGTGCAAGTGAGGAGAGAGTGTGCGCCCCTTGGGGTTACAAACAATCAAACTGAAGTTTGTTTAGCTGCCAAATAGAAATGACCCAGTTTTTAATAAACTGCATCCTCTCAGCAAGCAGAAAACATCACGCTGAAGAGAATTGGGTATGACAAGTCCAGTCTTAAAATAGAAGGCAGCCTGCAGGGCTCAGGGAGGTGTGGAACAAAGGTCGGGGCCCCGTAAGGCATGTAATGAAGACAATTAAATTTCTGTTCATGTTTGGAGGTGTGAGCTGCCTCCAACACTGCTTGGAATTTGCTCAGCAAGGTGCTCCCCAGTCTGGCTGCCTTTCAGGCCCAAAGTGGCTCCTGTTTCTGAATGACTCTGCAGTTTTCTGGGGCAGCCAGGACCAGACCTGAACTCTGTGAAGAAAGGAAGGGGTTTTGCAGGGGTTGGGGCTGCTGCTATTGACAGCAAAGCCTCTGCAGATGGTGGGGTGGCAGGAGCTGCTTTTATTGGGAGTGTTTGCTCCTGCCATGTGCAAGCGTGCCTGGGTGTGCACGCAGCAGCCGGTGCCCACCGCCTGGGGCAGGGACAGCTGGCCCATGCAGGGGGATGCTGATTTCTCAGGAGACCGCACCTGTCCTTGCTGCAGCATGGTGATATTAATCCCACAAGAGCAATGGAGAAGCCTGCTGTGCTATTGAAGGTTGATACGGCCAAAAAAAAAGTCACCTCATGCAACTTCAGCGGCAGGTTGTCACTGGCCTTGCCCAGAGGTGCAGCAGCCCAGCACCTGGTCCCGGGCTGTGAGGGAGCTGGTGGCTGCGTGCCTGAGCTGGGGCACAGCAGCAGCCCCTGGGGTGGGGGTGGGGTGGGGGGGTCAGCGCATTCTGCAGCTGGGAAACAGCGTGGCTGGCAGGAATTTGCCGGTAGCCCTCACGGCTCCTGGGCCTGTGCTTGTCTTCCAGGCTTATTAAGGGAGATGGAGAAGTACTAGAAGAAATCGTCAGCAAGGAGAGACACAAGGAGATTAACAAGGTAGTGGGGACTTGCCACCAGCATGAGCTACTGGTGGGTGGGTGGGTGCAGCCGGGGAGCTGCTGCACCCAGAGGCGTTGTCTTGCCTCCCTGGGGACCCCACCGACTCTGCCAGGGCAAACCAAGCCCTGGCAGCTCCACAGGGACCCCCACGGGTGGGTGCTGGTGGTCATTCATCCTTGGGCAGGCAGTGCTGCAAGCACCCGTGTCTCTCCCTTTGCAGCAAGCCACCCGCGGGGACGGGCTGGCCTTCCAGGCGAGGACGGGGATGCTGCAGTGAGCACACGTGCGCCAGCCATGCTGGGAGCCCGTCCTGCTGCTGGCGCCAGCCCAGGTGTGAGCCTCTGTCTCTGGACCGTGCAGACAACAGCACGTCAGGATGCTTCCCCAGGGGCAGTTGCCAGCCGCTCTGTAAGTTACTGACTGGGAAGGAGAGTGACTTTAATGGCTGTAACACACTTAGACCTGCTTGCCCCGATGCCCCTTTCAAGGCTGGAGGAGCCCAGCAGCACGCAGGGGACAGGCGCGCTGGCGCTGAGCACCTAGAGGTGCTGCCGCCCCTCAGCTCTGGGCTTTGGTGGGCAGGAGCCAACGCTGCAGCCAGGACAGGGTATGTGCTAGGGCTGCCAAATACACAGCTGGCTGCTGCTTCTTCCCTTCAGGAGCTGCTTTTGGCCCCTTCCTTGCTGGATGTGTGTGCCCTGTGCTTACGCAGTGCTGCATGCTCATGGGCCCTTGGCACTCACCCGCCCCACTCGGAGAGGAGCGGCCGTGCCGCTGCGTGGCTCTGCTCAGGCTGCAGCTCTCCTCTGGGCTTTCAATTGCCACTCTGTGCCGTGCCCCGGGGGCTTTGCTCAGCCTTTCTGCAGCTTCAGCTCATTGGGTGGTGCTGGGGGAAGCGCACTGGGGCGCGGGCAGGCGTGCTTTGCAGAGGGCTGGCTTTGCCTTGCTGTCCCTGCATGCGACTTGTGTCCCTTCCCCACAGCACAGGCCCCGGGCAGCGTTAGGGTTCTGGGCTTCTCAGGACCCGCACCCATGGCTGCTGTGAAGCAAACAGCTGGCCTTTCCCCCAGCGCAAAGTCCATAAATCTACAAACTGTAAAAAAAAGGACAAATGGGTTAAAGGACAAATGGGTCCTGTAGGACTGATCTGCATGGAGGGTTTCCATGTTCTGTTATTCACTGTAACCCCATTAAACTGGCGCCTGCTCACGTCCCTGGTTTTCCGACTTGTCTGTTTCTAGAGTCTTGGGGAAAAAAAAAAAAAAAAAAAAACAAGCAGACAGAGAAGAGCCTTCCCATTTCTTTAATCTGTGTAACTCACAATGATACTGTACACAAAGCACACCCAGGCGTTGGAACGATGCACTAACAGCAAGGAGGAGAAGGAAGTTGCACAGAAGGTTTGTCACACACAAGCGAGTCATCGGCACGGTACTGTACACACAGGGGCGTACCCAGCGCGGCTGCCGGCGCCCTCGGGCATGCCCTCCAGTGGGTCCCCACACACACATCTGTTACCCCTAAAGCGATTTTTTATAAATAAAATATAACTAACATCGTTGGAATATAAAATTGACAGTCGAGGGTATCAACAGGCAGAGGGTGCCAAGGACAGGGAAGGGACCATAAGGCTTCTAGAACTAATAGGAAATGCAGCAAACAGTGGCGATACCTGAAGAAGGGGCTGCTACAGCAAGCACGGTGGCTGCTGGGCGGAGCGGGAGTTTGTTAGTAACCCTTTGGCTAGTTACTGCTCTCGGCTCGCGGATCGGACACTGTAAACGTTTTTGGTACTAGAATTTCGCCTCGTCTGACTGAGCAGATCTAGCAAACCCAGGAAACGACTCGGAGGGAACACACGGGCTCCTCTATTTTTAAAAGACTTGAAAGGGACAGCGTCAGGTAGAAAGTCTGGCCCAATAGTGCAGTAATACAAAAAGCTGCTTTTTTATAAAAAATCTGAGCTCCACAGCAGACTTTAATTCCCATGGAAACGATTAAAAAATAAAAAAAAAAAAGACTGAGGCAGCCTGCGCAGCACGAGCTGTATTGTGCTAGTGTGCGAGAACAGGACGTGGGCTGCAGCAGAAGCAGCACGACTATCGTCGGTCGCGCCGATGGCTGCCCCGACAATGGCGGGCGCTAGGGAGTACAAGAAACTTGATATTCTTTCATTTTGAAGCGAACAAGTTATTCGTAACAAAGATAAATTAGGTTTTTAACCTGACAGTGCCCCTTTAGTAAGGATGGAATATACATTCATCTTTCCCTCACTGCATCCAAACGGATCCTCTTCCATACATGTGGAAAGGCATCGGGTCACATGCATTGCTCTCCAAAACAGCTCGGAACAAACAGGTTATAAACACAGAGTTAAACTATTGCTATTGTTCTTTGAGTGAGTAGCACGTTGATCTTTGCTTCAGATAGATGAGTGCCAGATGGGGGCGGCTGAGGATAGGCTGATGTAGACTATGACGGACTGAATCGGTGGAGAAAAACTTATTGGCGTATTTCCTGGTAACTACACCCACCTCATCTGGTATTATTGCAGCAATAAAAGGTCCTGCTCTACAATTGCTTCTCTACAATTGCTTCTCCGTGTTGGATCCGTACAATGGCAACAGATGGGGGGGCCGGGGAAAGGACCCGGACAAGTTTCAAGAAGCTCAACAAAGGATGAGGACGGAGGTGCTATGATTGTCAGTCTAACTGGTTAGTAGCCGTTTAAAACGTGAAGTGACGGAGAGGTGAGTATAATATTGCACTTCTGCATTCATTGACAGTTACATTAAACTTGGTCCATAAAATAATTGCTTTGTACATAATGCCTGAAACAAAAAGCTACATTTTTAAATATTAATAAACCCTGAAGGTTCCAGTCCCTCCAGACATTTTTTTTTTCCTCTACATAAATAAATAACTTTCAATTTTATATATCCACTTTTTATGTTGAACATTTACATTCGCCTCTGTTTTACACTATCTACACATAAGAAAATGTGAACATCTCATCAGCATTGGAAAATGTACAGATCATGCCTCGGTTGTGGACTTGGGAGGAAAGTTGGATTTTTGCAAAGGCCATATCCAAATTTGCAGAAATTATTTTGTGATGTGGTTTGGTGACTTCACAGGATGGGTTGTGGCTTGGCTTCCTACTCAGATGGCATCCGTTCGATAGAACGCTCGACTAGTGAAAAGCTGGGACAATTCACATTGTTTTTAAACCCAGTAAACTCTGGATGTACATTCAGAGAGAGCTAAGCTGAGTCGGCAGAAAGGGAAGTCGGTTTTCGGTAACAAAAGTCATCAGATACATTCTGTAATTTGATAATTATCAAAGAGAAGTGGTTAAACATTTTGCAGTCAGGCTGCAAGACGTGGGAGATGCACTGGGCGGCGGGCGGGCAGTTCGGTTTGAGCGCTCCGCCGGCTCGGATGCCGTTGGCAGCTCAGCACTGTCCCTCCTCTGCCTCCGCTTCGACCCTCCAGCGCCACGAACACGTGAGATCTACCTTGGATGTCTGATGAGTTAGATTTGCCTACCGTGGCCCAGAGCCAATTAGCAGAGCAGCGTTCACAGTGCTGTGTGTCTCAGTGCGGCCGTCCTGCACTTCATATTGAAACAGTTAATAAAATGAAGCAGCCAGTCTAAAAAATTCTTTGTTATAAACAAGGTCCTCAGAAGTAGAAAGTGATATAAAGACAGGAAAGTGTGGTGGGGGAAAGCGGGGTTACACATAGTCGGGAGCTCGGTAGGACTATAAAATCTCCATGTGAAGAGGCCAACTGGAGTCTGTAAATGGGCACCCCGGGTCCCCCGGGGCGGACGCCCCTCTGCCCCGGGAGGGGTGTGCAAGGAGGGAACCGGGCCCTTCACCGGGGGCCAGGCTGACCCGGGAGGAACAGGACTAAGGGGCTTTTGGGCAAGCCCTCGCTCTAGGCACTGGTCTCCTCCGCTGCTGCAGAGCGACGCACTCCCGTTCCTGTACCGTGCACCGCGCAGGTCTCGGTGTCACCGGGGGTGCCGGCCAGCAGCGAGCGCTTCGCCCTGCGCACCGGCAGCTCCCCTCTGCCACGCGCCCAGCCCCGCCTCGCTCCAGCACGCACAAACCATCAGCTCGGGCACGTCCACTGAGAAACACACCAAGAAAATTAAGATATGGCCTTTTCTTAAGGTTGCCTGACATTGTTGGCACACTTCCTTACAGTCTCCTTACTGCTGGAAAAACTTCTGCACAGTTGGTTTTTTTTTTTAAATATATACATATACATATATATATGTGTGTGTGCGCATATGTATATGCACATAAGTATATATATACACACACACACCCTGGCTTAGCAATATTTCATTGTCATGCACTACAAACAGTTAGGTGTAGCTACATGAGATGGTAACAGGTTTCCATTCTAAAAATCATCAGTGCAAAAAACAATGAGGTTTTACAGTTCAGTAACTACAGGTAAAAGAAGCGAGTCTAGTTCCCATGAAAGCTGCTACTGAACTCGGAGAGAACCTGGGAAGAAGAAAAATGTCTCAGAGGTGGGTGTTGAGAGAGTCAGACCCTGCATTTGGATGAGAACTGCAATGCAATCTAGCTGCTGAGTGCCTTCAGCTGCTTCCAAATATACGGTGGTTACTTTTGGAAATAATATATAGCGAGAATATTTGGAGACGTTAACAGCAAATTAAGTGTCTGAGGTTTGTAACAGCTCAAACAAAATAGCTTGTATTCCTCTTTTAATAGGTCAACGCATTAAATTCCATCGGCTTCTAAAAGGTCTCTTTAAAAAATAACAGTAATAACAATAACGACCCCACTTTCTTGGGCGTGAATCTGCCGACGTTCTGCCTCTACCAACAGCATCGATACATCTTTATATGCTTTGCCACTGCACGTACTCCTTGAGAAAGTGGCTGAACTTGAAGCTCTTTGTACAGGTCAAGCTCTCGGTTGCTCTGCCTGGCACAGCCCGTGATAAATCCCTCGCCTGGGGCTGCCTGTGCTGCGGAAACGGCACGCTCATCGAACCTCAAACTTGCCCCGTGCCGGCACCGGCAGAACACCTCAGTCTGACTCCTGGGACAACCCAGAACAAGTTCCCCCAGCCTCATCCCCTGTTCCTGTGGCTCTGAGGACAGCACTCGGTCACGCATATTGGAGCGATGGCTAACAAGGTGAGGAGGCACGTATTTACAGTCGCTAAACCTGGATAAGAGAAGGAGGCAGGAGAGAGCGCGATCTTGACCTGGAGACTTCCCCCCCCACCAATTTCCAGCTGTTGCTTGGGCTCACGCTGCACAAACCTGACGCTCCCACTGCAAGGCCTGCACGTTCTGCGCGGGAAACATCCTGTCTCTTCCCAGAATACCATGATGTTATTAGAGTAGCACCATATTTACCCTTCCAGCCCGTAACGCCGGCCTCATCCCTCTTTCCTTTTGTTTTCTCCTCCGGTGGCTGCAGCCGACAGTCACTGGCTCTGGCCTGGCTACTTCTGCCCCAAGAGGCCAGACTCCAGCCGGGATGCTGTGCTCCGGCCCCAGCACCCCGTGGCGATGCTCATGCTTCTTTGGCTGCGTTCCCTGTCCCTCTCCTTGTCGCTGTCGGACTGGCTCTGGGTGCGCTCGGGGCGGTGGCCGGCGCTGCCGCCGGTGGCCGAAGGCTGGGAGGAGATGGTCCGCAGCAGGTGATTCCTCTTGCGCAGGAACTCGGTCTGGCTGGGCAGCCCGAAGCTGCCCTTCCGCAGCGCCATGCGCGTGGTGTTCTTGGCGGGGCGCGAGCGGTGGTTGTACTCCAGCTGGGCCAGGTGGGCTGCGTACCCCTCCGTGATGAACTGCGAGACAAGAGGGACGAGGGCAGGCGTTAGAGGGATGGGACATGTTTCCCTGATAGCCACCGGCAGCCAAACGCGTTTGCTGTACCAGGTCCTCTGAGGTGACGTACAAGACGTGGAGCCGCCCAGATGTGATGGGTCCTGGTCTGCGGGACAGTTCCTGTCCTCTTGGCAAACACCAGCTCGGTCACCAGTTCTAAGGTGACCAAATTCCCACCGCCCTCCCACGGGAGGCCCTTGGCAGCACCTCCAGGGCTCGGGCAAGCTGACTCCTACCTGACACTGGCTCTGCAGCTTTTTGGTGGGTCGGCCAACGATGTAGATGTGCGTGGGCGGAAGGCTGATGGAGCTGTACACAGAGATGTCCTTAGTAGATCCATATGCCGCATGGATCCTCATGTGGAGCTGCGGGGAGAGAAGGCAACATGCAGTCAGAACATATGGGCACCCCGTACTGCTCAACAGGCAGGGCTCTTTTTTTTAAATAGCATTTGTGGGAATCTTAGGTCAATAACTTATGTAAGTTCCCAGCTGGATAATGCACCGCTGTGCAAAGCGCTAATTAACAGAGCTGGGGATGTTTACAGGCCAGAACAAGAGGAGTAACGACAATACGAAAGCGGATCTCCATTGCTGATCCACGGCCTTTCCCCGAGGTCTGCGGGGGGCAGGGACGCCGCACACTTCACTGCCTACTTGTCACTGGGGGAGAGGAGCCGTTTGCAACTCCCCATGCAGTAACCATTAGCAGGGAGCGTTCCCCTCCGCCAGCCACGCTGCCGCACGCAATTCTGCTCTTTAACTCTGCTGGGCAGAGGGAGAAGGAACATGCTGCTTTTCAGGGATTCGTCTGCCTCTACTCTGAGCAGAGAGCAGCTCCTGGCCAACCCCTTCCTTAGTGGGCTGAAGTGGGGGCTGGCAGGGGAGGGGTGGACACTGGTGCCACCACAGACCGGTCGGCTTTGCCCCCGGTGCTGAAGGCAGGCCAGGGAGCTGGAGAGGAAGTCTCTGGCCCTGGTCACAAATTTGTTCTTCCGGAGGACAAGGGAGAGCAGGCAGCGAGTAAGGGCCAGCTGCTCCTGCCACCATGACTCGGGCTGAAACGAGACTCCAAGGGAGTTAACGATGGGCTTCGCTGCTGTTCAAGGCAGGGCACAAGCGCTTGGGACACTGGCAGTTCCTTTGCTTGCCAGACAGAGAAAATCTTGTTTTATCTGGAGCTTTTCTAAGGCTCTGTGCTGAGCAGCATTAAGACCTCCCTGGGGTCGAATGCTTGGGAAGACGCTCTGTGGAGTTTCCCATCAAGGCTGCGTGCTGCAAGGCCATTTCTGCAGCAGCTCCATGCCCTCTCAGACCTGCTGGTTCACCACAGGCAGCCAGAAAGCCACCAAACAGGTGAAAAAAGTGCCTGCGTGGGGAAGAGGAGGCATGGCTGTCTGTTTCATTAGGCATTTAGCGTTAGAAGGACCAGTGATGAAATGGAGCAATGCAGAGATGACACGATTTAACAGCGTAGACATTTTTGTAGAGCAGTAAAAGGATGAAATAAAATGAACAGATTAATCTTCCACTGCGGGTCACATTGCTGCCAAGAGACTGGTGCTGACAGGGGCAATTGGACGAGGAGCAATCTAAACCCGTGCTACGATCGTATTTCAGCAGACCCAGGCTTACGTCTGTGATGAGGGATTTCAGGAAGTTGGCCTTGTGCCGCAGCGGGTCGTGAACGAGCCCATCGCAGAAGGAGACGATCCCGTGGGGGAAGTTGTGCTGTGCTAACCACGCTACCACCCTCTGCTTCTGCATGTCGGGGCGGCCCGTGACATAGATAATGAGGTAGCCGAGGTCTTGCCAGTGCCTAGAAGGAAAGCCACAAGTCAACGGATTGCAGACCTAGAGCAGGGTAAAACAGAACAACTGCCCCATCCCCTCACGCTGACCTTACAACGTCAACCGCTCCGGCGCGGACTTTGGGGTCGCTGCCCATGATGGATACACTGGCTGCAAAGGAGCCGTCGATGCTGAACACCACAAACTCCGTCCCCTTCGGCAGGACTGTGATGTAGCTGTCTGCATATGTGTGGTCACCCCTGAAAGGGATGCAGGTATTTACAGGCATCAAGATATAGAGGTTCTTTTAGGAGGTATCACTGAGTCCTGCCATGCATCACAAGCCCAAAGCAGCACCCAAATCCGGCCCAAAGCCTCTAATAACAATGCCACCCTCACTTACAGCAGTGACAGGCACTGTGTGAAGGCCTCTGTGCTAAAGTGGGTCTGCAAATAGCACTCTGGAGCCCTGGTGTCAGCAACTTCAAAAAAAAATATATCCTCAGAAAACCACTGCTGGGTTCACCACTGAAAAGATGGTCCTCTCCTCCCCCTTCCAGAGCTCAACACCAGCAACTGGAGCTGAGCTGGAGCCCCTGGGCGGTGAATTATCACGAGTACCAAGTTCTGTCCCTCAAGGACAAGTTTATGGTCTTCAAAATACACACAGTCGTGCAGTTTTGCAGATGACCACAAGGCCATGCATCTGCGGTGCGGAAGGCCTGCTCCTGCATGTTGTTGATGATGTAGGAGTCAGAATAAAACGTGGATCTTCCTCTTACAGCTGCAGAGTACAAATGACTGTCTCTGTTGCTGGCAAACCAGGCTCTGAACCCACCCAACAATCAGAGCCACCCCAGAAGGAGAGACCATTTTCTACAGTCATCAGATTCCCCTTTTGTTCCTCTTGCAAACTAAGCCCTGGCACCCCACGGTACCTCACCTGACCACCATCTTGACAGGGTACACGCCAATGCCCAGGCGCCGGTTCTGAGGGATGACATAAGAAATCCTGCCGCTGCTGTTGCTGATCTCGGTGTCAAAGTAAACCCACTCTCCTGACGGTGGCTGGGTCATGATGTGAATGTCCACCTGGGAAGACAGCAAGTCTGTCAAGGCCAGCATTGTCAACAACAGCATTAAAGACACAGATGAGTAGAACAGGCCAAGCACGGGGACCTTCCACCCAAGTGCCTTTGGATGGCAGCAGGGCTGGGTCCTGCTTCCACCCTCTGCACTTCACAGATATGAGCTGAGAAGCACCCAAACATCAGGACGCTGGAATGAAACCCAGCCTTGGGGGGAAAGACTTCCATGATGAACGCCGCTGCTGGTAGGAGGCACTGCACAAGTCTGAGCAGGGGAACCTGGCCAAGATGCAAAGGTAGCAGACCCCATCCAGGGACCAAGGGAGCACCGACCAGCACTGCCTCTGTCCCTGTCCTCCACACTTTTCACCCCATGGTGCGCAACCCCCAGAGCAGACACTACCTTTTCTCCTGTGAGTGTGACCATATCTAACGGACCGTACATAAATCTTCCATTTAAGGTCTGGGGCCCATCTTCATTAGCAATGGTGTCGTTTATCCTGTGGTTGGCTGTAACATTCTGCACAAGTCAAGAGGGAAAGAGGGGGGAAAAAAAAAAAAAAAGAAAGAAGTTTGCAGTGATGGACAGCCTCACAGGGAAATCCCAAATATAACCAGACAAATTGGAGCATGGGTTTCTCTCTGCCACTCCCCACCCCCTCCACCCACAGCTCTCAGCTTTAGAGAAGAATCTGACATGTGGCGGAGGTGAGACTCCGTGCCCCACATTGACGGGGTGGATTTGAGCGTATATGGCTGAAGAGCCAATTTCGATAGCAGTTTGTACATGCAATTCTGATACTGTCTATTAACTCTTACACTTTGGATTTAAGAGGCAATACAAGCAGCTGCCAGAGAAATTTGCTGACGTTGTTTCAGCTCTAACAGAGAATTGCCCTCTTTCGGGAATTGAAGACATTTCCTGGGAGCGAAGGGCGTTTACCAAGCAGAGAACTTGCATTATTGGACTTTGAAAGACATTCCACCTCTTTCCCTGACCTGCAGCCAATGCTTTCGGTATTTTACATAGACTCAAGGCCAAGAAGAGACCTTGCCGGTCCAGATATTTTGGGGCACTCTTTCACAGCTATATAGGTAGGATATAATCGCTAATACATACCAGCAGCGCAACGCGAGCCTCTGTCTCTGCTGTGGACACACACAGCCGTGCCCGCGCTGGCTGCCTTCAGTGCCGTTCTTGCAGCCCAAATCAAAACCCCTCTACACAACAGCGCTTCCCCCTGCCGCAGCCCCAAAACACCCTTACCCGGAGCTTCACATGCGTCCTCTTGCGGAGCCACTTCTCGCGGGGCTTGGAGGGGGTGAAGACAGACACCTCCTTCCCATCCAGCTCCAAAACGCTTGAGTTCTCGTGCCTCATCACCTGCGGGAGGACAGATCCCACCGACACATCAGCCGCTTGTGCAGTGACCCCCCTCCTCCTGCCCACGCTGTTCTACATCCAAGTAAGGGCAATGCCTGGACAGAGGCGGCCGGAGTTTGCCTGCTGGGTGTTCGGCTTGTCAGCTTGCAGGTTTTACAGACTGTTCCCTTAATTGCAAGGACAAGTGTGCTCTTCTGAACTAGCAAAGCCTGCGGCCAGCGCTGACTTAATCCCGGCTGGGATGCGGCTTATTTAGATTGTCAGGAGATACAGAACTGACTCAAACACAGCAGGATGAGCTCTGCGCTTAGCTATCTGTCCTCCCTCAAGGTGTTCATTAGTCTCCTCCCATGGTCTGCAAGGGACCGGTCTCCTTCAAACACAAATTCTCTGCTCTTCCCACAACAGATCTGGCACTGGCTGCTCTGACCAGCCTCATGCAGACAGATACCATTCCTTCAGCTCATTTCTTATTTCTATTTAAACATATTTTGGACTGCTCCTGTCCCATGGCTTTTGCTCTTCTCATTTTGAGAGAAGACAAAACTATTGATTTGACCCTGGCGGAGGCATGCAGGGGTCCGGCTCGGCCACGCGCAAGGCAGTGCCCAGGGTGTCTGTCCATCCTGATCTCATCTCCGAGGTTGACAGAGCTCGAGGTCTTTGTGCTGGTGGGAAGTCACTGCACCAGAGCAAGGATCAGAGGGGGAAGGTGATGCCCACCAGCCAGCCTTTTGGAGGCAATTCCTGCCTGTCACCAGGGTGTGGGCAGGGATGGAGAAGCAGGATTAGATCCTACCTAGACTGCTCTTAAGCTCTAGAAGGGAAAGGGAAGAATAACACCACAGACCTCAAAGGCGAGGGGACATCTCAAAGACTGCTGTAAGACTGGGAGGTGACCCTGCACAGAGAAATCCGAAATCAGCAGTAGTCCTTAGTGACCCTGTCCCTCCAAAAAATTAAGGAGCCTCTTAAACATAGGCTCTTTTACAAGGTCTTGAACATTTTTGTGTGGTGAGCAGCTCTCCAGCTGACCCAGGCTGTGGTGGTCTGACAGAGGGCAGCTCGCTTTGCAGAGCTGAAGCTGTTTTTCTTCCAGGGAAATGGAAAAAGGACCCTAGGGAGGATGAGCTTGCTGGGGAGGGAGTTCATAGAAATCCAAGGTAAACAAAATAACAAGTTTTACTGAAACTTATTTAAATCAGGAATCTATTTCGAGTCCTATCTAGGCTTGCTTTAATTAGCTTTAATCTTTGGAGGCTAAAACTATTCAAAGCTTACTTTTACATTTTGTCCAGAGCTAACTTTCAAAGGCGATTAGAAACAAGTCCTTATTAGGGGAAGAAGTGGCATGGTGCTCTGGAAGGACTGCAAGACAACAGGGAATGAGAAAAATCCCAGTCTCAAGATGGAGATAAGTGAGTAGAGACAGGCACCAGAGAAGGGGGGTGCCAGACTACCCAGGCAGCCACCGGCAGGCTTTGAATGGATGGAGAGGTACCTCAAGCCACAAGATACGAAGCGCCACGCTGTGCTACAGACCCAGGTTTGGGCTGAATCCCGAGTAATTGGCTATTTCTTGAGCAGAGCATTTTGTGTA
This sequence comes from Pelecanus crispus, assembly GCF_030463565.1. NCBI lineage: Eukaryota > Metazoa > Chordata > Aves > Pelecaniformes > Pelecanidae > Pelecanus > Pelecanus crispus. The sequence goes on from NC_134653.1 coordinate 32,746,088, forward strand.
TGAGACTGTCGTGACTGTTCCCACTCACGCACAATTACAGGTCTGTCTCTCTCTCTCCAGCCCCATTAGGCTGAGCTCGATGCAGGGCTGGGGTTTCACAGCAGCTGATCCAGCAAGGTGCATGCAAGCACAGAGATGTCTCGCTGGGCTAGATACAGCCCAGGAAGAAAGGGTTTCACTGGATTATCGCTACCGCTCAGCTGCCACCAGCACTGACATCTCTGTTGTTTATGGTTCCCACACTATTTGGAAGACAGCACTGAACAAAAGTTTGCCAACAGAATCATAAATAATTGAGAGCTGCAGTCGAGGAGGCTGGAAGAGAGCAGGGACGGCTTAACAGCTGAGCTAACACAAAGCAAACCCAAGTGCTGAAGCGGGCAACACAATCCACAGAGTTGCTTTTAGTTTTGTTTTTTCCTGTTCTGTGCTCTAAGTACCGTTCCTTGTGGGGTTCATACTTTGTAAGGCAAATAACTCCCCCTCATCCCCAAGGAACTGAAGGAAAAATATTTCTTTTAGGAAAAACACATTTTAAACAGTAAATTTAAATCTCAGGCCAAATGTAGGTTGATAGAGTCTGAGACGTCAGACTCCAGACACCAGCAATCCCCATTTACCCAGCCCCAGGAGAACTGCTTTGTACTGGAGGATCGAAGGCTAAATCCCAATGCAGTGATGATGGTCTGAGTTCCTAGAGGAGACCACAATAACTCAGGAAGCCAAAATGGAGAGCCCAACCCTGTCTGTCAACTCACGTCAAATTTATACAAAACTTCTCCTTTGGTTTTATTGTATTTGGTGCTATTTTTATTTGTACATCGAGAAGTTTCCTTGAAGTTTCAGACTTGAGATCCAAACTTGCACACACAGAGAACAGCTCACTTCAAGAAACAAGTGCCACCGACTCTTGCCACTGTGATCTGATAGGAAATGGCCCTAGGCTCACTCCATGGCTCCCTGGTGAGCCCATCTGAAACCTGCTCTGATGATAAAACCCAGACCCAAACTAACCAGGCGTGACAGCACACGTCCATGAAGTTTGCATGTGTGCAGCTCTGCTAACACCACAGGTGACGGACAAAAAGAAGGGGAAGAAAATGGATCTACAGTAGCAAAGGGTATTTTTTCATCCCCATGCGTCAACAAAAGTTATGGAAGGTGCAGTGGAAAAAACAAAGACCCCAACATATTTTTCAGCCCAAGGGAGATCAGGGGAGGGAGAACGACTGTACCTGTCTCAGCAGGAAGGAGACAACATCTGTGGACTCCCAGTAGCTCGCGTGGAAGAGGTGAGGCAAAGCAACTGTCGGGAAAGCCGTCAGAGCGTCAGGACAGTAGAGAGCGTAGTCGATCCTTTTGGTTCCCCACCACTTGGCAGCAACTAGAAGCAAGAGACTCATTCAGACAAAGGGGGTTCACAGGCGCGCACGGTCTCCGCCACAAACGGTGTTTCGAGGCTCTGGCTCCTTGCTCCAGGTGTGCCGGGAGGTTGCTCCCTGGCTGGTCACACTGCTTAGAGGGAACAACCGACCGAGGGCTCAGTGTTTGCTCAAACCAAGGGAGGAACACACAGGGGCACCACCATTTGAGCTTTCCTTTGTTTAAGCAAATAGGAAGGCACTAGAGGGCAGGTATTAATTGGCCGTTAGTCCAGACCCTGGGGAAGGGGTCCAAGGCTCACATGGAATAAGCCTGGGAATCCATGTGCCAAAACATAAGACAGAAACTCATCTCCCTGGAGCTGTGGGAGGAAGGGGGCGTGTGCTCTGCTCACCACAGTACAGGCCCAGGCCATCTCCAGCCCCGCATCCAACTCCTTTAGCTTTCACCAAAGAATAAAAGACTCTTTAGCATCCAGATATTGGCCACACTAAAGAGGATATGAATACTGGGAGCCCACGTGAGATTCTAAAAGGCACCACAAGGCAGGATGCTAGAGCATGTGGTGCTGGGATTGGCAGTTCCCAACAAGTCCTGGATGCCTTCCTGGGCTACCATACTGCAGGCAACCGAGACGTCCAGCCCAGCGTCCCCAGGAGCATGCCTCTGCAGTGGCCGACAAGAAAAGTGTCCAGGAGTGCCAGGACTCCATTGCACGTGGCACTGAAAAATACACCGGGACTTGGGTAGGCAAGGTTACAGACAATGCAGAAAAGTTTCTCCCCCAGGGAGTCAACAACTTGCACACAAGTGAGCGACAGCCACTGTTCACCCACCCATGGGACACCACCACACTTCAGTACTGCCCCGAACTCTACCCACGCACGCGCCCTTTCCGACTCCCTAGCAATGAGCACGTCTCAGTCCAAAGCCTCAGACCCCAAAGGCGTGGGCTGCTTTCCCAGCAGTGAGGGGTCCTCAACCCCTACGCATTCTGGCCTGGAAAGCGGCAACGGAAGGAGAAGATGGATCAGATCAAGAGAGCAACAGGAGGAGCTGCGTTTGCATGCATGTTGCAAGCTGGTGCTTTGACCAAGGGCTTTCTCAGATTTGGTTTTTCTCTGTGACAATGTTTCCTTTTTACGGACTTCCAGGAAAGCTGCCAGGTATAAGGTACGATCCAACAACCCCTCTTGTTAAGGGAAATCTATCTGGTGACGAGCACAGATGCTGAACTGAAAAAAATGGACCCACCAGCTCCTTCCAGAGACCTGCACAAAGCTCCCACCACAGCAACATGCAGAGGGTTATGGCATCAAGCACATCCCCATGGCCCAGCCCTGGCTGTGCCAAGTGCCCCCAGGCCACCCCCATCCTAATGGCCCTTGCTTTTCTGAAGAGCCATGGGAAGGAGGAAGAGGGCGTTGACGAATCAACATGGCTTTTCCAGCGCACACAGGCACCTCCTCGCAGCCATTTCTGACTCCCTGTCTTCCAAATTGGCAGCTCCTGGTCGTGTCCCAACCTTTCATTTCTCATGCAAGTCCCCAGCTTGGGTAATTTCAGATTCTTTGTAAGAAGCAGACAGGATTTACTCTTCCATGCTCAGAAGACAGCGATGGAGGCAGAAGCATTATCCCCACAGCTCTGCCCAGAAGAACTCCTGCTCTTGCCAAGTTGTTAGCCGTGTTATGATCGATCTTTGGAGCAAAGTGACAGAAATACTTGTTAAAATGCAATCAGAAATTGCAAGTGCCTCAGTGAAAGCGCATAGATTTCTTGTGAAGTTCTGTGACTATCGAATGACAAAGGAAGTCGACCGAAGTGGCTGTCTCCAGAATACCTGTCTTGATGTCCAGGTTGGGAATCCGAAGAGCACAGTCTGCAGCCTGACTCCATGGCCCTTTGAGCTTTCTTCCCTTCGAAGGGATTTCATGTTTATGCTGCCTACGTCTCTTGGATGAGGTTTGGGTAGGGGATTTGTGAGGGAGGGCAAGTTGGGACAGAAGGCTAAACCCTCTGCAATTATTAAGGTTGTGTTTGGTTTCTAAAAGGAAAAATAAAATAAAAAGAAGCAGAAATCACACTTAGTATTACAGCACACACATGCTGCAGGCAACACCACTTTCATCCTCCAGAAATTCACAGTGCAAGGGAAGCTGCACCCTAGGGAGGGCTCCCGGGAGGGAGCCATGGTTTTGCAGTGCCCCCCCGGACTTCCTCCGGCTCTCCCTGTGGGATAAGCATGGACCACACCCAACCCTCAGTGCCGCAGCTTCACATTACCACGGCGCTACTAAGGTCGAGAGCAAGAGCTGCAAAGCCGGAGCCAGGGCTCAGAGGACACGTCGGCACTCGGAAGGTGGAGGAAGGGGCTGCGACAGCCCTTGGGGCGGGCTGCACGCGGGGTCAGGGTGCGTGGGCAGTCCACGCCGGGGCTGGACTCTTCCTCTCCGATCTCAGAAACGGGTTTTGATGGCTGTGAAGTGCGTGGAGGAATAAATTACACAAGCCAGAAGCTAAATAATCAAGGAGAGCGCGGGGAAAGCAGAGAGAGGCAAGCGTTGCGTGGGCCTGATCCTGCCGTCAGCTCACAGAGGCAGGATCCCTCCGTCGCGTCATGCGGACCTTTAGGCATCGCCCCAGCGTAAACACTTCATAAGGAACAACCGCCGCCCCCCGCTTCCCCTCCCGGCCGGCCGAGCTCGGCAGCTCTCCGTGGGTGTGAAACCAGCACAAAACAAACACCTTCTCCCCCAGGAGCCTTCTTCCAAAGCAGATCAGCATTTAGCAAGCGCTTGGCAAGATGTCTTACCAGGACAAATACAAAAACGCACGCAGGGAGCGCGGCGTCAGCTCTCGGATGAGCTTTGGGAAAGAAAACCTCATGTGTCAGAGCGCAGGTAGTTTATTTCTGCTGCCGAACGTCACCTCAAACAGGGCAAGAAGTTACAGCATCCCCTGACCTTCAGCAACTAACACTTGCCTCAGGGAGCGTTATTAACCTCAGCAATTAATTATGAAGTGAGTCGTTTGTAGCCCTGCAGTCTAATGTGCCGGGAATGGAGCATCTCTAAATTTTTGCCACCTTCTGGGACAAGAGTTTGGGATGAAGGTTTTTTTTGTTGTTGTTTTTTAATTTGTTCGGTTTTCAGCCTTTTTCTGTCTGAGTTATCAGAGGTCCCGGAGGATGCAGATTGTTAATCTCACACTTCAGCTGAAATGAAGAAGGGGCTGAACCATTAACAAAGGTTCTTGTTCTCCACTGTATTAGCTGGGAAGTTATAGACGTCTTGGGAAAAATAACAAAAAAATCCCTTTTATTCCTCATTTGGCTCTGGGATATGGGTCATAACTGGCTGACTCTCTGAGCTGCCCTGCGGGCTCCAGAAGAGCTGAATTGCTAATGCAAAGTAATAAATAACCCAAACCTGATTTTCCTTTTCAGCATTACAGGGGGGCTTCCTCGTCCCCATTTTTGTGGACCACATTTAAGTGATCTGCATCAAGCCATACACCATATCCTGCATTATCAATCTGGCAATGCTGATCCCTGCCAGTTCTGCACGACTTATCAATGGCAGCACAGAAACATCCCTTTGGATTAACCCTCACCACACACAGCAGCCAAATGGTACTCAGTTATCCTTTTTTTTTTTTTTTTTTTAAATTTATCACCAGCACGGTCCAACATGCATAACACAGCGGTGGCCCCTGTTATTATAATCAAATTATCATCTGTTCCCCCAGGGGATACGATAACACACAGCACTGACTACAACAAAACCGGGTGAAGACGGAATAATTCAAATTTTTTTTTTGTTATAAACAGAAAGTAGAACCCCAGACAGACAGACAGACAGAAGCTGCGTGGCTCTGGCCCGGTGCGTGGTGCTGAGAGAGCGGTGCGGCAGCGAGCGGTAGTCTCGGAGGGGTGAAACACTTACTGTTGGCTATGTTGGAAGCAGTGTAACTGTCTGCCATTCCTGAGACCTGGCTGGCAATGCTGATCTCACTGGCTCTCCGGAAGCCCCTGAACTGAGGGGCTGAAATAGGGGTGGACAGGGACGCGCTTTCCATGAAGATGGCACCATGAGACTGAACAACATCTGCTACAAAGTTGAAACAGGGAAATCAAAATATTAGACCAACAGACAGAGGCTGGGCAAGATGAACTCGAGGGGAGGAAGGAGGCAAACAAGGCTGGTAGATGCAAAAACCTTTCAGAACTGATTGGAATGAAAAAAAAAAAAAAATCATCGGAGCTCTGGTTTGAAAAGAAAGCAAACACCACAGCAGGCAAAGAGACGTGGCTGGAGGAGCAGTCTTTGATTGAGAGAAGCAAAATAAGTAGCTCAAAAAAACAAATCAAAAACCCCAACGAAAAAATCCAGGCAGACATATTCAAGCAGCAATAACAGAAGCATGTGTCATACATACAGATGTGAATATACACAACTTCATATATTCACATCAAGACAAAATAACCAAGGTAAGAAGAACAAAAAACAACCTTAGAAAGGGGATATTTGTTTTCTTGAACTGTTTAGACTTAAATAAACATCTCCAAGATAGAAACATTAATGCAAAAAAAAAAAATAAAGAAAACATTTTCATGCCTGGCAGGGACTAAATTTGAGCTTGTACTTTATTGCTAATGGATACAGCCGACACTCGTTACACTAAAGTAAGGGCTATCGAAAGAAAGGAGTCTGGTGCTGAGCACTTACATCTCCAATCAGTGTTGGTGGATCAGGGAGCACTCAGTCTCTGTGAAAACAGAGCTTCTTTTGTACAACGTGCAAGTCTGGATTTTTAGATCCCAACCTGAGGTTTACCAAGTGTGGCCTAACCCTTTAGTGCATAAATATAGAAAAGGAGAATTTAAAGTCATGCTCACATGGACCTTACACATGTATTGGAGGGAAATGGACCTAACATGTTCAGGACTGGCAAACCGAGAGATGCTGAAAAGTCACGATAAAATCTCTGCCTTTCAGTTTTCTCCCCTCTGTGGGTGCTACAAGGCAGAATTAAGTGTCTGTGGGATATCCCAAGATCCTGCACTGCAGAGGGTTTGTAATGCCAATATCATGTACCTCACAGCACTGGTATGGCACTGGTATGGCACTAACATGCAAAAGCAAAGCTACCTACTATTATTTTAACGTTGCCCATCCCTGCTGTACCTGAGCAACACCATCTGAACTTTATTCCCAGGTATCAGGGCACAGGTTTGTGCCCGGCCAGGCAGTAGATGCCAAGGGGAACGCAAGTACATTACTCCCACGCACCAACATCCTCTGCCTATTTCAGCCAGTTTAGATATCCTTGGATTTCATCCCAGTATGCGGCTGACACAGGGCGTTGTTTTGGCAACTGGTTTATTTTAATATCAATCTTTTTTGATTGGGGCTACTGATTTGCTTCCTCCGATCTCTCAGTTCGCAGCAGCAGTGTCTGTGCCCACACAAATCCTGCTGCAGTGGAGGAAAAGGGAATGTATGAAGCAGAAAATGTGTAGCTAAGTGTTGGTAAAAGAGTTCTGTTCTCTGCAGGGAAAATCAGGCCACAAGCTGCTCTGTGTAAAAGCTTCGTGGACTGCAAGATCTGAGCCCTAGCGGGAGCCTGACCTGATGATGAGCTGCACACACTGCCCACATTGTGCCTGAAAGGCCATTACCAGCATCACTTTCCTCCTCTTTTCACCTTGCCTTGAGCTGCTGGCTGTCAAGGCTGCTACCAATATCTGCAACCCAGCCAGCCCCACCGGGCCAGCATGGCTTGCTTTCTGCAGAAAGCACCAGCGCAAGCAAGAAGACACAGTTCAAGCAGAGGCTGTACTCAGAGAACATGAGCCAAGCCAGGAGCTGCATTCAACCCCACAAAGGTCTCAAGGGTAACAGGTCTCGTTCCCATTGCTGCATGACCTGGAACAACCCTCTCATCTCTTCCTTCGTTACCCCTCCCTCTCCTCTCAATTCCCTTGCTTATACAGACCATGAGATCCTTCTGCAATTATGCCCTTGTGTCACATCAAGCCGGTGCCCCAACACAGCTGTAACACAGATGATGACCACCAGCTTCCCTGAACTTGGTGAGATACAGCGAGAGGTTTGGCTTTGGCTACGCTAGGAAAAAATGCTGGGTTCAGGTATAACTAACACCTACCAGTGAAGCCTGAACTTATTCCTTTCCTTTTATATAAATATAACTTATAAAAAATAAGATATAAACCATCTGTGGCTTGAATTAGGAAGCAGCTGGAAGACACGCTAAAGAGCATTACAGCAATGCTACACAGGAGAAAAGGCTGGGCCAAATGTGGTGCTGCCTGGGTTGATCATGGCTCCGGCCCCATTAGCGTGTCTTCACTTAGCTCTGCCTGAATTTTATCTCCTTTTTCAAGGGCCCAGAAAGCAGGAAGTAAATAAAGGAAGAGACAGTGGTATTTAGGGCTTGCTTTTTTTAGCCAATCTCGCTTTCCTGGGCCTGACTGGGGATTTTTGAATACAGTGAGTTTAAAGCAAAACCCAACCTCAACAGCCCTTCCAACACCATCCTAGCTAGTGTCGCCACAGGAGTAATTTTCACTCCTATGAGAGCCTAAACTGTTCTACCATTACTGAACTGTTCAGCTTAGTATTGCCTGCATTGATGGCAGGATTCTGCTCTGCAGGGGATAAAGTGCTGCCGACAGCAGCGCTCGCTCCTGTGCTCCAGCCCACTCAGGTTGCTCTCGTGTTTCTCCCTTTTCCCAAGGTACACATCCTGAAAAAGAATGGTAACTAAGAAAAATGAGGGCCAGGAAAAGGCAGGGCAGGAAACGCAGACAGAAAACCTGTTTTATGCATCACTGCTCCTTCAGCCAAGCTTCCTCGACCCCAAAGCTGCAGTGACAGCGACTTCCAGATAAAAGCCTGGGACCTGACTTGCAGAAAAAAAACCCCTAACCCCTATTTCCTAAACTCCGTGTATTCTTTGCACCACATCCCTTGTGCAGCACCGCTCTTGCAATTTTGAAACCAAGGGGGCTTTCTCGGGGAGTGTGGTGACCAGGGTGGGATGTTGCAGATGCTGCCACACCGGCACAGGCTGACCCAGCACCTGCAACCGCTCCTGCTCCTTAGGGGCCTCGTCTTCTGCATTGCAGAGGTGGCATCCCCAGCCACCCGGGGATGACAGTTGTGGGGAGGTTTCTCAGGGCACTTCCAGCCCAGGATGAAGTCGGATGGCTGGACCAGGACCAGCAGTAGCAAGACTTTCATCAGGATTAGCTGCTCATTTGGGTCGCTGTGTAAGGACAGAGGTGCCACTGATTTACTGCACTGTCTGAAGTGTACTTTGTACTGTGTCCGAGGGCAGACTTTATCAGAAGGGGGAAGCTTCAGCAAGAGGAGACCTGGCTCGAGCAGCGCCCTGAGCACCCTCTCGCCCAGCAAAGGACCTGCGGCTGCTCGAACTGCAGCACGCACACGTCGCGCCAGTGCGATGAACTGCGATTTAACTGCACTGCCAGAAGAGGTGACATAAGAAGCAAAATCACTTTTTTTTTTTTTTGCCTACCTGTGGATCTTTAATTCTCATTTCAGTGCTGTGCCTTTTAATTTATGGACTCATTTATCATGTTCTTACTAATTGTTTCCCAGTAAGTGAGTGGCACTGGGCCATCCTCCTAACGTACTGCTGGTATTGCATTAAGTCCTTGGGGTATCTGAATGGCAGATTTCAGTATGTGCTATTTGCAGGCTGAGCTGTGGCACTGAAGCGAGAAATACTGAAAGCAATCAAAAATATGTGAAGTTCAATAAAAATAAAATAAAAAAAAAAAATAGGAGAGCCAGCCAGCTGCTCAGCACAGGCCAGACCCTGCTTGCACTGGAATAGTAGGCTCAGCGCTGGGCACTCTGCAGTCTCTACCCTGAGATCAAGAGCAACAGATTTCTGTTGTCTGTAAGTTTTTATGATTCCGGAAGTTTCACATAGTCCAGTGGCTGAACTGGGATTCAGCACTTGCTACAGTCAAGCCAAGCACTGCTTGGACACATTGTGCTCTTGACACACAAGGCAAAGAGCAGAGAAGCTTGTAAAAAGCTCTGTCCTGACAGCAGGAAATATCAGGTGACAGTTAAATGGCATTTCAGTGACCCCCGAAGTGATTAATTAATAGTAGCAGATCCTTTCCCCTTGCTTTGTTACAGAACATCACAGCACAGGCAACATGGCAACTGCATACCTAAAAATCATCTACATTTTCAAAAGACAAAGGGAGAGACTATCTGGAATAGTCGGCAATGTTGCCATCCTGTATGACCACATAACGAACTGGACTGCTCAAAACTTGCAAGGGTCAGCTTGTTAAAGACAACAAGGCAGCAGAACCAAGCTCCCAATGCAAAATACTGAAAAAGGGGTCAGAACGGGCAAGAAAGACACACAGGGAAGAAAAAATGAAACCAAAGTCAAGTCTCATCAAAATCGCAGATGTAGCACCAGCCACAACCAGAATAAATGAGGCCATGCAGCACTTATGATGGAAAATAAGGCAAAACGAATGCATCAAACTTTGCTTTTAGGGCAGAAGTTGAGAAATTAATTTTAAAAAGCCAACACGTATAGCCACCTTGGGGTCTGAAAGCCTCATTCGCTGTATTCAGCAGAGCCACAAGAGGTGTCCAAACAAAATACTCAAATGGACAAAATCTGTTCATACACCGGCATTAACTAGACTTCTGGCCACAGTGCAGTGTGGCTGACTGCTCAGGAGACACACGCTGCAGACAACCAACCCATTCCCAGGGGATCCTGCACACTGTCTATACTGCACAAGCAGGGCCACCCAGGGACTGTCTTGCTGTGTCAAAGCCTCTTTCCAGCAGCATAGCCACCACAGATGGAAAAAAAAGTAAGTACGTGGCAGCAGTCTCCCCTTCCAGCATCAAACGCTGGAACAGGACAGTCTAATCCCAACTTATTTTTTGCACAGTGGGTCTCCCAGACTGGGTATACCCAAGCATGATCCCAAGTGGTTCTTTCACGTGGCACAGCCTGAGACACAGCATGAAGATTTCGACTCCAGGAGGCAACAGTATGATCTCCAAAAGCACCCCAAGTACCCAACACCACAGACAATACAAAAGTGTAGATTACACACACTCAGCAAAACCAGCACTTTTATTGGAAACATCTTGCCAATTCAGTACGGGAACGGGGATACTTGTTTCCATGAAGCTGTCCTGGTGCTGGAGAGCACCCAGAGGGCTACTTTCCATGAGGAGGATGGGATTGTTCTGGATTGTCTCAACTAGAAGCAGATGGGGAAAAAAAAAAAACCAAAACAGAAGGACAAAGAACAGACATGCGGCCACAAAGTGTTAACATACAAACAGTTACAACTGAGCACTTCAACTATGAATCTTCAATGAAAAGACAACCTTCAAATAGACTAAAAGAAACAAAACATGGGTGACTTTCCAAATAGACCCACATCAGAGAGATTAACTGGTAGCAGAGGAGAGGCACAACGATGGCATTTCAACAACAAAAGAAAAGGGAGTCCTCTTAACCAGCTTCTCCAATGAGCCAAATCCATAAATACCCAGCAGATCCAGAGAAACTACGAGGGGAAAAAAAGTATTCTGTAAGGGGAGGTTTACTTGAATCAGACTCACAGCCTACACAGTGCAAAGCACAGGAGTAAGCAGGGATGTGAATGCGATTTCACTCTGCAAGTTGGTTGTAATGAAACAGGGACCCAACATTTAATACAGATGGGAAAAAGAAAAAAAAAAAGTCTAAGAGGCTTTCTGAATTGTGGACTTTAAAAAAAGCTAGCTAGCTGCACAAGGAAATATGCACAAGCAGTGTTACAGAAGGTTTTGTATGTAACTAATTATGACTGAGCACCTGAATTTTACCTGATCACCAAATCACATAGCTTAATTATAGCAGCAATTAACTTTTCTGGAGCGCCCTACAGTGAACACTAACTTCAGTAGCGGCTTTGCAGATCATGGTTAGAACACTCCTTCTGGGTAGTGTGTAAATCACAACACTGAAATTTTGACTCTAATGGAAAGGAATAGCCTGTTACTTTATGATAAGCAAATGAAGGGGCTTTGTCTTACACAAGAGTAGAATTTAAAGCTGCTTTTTTGTCAGTTTTATTCATCACAGCAGAGCAGCATCTCTTAAAATAACAAGGCTCAAACCAGGAGAGGGTTTTGAAATCACTACCCTTCTCATAGTTGAGCTAATTGCTGTTTAACTCCTCTCCGCTACATAGCAAGTGTCTCTCTAAACACAGCCAACTCAAAGGTCTAAGGAGGCACAGCAAACTAATAAGATCCCTGCTGTTGCACAGAATGATAACCAGAACGCAGGTTGCTCAGTGTCAATGGGGTTTCTACCTCTGGCTTCAGTGAGAACAGGGGATTTGAAATGTATTTAAGAAGAAGAAGGTAAGATGTTTACGAGGGTTTTTTGTTTGTTTGTTTTTTAAGCAGCCACTTGCAGCTGATACCTAGAATATGCCCAAAAATCAAATTGCTTTTTAAGTTGATATAGATTCCCTGAGCTGTTGTAACTGGACTGGGTACAAATGGTGGGTGGATCCATTTTTTAAAAGTGTTGTAGCAAGATCTTTGCTAAATTTGACAAGTGAGTGGGGCCTGCAGAAAGTATTTTATTAGCTTTATTAAACTTGGGTTTCAGTTTATATCCATTTAACAAATCAGACCTCCAGATTCACCAATTACAATACAATCTTTACAGATACTGAAACATAGGAGACCACTGCTTTGCATTTTCAATTTAAAAATGATGCAGAGTATCACCAGAATTATTCATCTCTAGATACATATTCCTCTTCATTTAGTCCTGCATGATTCAAATATTAAACAAATGGAAAGCTACCAGAGCTTTGGGGAAAAACCAACAACCAAATCCCAGTCTTTCTAGCTGGTGGCTTTGATACTCTGCTCTGGTTTGCCAGCGTGATTTTTTTTTTGTGTACTGTAAATCTAGTTTTATAGTAGTGACACTTAGTTGCAATGTTGGCTTTAAGTAGCCATTGACTAACAAACTCTAACAAGGGAAAAATTATGGTGCAATTTTTCTTCCTGCCCCAAAGCCCTGACCCTGCAGGGAATCACAGCTTTAGGTGAAGCAGAAAGGTCAAATTTAGTTCCGCACAGTGGTGAGCTTCCCCGAGAGCTCCTTGCAATGAGAGCCTCCACTGAAATGGCAGCAGACCATGAGAGTCTAGGCACAGAAGTGAGGTGAAGATGGTAGGAAATATAATTTGTTTTATTATATCAACTGCAAGAGCACTGATGTAATGGGAGCTGAGGCAGGGCATGGTCAAGACACAGTTGTTTCAAATGCAACCCAGTAAGACAAAAGGGCATGCACACAGCCATTTTAGACTTTGTTACTGCTGCAATTGGGGGAGAGTAAGTGAAGAGGCCACTGATGGCAGAGGAATCCTAAGTATCCTAGGAAGACAGAGTGTCTCATTGGCAAGGTGGCAAGGGCAAGGCACTGTTTACCAGCCCACTGATCTGCAGTAGCCTGTCCCATGAAAAAGCACAGGCTGCAACCAAGTAAATCATCTCATTATCTCACTGTTGACTCTGCTCCTTCCAGTCTTCACTGCCCCTCCAAACAAAGTCCTAAACTCAGCCAAGTTCATCATGTTTCATTCAGTCCCAACCACAAGCACCAGCTTGGGTGTAAGACAGGGACCTTCCCAGGGAGGTCACTGCATCATGACTCACAGCAGCTGATGGCCTTTGTGTGACAAGTGAAGGGCATACGGGTCACAAGGCACTGATCTTGTTGGAAGAAAACTACTTTTCTGGTAAATCAGGAATAAAGCTAACATTATAGGGCCAATTCTCTTTCTTGTCATTCCCAATTGCTTTGATAATGTCATGTAAAGTGTGGATATAACCCTTTAGACAGCTAATATGGATCCGAAGTGACTTACCCAGAACAGCAGAATTGCCATCACCCAGTGGGAACCTCTGGTAACGGGGAATATTAAAGGGCGGCAAAAGGTAGAACTTCCTCTCCAGAAGAGGCTCGAGGCGTGAAGCAGATGGGTCTGCAGGGTGGAACAGGTTATAGACCTGCTGACAAGCTGGTCTGAGCTGAAAGACTAAAAAGATGAAGAAAAAACTCCCTCAAGTATCAAAAGGTTATTTGTTAGAATATTGTAAATATTTGTCTGTAAAAAGGGCAACTGTTGGGTTAAAAAAAAGTGCTAAGGATTCATCATCTCCCTCATCTTCCAGTTTAGTCAACTGAAACAATTTATTACAGTATTTATACACTCAAGAATTGCCCAGTATTTTTAATGTTTGGAAGTACATTGCAAATAAATTGTATAATCAGTACTGGCTAGAGCACACAATGATCTGCTTCATTGTGGTGCAATAAATATTATACATAAATGTTTGGGTTTTACCAGTTTGTCTCATTACTGGATTTGTACCAGGAGGTGCTTACACCATCCAGTAAGTGAGCTCAGCAGTTTACATCAGGACTTACTGTCAAGAGCTGGAATGACAGTTTTTCGCAGGGCAAGAACCAGACCCAAGGGAGAACCAAAGAGGAAGAAGTCAGTGATCTCAAATTCAAACTTTCCAATATTTCCTCCATCCAACATAGTAGAGCTACTTGATCGCCTGGATCCCGGGTCATTTCTCAGCACACTAGAATGTAAACTGGACAAGAACAGGAAAGAAAGTCAAAATTTTATTCACGCTGTTTTTTCATAATTGAAGGCCAGATAAGTGATTGACAGTGAATATAATTTCTATCTCTTTAGTGACTGTAGTTTTACTAGCCAGTAAAACATTCCCCCCCAAAATTACCCCATTTCATTGGCATAATTTAGACTGTACAAATCCAAGCTTCAAGTGGGTTCATTTACACACTCCTATCTCCTCAAAATGTTTTTTTCCTTTGAGGAGTCAAAATCTTGGTTATTGCTAGCAGAACAGTCATTTGCAAGAGAAAATAACCAGCAAGCCAAAATTACTAGAGTAGCAGGGAAAAAAAGCAGGGGAAAAAGGTTTACAGTGATTCACTCCATTACACACGTTACTGCTACATTTTCTGACTGTCAACATTTGAGTTCCTTCCATCACCTTATTCTCAAATGTTACGGAAAGCTGTGCTTACCCATTTCTTCCTCGTGGAAGTAGTTGGACAAATGTTATAGGATTGAAAAGGAAAAAGAAAACGGGAAAGGAGAGAGAAGAAGAAAGATCAAAATCTGCAAGAGGGTTTCTAATATCCTTGTGCACCAAGTTTGCACCACAGCTTCCATGCATGCATATGGCATTCACTGGGAATGGGAATTTGGGGTAATTAACTCAGTGGCCATATGGTAAATTGTATTTATTGTGCACCCAGGACTCTCCTACTTCTCTTCTGCCCATGAGGCCATATCCATCAAGTTACTACCAAACTAATTCTCAACCCCAGCCCAACAACTCCAGGTAACTGTACTTAAAAAGAATAATGAGATAAAACATGTCTAGCTTCCCCCCCGACCCCTTTCAGGTGTCAAATGTCTTTGTAAAATTGAACCTGTGTGCAGTGCAGGCTGGGCTATACACAGGTTTAACACAGAGATTTAAATTCACATATCGCTTAGACACTGAGGAAGAAGCAGCAGGAACTCTTAGATGAAAAACCCAGGAATCCATCCCCACATTAGGAAGCTGTGCTTCTTTGCAGTCTAGATCTGGGATTAGACAGTGGAATGACAGATGGGTAACACTAATAACCTGGTTCACAAAAGGGTCTCTGAGATTCTTCTGTTACCACCCAAAAGCAGTAAGCTGCAATTTCTTCTGCTCTCCAGATTCTACAGATTCAGATGGCAGCCTTGCCAGGTTATCGTCGTTATAATTAGAAGTGGAGAGTTGAAGACAGAGTACCAGCAGTGACTT
Organism: Pelecanus crispus; assembly: GCF_030463565.1. Taxonomy (NCBI): domain Eukaryota; kingdom Metazoa; phylum Chordata; class Aves; order Pelecaniformes; family Pelecanidae; genus Pelecanus; species Pelecanus crispus. The sequence goes on from NC_134653.1 coordinate 32,761,435, forward strand.
AACAGGGTGTTTGCAAACACTTTAAAAAGCATCTGAACAGATTCTATACAGTATGGAGGATAAATGGATACCACAACAGTTGGGTTGGATAAAAGGTTTACTGGTCTGGAGTCAGGGATGATGCAAATGCAAGTCTCTTGCCAGCTCTGTGGCCCCAAGTCAAAATCCCAGGTGGCCACCAGCACTTGCCGTGTCTCTGCATGCAATAGCACTTGCTCATCAAGGCCACTTCTGAACACAGCGTGCTGGCTGCCCGACTGGGCAGCGACATCCCAGCACTGCTGTGCTCGTGGAAATAGGGTGCTCATTCCCCACCATCTGTAGCACCAGAGCAGTTGCTCACACACACTCCTCCTCTGGGATAGCCATTCAATAAATGAGCAGCTGCAAATACTCACAAATTTGCGAAGAAAAATGGGTTTCACTCGGACTTTGTTTTCCTGCTTTGGCAAATAACGCATCATCCCAGAGACAGCACCTCTGCCGACCACCACTCCCAAGGGATGTCAAAAAAAATCCTTCTCATCCCTCACTGTCACATATTCTCTGAAGGTGCACACATGCACAGTACTATTCTCCTGGTTGCCAACCGCAGGGAAATAACAAGCTTACTTATGCCAGACATACGTATCATGGAAAGTCAAAACAGTGATGTCAAAAGTGAGAGGAACAGGAGGTTACAGCAGCGACAGCTAAAACGAGCGCGTTCCCATTTCTGTGATGTGAATGAGCTTCCCCGAGATCACGCTGCCGAGAGGCGCAACACTGAAACACGTTTAAAACCAAGCCACCTTCAGTGAAGCTACAATTATTTTAGCTGACAAGACTGCAATGCATTGTTTGCTGTGTGTAAGGAATACAACGTTATTTAGAACACGTTCAGTTTTGCCAAAGACAGAGCGACAGCAACGTCATTCAAACGAAGGCTCAAAAGGAAAGACTATCCTGATGGCAGATGTGCTAAGGCAGGATGGGTGCAAGGGTTTTTTGGTGTATTCCACCCATCTTCCCACAGCATCTCTTCAGGGGGAACAGAAGAGAACGAGAGCACTCATACTGCTAAGCAATTTGGACAGCTTCTCTCCTTTTACTGGGAACTTGATAGTCTTTTTAGCAATCAAAAGAAATGAGAGCCAAGGGGAACTCTGAATCTGTCATGCTCCAAGCAACCTACAGTGCCCTGTTCTCCCTTTAAAAAGCAGCAGATGTACTGTGTGCATTAATTAAACAAGAGCTTATGGATTTCAGAAGCAAATCAACTCATTTACAATAATACAAGTACAGCACAGCCAGAAATAATGTAGTTGTGCAGAAGGACTGAATTTAAAAATAAATGTGTGACTGTAATCTCCAGATGCTGCTCTGGCTTGCTGGGCATTATCCCAGGGAAGCGGGTAGGTCTGATACATGAATAAAATTGAGTGTCTTCGGCACAAGTGGAAATCTGCAATCGGCACGGACAGAAAGGCCCCCATATGCCAGCTTGCCCGTCTGCTGAGCTCATTAGGAAAACCTGGCTCTGTTCTGCCAATCTCCTGCGTGAAGCCGCATCACATCAGGGCTCAGTTTTCGTACGGGAAAAATCATTACTTAGTGACAGAGAGGCCGAAGGGGCATTCTGCTGATGAGTGTGCTGCTCAGTAACGACGGCTGTAAGCACAAGGTCCAGGGCCAGGTCCCAGTGTGACACCCTGCTGTCACACACGAGGGGAAGAGGTGAATCACTGCACCCCAGCCTCCCCTGCACCAGGGAGCGGGGGGGAGAGATGCGGAGAGAGCTCATACAGCAGCTTCAACCTGCCCCTTTCCCTGAGGGAGTCTGGCTGTTGAGCTGTGGGGAGAGACCCATTTTTGACCTAAGGCCTAAAGGCAGATTTTAAAAAAAAAAAAAAAAAAAAAAAAAAAAAGATATAAAACCTTAAAAGATATAAAGGTGCACCAATCCATCAGCGCACTGAACACTGACAGTCCTTGCCAGGCTCCCCCCAGGTGCTTCATGTTGGGAGCAGGCACAGTGGAGCAGCAGGGACTAGGACAAAGCTATTTGAAACAAACTGCATTCCCTTATCCATGCCAGGCCCAGCACTTATTCTAAACTGGATGTAAAACTGCAGCAAGATGCCAGCCCACTTTCCTTAACTGAGTCCGTGCTCCTGAGGTCAAGAACAAGGAGGAAAAAGAGCACATTTTTACATGACTCGTATTTTCTCCTGTAATACAGGAGGCTGTTTTGATAAGGTAAAAACAAGAGACTGATTGCCTTTTATTAACCTGCTGGGAAATAGCCGAGAAGCTTATTGTGGTTTTTGTAAATGCAGCTGTCTTTCTGAATATAGTATCTCTGTGCAGCGACGACATTCACTTTGATACTTTCTCTCTCCTGTGAATCTTTTACAGAACAGCCCTTGACATGGCAGGACAACATGAGACCCTGTGCTGGAGCAACGACTGCAAGTAGTGAAGGAGGGGCAGAAGTGCAGGACAAGCCTCGGGCACAGTTGCAATGCAGATAATGGCGTTTGCTGGGTGGGACATTGCTCCCCAATATCTGTGACATGGAGGAAGAGGGATTAAGAGGATGCTGCAGTTCCTCCAGGCCTGCAGGGGGAAAAGGTCTGGGCTGTCCAGTTCCACAGGCTGAAGATGATTCAGCCAGAAAAAGCCTCCGGGCTTACAGAAGTAATCGCTGAACAATCAGCGGCAACGGAAAGACTGCTATGAAAATTTCATCGGTTATGTTAATGGATCAGTTTCTGAAAGTCCATTTGAAGAAGCTTAGGAATGTGATCTTGGGGGCTTCAACAGCGAGTAACAAATTTGAAACACGACCTTGGTGCAACAGAGCAGCCCTGGCAGGGGACAGAATACAATTCCCTGTCCCTGCTCCATACAGGGGACTCGGGTCGCTTTGCCAAACAGTCACACAGGCAGAACAATCCTCACGTGCAGTTGAAGGTTGCTCCATGAACCAGCCAACCAGCTAGGGTTCAGGATGGCTCATCCAGAGCATCCTGCCACTATGACAGCATAAACCTGCTCCTGCAACAGGAAAGGGCACTGCAATTCAATCTCACACTTGAACTAGGCCAGAATTAAAGGCATACTCAGCTCACCCCCACCTTTCCCAAGAACAGGCCAGCCAACTCAAAAATCGTCTTTCAGAGGTGCTTTGAAATTAAAACACTGGATTCCCAGTTCTGCTTCACCCTCTTCCTTCATGCTGTCTCTACATTTGCTTTATGATCTCCATCCTGCAGCTGCAGCACAGCAAAGATGCAGTTACCCAACTGCCTCGGCTGTCAAGCAATAGGATGAAGGGTTTCTTGCTATTGTAATACAGATGCAGTAGAGCAGCTGGATTCTCTCACTGCCACTGAGCAATAGTGCTGTTAATTTTTTTTTTTTTTTTTGCATAGACAACACACTGAAATCTATACCCCTCTAAATTAAATGCTTTCCTCCACCTTGCTTATCACAGGATAACAAAGCAACATTTGGGTTTCACAGATGCACCAATCTCAGCTCCTGAATATTGCTGGGTCTGTCCGTCAAAAATCTTACCTTGAAAGAAAGGCTTGGTGCTGCTTTATCGTGTCCAGTTCATAGGTTGATGAATCACTCCTTTTTCGTGGCAGCTGCTTCTTTGAATCTTCTCCGTTGCTACGGGGAATATCAATGTTGCTCCTGCTGAGGTGTCTGCTGGCTTCCAGATTAGAGCCACTGGAACAATAGCTGTTGTTCACCGTTATTCCAGGAGACAGAAGGTCTGTATCCTGCAATTTGAAATACATGGATTTAGCACTCAGGCAGCTGAATCAGGAATACACCCACATTATAACCTTCTCTTTCCATCCTCCTTTCCCCATCTACCCCAAGATCCAGTTGAGGGCAACACCGTATCTCAGACCAAACCACTTCCTAAGGGTGTGGGTGAAGCTTCACACCAGAGAGTGAAGCATCCCTGTTCAGAGCAAATGCACCTAAATTGAGACTTGTATGCACCTTAAGACACCTTTGCCGTTGATAAGGAATGGAGTCTTTGTTGTTTCATGAGAAGATCCTTACTAAAAACAGGAGCCATAGAGGCGCTGCAGCCAGCAGACCTATTCCCAGTAGACACTGGGAGCCAGCATTACCTGGACACTCACAACGCTTCCTCGCCGACTGCTGTTCTGGCTCTCGGACACAGTCTGATTGCTGTAGCATAAGGCATCAAATCCCAGGATTCCTCCAACACAGTCCCCTACCAAGCAGACCTGAAAAAGGCAACAGAAGTAGGGGAGGAGGAAAAAAGCCCCTTGACTTCAGTTCAGAGATGACAGTTAAACGGAGTGATGGATTATACCCAGGAAAGCTACAGTGACAGGATGCCCAGTGCTTTCATCAGTAAAACTACTCTGTCGATGACCATCCTCTCATACCCTGCAGAGTGTCATTAGCTCACATAGCTAATGAGTTCTGGCTGTCCCCACCAGCCAACTGGAGCGAAGTGAAAGCAACAGAGAGCACTGATCATGGTGCTAACTCCAGCCTCAGAAAACCAAGCTTGATTCCCTCCTTGCCAGCTGTCCGTGCTACTTCAGGCAAGCTTCCCTGTGCTTCTGCCCCCTGTTCATACCCTGAGGAGGTCAGGCTGTGCTGCCTCTGAGCAAAGTGAGCAGACAGGTGCAATAAAAAGCACTGAGAGTCCTGGGTAGGAGAGGGATGTCCAGGGCCCCGGGCACAGCGCTGGCTGGGAAGAAGCTCAGGGTGGATAAATGACACTACAGCAGTGCAACACAGCAGCTAGTTCAATAGCTCAAACCTCGCAGAGCTAGAGAGTCACTTTGGTCAGAGGTGTAAGGCTCAGTCATGGTCTTTTATAGGGTGCAGCAGCTGCAGAGTCTCAAAAAAGAAACCCACTTCAACTCCAGCGTGAGCTGCTGAAGGTCCTTTAAAGATGGGGAATGCTTAAAAAGCCTTGGTTTGCAATGGGAGCAGACATCATCTTTACTAACAAAGGTAGCATTCCTGACTTGGAAAGGTGTGTCGTGCTGAAAATTGATTAACTTCACAGCTTTGTAGCTTCATTTCTGAACACAAGCTCAGACTTCGCTTTGAATCCCAAAGGCTTGGGACAGAGCGTAAGCAATAATCTCTCTCAGAAAGAAAGAAATGGAAGCACAACATTTTTGTTATTGCAGCTCAACACTGTCATGTTTCCATCCCTCCTGAGAGATTAATGGAAAAGAGAGCTTCAGAAGGAAATTGCTTCACTTGCTCTCCCTTTCAGCTGCTGGCTCACCTGGCCGTTGAATGACATGCCCTCCTGGGATCTGATGAACTCGCTGTAGGCCTGGTTGGCTCTGGCAATGACTGTGGCTACTGCTTCTTGGTACTGCGGGGATGATGTTGCTAGCAGAGGGAGTGCAGCAAGGGGAATGTGATCCTGGCTGTTGGACAGGCAGCCTTCATCGTAACTATATGGGCTGAGGCTGGACAGGGCAAGAGACATTGGAAATATTCAGCCTAACACACAGAATGGGGAAAACCATCTGCAGACACGACAGTCAGTCCTGTGGTGCGTTAAAAGAAAGCCTCAAGATAGAAAGGCCATTTATTCCACTGTAAATGGGTGAGAGCTTAATAAATCTTTCCCTCCCATCAAATGTAAATCTTCAAGGACAACATACTTACATTGACAGAACAACCCTCAGACAAGGAATTAAAGCCTCAGTATTTATTGGATTAATTAGAATAAATCAATCTCAGAACTCTTGCTGCATGATTACTGTATTCACTGCAGCTAAGTATGAAATCGAGATTGAATGCCTCCCTAGTATATTAATAAGTACATTCTCAAAGCATGGTCAGAGCTTTCAATACTACATGCAGAACATTTCAGGCAAGCAAATAAAAAAAACCCCAAAAATCAAGAGCGAAATTTTATACGTGTCTCTCTGTGACAAAGTAGCATCAACTTACCTGGACACCAGCGAAAATGCTTCGGAGCAAATGGCTGGGCAAGGTACTAGCCTGATGGCAATGTGTCCAAGAGCAGCTGGGTAATGTACCCTCATCACTGTGTCAAACACTGTCGTGATGGTGTTGACATCCCCTTGCTTAGAGCTCTGGTCACCGCTTCCTGAGTCCAAGATGTTCCCTCCATGGAGTACCAAGAGGAGGACATGGATTTTACTTGGCTGCATTAATGGCTGCACTGATTCATCCTAGGTGGGAATGAAAGACAGCACAGTAGAAAGGCTTATTTTGTGAAGAGGTTTTATTTGGTCCAAGTGGACTTTAAGCAAATTTTATCACCTTTTCTTCCCCCAGCTCACACACGGTGCGTACAATAAATGCCCCATCCACATCCAGTCCAGTCAGGGATGAGGCAAACAACAATCTGTGAAGCAAGGTTATTTCCAGCAGAAGCAGTATTAGCCACGATACAAGGCCTTGGCAAGCCCCTGTCCAGAAGGCCGAGTTCAGTTTGGGCCATCCACACACGAAGATAATTGCAGTGTGAGAAGGACCACAGAAGGACAAGAAGCATAGAGACTTTCTGAACAGACAATGAAAGAGTTCAGCTTGATTTGCTTCGCAAAGCTACACAAGAATGAAATGCCTGCTCTCAAACACAATGGAGATGAGTAAAGAAAGCCAGGGAGGGAAGAGAGGCACTTAAGTCAAAGGACAGTGCAGGTGCAAACACAAGAGTCTAAACTGATCCTGAGTAGTGTAGACTGAAAAATCAGGTCTCTAGACACAGGAGGTAGGAGGTTTTAGAATAACATCTGCAGATTTGCAGGTAAGAAACTAAACTGTCTTCAAGAAGGAATGTGCTTAATTTATGGAAATGGGCATTAGATACACACAGATAAAACAGCTGAGAACCTGACTACTCCTTCCAGGTCTCTTATCCTACATATGTGCATGCACAAATGCATACACACAGCCTCAGTGTAACTGACTATCCTAAGCAGAAGGAATGGTGAAAGTAAAAAAAAATTCCATAAAACTGTAACCAGGTAAAACATGGCAGCAGTAAAGACATTATTTGTGTGCGCTAGGGTGGAAAAATAAAGAAATAAAAGATGGGTGTTGCTTTCTGTTGGGGTGCTGAGCTCAGCTGCAGCAGTTGACAGTAAAATACATTCAGCAAAATTAACAAATGAGATCAAACAGGTCAGCAAGTGGCAAGTTACTGGGGAAAGAAGTTGTAGGAAAAGATCAGTCATTGCATCTGTTTGCCTATGACAGAAGTTATAAATAAGACTTCAGACTTGCCTATACTGTTGCAAAAGAGGAACTGAAGAGAAAAAAACTTCAAGACCCCATGACCCAAGGACTGGCCAGCATCTGGCTGAGAGACTGCTGCATGAACACAGTAAAGATTTTTATTCTGGCTGTCCAGGTCTTTTGCTTGCCTAAAGAGACAGGCTGTAGTTTGGGGGAAGAAGGGAACTGCATGTGAACTCCAGAGTGGGTTATCATGAAGTGCCCTGCCAGAACAGCTGTAAGCCCAATCCTGATGCCCCAGGACCAGGTACAAGAGCATCCATTTGTACTGGTCACATATATAACACAACAGAGCAGTAACTATTTTTAATATCTATTCTCGACCAGAGCTTTCGGTGTTTATGGCTCCCACACAGACTCAAATTCCCCACCCCAACACCTTTGAGACATGTGAAATCAGGTACTGATCTTTCCTCCTGTGCCTTATCCCTTCTGCTAGCAGAGACAACATTTGATAACGTTCTGGGCAACTCCTTGTTGAGGCAGAGAAATAACCATCGGGAAGAGGTGTGGAAGGCAAGCAGTATTTTCCGTTTAGCAAATTCTTCTCGTCTTCGCATCTTTAGTCACCTGTTGTCCTTTGAGCAGTGATTGAGTCCCTGACAAACCTGCTGGTGGGAGGAAAGCATGCCCAGGCACACTTTAGCAACCTAACAACTAGCTTACATTTTTACCAGATAATGTTAAAGCATATCTTAATGCACAGCCCACCAGAAGTATTAAAATTCACACCCAAGTCTGTAATAAAGGTTTTCCAGACCTCCTGCATAGGAATGGCCTTTAATTATTTAGTACCATTACACTGTATTAATGCCAGCTCTTTAAACCTTCTCTTGATTCCAGTTTACAGCACCTGCAAAGTGAACTTTTGCCTGGCTGGAGGCATGGGAGGAGTGCTCTCAGCATCTCAGCACTGCTTTTTCTTTCAGACAAATGTTTTAAGTGCTCATTTGGAGAACAACATGAGTCACCAAGCTCAGATCATCCAGAAGTTTATCAGAAGTCATTTGGAGGCACCTTTCCCTTTCAGTTCATTAACCTCTGCTCTTGAAGGAAGTGGGGAACATGCAAGCAACTGCTGATTAGTTTAGGGGTGGAGGTGGCTATTTAGAACTTTCTTGTAAGGTCTGGAGTCTCCTAAGACACCTGATTCCTGAACTACCTTTTGGTGATGGAGGCTCTTAACCTGAAAATCACTGCAATGGTGGCTAGGAATTTCATACTATTTTAGTAGACTGTTTGCAAACAACTACAAATAACTGTCTTTTTCATCTCACTTGGAAGTCTTTCTCTAAAATGTTCTTTCTCTAAAATGAAGGCAGAAACGGGAGAGGGTTGAGTTTGTACAGCCCTCTGAAGAAGACAACAAGTTCTCCACATCATTTTGAGCTCTAAGAGAAGTCTTAGGGCTGTGACTTGCTTATTATCTTGAGTGGTTAGAGCCATTCCTGTCCCCAGCCACCCACTCTCCCCATGGCCCTTGAGCTCTCAGTCAATTACAAAAAAGCCTAACCACGATGAACTTACAGCCTGGCACACAGAGTAATACCAAAACCACGCTCATGGTCTTTGATAGACCATGACATAACTTAGGCACTCTGCAAGTAGCTACATCATGTCTGCAGCACAGACAGGCAGATGCTTTAAGGGTAGGATGAGTACAGCCACTCCAAAATGCACTGTCTCACTAGGACACTGGATTGCAAAAGCCTCTATATGCAAGCCTAGAAAGCTGGGGTGGGTGGGTGCGTTATTATTTATTATTTTATCCAGAGCGCTAATACAGGCTACACTATAACTGGTTTCCAAACAAGACCTTGAGCACCTCCAAAGTACAGGCTACAGCCGAGCTATGTCACTTGGACCGCCACAGCCTGCACCTTGGTGCGGTGCTGCAGTAACGCGACTCTCCCACGCCCACATCCATGCTAGCTCAATCTGGCATTAGCAGGATAGCTCTACCCAGCAGTGCCTCAGGCTGCTGTTATCCCCACAGGATTAGGTTTTTTTTTTCCAGCTGGATACCTGACACTGCCTGCAAACCACAGAGCATTATCTATATGATGTTCAAAAGACAGGTGAAATAATCCCTTAAACCTAGCCATGAAGTACACAGCACACCGGTGCGGCTCCGAATGACACACAAAGACAATACACCGCTCGCAGCAAAGGGAGCTGTTTATCCCGTTTACCCCACAGATATATTCCAGCAACAAAGGGTCTCGTTACAAGAAACCGAAGCACTTACTTCAATGATGCTGAGCCTCTCCACGCTGGAGCCAACGCGGTACTCTGCTGATGTCTCATGATACAAGTCACCTGGAAGCACAGAAGTTTAAAATGTCAGCACTGCAAGATGCTGTTCGGCAAAGACGCTCTTCCGTAAAGACACTTGTGCCAATGCTTCTCAGCCTCTTCTGCCTCATGTCTCCTTAATTATTTCATCAAATTGCCCTCTCCCTCCCTCCTGCCTCCTCCCACCTGAGAAGCCTGGGCAACGCTGGGTCACTTATTTTCCAGCAATTTCTCATAACCTCGGTAAGCGCTGAGGACATTAGAGAGCTCTTCTCTCATTACAACGATCCAGTATCGTTGCTTTATTAAGGATGGCAACAATGGGAAATCCCTGCACAATTGTCAGAAATGATTGGTTTGTGGGAGAATAAAAGGAATTGCATGAACTATGCTGGGGGAGCAGAGATCTGATGCGTTCACACGTCTGTGCCTACACAGACCGACTTTGTACCAGAAAGCTTAAGTGTCATCTTCCACTGTGCTGCCACACGAATCGATCTGGCTGAGGAGCCAGCTTCCTTTCAAAATTTCATAATGATGAGCAGAAAATAAAACCGAGGCAGATACAGACAAGAACAAAGGATGGAGGCAAGAGGAAAGAAGAGTCAGGAGAAATTCAAGTCATTCAAGACGGAGCTGGAATATTTCATCATTATACGAGAAAACTTGGCTGTCACACAAAGGACCCTAACCAACACAGAAAATAAAAGAGAATCAAGAGCTATCCCAACTCCCACTGGGCAATTCTTTTCCAGCAGCACTGGGCAGTCATTTTTATGCTCTGTCTCAGCTTCTCCTTTTGTGAGATAAGGATAACAAGTTTTACCTTTTTCAGAATGTGGCTGTAACAATTGCCTGGAACTACTGTAAGACATCACATGCAGTTTTTACTTAAAAAAAAAATTACCCTGGACATCATCGCATTCAGGGGTTTCAATTTTATCCATCAGATCATTGGAACTCCATTTGGTTATTTCTTTCGGGAACATTTCCTCATTGTCAGACAAGTCCTCTTTAAAAAACAGATGTTTTGAGAGTTACACACACAAATATTTATACAGACAAGACCACAGAACAGAATTTTAAATAAAAATAAGGCCCCATAACTCTATGTAATCTTATCAACATTTGGATGGCTTAAGTCATAATAAAACATGATACTTTACCAGCTTTTGTTACATAGAAACCAAAGCACCTTTTGAAAAGTAAACAATATGTTTCAGTTGCATGTTTTTTAACAAACAAAACTCCTAAAGTGTGGAAAACATGTGGAAACATGGAGTTTTAATGTTACCATTTCAGGTACCAAGTTTGACTTTTTTGTTGCCATACTTTCTGATGATGCTAAAGGAGCCAGAATGCTCCAGTACAGGAGAGGACAAGGTAACGTTTGCCGCTGGGATCCTCCCAGACCTGTTTGAAAGCTTCAGGATGTCTCTGGGGGAAGCAGTGACAAGGATCGCTATTGTTAATAGGACCGAATACCTAAAAAGGCATGAGTAATAAAGGAAACGTGAACTCCCTAGGCTATCTTTAGCCCAATTTCCTTAAGAGATGAGACTTGTTTGGTCACAGAGTGCATGTGTCTGCCATTTCCCTCCTACCTCAGGATCTTCTGAATCCCCCGTCTCAGTTCAACTGCAGTTGACAGAGCATAAGCATCCCAAAAATATTATGTTCTTAGAAGTGTAATTAAAAGGAAGAGACGTATAAAGGAGAGACCCTACAAAACACCCCACAAGTAGTATCCAAACACAAGAAAGATTAATAGCCTTGCTCTATAGCAAACATCAGAGAAGTTGTGCCAGGTTAGGGGAGAAAGGAGGGCGTCAGGTGGGCGACGCTGGAAGGCAGGCTTGTGCCTTGTGCCCACGCCGCACGGTGCTGGGCTGCAGAGCCCTAATTCACCGCAGTGAAAGCCTGACACAGGCAGGAGCCCAGCCTTGCCTGTCCGCGGGCCTTGGCTGGTACATCCACACGGAAACAAGCAGCTGAGCCCTGCGGAGGCATCGCTGAGCAGGCCATTAGCAGCCGTAGCGCTGGAAGAATTCATCCCAGTGCCCCCAGCAGACCCCCCCCACACGCCTGCTGGCCTGGGCTAGGTTATCCACCATGTGTGGACTTCCCTGCAAGCGGCTGAGCTCGCTCTCAGCCCAAGCCTGAGCACAGGGCAGCCAGTCTGGAGCTGAGAAAGGGCTCACAAAAATGTTTATGTCAGACCAGAGGTCCCCAGCAGCAGCCTGACAGCTCCTTTATGGGGTGAGAGCACAGACCCAGCGCGCGCTGGGCAGGGCACCGCGCGGCCTCCACACCTCGTGCTTAATCCCGGCAGGTTCTTGGGAAGGAAACAGAGCCCCAGAGCTCCCGCCTGAACCCACGGGAAACCAAACAGCAGCAATGCAAGCCTTACGAAGATACCTTTGGTATGGGTTGCTAGTTCCTTTTTTGGTTTTTTTCCTCCTTTCTCTTTTCTTTTTTTACATTGAGGATGTATCTTTTACTGTTACAGAGGTTAAGTGCTATCTAATTTATTTATTGTTCTGCGCTTAGTATTTCTTTCCTGAAAATTTTGAGCTTGTACATTTAATAAAGTTATAAACATAATAATAACTGCAGTAATTACAGATGTCTTGAAGATCTAAAAGCTGTAATCTTCAGAGTCCCAGACTAGGATTCCCCCTTTCTTATCACTGTACAGTTACTAAGAAAATAATTAGTTGGAAGAATCCTAGGACAGGGAACAAAAAGATTATGAAATATATTCATCTTTTCAGCAAATCTGAACCGCAGCTTAAAAAAAAAAAAACCAACCATATATGAAGGGGATTAAGTGCAGAGCCAAGCAAAGACCAATTATTTTTAGGAGTTTCTATTTACACTTTGACCATAAAAAGAGAGTGACCTGGGAACTTTGCATCGGCACGCCACTTCCTTTTTCAGCTACAGAAAAAATCTGAGTAAATCCCCATTTCCCTGCACAAGGGAGTGCGGAGCTACCTGTTCAGAGCAAGTGGAAAGCACAAGCATGCAACACACACGATGGCAGAGAATTAAGAGGGAGATCACACTCAAAGCTCCTCCAGGAACTTAATCTAAATATTAAACTTATTTCCTTGAGAGGTTTAATTACAGCCCTTATTGCTGCTTAAGTGATCATTGAATAGGATATTACTCCCATTACTAGCATTTATTACAGGATAGATATTAGATATTACTGTATTTGTCACTATCTTTACCAGAGTGTGCCAGTGAATGAGGATGAGTGGGAAGCTGGCAACAAGAAAGCTTCTCAGGCTCAGGTTACGCCCACTGCACGGCGAGGAAATGTGTGTGTATATATGGGAAGCGCTTCTGAGGAACTCTGCTCGGTGTTGACTCACATCCTGATCTGTGCCAGTTCCCATGGTACCCACCCCGCAAGCCTCCCCGGCAGGACGAGCTGCAAGCAGTGCTTCATCCCTGCCCACAGACCTGGAGCCGGGACATGTCATCTGCAGGCCAAGGGGCCACAAGAGGTCCCTCCCGAAGAGAGGGCTGTGTTGAACAGCACACACATCAAGGCTTCAACTCGTTAGCCAAAATCCCATCAGGCTAGGCAGACTTTTCAAACCCAACTGTGCAGATTGCAGAGGACAATCTGTACGTAAGTGGAGACACGCTGTGTGCTAGCAGAAGAGGAGCTGCTTTTTCTGTTAGCAAGCTCCTAGAAGTATTGCAACAGAGGTGCTGATATCAACTGCGGCACGAGGCTCGTTTTTTTTAATTCTCCTTCCAGGCCTGTTAGGAGCACATCAGGGATTCCCTGGGGGCCTGGATCCCAGGCAGAGCCGTCTATCTCAATTTTATTACTGAGTAATTAAAAAGGCAAAAAAGAGGGTGGATAGCAATGATGCTGTTTCGATGACTCACTCCTCTTTTCTTGCATGTATATTGCTACAATAAATCCCTTACATAGTTTTTGTACATGCTACATAAGTTAATAAATAGAGACAATTAAACTAAGCTGGCCCTTCTCCTTCCAGGCAAGAGACACATTCATCCCCTGACTTGCACGCATCCTGGCCATTGAAGCTGCTGTTGTGCAAGTCACTACTCTACAATAGCATGCCACTTTCCACCCCAGAATTTGAGATGCATGCCTAAATACTTGATGCAAGAACTCTTCTAAAACATGATACTATCAATTTTTGGAGACTGAGCTTTAGCTGAACATCAGCGAAATCTAGCTGAACATCAGTGAAATTCTGCTTTACAAAACTGGGGCGTCATCTTCTAACAACTGCATTTCACAGAAAGGTCACCAACTTCATCAGCACATGTTGCGCATCTAACTTAGATTAGCATTACAAACAGAGAGAAGAGTCCATCTGTTGTCAGTAGAGACGGAGCCCTTCAGGCTTAAATACGCATTAAGTACAATATATAAAATGAGTGCAGTGGAACAAAGCTTCTTCACACACACATGAACAGAGAAAAAAAATAAACACAGCCTTCTCCTAATACTGACAGTCAAAATTACTTTGAGAATTCTGAAATCAACACAGATTAATTTTGGCACCTGAAGTACCCTGTTGCATTCACTATTGTATGTCTTGGAATGGGAGAATAAGGAGTTAATAAGGGCAAACTTGGGTCTCTTCAGGCCCAGACAGGACAATTATTTATACCTCCTACTGATTAAAAAACAAATTAGAAAAATAATCAGTCACACTGAATCAGAATCATTAGGACACACCCACAGTCCAGTTAGTATTGCTGAATTTTACTCACACTCATTTGCACCAGACAAAATACAACTCCTAAGGTTAAGACTGTTCAAGCTCCCTTCAAATAGATCACACTGAATCTGAAACGTTGCTGCGTTAAATATGAGAGTCTGCTGGGTGATGCTGGGGATGCTTGAAGAAGCTGCACTGATGCTGCATGTATCTTGGTTAGAAACGAAAAGACTTCAAACAAAGCAAAAAAAAGTCTCGCTTCCTTCCCCGCTCACCCCCCACCCTCATGCCTTCCGTTCTCTTACCCCACCGTTTCAGAAAACAAATGATGGTGATTTAGGCTCCACGTACCATGCGCATCAAAGAATTCATCATCTGAGCTGTCATCTGAATCTCTGGCAATGCTCTGCATCCTCCACTCGGAGATACTATGGCGTGAGGGACTTGCTGGAAAAAACAAAAAAGCCTTATGCGATACGCTACCACGACAAGACAGAGAGTTCCCAACATGATCTTTGCTGGAGGAAGAGTCGTGTGTTCTCTATGAAAATTCACTGCTGCAATATTAAAAACACAAAACCCTGATGATGCTGGTGTGATGTCAGTGTACCGCTCTACAGATCCTGTTTGTTTACTGTTGTTAGAACCTGCCAGCAAGATGCTACATTTAAGCAAGCTGTTTGTATCACTCTTATGCTATTTTGAATGGCAGCTATTTATAATTGTTAGTAGGACGTGCAAAATCAGCTGGGTTTTAAAGTTTGCAATTAGGAAGGAAGCAGGCTGATTGGAAGCTTTCTTCGTGCCTCTAATCAGCACACAAACCATGCCTCTGCTTCGCTAACTTTCGGGTGGGTAGCTAAGCAAAGCAGCCTGCATAGAAATAATCTGTTTTCTGGAAGGAAATTGCTTCCACACAAATTGGATTAGAGATCTATTTAAACTTTAAACTTGAATGATTTAAACAACATGCTATCCAACTGCTTCATAGGGAGCTGTCAGAGCGGCTGTCCTGACGGAGCGAGGAGAAAACCCAACGGTCCTTTTGGCTCCTGTTTGCCCTCCTGTTCTCGCACCTAGCTGCACCCTTTCGTTTTCCCCTCCAGAGTTCCCTGTGCTAAATATAAACGTATTACAGCTTTTCTTCTTTTTTCTTTCTCAGATATAGTTTAGCAATGATCCAGCCTGAACTCTTCTTGGCTGAACTTGTTACAGAACAGCTGCCTGCTGAAGGGAGCACTGTCCAGAGGACGACGAGAGAGGGGGGTTCTCCCCTCTTTCAGATAGTTCTTGCACGGCACACAGCACACACAAAGTGCTTGCAGCAGCCACCTAATGCTGCAAAAACCTGAGGAGACTGACAAATTCTCATTTAGCATATACAAAGACGCCGAAAGGTTCTGGTTACTGTGACAGCTGCACAAGCCGTGTTCGTGCTATTGTTGTAACAGTGTTAAATCTGTAAGTCATATTCTTCTCATTTTGTTACCCGGTTGTCACATGGAAAGAGGATGGAGACCCTGTGCGGAGTCATCTAATTGCAGCTCAGCATTGGCTCAGCAGCCCCCAACTACCCCACCGCCCACCCCGTAGGGAGCAGCGAGCGAGGAGGTTGGCAGAGCAGAGCTAATTCACGCTGGAGTGACGTCAAGGCACTCGCATAATAGTTGCTAAAAATAGAGCATATAATAACATATGGGATGGCGACAAGGGTCCTGCTGTCACCAGAGGTCTCGCTTGGATGGTATAGAAAGGACTGAGATCTTTTGGAGAAAAGGCGTTGCTTTTTTCAGCTGGAGGTAGCGGTAAGTTGAGACAGCCCTCCTTGCTTCCATATGTTAATATGCTGCCAGCGTGAAGAAGGATTAAAATATCTGCATGACGTACTTCCCAGCACATCACAATTCATTTCTTTCATTACTTTTTCTTGTAAGAGCTGAGACATTCTGCAGTTTAAAAGAAATTCATGCTTTGCTACCAGTGAAAACCTTCAAGTGAAATCCTAAGAGATCCAAAAACTACAGCTTCCAATAAACATGTCAGCAGTGGAAGAAGGGGTTCATAACAAAGAGCAGAATGAGAGACGGGTACATCGATATAAAATCCTGGTGCAAGCAAAGTAGCCAGCATTTTTATCTTTATACAATGATTTACGAAGCATCTGGTATGCTGTTCCCTGGGGCTCACTCCAGTGAGTCATCGCAAGGTAAAACTACTGCTCATCTCTCATTCACCCCGTGATGAAATGGTAAATAAAAATGGAGACTCAACTTGCAATATTTAGTGCATATGAGAGATGGAGAAGCTTCACTCACCTAGATGTCCCCTTCCACCATTACTGGAAGAAATGCTGCCCCTTGGGGTTTTCCAAAAAAAAAAAAATCAAGATTTTTTTTTTTGCCCTCTTGCTGTTAAGAGCTATTACCCTGCTATCAGCTGTGCTTGACTAAAAGGAGAGGGGGAACTGCTGAGGGTTCAAGCCTTCTGTCTGTAACTCGCTGGGGATTCACCCCTTTGTACCGAATGGTCCAAGGAAGAGTTTAGTACAGCAAAAAAAGGTGACTGCCTAGGGAAAGGTGAATGACAAAATTCAGGGCTCAAAGCTGAGTCCTTACAGGGCATCCATATGGGGGGCTTTAACAGCAAAATCCTGAAAGCTTCCTGAATGGTATTTAAAAGGGAATATAAACGCAATCCATGGTCCCACCTAATCTCAGGCCATGAGGTTTGGTCTCCGACCAGCTACCACACATCATCACCAGTGCAAGGCAGCAGCCCCCATCCACTTTTTTGGGGGTACCTGCCTTAGTCTCCCCGGTAGCTAATGAGGGTGCTTTGCTGTGTGAGCTACACTGCAGCACCCACGGAGCCAAACGCCCGCTTTTGGAATGGATGGCATGTAGCAGCGTATAAGCCCGGCCAAGGAGCACGGGGTGCCTGCTGTAGCTGCCTCCCGGAAAACGAGAGGCGGTTAACAGCAACCCACAGCCGGGCCGGTTCTGTGACACAGCAGACGAGCAGACATCCAGAAAGGGAACACTGCTGAAGGACCAGGCCTTATAAAAGCCACCAGTGGCTCTTGGGTAACGAGGACTAACTCTCTGTGCCGCTGTTTGTCATCTTCTGAGACCCAACACTGCTAGCCAGCTGCTGCTGCTCTTCTACCATTTTTTCATAGTTTCTCTGCTTTTGAGATGGCAAAAATTCTGCCATGTGCCACTGAGTCACAGTTACGGAATGACTAGAAACATTCCCAAACCCATACCAGGTCACCTGAGAAGACTGAGCCTCCAACACCAGCAGAGAAGACCTCTGACTTACAGGAGAAATACACATTGTCCCAAAGGTGCCAACCACAAGGAGACATGCTCCTACCTCCCAAAAGCCCAACCTCCCTGCAGTTCAGAAGAGCAGTCATCAGCAGCATCTTACCTCCTCTCTTTGAAGATCGTGAGGACTTGGAAGAGGTGGACCACTGCTTGGTGAGCGATCTCCCAGAGGCTGTTTCACTGTCACCAGTGGCATCCTCTGTGTCAACAGGTGAAACTGTGTTGGCTTCAACATCCTTCTCACCAGGAGTGTCTTTGACACCGTGCTGCTCCGTATCATTTTCACTGCAGAACTGGGCCATCTTCTGAGCCAGCATCAACTGTGCCTCCTTCTCCAGCTGCCGGATATCCTCAATGGTGAGCCCATACCATTCATCCTGCCAGCACCAAGCTTGCCGATGGGCACGGACCATGACCTTCCGCAAGCCTGCAAAGCCAAAATGCCCGTCACCAGTGCTACAAGCTGTAGGAATCGAGGCATTCTGTTCCCCAAAACCTCAAGACACTGTGGCAAGGATATTACAGTGGCATCAAAGACACAATGATATAAGCTGCAGTAAAGGACCTTCATATAGCAAGCATCAGGATGGCAGATTGGTCACTTCATGTACTTTATCTCCTCAATTCTGGCTACCCAACCATGCACTAAAAAATCAACCAGTCTTCTGTGACTGCTTTTAATTTGGCAAGGGATTTCCTTATTCTGGATGGAGGACTTTGTTCTGTGACTGCCTGCTCCACCAAGGAGGAGCCATGCACAGACCACAATTGCAACTCCCATGAAGTTCTGGGAAGTTGTAACATTTGGATCTGGCCTTCAAAGTGAAGTATGTTCCCAGAAGGAGAAAAAAAAAAAAAAGAAAACAGAAAAAAAAAAAAGAAAAAAGCCAACATCAACAACAAAAACCACTGATGATTTTTTTTTTTTAACCAGGAGAGTTTCAAGTGGTTCCTTGATGAACACTACATAGCCCACCACAATTGTTAAATGACGGAAGCACATCCCACATCAGCAGCGCTAAGACTAAAACCTCTCCTTTCCTTGGAAACCCGGTTTCCGCACCTGGTTTCTATATATCAGCGAAACAGCATCACAGATACGAGCTTCTGAGATAATGGAATGGGAAGCAAAGTAAGGGAGGGAATAAAGATGCTGTATTTTGCAGATACCATCTGTCTTCTGCTGCATGAGCAAAATGAAGTGGGTAAAGCCAATTTAAAATATTTCAACGTATCACATATCTGAAAGGAAGAACTGTCTCAATATCAACACACAATGCTCCTGACCAGGCAACAGAAACTTTCCCCTGAGACTTAAACTTTTTGGCTAACATCATCATACCATCAAGACTTTTAAAACAGTAGAGTCACTCAGGATTTTCAACCAATATTATTGCTTAAAAGCTCACGACAGGTCAAAGCTCTGAACTGCTATTTATTACTGATGGGAGCACACAGCAGTAATGGTGCTTTTAACAGCTTCTATAAATACTGACAAAGTAATCCTCAGAAGCCCTTCTGAAAAGGGGAAGAAAAATAATAACAATAATAAAAAAAAAAATCAACGAATATTGTCCCCCCTTTATCACTGGGAAACTGAGGCAGGGATGGGTTGAAGGACACGCCAAAAGCAGCAGTGGCATTTATTGTCAGTGGGATGATGGATCCACAACCCTCCATTGCTACGCCTGGAGCAGAAACATACTGTGCCAAAAAGCTGTCAGGCAGGGTAGCTGACCTCTCACTCTAATGAAGATCCTGGCTGAAGACCACAGGCCACACCACCACCACTGCTTTTATAAGCTAGAGAGCAATCAACAGGCTACATTAAAATCATTTAGGTTTTGGGAGCTGCAGCTCAAGCTCTCTAAGCATCACCAAGAGGAAAGACAGCCCTCATAAGCAACTCAGCATTTCCAGGAGCACAGCCAAAGCTGGATGGTCCCACTGCACGCAACGTTTCCAAGGTGTTTCCAGCAACATTTGCTTTACTGTTGTACAAAAAAAAAAAAAAAAAAAAATCTTAGATCTCACTACTGTCCCAGTTTCTATGATGTTCAGCCTAAATATCCCCTTTGTTTTCAGCAATCACTTTTTTTTTGGTTTTTTAGACATACAAAAAGCTTATATGCTTATTTCCTTCCAGGTCTGGGCACTTTACTGTCTGCTCTGCTCTTCGGTTAGTTCTTAATGCCACCAGCCATCACAAGTCAACCTATCAGAAGGAAATTGCAATTGAAATCAGCAGCTAATGCAACGGACCAGCTCAACCTAAACTTCATTGGCACAGTAAGATTAAATCTATCAATATTTTATGTATTTCTCTGCCTGACTTTCAGAAGGGAGCTCCATGTAGGAGAGGCAAGTTTGAGCCAGCAGACTGTGACCTTCTGGGGGCAGACCAAGGGGCCTTGGCAATTTAATTCTTTTCAACCTTAGTTGAGATTCAGTTACTTCCCCCACCAGATTATTTTTTGCAGAACTACAGGAGAATGTTTTAACCTCTTCACCTCCCGGTATGACTGACAATCAGCAGAGCCTGGACGAAGATTAAACTCCCACCACATCCACACTGAAAGCCAAGAAAACGTTTCACTTGCTGTAATTCAGTCTCCAACACCACAACCATCCTTTGGACTTCCACATCCTCAATGCCCACTTCTACCTTGCTTGAAACACCTTGAAAACAGACTGTGATCAGACACAGAAGCAAATGGCCCCCTTGCTCTCATCTCAAGGCTTCCTCCGTTCCAGGGCTCAGCAGCCTCTGCTCACGCTCCTGGACCCAGCCTTGAGGTATCAATGCAGAAACTCCTCAGAAATTCTCTGTGTAAAGGCACAGATGCCACTGACCACATATCTTTGTTTTAATGGACTAACATCATAGGGAACATGAAAACCACTTGGGGGGAAAAAAAAATTCTCCTGAAGTTCCCCTCTGCCTTCTTTCACTTCATCTCTTAGATCACAAAAATGGCCTGTATTGCTTCCTCCCAACCCACAGACCTCCCCATCTGCACTGCTCACATCACTTTGATTAGACATCCCAAGTCACCCTCCCTTAAAGCCTTGTTCTTTTGACAATAGGATGGCATTACAGGGCTTCACGGCTGTTGTGCCTCTATCACTCCAGATTAGTTAGAAAGCCAAAAAGACTAAGATTCTTTTCCTAGCCTCTGGCCTTCACCTGGGATGTGTCAGCGAGGCTGCGTTTCTCTTCCTTAAACACAGGGAGAAAACCTGGAAGAGAATGAGGTTGTCTGGGTACAAAAGAAGTTGAAAAATAAAAGTCATGGCTTGCAGAAAAAAAATCTTCACTGCTAGGGATGGAAAACTTGAGCATTCCCTCAGTGCACAGCAGTGAGTACATCACTGAATTGATCTTCAGCTTGCAGTGCTGAAGCCTTCCAGTAGGCAGCAGAGACCCAGAGGGCACACCAAGTGCCCCCACGCAGCTATATGGATTCAAGATCCACAAATGACTGACCTCACCTGTCCAGACACTACTTCCCTCCCTGTGCAATGGAAAAAAATCAAGTCTTAAAGTGGTTTTTTATCAAAATGTTAGAGAAAAACAAACCTTTTATTTGAAAAGTGAAAAGGAAGGGACAGATCAGACCCAGGAAATGGAGTGTAATTGGTAAAAATTCTCTTTTTAACAGATCAGAAATACCCATCGGGACAGTGCTGAAGGCATCTGTGGTCCAGGTCACTTTTATTTTTCTCTCTGTCAGGAGGGGAGGTGCAAACATCTCCTGGTCGGCCTGAGAAGTCCCTGTCTTGCACTCACTCCCACACACCGTGCTTTCAAGCCATGCCTCACGGACGGCTGCAGCCCATTTGGCATTTTGCCTTGCAAGCCTGTGGCATGGTGCCCTGGGTAGTGGGAGCTGGCTGGGGAGGACAGGTTGGGTACAGCATCCCACCGGTCACCTTATTCCAGGTCAGACAGAATGCAACAAGACCTGCAGAGGTGAGGCTCTGGGCAATGCAATGGTCCTCCATCCCCCCTGCCACCACAGAGCAAATAAACTCAGCAGTCTGGAAGAACTGCAGGGTCGGGGATGGTCTCAAAGAGGTGTCTTTGGTGTGAAGAGAGAACCAAGTGGTACAGGAGAATCAGGGAGGATTTTAGAGCAGGTTTCCCCCCTCCACCCAGCGTGTACCACTCTCATCTGAGCCTTCTTTCCCAGAACTGGAGGATAACTCCAGAGTCTCAGCAGGCAAGTCACACACTGAAGTCAATCAGAAATAATGGGAACAGTTTTTTTATAAAGGTGCAGGTACCAGCTGATTTCCATAATATCAGTAGTTAACAAGACTATTATTTCTCTAAAGCACACAATGCTTTGGTTTAAAAAAAAACCCAAGGAAGCCACACATGCACAAATGAACACATGCAGATTGAGTTCAGAAGTACCCATCATCGTTGCGTTGATTTAATTATAACATTTCCTGCTGTGTTGTGCAGAAAGATCATCTGTGAAGAGTCTAGCAGGGTGCAAACATTTAAATCACTTGCTTTTCAACTCACCACCTCAACAACTCAGAGACTGGTCGAATCCATGAGGTGCTGACTCTTGTAAATGATTTGCGTGCAGATTATGGTGTTGAACTTAATCTTACAAAAGGAAGTGTAAATGACCATGAGACAAGCCAGGACAGAGAGGACTCTAACTGAATTAAAAAAGCTTTTGTCTATAGTTCTGGGTTTGTTTTTCAACATGAAGTAGAAGTAGCAAATGTAACAAAACCTCAGTACAAAAACCCAAAACAAATCAAAAAACCCACCATCAAATCCTGCCCCAAACCCCCTCAACTATCCATATAAAGCAACTGTTCAGATACCCATCAACTATGTACCCAGTGGCAACATCCTAAAGCATTTTATAATGTGCACTCTCATAATTTCCTGGCAGCAGATAAAGGATGCCTGATTTTCCCTGTGCGACACTATTTCCTTGATAGTCACAACAAATCCCATAACCTTCTCAGTACAGTTCTGGTTGTCTGAATGTATCCGATCAAAGGCAACCTGCAGTTATATCTGCTTGCTTCCCTACCCTCCCTTGCTCAGGCCACTCACAAAGAAAAGCCTGCGGTCACATCCACATCACGCTAACTGCAACCTGCCTACCCTTGAAAAGACAAAACTCTACCTGTAGGCCCCAACGGGCAGTGCCCTTCTGGATGAACTTTCTCATTTGAGTGCTTTAGTGAAGCAAAAGTTCTGCAAAAGAGCTTTCTAAAACCACTTCCACTTCATCACTGTGCAACAATTTGGGTATATTTAGCCTAAGACACAGTGGCTTAGACAAAGCTCCGGTTACTGGGATGGGAACACACTTTGCCGTAGTCTATAATCAATAGCCCATACACAGTCAACACACTTGTTTAACAACAAAAGAATTGTAGCCCACATGCACCATTAGGAAGCAAGTGGGAGCAGAACATTATGCAGTGCCAGTCCAATTAAACTTAAATTCTATGGGAAAGGAGTAAAAAAGCATACAAATATTACAGCCAAGTAGACTAATAGCCCACAATTTTAGTCTGTGTCTCAGGCTGTCAAAGCACTGAGTAACTGGCCAATTAGTCATCAGAAAAAATGGCTGTTGCACTCAGTAAGACTGAGAACATTTCAACACCATCCCCCAGAGCTACTCCCTCTGCGCTCAGTAGCCTTTCTACATATCACAATCCATCCATCACTAAACTCAGATGTGTTCTTCTTTCAGCCCATTCTCTAATTTTAGTTTGCACCACTAAGTACTGCTCCCCTCCTTGGGCAGAGTTTGGATCCCGCTCTTGGCTTCTGCCTTTGTTTTCTTGCTGGCTAGGTGACCCTGCACAGAGTGCGCTAACTCCCGCACAGAGCACGCTAACACCCCAAGAAACAAATTTGCAGGAGCTGGGAACAGAGAAACCAGGAGAAAAATGTCAAGGAGAGGCTGGACCACAAGAACATCTCTGACACTTGAAAGCTTGGTCCACCATCAGCTGCACAATGCACAAAGGTCTCCATCTGCTTTTGGTCACCAGTTGAAACCTCAAAACTGGGATCAGCATGTAAGCCTGGTCAGTCATGCTGTAGCCCAACCTTTCCAACTTAAACATCCTCGTACCTTGCTGTCTTTCATACACGTGCTATGGCACTTTTCCCACTCACTAATGGCTTCCCCATGGCTATCCCATTGCAGGGGAAGGCTACACATCTTCTGTAGACACCCAAAGCTTTTGCTTTCACTTTTCACTCACTCAACTTTGTGTCGCCTTAAAGACTTTTCTGATTTTATGCATCTTAACCACTTTGAAAAACAGTATTTGCCATCATTATAACACAGTGGAAAGGCTTTTGAAAGGCAGACAATGAGCTGGCTCGGCTCTCTGCAAAGCCTCAATCAAGAGGAAAAAGGCAGGCAATCTTTCATGAAATACAAAAGAAACATTTCTAAGGGACCACAGTTTAATCTATGCCAAACACCTCTGAACAACTGGAAGAGTCACATGCTTCTTTTTCATTTAACAGATACAATGGAGTTGTCATTCTGCCCCCATGTTTTGCAGTATACACTAAATTAACCCATGCCACTGAAATGCCAAGGGAGTTCATTGCAGAGAGCCACTTGTAATACAGCCTATAACAGGTAAAAACTTCCCTCTGGGGTAAAGTAAAACCAAAGGAGCTTTAAGAAAGCAGCCTGTGACTATTCAGAGAGCAGCGTACACTGTTCTCCACTGCTCTATCAGTGTTTCCACACTAGCTCTCAGGAGCACAGTACGACTGAAAAAAGCTGTAAAATTACTTATGCTAGCATCAGGCACTTCAAAGAAGCTTTGCATATAGAAAGGACAGCTGTAGAGGTGTTGTAGGAGGATTTACTGTGTATGAGGATTTACTGTGTACAGAAAGCAGGTAGCATCCTTTACACAGCCTTTCTTTGGCCTTTTCTTTGCCAGAGGACAGCCATAGCTCTGTACTTTTTTTTGAAATGGGAATGCTTTTTTAAAACATTCTTTAAGTTTTCCACCTGGCCATAGACCCTGTCTCTTGTGGCAAGGCTCAGAAATTGTATCAGTTGTGTTATAGATTTTCTGCAAAGAACAAATTACTGCCAGCACTGCTACCACCTGGACTGTCTCCACTTGGTTACTTCTGGGACACAAACAATACCTCCTTAAAAGCATTGACCTAAGAATGCTGCATCACAGCAGCACATTTACTCATAACTAAGAGCTGTCAGTGACCCATGGTGGGTCATAGCACAGCAAGGTGGGGAGCCCTGAACACCGCAGCCCGGAAGACAGAGATATATGACCACACAGAGACCCACCAGCCCTGCCACAAAGCAGGTAGAAGCTAGGGACACTCCAGGGAGTGGTTTTCTGGAACCACTTAGGACTCACAAGTGAAGCTCATTTCTTTGAGTAGCCCTTGAGGGTTTTGTTCACAATAAAGAAAACTGGCAGACACTGAGAATGATCTGGAAAAGTTAACAGACAGATCCTTATCTAAAAAAAAAAGAAAAAAAAAAAAGAGAAAGCAAGTACTTGCCTACACAGGACTTGAAACCCTTTCAGTGGCTACATGTGGTTTGGATTCACACATACCACAATTACAAGTGACAGAATACCATGACTTTTTCTGAACTGATCCACAGCTCTACAAAAAGAGTAATCAGATCTGAGAATCAATTCACAGACATGTCTTGGGATATGATACATTGCATATACCTCACCTTTGTGTTTCAATTCAGAAACAACATTAAGGAGTTGACAGTGAACTTTGCAAGACTATAAATGCTCACCAACATCATGGATAAACCGCTCGATTTTTGACTGCATCCCCCAGTATCTGAACTCGACTTTACACAGTTTATATGCACACATGATGGGGCATTTCCCGGGGTTGTTCTTGTACTCTTGAATCCAGTCTTCTGAGAGGGGGCCTCTTTTAGTCTTCACTGATTTATACAGCTTTGGATCCTCCTCAGCTTTGTATTCATGTGGAGGGATAGGATCTTTAACAATATCAATAGGATCTATAGAAAGAGAATAGAAGCAGTTAGACATTTCCTTTTCCTGAACAAAAGAAGAGAATACCATTGTTCAGGGGTTATTTCTGTTTTAGTAAGTACCAGAAGCATTACAGCAATTTAGTTTCTTTTTACTTACACTTAAACAACTGATATTTAAATTGTTTATACATTGCTGCTGAGCAGCGATCAGCTCTGCCAGAGGAACTAGTACGCACAGTTCCAGCAAACAGAGGCTTTGCTCCAAATAGATGTTTTTGCCCACAGTGACTGCAGATCCATAGCACTCTGGCAGATCTGCTCACTCTATCTTTCTAGCTCCAAAAAGATCTTTTGCACATTCCATCTTTCAACTTTTCTAATATCACTCAGAGTGCTACAGCTCTGTCTCGTCTGAGACTGTTAAATACACCTGCCCTTTCTTAGCACTGTTATGGAAAAGATGCTACCCACTGAACGTCTTATCTTTGGAGTCCATCAAGTGAGGTTACGGTAACTTCTCACATGCTACCGTTACGCCAGTTCTACACAAGGCAGAAAGTTTAACGTAAGTTCAAATTGTCCTAATTAACACCTCAACAATGAGGAAGTGGAAACTGCAATGGGAGAGGAGTGAATGAGCATATTTTAAAGATCTGCAACCCCCACCCCAGACCTCAGCAGCAGCATCTGAAGTTTGGATTGAAGGGCAAGATCGCACTTCCCAAGAAACAACAGCTCTTCTGACACTTCTCAGTGAGGCAGCATGACTCAAGTCAATTTGCTCAGTACTGAAAGCCCAATCAGGTAGGCTTAGGAATGAGGACAGGCAAACTCAAGTTCAAAACGAAGAAGTCTAGATGAAGTCACACTCAAGTAAAATTGCACAGGGTTACTGCCATGTCCCGCACGTCAGCAGCGCTCAAGGAGCTGGAGCAGCCACTAGATGTCCTTCCCCGGAGCTCCGGCCGCGCGTCGCGCAGCATGGGACTGCCAGAAGTCAGCCCAAGCTCAACACTTCTCCACTCAGCAGCTACAGAGCAAGGGATGCTTCAGTCCTGCATGGCTGTAACTGCCGGCACTCCCTGCCACGCAGTCAGGTCTCCGGCAAATGCCATGGCATGGACCACGATGGACAGCAAGGCAGAGGAATCGCTATGACACTTGCCATTCTCTGCCTTTTTAAGACGTTCCCTTTTGCCTTTTCTCATTAAATTCTTACATATATAAGATTCATTAACCCAATCTCCCAAAGACAGCTGCGAAGCTGAAGCGTTAACCTGCACAAGAGCAAGACTAAGAGGATTGGAAGCAAAAACGAAACACACCTTCATATTTCAGAAATGCAGATAGGAATGATTTTCATTTATGTGAAAGAGCTACACAATTATACAGCAATATTTTCCTCTTCTATGGCTATTTCTACTTATTACCCCCAAAATCATTAGATGTCTTACTCCCCTCAGGAGCTGCACAAATAAGACAGGGAAAAGCATCAGCTTCATTTTACAGACAGGGGATTCAAATTATTTCCATGTGATTTACGTCAAGCCTAGAAGAGAACTCAAGTGTCCTCGCTCTACTGGATGTAACCCTATCCTGCAGCCTGACACCAACAGGGGTGAACGTGTGTTTAGGGGGAGGAGGGACAGGCAGGTGGGACATACCAAGCAAAATCCTTTACATAGAAAAAAAAAGCAGAATAAAGGAAAAAGTAAAAGAAAAAGGCCATTCACCTAGAACGGTTTGTCTTTTTTCTGCAGCAGAAAGGTTGAACACATTGACATGCTCGCCTGGATCAGTTTTGTAGTATGTCTCAATATCAATAGAGAACTTCTCCACAAAAGGGCATGTATACCTGAAAATGAGAACAATGCAGCTTAGAGTAAATCCCACTCAGCTTGGAAAGCAGAGAAAATACTTTCCTAAGATGTACAAAATCAGCCTCAAATCCAAGCCAGCCTTCACTCATGCTTTACTTCAGATATGCTTAAAATACCAACTGTACAGAGTAAAGAGATTTTCTTTAATAACTTCTTAAGACAGGAGCTTGCCTCGGACATGTGGCTTCACTGGAATAGCTCTGGTTTAGTAAAACCCCAAGCGCACAGCAAAGGGGTGTGCTCCCCATGAGGTGTTACATGGATTACAGGTGAGAAGATACCAATGCACTCCACGCCATTACTGGAGATTGGGCACCCCCACTGACCAAGAAACAACTTCCCAGCTGGCAACAAGCAAGCAGAAAGCCCGAGGGGACCACCAAGTTGTGTCACTTTGCAGAGACACTGACAAAACCCTGCAATTTAATTTGACAATGTCTCCTCCAGGAGAAGATTATCAGGACAGACTGTTTTTAAAGGAGCAATTTTCAGCAAGGAGATAACTTTCAGGTCTGCTATACTAACAAGTTAAGTCATCCTTGCAGGTATGAAGCAGATACTAACACAAGGATGCCCTGGAAATGCATCTCTACCAGGAGAAAAGCAGAGCTCTTGCCTAGAATCTGTGGCAGAATAAAATATGGACCGATTCTGCACAGGGCCAGGTTTCCTGGCCAACTTATTGACTCACAGGCATTTGAAGAGAATAGATAAAAAGAGACTGGAAGTGGACTTTAATCACCTGCAACAGCTCCATTATATTTAGTCACGAGCAACTGCCCGGATGCAGACACTGACTTCCCCACCTCTCCCCAGACTAATGTTACTTGCAGGGGGCAGCCAAAACAGAACTATGAAACTTTTCTGGATTTTTGATAAAAATCAAAATATTCATTAAAGCCTTTTTATTTTGAAAGATAACAGCATTATGTGACTTGTAAACCTGGAAAAGGGCAAACGCTCTAAACCAGAGTAACTGGCATACAGGCTATTTATTCCACGGTATCTGAAGCCCTTCCATCCAAAATCAGCCAAAATGAGATCCCAAAGGGCTCCTCAGAGTCTCTGGTGCTCTTCCCTTCTCGGGGTGAAAACCATAGGATGTAGATCTATTATTTTCTAGCTAAATGACAGTAAGATAATTCCCAGAAAAAGAGCACCAGATTTAAGATTTCTTCCCCCCGCTAGAACAAGTGAATCCTGTCTTACTTGACAGTGTCCCATTGCTGTGTAAATTTGTAACTTCACTGAGCTAGCAGATATCTGCAACATCAAGTAGAACATGCAGTGCAGGATGCAAGACTAAATAAAAACCATTCAAGATTTCCCACGCTTTGATGAACAAAACAGCTCACATTTTAGAGCAACCAGCCACAAATTCTCAAGTACATACGCAGTCAGCTCAGGCAACACTTGCACTCCTGAGATTAAGCACTGTGTAAGAATTTTAGGACTTGACCCCAGTTTCTCTAAAGGATATTACAGGATATGGAAGAGATGCCACTGCCACACAGAGCGACATCAAATCCTGTCTCTAAAGTAGGGGAAACAGCTCTGGACATTTGGAGACGTTTTACCTTGTCCTTGTATAAGGATATGCATTCCACGATTCCTCTTCGACTCGCAGAGCTGCCTTAGGCAATATTGACCGAAACCAGCTGGGTATGTGCATACCAATGTGGTACACTTTGTGAGTATACTGCCCATTGCCTCCTGGTCCATCCATGTATGGCCTGTTCTCCAGGATCTCTACTCCGCTGCCTTCCCCGCATGTCTCCTCTCTGCTCTTTTTCTGAAAGGGAAAATATATCACATAGTTAATCCTTCCCCTGCGCTGTACATACCAAGGTCTCAAAGCACGTGAACGTTGGGGATGGTTTCTAGGACTCCTGTTGAGCAGTGCTTCACACAGACAGCAGAGCTGTAGCAGCACCCTGGCAGTAAGATTACCAAACTTAGACATCATAAAGTAAAGGTTTAGAGACTCATCTGGCCAACACAGGAACAGAGATCAGATTTATCCGGGAGCCTGTAAAAATCTGGATTTGGACACTAAGAGACAGTTTGAATGGAGACCTAATGACACATCAATTCGTGCTCCTACAAGAGGTTACACGTCGCTCTTCCCGAGAGTGCACTAAACCTTGGCTCCAGCTGCGAACCGCCCAACAGCGTGACACTCTTGCACATCAGCAGATGACACGGCGAAGGGGAGTTTGTCCGACTTGGCACATTCTTGTAGCGTTGTATCAGCATGAAGAATCATACACACACTCTGTGCAACATCACAGCACTGAAGACTCTTTTATGACCTTAAACCACAGGATTTGGGGGCTCGTTGCTTGTGGTCTGACATGGCAGCAGCTCTCCAAGAACAGCTTGGAGACTATGCTCTGCTAATTAAGATATTTAGAAGAAACAACCCAAGTTTGCCAGAATGCACACAGCACCCCCTGGCAGCCTCCATATTTTGGCTTATTTGTAGTATTGTCCCTCATTGAGAAACCTGGCAAAAATTCCTTCAATAAAAAAATACTAATTTCAGTGCTTCTAAAAAGAGCTAGAGGCAAACCAAATATTTATTCATTTCTAACACATTTCAGCAGATTGGATGATGTATAACCTTCATCATTTCCAAACAACAGATTCATATTGCTAGTATTTTGAGTTTATTGTTTGTATTTGAGAGCACAGTACTTTGGAAATAAGAAAAAAAAAAAATGGAATTTTATACAAGAACCAACTGTGAAATATAACACAATAACAACTTCTCATTTTTGGCATACAAACAATTCAAAGGATAACATGGTTTAACAGAAAATGATTAATAGGATGCAAGACATCAGCTTCTCATCTTTTGAGGACAGGATGATAAGCCAAAACAGCTATTTAGAAGTAAACAGTCCTCTTTTTAAAGAACTCTCAAGTGATTTTAAATTTAAACAGCTGTAGCTGACAAATCTAAGTAACTGACAATTTAAATAGTCTTTTTTTTTTCCCCACCCCACAAACTGCAATAGTCCTGCAAAAGAAAGGCACTTTTTTACAGTTTATTTCTAACATTCAGCTGGCAGTTCATTAAAACACACATCCTCTTAAAACAAATTACTGTCTGTCAGTTCTTATATAAGCACTGACCAAGTCCTGTACAAATATTTATGACAATAACATTAAATAATCTTGATGACCCCAAAAATCTGGCTAATTCAAAGGTCTCGGAAAAGGCAGTAACCCAGCAGGGATAGCAAGTATGTTAGACAGAATAATAGCACAGCATCTGCTCTGAACAGTTGATACAAATTATGGAGATCTAGAGTTTTATTATATGGCAGAAGCACATGGAAATCATAAGCAGAGGAAAGACAGGTTCTCTTCGTGCCAAGTTATTGCATGTAGAATCATACATCAGATGGATTTAAAACTCCATTCTAGATTGTACGATTACCAGCAATTCCAGTCAAATCCGCAAGTCCTCATTTGGGACCAGAACATATTTAGGAGTTTTTCAATTTCAAAAGAAATCCACAGCACCAAGTGGACTCAGCACCTCCTAGGACTGTGCCAAGCTGGACCTACACAGAACTGGGTCCCCAGATTTACAAATGCTTGTATTGAATTAGAAAACCAAAACACTGAAGATTTATTTTGTTTTAATCGCCATGGTTGATATGAAAATAGAAAGCCTAGAGGGGGTGTTTATCCTTCTCAGAATGCAATTACATACTCTTCCTTTCAGAGCTACATCTGAGCTATGCCTTGCGTCTTGCCTTCCACTTATAGCTCTCCACCTCTTGAAGCTCCTCAGAGAGCCATGCAAGGGGCCAGCTGCTTCCATAACCATAAGTTTGAAGGTTCAAGATCCTGTGCTGCTGATTCTGACTTCAGCTCCCATCAAACAGATCAGCAGCAGCCAGGGAGCTCTCCTGCAATATGTTTCCTTTTGTCGAAGCCCCTGGCACCCCACCCTACAATACCATGTCACCCTTGCTTAATACAGTTCCCCAAACACCTCTGTTTTCTTCTGTTGCATTTCCTGATGGATTGAAGATGGGCCAAAGCAGGAGGTTTCTCCCTAACTTGATCCATCTGAGAAGACTAAAGACAAGCATTCAAAGCAAAGCCTGGTCTCCTGAACTGTGACTTCTCCATGAGAGGAAGATGCAAGCTGGGGTGAACAGGACACAGACACTTGCCTATGCCCTCAGCCCCTAAATGGAACTGTTCTGATCCATGCCCTCATCAGTATTACCCATCTTTGGGGATGAAACACCCTTAGTCTCTGCACAGGTTTCAATTGAGGAATCTATCTTTTTTATTTCAACACAAGAAGCAATGGTTTACATCTGAAGCAGTTCAGAAAAACAAACTCCAATTCTTTCATAACTATAGGGCCTGATCCAGGCTCAGTAGGACCTCTGCTCAAACCTTTCTGGTTTGAAGCCCAGCAGTTGCGATAGCCCGGACACACAGCTAACACTAACATTCTCCACTTTTCTTTCCGCCATTTAGCCAGTTTTGACAAAAATCTCTCCGCATGAAGATGAACTGCCTGGTTCTCATCCTATAGCTAGAACCCTGGTGAACCTGCAGTATCGGCCAATTTTTTCTTTACATGAATACTTCCATAAGCAGCTTTTCCACATGACCTGGTAACGCTAACACTCAGCTTCTCAGACAGAGCTGTCTGATCATGGGAGATATGATGGGTGGCATGGTGTTATGGTCCCAACACTTTGCGAGGGAAGGAAGAAAGGAAAAACCAAGTTAACTGAGACTCTTTGAGGAAGTCAGTTCACATCCCGCTTCTGACTTCTAGTTATTTTATTCACTTCTATGCATGTGCAGGAGACCAGGAACCCTATTCTGAAAGCAGGGCATGCTTCCTCCTTTAGCCTTTGCAGATGACCAACTTTCACCCAGTTGCAAGCCTTAAGCAAATTTTGGCTCTACACATTCCTGCTGCTTGTCACTTATCTACATAAAATATGACAAGGAACAGCAAGAACATTTTCTTAGATGAATGTGAAATAAGAGCTCCACCTCTGCATGACCCAAAAAAAAAAAAAAAATTAGAGCTGCAAAGTTTATACCTCAAACTATCTTTTGAGGCAGAACTTTTGAGTCAGGCCAATTTACACTCAAAACACAACATAATTTATCACTGGGAAGGATAGTACGATCAAAGAAAAACTCCACATGATAAATCCACACAAAGCTGCTTCCCAGCCCTGCACGATCTCATACTTACCAGTTAGCTTGCCGAGAAGGCAACAAGCCACAGCGAGGTCAAGAAGAACCAAAAAAAGTCAGGTTAGATGGTGAACAGTACAATTACTAACCAGTCACAAAGACAAAAAGAAGATACATTTCTCAGACAATAAAAATAAAGACATCAGCCACACACATTTAAGAGACCAGGATGATACTCTGCACGTAAGTGCTACTGTGAAAGTACACCACTTATGGAAGTGAAGAGCAATTTGCTTTTCAACCATATAGCCTCTTCATGTCTACGGTGACTCAGCTACAGCATGGAGAGGGCTTGTTACAAGGAAGTGGTCTGTAAACAACAATTAAAAAATAACCATCGATTAGGAAAGCATTTGGCTTGAAAAGCGTCTGGCAAGCCCTCTCCAAAGAATATCTGTCTGCTGGGAGTGGCAGATGTGCAGGCGTTTTAGGGTCAGTCTTGAAGGTTTCAGCCTCATAGACCCATGGCCCTATGAGAAGCAGAGACTTCATTGGAGCAGATTACCTGCATTATTACTACTTGCTACTAACTGACAACAGTATCTTCCCTCTATATAAATATCTGAGGAATGGTCCCTAACAAAATTAAAGGGTAGCTAACAGCCTTTATATGCAAGTTATCTAAGCTGTAATCACAGTAAACCATCTTATATTGTATTACAACAGGAAATCCAGTCATCCCTTTAGAAGTCCCTCTCTTCTGCTTGATGACACTCCATGTTCTGCACAGCCCCATCAATAGCTTTCCAGGACAGATGGTGACACAGATCCCCTCTAGCTAAAGTAATAGCATTAAATTACTCATAACAGGGAACCCAGAGAAGCAGATGCACCATGATTAGCAAGAATGCCAGTTACTTAAAGGCTTCTATTAAAATAAATCTCTTGGCACAGCAGCATAGCATGGGACACAGCACATGACCTCACCAAAACAATCACAGATGAATAATTCCCATGAATGTCATCTAAACATTGGGCTAGCCTAACCCTATTTATCATCTGCCCTTCAGAACAGGAGAAAAACGTCTGTAAACAAAGCCTTCCACTAGCAAAGATGGGTTGATCAGTTCTTAGATCCTCCATCCCCTTTCCCAGTCAGAAATGTGCCTCACTATCAGCTAACAACATGGGGCACATTTTGCAAAGCCTTACTCCTGCAAGCTTGTCCTGGCACAGCTGAGTGGGACCAGGTGACTAAACCCAACTCGTGTTTTTCCAGTGGGGTACAGCTCAGTAAAGGAATGATGGCTGACGCTAATAGAAACCCCAACAATTTGAAGAGTCTCACTACAGCTGGAAGAACAACATTCACAGAACAAGAATGCATAACGTTGGATAAACCAGCTAAGATACACCTTACCGTATGAGCTAGAGAAATATAGAAGTCAGGCTGTGGAAATTCAACTTGCCTTGTAGTGTCTTGCTTTTGGTGAATTAGAAGAAAAAACAACCCCAACCCCACCAACCAATGCAGTAATGCTCAGAACAACACCAAGAATAATATTATCCTAAACTAACAGAGTCCTTCTCCTTGTGTTTCAGCCCAGGAGTACAGCACAGGCTGCACATGGGCTCAGGTCCCTACACAGAGAGTCTCTGCAAAGCCTACAGCAGCGCTGCAAATGGGTCAGTGGTTTAGTTTCTCGTAAAGTTTTTATTGTAACTTAGTACTTTGAGCACTGCAATGGTACAGCAGAGAACAGTAAAGACAGGGTAGGCTGCATGGCGATAATAGACAATCCAGGCATTGTTCTAGCTTTTAAAAATAGATTATAGCTATAATCTTACCTTGTTTACCACTGATTATTGTTTACAGTACAACCCCTCAATCTAAATAAGTTAGACAGTCATTACAAAAGGTTGATGTGCTTTAGCTTCATGATGAAGTTTCTCGGTGCATTACAGCAATGTATTTACACAGTACCAGTGGCTTACTTCGACGACTCATGAGAGTTTTGATTTGAGATTATTCAAATTACAAAGATTGACAGCACTATGCTCAGTAGACCTATTGTCCATGAATGATGAGACACAAATCATTGTCTGGAAACAATAACCAGAAGATTATTTTTTTTTTTTTTTCTTCCTCCAGCTCCCATTTGGCAACAGGGTATTTTGATAGTCCAGACAAACTCTTCTGGGAGAATCTATTAAAATAACACTGAAGTCTTGGGATTTTTTTATCCCATTTAGACACAGATATGGATACAAGAAGTTTACAGCTGGTTGATGGTTTCAATTAATGATGACAGCAGAGGCATCTATGTAACCACTGAACAAGAACATGACAGCAAATAATCCCCAAGAGGATCCTGCTAACATACTTACTCATACTGTTGTGGCAAGGGAGGCTGAGAAAACATTCTCTATGGCCAGTTACTATTTTTTTACTGTTTTGGATGCTAAGGCTACCACAAATGCCAATTAAGTCCCCAGAAACAGACCTGTCCTTTGGGAACCAGAGGAAGCCTAAATTGCCTCACACAAGCCACCAGAAAACAAAATGCCTGAAGCTGCTTAGGATGGATGACTCCTGCCATCATTGGATAGCTTTTAAGACCTGGTTTCACTAATCAGAGCTATTCTTAAATTGTTTTTCTGTTCAGTTTTAGAAAGGAAGTACAAAGGTTCCTAAAGGATTGAGTAGCAAAATTTAGGCTGGAAGAGGAATAAACCACTTCTTTTCAGTCTCTTCCATACATTAAAGGAAAAATATCCCAACTATCTCCAGTTGGACATTATTTAGGCTGACAGAGATTTCACTCTTCTAATTGATTTTCCAAAGCATTGCCTTCTTCCCATCACCAGCTGCCTTCCTCAATGTGCTCCAGGCAGCTGCCTACCAGCCATCATCATCTCCCACCTGCAGGCACTGTGCGAGAGCAGAAGCTGCATGTATGAAGAAGGTACCACTTACTGTGACTGGTGCGTTGCACAGGACAGCCTTTTACAGAAATGCTGGGAGATTATAAAAAGCAAAGCAGCCTGTTAGCCTCAGCCACGTATCAAGGCTTATCGTGGTGATACTAGCATTCAAACACCACAAATAAACCAGCATGACAACAGATGCACAGTTTCAGCCATAGCTGCTGCAAGCCAGAATTAAACAGCACCTAAAACCAGAAAGCCAATGACAGAGGTATTGGAAAATACCAAGAGGTCCTGAAACTAATGCATGGTTTATTCTTAACACATTTTCCTAGCATAGGATTTTTGTACATGGATAACATGTACAGGGACGATGTGCATGCACATGGGTGTATCCGTTCTATCTTCAGCTGTCTCTTGCTGTGGTATGACTCAGCTCTGTGTTCTGTTAACCACTCCTTTCTCAGCATTTGAACTGACATCTAATTCATTACGAGCAATCTGCTTTCACCACCGACAACCTTCTGTCTGCTGATACAGATATCTGATAGACCAGGCACCATTCATAGTCAGTATTTACTGCAGGTTATCAAAAAACAGGTCTTTGTCTATGAAAACAAAATGTTGGTTTACTCTAAAAGTACAGTAGTCATGCTTCCCAAGCTGTTTTTTGTTGTTTTTTTCTTTTCAAAATGTGTGTCAAAAGACCTGAAACACACAATTAAAATTATACCACTGTAATCAGGGTGATACCTGAGCAAAAAGCTTTTTTCAGTGTGAAAGAAGGGAGTGGAGGAGATGGTACAATTCCACTGTTACAGAAGCCAAGAAGGAAAACTCTGATCAGATCAAAACCAATGTAATTTTATCAGTGCATAACATGTTCTAAGAGCAAACAGGAAGTTATATGAATTAAATTAAAAATAAAAATCACCCTTACTGTTGTTAATGCAGTAGAGTGCTGAAGTAGAACAGCACACACAACTTCTTGCTGTCAAAGGCTTTTGTGCCAGTCAGAATAGCCAAGTCCTCTCACATTGAAGAGGATGGAATCGACAAGAGACCGCTGTTTTGAAGGGGGAGAAAGTAACCTGAAGACACAGAGCTGCTGGCAGGGCTACATCTAGTACCCAGATCTTTCAAGCCCCATTTCAGCATCCATGATGCAGCATTCTTCTTCACTGGGCTTAAGCAGGGACCTTTATCAAAATACAGCAAAACAGTCCTCAAACACAGAAGGCAGAAAAGCTTTTCTACTCCTGTTTTGCAGGAGTTGAGTGCAGTCTTACTGGTTACATTGGAAAGACAATGTTAAAGATAGGTAGGAGCTAGGAACCCTGCCACCCCAGCGATCGGTTTTAACAGTACTTTTGAGCCTGCACTTTGTAAGGTACAAATCAGAAACAAATTCACATCAAGTTGGACTGACAGTCCTTCGACAACAAAGTTGCTGGAGGACAGTAAGGGACTTATGAGTTTTGTTCTTGTTACTCAAATGCAAAGCTTACTATATCTCACTGTGCGCAGTTAAGTTGGCACTACCTTAATGGGAAACCAAGTCCAACTGCAATGGGATTTCCTATTCTCTCCAGTAACACTATTCATGACCTTTCAGAAATTGTGGACACCACAGGACCACGTTTTTGTTTACGCCATGTGCATCACATTACAAATGCAGGCAACTTTAAGCTGCAACATCTGTTTCCATGGCAATGGGACTGCATCAGCAATCCTCTGGGTTTAGCTTAGGCCACCTTCACTCAGGCTTCAGCACTGCACACGAATCATTACTGTTAACAGCAAACCAAGTGATGTCACTAGTAACCATGGTGCCCACAGCTGAGGTTTCCGTGTGCCCTTTGCGCTCTAACATGCATCCTTCACGCATGACAATTATTTTAATCCAATTAGTGCTGTTAAAAAAAAATAATACATGAAGGGCCAGTGTCAATACTCATTTGGCAAAGGAAGGTTAGTTTGAGTCAACAAGATAATGATCAGAACATGAAGCTTTACAATAGCACTTCGACTCCAAGCCTCATTGCACTGTAGATGTAGGAATGACCTGAAACCCTGGGGAGAAGGGAAAGAAATCTGTTCCTCATCAATGGCTTTATTAATAAAGGCAAAAGAGCAGCTGTTTTAAACATCCTCCTCCTAGGTTTGATCAACGGCTGGGCAATGCGCAGTGCTTTGTTCCATCTAGGCAATATCCCTTCCCCCAAACACCGGGGCTTCTCCAGCTGAACATAAAACCTGGTCTTAAGTGTTCCTACCATCCAGTCGAAAACAAACAAAAGGAGTCCTAAAATATAAGAGAGAGAGAGAGAGAGAGAGAGAGAGAGAGATGTAAAGTACATGTGTGTAGGGAAATCAGAAGGCTCCCCATCCTGGCAGAAACCTAGTCACAATGCCATGAAAAGACTGCCACCTTCCAGGCTGCTGTATCAGATGGCCAAAGAGGACAGCTCCATCGATATGGAGACACTTCACAGAGACCTAAGGCTTTGCTGACCAAGAGCACAGTCTCCTCCAGATCCACTCACTTTACAGATCAACGAACCACCTTCACGTCCCTGCCCAACACTTGGGTTTGGAAGCGATGCACCCTCCTGGCAGATCAGGAATCCCAGCGACTCAGTCTCAGCAGGAGTGGGGCTGTCCTACACACTCTGTAGCTTGGGGGTTACGCTCAGAGCCATCAGGACAGCCAAGTACCTTTTGTCCTTCCCCCTCACAATAGTCTGGTTTCACTGAGGATATCCAACCACATTAGCTTATT
Source organism: Pelecanus crispus (assembly GCF_030463565.1). NCBI lineage: Eukaryota > Metazoa > Chordata > Aves > Pelecaniformes > Pelecanidae > Pelecanus > Pelecanus crispus. Next base: position 32,799,856 of record NC_134653.1, read on the forward strand.
AGGAAGAAGATTTTTATAGTAACCATAAAGTACTTAGTTTCTATCTTCCCAACCTACTGATGCATAACTGCAATTTCCAGGAGGGTTCCCCCTTGGGTCCTTCCCAGCTCTGCAGGGAGCTGCAATCTGATCACACCCCTGTCTGCAGCAAGTATATCATGGGGCTCTTCCCTAAAGTTCACCAAGCAAGAACTAGGATTATCACACAGGAATTGCTGGCCTTCTGTCCAGTGCTTCAATCACCGTGTAATGCTGCCTCCAAGGAGATATTAAGCACACAAGGAGAGAGAAGAGGATGTCACCCGTGAAGGATCATCTTCTTGGAGAGAAGCACATGTAGAGCTGCTTTATGACAGAAGGTACGTTAGTGTCCAGGAGATCCCAGGTCTGTTCCTGCCACCCCTTCACTCTCCTGAGAGCTGTCTGAGGTGGGGGTCACAGCCCTTTGCAGCTGCAAGAACCTCCTCCCCCGGGTTTCCAGCCCCAAATCCTGCAAGACTCCCAGCCAGCAGAAGCAGAGCAAAGCTACGCAGGCAGAAGGCCCTGAAGAAGGGACCATTCTCACCCGAGCAAGTGCAGGTTACCTGCGCCGCATCTGCAGCACCATCGTTCTTGGCTGCTTTTCTTGTAAGGTAAAACACATTCCTAAAAAAAGGCCTAAAAGTCAAAGGCAGGACAGGTTGTCAGCAGCAGACTCTCGCAAGGCAGAGCAGAAATATCTGCAGCATCAATTTGTACAAATGTTGTATGCACTGCATTATTTAGAATCAGGTCTAGATATTAATGAAGCTGTTTGTATAAAACCAGGATATTTTGGGGACAATCAATTGTGCAGAACTATAAATAATTTACAGCATTAAGAGAACCGTTCTCATGGCCACTCATTAATCACCCGGCCTTACAAAGACGCCCAGTCACACTCCTACGGAGCCAGGGCTGGATGTGCCAGAAGCACATGAATTAGGAATCACTTTATTATGGAGATATCTCAAACTTGTTTACCCCACATGCTTCATCTTTCAAAACGTCTACTACACTTCCAGCTCAGTATTTAATCTTACCTTGAGTATTTCCTTCCCTGTCTTTAAACAGATTTTTCACTGTATTAACTATTCCACAGACACTGTCTGTGAGAATTACTGTCCCTAGTTTAAAGGAAGGTAAAGCAAGTTGCCCATTATTATGTTGTGAGTCAGAGACAAAATTTCAACTCGGGGTGTTCTGGATCAATTCTGGTCCTCTGACTACATCCCTTAGATTTTAGGAACCCAATGCAACCATTCACTAGCAACAGGCTGTCTGATAAAATACTGGAGGACTGGCTTAAGGAAATCCCTGCAGTTTTCCTAATACTTAATTCATTACTCGCCTTCAGGTATTTGAAAGTGAGAACCTAAGCTGGGTCAACAGTCAAGATTTTGTCCAGAGGTAGACAGGTCAGAAATTTTCTTTTATAAGAATAAAGAAGGAAAAAGGATTTTTGACAGCCACAAGCTCAGTAGGATTGTCAGTACTGCATCCTGTATTAAAAGCAGCACAAATCTGAAGTTTAAAATATTTTTTGTGTTATAACCTTATCTCAGCTTCACTCAGTTTTGTTAGAGAGCATGTGAACTGTCAAGGCAACATAGTTCACTACTCTAAAATAAATCGGTTTTTTACCAGGTATGGAATAACAGACGATTTAAGAACTGTTCCATGATAACAGCTACAAAACAAGGAAAAAAATAAACGCAAAAAAGATGTTTGGTATTTCTGTATGTTTTCCCCAAATGCTAACCTGTATGGCTGTCGCTGTCTACTGCGCAAGTTAGACTGCAAGCCTGGTAGCACTGAACATACCTGTATGGCCCTTGTTCTCAAAGCCAAGCAACTGCGAGTGTCTTGCTCTCCTCTTTCAAAAGGATGCAAGCCCTTGTGATCACAAAGACAAGGTTATGAAAAACAGAGGAAGAAGAGAGAACATAGAAGTCACAGGTTTTGAATGCTGCAGCATAGGAATTGGCGGAAAGGCTTCAAACCAGGCTTTTGCTTTTAGACTTGTGAATCTTTCAGGGTCTTTGGAGCTGTCAGCAGTGTCACCTGCCTTTAAAATTAAAGCACATACGTCTATCTGTCCAGATGGCCAAGGCATCTGCAAACAAAACAAAAATAATCAGCCACCCTGTTCTTCAGTGTCCACAGATGAAGGGTTAGTTTGTTTTCCCCCACTCAATCAATCTTCCACCATCTGCTGAGCCTGCTGGCAATTGCTAAGTGTAGCTAACAGGTTAAGGGACCCGACTTTTGCACCCAGATATCAGGACATGGCCTCAAGAATTACCACCACCAAGCACGTTTCTTAAGTCTGTTCTCAAAGGTGCTATGAGAGCCACACACAAACGAAGGAGAAAGCCGGACAGTGCAGGGGCCTGGAGACTGAGATGACAGACAAAACCATGATCCTTTGGAAAGGAGGGAAGTGACTCAGGGTACTCCATCAGCAGTCACGACAGGCAAGTACAGCACACCGCAGATGCTTGGAAACACGCTCTGATTTTTCAGGGAAGGCAATAAATGCAAAGCTCTGAGGGACTGTAGAAGAGAGGCTCATGTTAAAAGATGAGTAGAGCCCTCAATTCCCAGGATCCTGCCCAAGTTCAGCAGACAGTGCCGAGCAGATGGGTTATCTTTAACAGATTGCCTCAAATCCAGGGCCAGAGTCCTTCCCCAGTGCGGACCCTCCAAGTGCTGAATGACAAAGTATTAACATTATTAGCTTGTAAGGATGACGCAGCACCTTAAAATGTCTCATCCTCAAAAGGCAATCACTAGGTCCAGAAGAATATTTTTAAAGTACACTATCTTTGGAGGAAGGTCACAAGTACTCAGAGAAAACTGCATGGAGAAAATGAGGACCAGAGTTATTTACAACAGAGAAAGTAAGCCATGCACACCGATATAAAAATAAGATTTAATAACAAGAGGAATTCTCCCGTCTTATGTAACGGTCAGAAGGGCAACAGTCTCTCGGAATCTCATGGCATATGGAACCGCAGTAATGAACGGTATTAAGATGATAAATGGACTGACCTTTGGCTAATAACATACTGATCTTTCTGACAAACACATTCAGATCTTGGAATACAAGCTTTTATGAGATAGAGACTTAACATTAAAGCGTGCATTGTTTCTGGGGTGAGGGGGAGGCATACAGAAAGGTAGGTCCCCTAAACACACAAGAAAAGGAAGCAAGTGTTACAGGAAGGGATAGCTGTAGACACACAAATATGCAGGACACTTAGAAGAGAAAGAATTAAGATTTTTAATAAGATCCATCTGATGTGTAACACGGAACAGTCCTATCCTTTGTGCCTGAGAAGCTCCAAAGTCCTCGCAGAGACAGAAATATTGCATGTGCTTTTGGTGCGATGTGCAGAGTCAGAGGAGACATCCAGGACAGAGTCCTCGGTTCAGCATTTCTACAGGAAGAAAGAAATCCTTACAGGTACTTACAACTGTCCCCTCCATAAACAGTTGGTGCTTCATGAAACTAATTTCAGCACTCATCTCTAGTTGCTTTCTGCTTGTGTTAGGATAGGAGCCTGCAGCTTCCCCAGATCAAACTGCAGCTCTTCCAGTCCTGTGGCAACTCTTAAGGTCAAGTTTATCTAGAGATCTCTCACCCTTGGAAGCAGCACAGGCTTTTAAACATGTGTACAGATTTTAGGAAGAAGTTACACTACAAAATTATTGTTTAGAAAAGAGGTACAAAGAACAATTTCACTGTTTTGAAATATTTTGCCAGTTTTATGCACCAGAATAAAACCAGGTCACAGTAGGAAGGAAGATCATTGGTTCTGAGCTTAGATATAAAAATTAGTATGTTTTAACTCGGATAGCAAAAGCGACAAAAACTCAGCAACGATGAAAAAAAACCCTTGTGCATATAGAAGAACTAAGACCTAACTGTTCTGCAGCTAATGCAGCAAGGACTCCCAACCTGAACACGACAACACTGCATGAGAGGTTTCCCATGAAACTATGGATATTGATAGCCTAAAATTTAATAGAGAAAAACAATTCCGTTCAGATCTGCTAGGCTTCAAGCAAGTCAAGGGTACATTAAGCCCTTTGCTGTAATGTAAAATTAACTTATTTATGGAAGAATTTAAGTGCTACTTAAAGTACTAAAACCGCTGTCTCTGTAGATAATATTTCAGAAGCTAGCAGAAAGCAACACTTAAAAGACTTGTTGCTCCCTTCCCCCCCACCCTCAAATTAAAAAAAAAAAAAAAAGGTAATTAAAAAGCAAAGCAGCAGGCCACTCACCTCAGTTTTCACAGCTTTATATGGCAGCCTGGAGAACTTTAAGTATAAGAGGAATTACAGAGCAACGTGGGCACACACACAATGATTTATTGCATGCCTCGCCTGCCTAGTGGCGCAGAGAACCAACAGAGATGCTGGATTATATACTGCACAGTTTTAATTCTCCCATCCAGTAAACAGTAAATATGAGTACAGCCTGTCCCGGTTTAATGGAAGGATCCTTTGCCACTTGGGCATGATGCTGCTTACATCAAATCTGGTGGAAATTTTTGTTAAGACTTCTAAAAAGGAGGGACTGTTCTCTCATGAGAGGAGATGAAAGGACCTCCCACTGCAAAGCGAAAACCTCCATGAAATCATCTTTGAAAAGTGACCGCAGTAGTACAGCTTGAGTCTGAACATCCCTGGCCACACGGCTTTGAGGCTCTACTTCCACAGAAAGGATTCCCAGAGCAACCGCATGGGCCAGTTGCTTCATCCCTCAGGTGAGAAGGTCCTTTTGGAAAACTTTCACTTGGAGGATACTGGAATCTAGGGAAATTACCCGACTGCTCTTAAAAGGGCAACTTTATACCAACTGGTTTGGAGTCTAATGGGGATCTTCACTCATGAGCTTGGAGTTAAGTGAGTGATCAACTTCAAGTACATGCTTAAGGCTCTCTAAAACCCTTGAGTAATAATTGTGACATCTCCTCTTTACACTGTTGGAACACTGCTTGTTACAGGACCAGGCTGACTAGTGTCTCCTGCAATAATGACACCATACTGTACACAACAAATATCTTTGGAATGAACCTTTTGCTTTTAAAAATCGCTCTTCTCCCCAGGAACTACTTTAAATCATTCTGTTCTACGTTTCAGCCAAAGATTTCTAAGAAATGCCTCTACACTGCTGTTTTATACAGGTATCTCAGCTTGTTCCCCTAAGGGGGTTCAACACACAGAACTTGCTTTTCCTGTGGCCTCCTTACACATTTCACAGGAAAAATAAAGACGCAGACATGAAGCACTTGCTCATTCCCTGAAAAGAACAGAAGTCATGCTCCCCACTGCTCTCTCCCCAGTGCCTGTCTCAAAGACAAAACCTCCACTTTTAAATCAAACTGAAGAAAAAGGACATTTGATATCAAGGTCTAGGAAAAGCTCCCATTGAAGTTGGCAGGAATCTTTCCACCAGTTTCAGGAAGAGTTGAAGCAGATCACTACCAAACACTAAGAAACAGAATATAAACTCCACATTCTACCCTAAGTGGGTTTCCTGGTTTTGATATTTCTTTTTTTTTTTTTTTTTTTTTTCAAATTTGAGCTGAGACTAGTATTTTCAATAGAAAGCATGGCTAACTTTTCCTCTTGTGCTACTCATACACATAATGCAGTAAAGTCACTTGCTTGTCATGCACTTCTCTAGCTCACCTGGATCTTGGGCTATTTATCAAACATATACAAAATTATATGTGTTCCTTTTCTGGGTTAATTAAAGGCAGCCTGTCCACCTTGGTAAAAAACGGTGATTATTAGTATTCGGTGTTTCCACCTTACTCCCCTGCTCCGAGTAAGTGGAGGGAGATCAGAGACCTGACTTGACACCAGCTATTGCACCTGATCTCAGAGGAAACCTTACTTTACTGCATATCAATGCACTAGAAAATTAAAGCAGGTCTGAAGCAGGACTGGATGGCAACTCAGAGGTGTAGTTTCTTGAGTAGTTTCCTGGGCCAGTGAACACTTCCCCTTGCATGAAACCCTCACGGCTTATTTAGTCCTTTGACATCAAGATTTGGCCCAAATCTCTGTCAAGTGAACAAAGTGGAATCCAGTCTTCTGCATTAAAGAAATAAAAAGAAATATTTTAAATTCTGAAAGTGAATAGCAAATTTAGCTCCCTGACCAAGTTCTCCACATCTCACAGGAGGTCCCTGCAGACACTCCCCAGTTAACGATTCACCCTCCATTATATCAGGTGGGCTCCTCCTTCTTAATCAGATCATTCTCCTGTATGCTCTGCTGCTCACTGACAAGTTCTGCATAGTTAATACACTGCTTCCATCAACCAGCTCTTTATTCAGAACAGCTGAGCCAAATTTGGAAGCAAAAGTTGTAACAAAATAATTAAAACAATACTCAAAGCAGCCACAGTGTCAGGAAAAGAAAAATGAAGCCACCTAAGAAAAACGTTTGGTTGTTTATACTAACATTTAGGTTAAACACACAAAGATGATACATTTGTGTCAGAAAAGGAATTTGACTATTATTACTGGAAAACACACACCATACACTGTTTTAACAGTCAAGTCCAAGTGCATGAGTCCTTAAAGGAATACAGTCAGGGGAGAAATGGGGGAGTTGTGCTTTTGCTTTGGTTTTTGGGGTTTGGTTTTTTTTTTTTTTTCTTCCCTTAATTCATTTTAGGTTTTAAGCCAAAGCAGATTTTTCTAGCATTGCTTCATCCTGCCACAGAAAGCAGAGCTCTACTGCAAACTCAATATTAGATGTATGTTTTGCTGGATGAGCAAAATTAAATTTTATTTAAAGCGTGGGACAATGAAATAACACTTCAGATTCATTTCCTTTTAAAAATGCTCCTGGTTGGATTTCAAGCACTGGGAGAATATGGGCACAGAGGATTTGAGTTACAAAACCCCAACATTTTAATTAACTGCTTTATTGAAGACATGGAATTCAACAAAAATTCCCATCAGTATTCAGAAGCCTATTAAAAATAATCTAAGTTTTATGCCTAAACTGATTAGTATCTGTTTCATAGTGGTATATAAGCAAAGAAATATTACATATAGATATTCCCATTACATATAGATATTCCCCTCCCCAATTCAAAGTTATGCCTTCGGTTTACCGTCTCAAATTTATACTAGACTGTTTCTTCCCAACAAAAGAGCACAAGCCTTCAGTTTTCAGCTGGAACTGGCATGACCAGTAACCACAGCCCAAGGGGGAAGCAGTGGCTGCTCAAGCCCTACAGCTTGATCACTTCCAGGTAGGTACCCACACACTTGGGCTCAGTGTTTTTTTTCCATAGGAATAGACTACCCCTGAGCTGTTGTTTCTCCAGGTAGGTCAAACAGAGGTTCTCTAATTTAAGGAGAAGAGAAGTCATAAACAGAAGTCTGTATTACATTTCCCCCCTGCTCCTTCATAAGCACGCAGCAAACCTCAAATTTAAAACGTCTAGTTCTGCAGCGGTACTCCACTCTTCCACACAAAGCCCTCTGTTCACCTGCACCCATCCGCACGGGCTGAAACATTACTGACCTGTATCATGTACAGCTGCGCAATTCGATATTCTTCCACACTCATCGGAAGAGGAATACGATATTCCTTTATGAGCATTTTGAATACAAAAATCTTTTGTCCGCTCAGAAACACAATCCAGAAGCTTTTAGTAAAGGCTCCTTAAATAATGGCAAGCAAATGCATTGAGGATCCCTGAAACAGAGTGACAGAGAGAGAGAAGGGGGGGGGAAGAGAGAGAAGCAGTTATTTTCCATTCTTATTGGAGAACATCCTATTTAAAAAAAAAAACAAACAACAAACAACCAACATGCAAACATTAATTTTTGTAATAGCAATAAGCTTAATAGCAGAGAGAAGAATCCCTGGAGTGCTACCAGACCCTTGGTATCAAATTGAACAGAATCTTTTAGAAGAATTTTGATTTGCTTCAGGGGATACCATCAAAGCTATTACCCTCCTGACCTTTGCCACCGTATCAATCAGACTTTCATATGCAATAGCATCTCCATGGAAGAGATGTGACAAAACCTCAAAATGAATAGGCAGACCTTCTGTTGCTAGACAATAAAGTATCTCTCCAATGTCAGCAACACGCCAGAGATGCATCCACTCAAAGGTATCAGGTTTTCTCCTCACACATTCACTCAGCAGCAAAAAAAAGCAATAATTAGACTTCCTCAGCCTTCAGTAACACCATGATGAAGAGAGTCATTTGGATTCTAACAATGAAGACAGCAGAAACACACTTTTCTTCCCTGCTTTATCCTGAATTACTGTCTTGGTAGGATTCCTTCTCTTTCACCTCCAATGTTGTCTACAGGCAAAATCCTCCTGCCACTGATGCCAATGCCAGACTCATTTTTACACTCCCACTGCACAAGAATACAGCCAAAGATCAGACTGCAACATCAAAAAAATCCCATCATACCCTGGTTCGAGGCAATTTAATGAAATTATTGCTGAAGAATACAGGGAATACAGCATTTACTACATCAAGAGTTAAAGCAGTAACTTTTCAAATATTCTTGAGACTCCCTATGGGCTGCGGATAAAGGCAACAAAATCATCTAAGGAAGGAATAAAAAAAAAAAAACAAACATAGAATGTTTTGGGTTGGAAGGACCTTAAAGATCATCTAGTTCCAACATGCCTGGTGAGGAAGAGAGGACACAAGAAGTAAAGCTGGCTGCTACCAGGCTAAATCAGCCTCAGCAGGATCTGATGACTGCTCCTGCAGCACACAAAGCACCCACCTGGTTCCCTCTCATCACCAAAATCCACCCTTCTGCCTGTGCCTGCTTATTGGAAGTCTTCAGATACAGCTGCTGGAGCTAAACCAGCCCCAAACTCTATGCCTGGGGGAAAAAAAAAAACCAGAATAAAGACAACCAACTTATCTAGTGGATTAAACTGTGGTCCAGGAACCAGGAAATCACTGTGCTATCAACAGGCCTCAGTGCTCCTCGGTGTTTGCACAGCACTTCATCAGCATTTTACAAGGTTCAGAGAGGTTAAAACACATGCCCATGGTCACAGAGCAGCCAGGGACAAAATCCAGTACTTATAACCCAAGTCTACTGACTTCTAATCTGCGTAGGACTCAAAGGGCACTGCAACATCTCCGTCTCGCATCAGACCTGACCCACTGCTGAATTTACGCAGGGGCACTGCTCACCGCATCCCAGCCGAAGAGTTTGCCCAACCCAGGCACGCAGCCCCCACGCTGCCGTGCTGTTAGCTTGCTTTCCTTTGATTGCCACATTTCTAATTTGGCAATAAAGCCAATCCATCCCGGACCGGCTCTTCTAGAATAGCTATCCGTCTGGTGCTGCATCATCTAAACAGTTTATTTTCGAATTCGATTCTCTGTTTCGTTTTATTGCTGTCAGAGCAATCTGTGTGCGTGGAAGGGGGGAATAAAAATTAAAAAGAAAGAAAAAAGTCTTTGCCATGGCAAATCCTGTAGAGAATAATTCTGGGAAGACTGAGCTTCCCACCGCTGCTGTGCCTATGCACACAAGTGTGCGCATCCACGTGCACGTGCAGGATTTCCTCCATCAAACTAATCCTCCAGAACAGGTGGACATAATCTCATTAGGTGGTTTTTAATTAGTGGCATGGCAAAGAATAACAATAACCACCAGAGGATGGATCTCAAGCACTGGCCCCAGGTCTGCATTGGACAATGCTCGGATCCCAACTCTTGGAGCTAATGGCAATGGGAGGCTCAGCTACATGTCTTGAGCAGTTTGTTATGTTTTAAAGATCTTTGAAAGTTAGATTTAAGAGCTCTCCCCCCCCGCCCATTCCCCAAATGCTCTGAAAGCGATTCTGCTCCCACCATAAGGACATCAGTCACGTCTGCCTTTGCTGCTTGCTAAAAACGGGATATTTCTATCGATTGGAAGAGATGAATAAAACAAAAAAATAGAACCTTAAAAGCAATAAAATGGCAGGCAACCAGTACCAAGATGGAAAAAGAAATGTGCTTATAATGAAGTGCCAGGCAGGTAATAATTCAGACGGCCAAGACACGTGAAGGCTTATTTTATTACAGACTAAAAAACCCAACCATTTCGGCCCCAAGCAGGCACAGCAGCAGCCACCAGCAGCAGCCTCAAAGCACCCAGTGTGCGGAGCACATCTGGCCACAGCAGTGGCTCCTGGTCCAGCCTCCTGCTTGGCTTTTACCAGAGCTGAGGTTTTGCTGTAAAGTTCCCTTTTAGGTTTCTACTTCCCTGTGGTCAACATTTAAAAGCAGTGTTTCAGCTCAGCCTGCAGGTTCCAGGCAGCAGCAGGTTCTGGTGATGTGCCCGCTGGAAAGGCAACACTCCCAAAAACTCCTCCGGCAGCTGCCCACGCCAGCTACTGCAACCAGTCCCCGAAAGTTGGGTAGAAAACAACCCTGGAAACACACACTGGGCAATAGCAAGAACTAAATTGCAACCTCAAACTGAGGGGGCCAGCAGGAAAAGGCACTCGGGATCAGCAGCCTGACCCTGAAGGAGGCACAAAGAGAGCAGACTTGACTTGTCTGCCTTTAATTTTTTTTTTGTAACCAGTCTAGCTTTAAAAACAAACAAACAAAAAATTAAAAATCGAGGTAAGTTTGCAGCTTGGGCTGCCTCTGAGCAGAAAATAACCTGCCCTAACCCTTCTAAGAGCAGTGGAGCCCAAGTGGCAAACCATGAAAGATAAACATGGGTTTTTGCCAGATTCAGGTCTTGGGGAACACCATGCCAGGTGGGATAGAGGTGACAAAAATCACACTTTCAGGCAACTCACTGAGGACAGCAGCCTCCTTCCAAAGTCTTGGGACTTCATAGAGAATCAAAGCTCACCAAGACCGCTTAGCATATTCTCCAAACAAAACACAGAAGTTTGACTACAGACTTGATGGCTGCTACAGAGAGAAGAGAAAGCCCTTCCGGAAGCAAGGGAGCCACGACACAGCTTTGGAAAATGGGTGTCAAGACACCAGCTGTGTCCCTGACACTTACCCACAACCAGCCCATTGCTACAAACAGCCAGAGGTGTTCGAATGGAGATGCTCAATGGGCTGGGATTAGCAAGTAGCCAGTGTTTCAACTGCAGGCTGGATTTCGGCTGTCCAGCCACCGAACACCAAGCTGGACTTTCTATGGGTTTGCCAAACCCCTGTGGCTGCACAGCCAGGACTGGTGGCAACCCAAGGCAGTTTGCAAAACGCAGCTTGCAGTCAGCTTCTCTCAGCAAGAGGAAAACAATGGTGATGCAGGACATTTCCAGACTCGCTGCTATTTCTGCTACAGCCAAGTGGCACATTTGTACAGGCCGTTATTCAATTTATACACAGCGCTGTAGTAACTGTGAAAGCCAGGCGCATAATTTTATACCTCAATTATCTTAAAATCAGGTTCTCAAAGCATCATAATTATGCTCCAGAGTCAATATCCTGCTGCGATGAGTCAGGTCCACCTCCGAGCTATTGCTTCAGGCTGTCTGAAGACACAGTGTGCTGTGTTTACTTCTGATTTTAACATTTTCCCTCACAACAATAAGAAACTTTTTAAGAAAATGCCCTTTCTTTAAAGTGGGGGGGGACTATCAAGATCTGCAGAAGCTGAACAGATCAAGAGACCCAGCAAAATCTCAGTGTTTAGCCCATGAACTTGGTATTTGGGGTTGCCACTTTGGGAGCATCAGGGCCAGCCTCCCTGTTACTCAACAAGGTAGCAGAGGACTGATGACAACTGACAGCTTGTAATTAAGGAATAAGAGTTAGTGCGTGAAGGGTATTTAAACTGTGCTACTGGAGTCTTGGAGGCCAAACCCTGGCCAGGCTTGATAGGCTGGCCCTGAAGGGTATGGAAATCGAGTATTACAGCAAAAATCCTGGCCCCTCAACATGTCTGTGGGTCAGCGCAGGAGAACCACCCACTCCGGTGGGTTCAGGCTACAGAAGGGTTGTTACCACCCTGTTCCCAGCTCTGCTGTTACAGCTCTCCTAGCTGTCACCCCAACAACTGATTTTTGACCAGCTCATGTTTTTCATGTCCAGGCTGCTGAGCAAGGGCTTTTTAGGGCTGGAACGAGCTATGCCACGGCAGCAACAACCCACCCCACGCCACGGCTGCTATTTCCCATTTTCAACAGGGAAGAAAAAGCCCTAGATGCAGAGAGCAACTATAATAAGCCTCATGCAGGAGGTTCATTTCAGACTATTTTAAAGTTAAAAGACTTGCCCTAGAAAGGAAAAACCCATCAACAAAAGGGTCACACAGCAGCCAGTGGCAGAGGCAGGTACCAGCCCTGGGACTGCAGTCTCAGGTTCTTATCAACCACAGCCTGCTCAGGGCTGTGCTGCCTTTCAGTTGAGAAAAATCTCCCCTGTGAAAGATCACACTCATGAGCTAAAGATCAATATCCTTGACTCAGCTGTTGAACAATTTTCCTTGCAATATTTTCACGTAACTGAGAAATGAAAGACAACTAACAGAAACAACTGTAAGAAAACAAAGCCAAACATGTAATGGCAAAAGGACAAGAAAAGGCATTTTCTGGTGACCTCCCTAAAGACTTTCTTTAGGTTGTCTACATCTCCTTTATCCACCCAAACAGATGCCTCCTTGAAGAAAGCAATATCAAAGAGATGTTAGCTTTGGTCGCAAGCGTATCAAATACTTGGGACTTTGGGAAGCAACACCAGGCTTAGCAGCCCAGCCACATCCCTTCTCCTGCAGAGTTGCCTGAAGGAGAATACAGTGCCCTCCCACGACTGGAAGCGCTGCATACGTATTGCACCTGGATTTATTTATGCCGTTAGAAGCAGCAGCGTAAATGTGAAACAGATTCCTAGGACCTAAAAGTCAGCATTTTTTAAAGGCAGCCTCAACACTCACACCTTGATTAATGCGGCACTCTCCTTCATGGCCCAAAAGCAGTCTTGCTCAGCTTTATCTATCCAGAATATCACTGTTGCAAAGACCATTCCCTTTGTCTGTCACGCTGATCCCGTTTGTCCATGGTGTCCCTGCCTCTCAGGAGAAGCTTTCCACCAGCATCTGCAAAATATCATTGTCAAACCCTCCTCAGCCCTTGCTCGCCAGCCTCACCTACCTGACCCTTGGCAAGGGCTGCAGCGCACGCAGCCTGCGATCCATCACACAGACCAGCACGGCCTTGTAATTGTCCTGCCCACATCCCGCTGCTGTCTCATCAGGAAGCACCATGGGACAGAGAGGAACTTCTTGTTTTGTGAATGCATGACACTTAGCGCAATATCGGCTGGAGCACCATTCACATTGAAAGGTTAAAAAAAACCCAGTATTTCTATTTAGTAACTTTGTGGCTACCATTATTTGCCATAACACTCAACGCTGCGCTCAAAACCGCGTCTCTCACACGTACACATGCGATAAACTGAAGAGACAGAATGAGCTTTTTAAAATCAGCAGTTTTCAGTTTTCGTAGTGTGGGTTGTACCTGCTGACTGATAGCTAAGCAGATTTAAAAACTCATCAGGTCTTGGGGAAAAAAAAAATCAAAAGTTAAAGCTCCTTAAAAGTGCACAGTTCACACACTCACTGCTTAAAGGCTACTGTGTCAGTAAGCAATGGTCTTTGTAATTGTACATCTTAATTGTACATCTAATCTGTCACATCTTTTTCAAATACAAGTTTTTATGCAGATGCTTACACATCCAAGTTTCAAGACGGAGCTTACATCACATCTGACAGTGAATCAGCAGCTAATGAAGATTTCCCCACATTGCACAACCACAGTACCGTCCTCCCAGCGCTGGAGCAGCTGCAGTGGACGGCCGAGGTCGGCAGCTGAGCTGGGGCAGCTCCCTGCGCCTGCCTCCACCGGCTCTGGCCACAGCTCACAACACAGGCAGAGAAAAAGGAAGCAGGGAAGAAGACGAGGAAAATGCAAGCATGCGTGGAAATCAATTTTCCTCAGGTGTAAACCTCAGGGCAAACTCAAAAGATCTCTCAAAGGCAGACAGCACTGCAACGGGCTGGGGATAAAACACTGCTTGAGAAGACAGACACAGCAAGCGAAGAAGTCGCATTTACAGTACTTCATCTTTTTTCCATTATTAGACACAATTTGACGTCACTCATAGAATTTAAGAGCTCATTGTAAAGCAGACATTTATTACAACAGAAGGATGGAATCAGTCCAAATGCAATACAGCTACACTGGAGCTATTAAATCTTGTTATAGTTCACTGGGCAGCCAAATACTAGCTTGAAGCAATGAGAGGGAAAGGGGTGGGGGGGGAGAAGGAAAAAACACCACCACCAAACTCACACCACCACACCAAAGCGTACACACACCACCTTTTCTCTTTAAATATTCCAGGATATTGTACAGTTTCTTCACACTTTCCATTCCTATCACTCCTTTAACATCTGGGAAGAGGAAAACTTTACTCCCTTCCTTCTGCTTTATAAGTGATGCTGTGGTGCAAAGCCAGCCAGCCCTCTCTATTCACATGCTGACTTCAAGGGGACCAGGTGAAGTCCGTCAGCTGAACTTTGGTTGGAAAATTAACGTTTCAAGTCCTGCCATGCCTGGAGGTTATACAATAATGAACTAACAAAGAAGCCATTAAAAGAACTAATATGCACACTGAAGTCGCAGATGAGTTTAGAGGGAAAGACAAATCAGCCTCTAATCCTTCTGCTGATGCTGGGAATAAAGCTGCATATTAAAAAGAACACATCTGCAATTAAAGGTTAAAAGTTTCCAAGTAGTCTGCACAAACAGAGCAGCCACAAAATCGAGTGTCCTGTGGCCTTGCCACAGAGCCAGACTCCTCTGTTCAGCTGAGCTGAAGGAACTGGGCAGACCCTGCTTTTAACAGGTTGCTTAGTCCAAGTCTCTCGGCATTACATGCTGAAAATAGGCAGACATTACACGCATGCATATGAATACATATAGATGCGTAATATATATTTTTTGTATATACAGACACACACACGTATATATAGACACATGCATATACACACAGAGAAACAAAAATAAAAGCAGCATTGACAATGTGGTAAGTGCAGCGTGTTGGCTGAAAACAGACTGAAAATTGCTGGCGGCTGAGCAAACTACTGTAAAGAAAAATCTATGCAATGCTACAGGCATACAGCAATGGACAGCATTTTCCTTTCATCTGTGGCACATCCATTAGCTGAGGGCCACTGCCATGCGGAAGTCTGCGTGCTCTGTGGGCAGTGGTGGCAGGGAGATGGGATGCTGGCCAAGTTAAAAAACAAAAAAACCAAACCCAAACCAAAACAAGTGTATCTGATTTCCAAGGTAGCCTCCCTGGGAGGCTATTGCATTTACGCTTCACATCTCTGGGTGCTACAATCTCCTCTCCTGAGGAAATTCAGGAGGAGAGTGAGCAGGAGTGCACTTGGCGCAGTCCCCACTGGTTGGTCAAGGCTTGACTTGGATTAAGAAATAACACGCCAACAACAAACCCAGCCATGCTCTTAATGTCCTGCAGAACAATCCTTTTACGTAGCTCACAGCAAAAATGCTGTCAGCAGCGAGGCATGGGAGTTTAAGGAGAAAGACCAAGAGTGAACCACAGTCAAGGGATGACCTCACTTGTCTAACTCAAGACAGGAACCACACCATCCCTCTTCTCAGTCTCTCCGTTAGTTGCTGCACTGCAAATTACATTAGAACTACCCAATACCCTCCATTTTTTCCTTTTTTATTACAACGACAAGAGCAGAAAGCCATGAGAGCTCCCACTCTTTAATGTTACCAGTCACTAAGCATGAAAATAAGAAATTGAGGGTAAGAAATGTCGATAGCAGTGAGGCTGAGATGCAAGAGCTCTGCAAACTGCTGGTGACCAGCTCACCCAGAGGGTCCTCAGGCACCCAGCTGAGCACAAACCCAGCCCAGACCTACCATGCTCAGACTTGCTTTAAGGACAAATGGCCTCACAGCTAAAAGCTGCTCAGGAAACAGGACTATTTATCTTTTTCAAAAAAAAAAAAAAAAAAAAAAAAAAGATTAGGAATGAAGAAAAACACTTCAAGCTGCAGAAACAAGGAAAATCGGAGTCTCCAGACTGTTTACAGACGTAAAAGGCTTTTGCTGTCTAATCTCACTTATCCTCACTACAGTTCAAGCCCCTCTCTTCTTGTGCTAACCTCAGGAGAGGCAGCAAATGGTTCATTAACCGTTTTCTTCCGCAATTCTTCTTTTTCATGTTCAAAGACGCATGCGATGCCCCTCTCTCGCCTTTCTTCTTCACCCCTTCTCCCACCGACCCTCACCTCTAAGACTGGTGTGAGCCACAGCAGTCCTAAAGAATGAGGAAAACCTTAATGTCCTTGCTATGTTGTTCCTATACCCCAGCACGGGATTTGCCAACAGCATAAGGCAGTTGATGGCCACTCACTCCGAAACCCATTGCAGCCTTATCTCATCTCCCACAGAATGGCAACCACACCGGTCATTCCCCGTTTTATAGTCTATTCCTGGGCCTTTGCACTCATCTTTTCCAAATTATAGCCTGTTTCAGACTATTTCTCAAGGTTATTTTGCATTTTTATCTCCAAATACCTGCATATCCACTAAACCTGCTTTTGAGACACAAAAATGCTATTTTGTGATTTGAGTCACACTGGACAGACTCTGGATTGCTTCCTCAGTTAACTCCCTATCAAACTGAAAGGAGACATCAAGAGCCACTCCACTTTTTCAGTAGTTACAGTCTAGATGGAAATAACATTTTATTACCTTACTTATGTAAATATCATGTGGAAAAGGGAATGAACATTCATAGCTGGTTTAAAAAGCCTATCTCATGGAGGGAAACACTGTATGATTGCAAAGTCAGTGTTATAGCACCGTAATACTTCACACTGGTTTCATTAGGCTGAGATTTGCCTTCCCTAAGGGCAAACAGGGGTAGAGGAAATAAGGCCTACTCCATCTGAAGAAACTTGTAATGACACCTAAAATTCTTGCATGGGAAGCCTGACAAACGCAGCAGTGAAAGTTGATGAATAATGTTGCAATTCAGATTAAAGTAAGAGGCCATTTTGCACAAGAGCAGTAAATGTTTAATATCTCTGTTGCTTCTTTGCTTCTTTCATCTGTAACACCAACAGATTAACAAGGTTTCTGTGGCTCCGTAATTTCTTTGGAGTTTTGATCTTAGAAATAATTACACTAAATATTTTATAAGTGCCTTTGAAAGTGTTGGGGTTTTTTTAATAAAGAAAAAGGAATCGCTAGCTGCTCTCAGATTGCAGCAGGATAATGAAGGTGCACAGATAATCAATAACCATTTTCAGTTCATTATTCAGCACATTTTGGGCTGGTGTTATTTCTTCCCCTCTACCATTCTGCATCCCACATACAGAGTGATGTAGCATTTTTAAACCATCAGGTCTTACTGCTTTTGCAAATCATCCTTAATGCTAACCACAACATGGAACCCCCAGCCTCTAATAACACCGACATAATTTATAGGTTTCCAGGGTGTTTTCAGCTAAGCGGATTGCAAGCTGAGGCAGAGGAGGCCAAACTGAACTACGTGCCAGACCGGTGGAGTTTATTCTTTGGCCCAGGTAACAAATCGCTGGGTAATTTCTGTTGCTTATCCCTTAACTTTTTAAGAAGTCTAAAGAAGGGTAAAGTTTCTGGTTTAAGTCACTTCAACAGTCCCCAGCTCAAGGGCCACAGGACAGGTAACTCCAGGCTCCTCCGTGAGGGGCTGGCACTGCCGATGAGGCCAGGCCCTTTGCTTTGCCCCGGATCCAGCCGCTGCACCTCCATAAAACTCAGAACCTTTGCAGGTTTTTCCAGGACCTGGAATAACACCTTCCAGGAAGAAGAAACACCATTGCATTGCTAGTGGTAGGGCCTGAAGGGAGTCACGGTGGTCTGACCCAGGAGAGAAACATTTCCATGTGCTGCTGGAAGAGGAGACACCATTCAGTCATACGAGGATTAAATCAGGAGCCTTCTGGAAGAAGAGGAAGTCCTCCCCAGCGGCAGCTGACACCCCTCTCCGCCTTCCCACTGGAGAATACACATTTGCAAAACGACTGAGGCTGAAGTACTTTTAAAGCTCTAAAAGAGGGCAGCTTTTCCTAAGACCTACACAAATATCGGTCCACCTAACTATTAAGACCCAGGACTGGCCCAAGCAGCCTAACCCCGATGCTAGAAGAGTTATTTTTCCATTATGCATCCAGAAGGGATATACCATCCTGGCACACTTCCCACAGAGTTCATATAATGACAAAAGACAATTCCTGGTGCTAATTCTCCCTCTAACAGCATAGTGACTCATTGCCAGAGCATTGCTGGCTGCCGACGTTTTCCTACGCTACTGCCCAGTCATCCCCAGGGGTGATGAGCCCAGGACCAGTGCCATCATCCTGGAAGCTGCTGTGACCGCTGTGCTTGGTGAGACGAGAAGCCCTGAAGCAAGACGAAGGCCTGAATCTCCATTTTTACTTCTCAGCACCAGGTTAAAGAGCCCCTTTGCAGCTGGGGGGTGTCTCACACGCTTCTTCCAAACCAGGATGCAACGGCCAGTTCAGGCAATGAGAGACCCTAGGTATACTGCCAAGTGTTAATCCACATCCCCAGCTCCCACCTCCCCCGGGAAAACCCAACACACTCCCCCCTACCCCCCCCAAAAAGGACCCCAAGAGACATACTATGATCACTTAAAATATAGCTGGAGCTGGAAAATGAATCCAAGACTTGGGAAGGAGAAAGGCACATGGATAAATCCATCAGATCCTGCTCACTTTCCAAGAGCATAAGCAGAGGAAAAGCAGCTACGATGCAGAGACAATTCTAAGAAAATCAAAACCTTACGATTACAGAGTGGAGTTAAATTGGAACCTGCCTGAGACATCAGCATCCCCACTGTAACCCCCAAACTTCCCGAAGATCTTGATTTATTAGTTTAGCTAGAAACTTGGAAAAAACACACTATTTACTGGTGCCTTTTTTTTTTTCCCTAAGTAACCGAGCTTTCATGGCAAAGAAATGGAAGTAGACAGTCTGTCATATAGACACAATGCAGGAGGCAAATTCAACATGTATTTTGCAGTTAGATACAGGCTGGAAAGACACAAAACATAGGATGCCCTGCCATATGGTATTGGAAGGTAAAATAAAGTCAAGTTATATCTACACCTTCGATGCAAGCAAACCCTAGAAATTAAATTTAAAAAGCATCCACAACAGATACCTGCAAAGCATTTAAAGAAGAAACAAAACAACAAACTAAAAAAAAAAAAAAACCACAAAAAACCACCACACACATTTGGTTTCACCTTCTTACTATTTTTTTCTTTTTTAATCACCTCTTCAATTCCTTCTCTGAGTGTACCAACCACCTTCTCAACAACCCTGATACTTCTCTACCACCACAGCCATCCATCTTTGGATTTCCCACAACACAGAGAAACCTTCATGAACCTCAAGGCAGAGGACACCTGCAGTAAAGTTAATCACAATAAAACACCCAGGTGCTGAGACAGAATTGGACTAGAGGAGGCTGATTAAACTGCAGAGAGTGATATTGTCACTCCCAGGAGGGAAGCCAGCTGTACCTTTGTATATTTAACTTCTGTACAAGCTTTTCTGAACAAAGTAT
Source organism: Pelecanus crispus (assembly GCF_030463565.1). Classification (NCBI taxonomy): domain Eukaryota; kingdom Metazoa; phylum Chordata; class Aves; order Pelecaniformes; family Pelecanidae; genus Pelecanus; species Pelecanus crispus. Next base: position 32,819,552 of record NC_134653.1, read on the forward strand.
GCCATGTTTCTACATAATACTTATAAAGCCTTCCCTAGATTAAACTCAGGGCCAGCTATATAGTCTTGCATTTGTTTGGTTTTCTTGACATGCAATTCAATTACCATCTCCATCATTTTGCAGACTTGTTGTGAAACAAGATGTGATAACATAGGGAAAGAAAATAGCACCGTGAAAGGAACATGAGCACCTCCAGCCAGCCTGGATACCCTCAGTCTGAAACCCACAAGTCCCATCAGGGCAGGCTCCAAAAATAATGATAATAAATGATGAATTCGCCGCAAGCCAAGGACAGCAAGCAGTGCCTAAAAAGACAAATGCAGGTACTGGCAAGAAAAGAGGAAACAACGCTCTTTTGAGTGAGTCACCCAACCTGAGTAAGCACACGCGGAGCAGAGCGGCTGCTCCAGACCTACAAGAGCAGTAGTGCCTGGCTGGTGCCCAGCTCTACTCCTCGCAGCCATCTCAAAGCGCTTGATAGATGCATTAAAGCCCTGCCCTCAGGAGCTAGGGCAACTCTCATTATCCCTCATTTGAGGGGAAACTGAGGTACAGAGAGGAAAAAAAAAAAAAAAAAAAAAAAAAGTGGTCTGACCCAACATCCAAGATGATTAGTGACAGAGCAGATTCAGGAGTTTCTGGGTCCAGCTTTTGCCACAAAATAATTTTTTTTAAAATAGAGAAGGGAATAGGGGAGCTCAAGGAAATTAAGTTTCCCTGATAACTAGCCCAATTCTGCAAAAATAAAATGCAAAAGAAATTTTTTTTTCTTCTTACCAACTGCCTTTGGAGCTATCAGCAATTTCTGCAGAAAATAAAATAATTCCTGGAAATTATCACAGTTAATAAATCTCTCCAAGAACCCAGAGGTTCTCTGCACACATCCCACACCATCTCCCGCAGCATGCAGACATGCCCTTTTCCTGCAGGAAAGCACCTGAAAGCTTCAAGAACTTCTCTGTTTTATTTAAGTCTGGGTAGATCCAGATTTGCTTGATGCAGTAACTTGCATGAAGACTAGCAAAGCCGCCCAGGCAGCCTGCCACCACGTGTGGCTTCATGACACTCAGGATAAGCACGGCCACAACCAAACACTCACCCCTCCCTCTTCTACAAGGGCTACAGATCTCCTGACTGTTTCTACAAATGACAAGGAAAGAAGCCAGTCAAGATCAAAAGATGCTCAAACCCTCATTTAAAGCAGTATCCTCAAAACACTGTGCAAATAATCCTTGCTGTAGATAACATTATCAGATGTAATTAAGTTGTGCTCTGAACCCACTAGTGGCATTAATATCTTGGGAATCACAAAACAAACTTTTCAGCTGTCAAATCGACAAGATTAAACTCTGAAGCAATTCCTTTGGCCTTTTATTACAAGCCGTTTTGCTGCTGACCCACTCCCATAGCCTCTCCCCACTGGTTTTAAAAAGCCAAGATCTGGCTTCACTCAGACTCCTCTCCAGGAAACAATTCTCTTTCCTACAGAGAATTTCTGGATGTAACAAAGCATTCACCAGCCCTAGACCACACATTGTGGTTTCAGCCCAACAAGGCAAGCAGAGAGCTTTCCCAAGGGTGGATTTCTCATGTTCCTTGAGGACTTGTGTGGAATTCTGTGCGGTTTTACTCCTCAAAGTAAATTGGATTTCAACTGTCTTCTCCAACTAAAAATTAAATTTACAAGTCAGGGTGTCCTACAACAAAGGGTCATTCTCTGCACATGGGGGCAAAAGCAAGCAATTTATAAGGATCAAAACAAAACAAAACAATCTGTTTCCTGACTCCAACGCTGGTTCAAATAAGCTTTTCTCCTCTGTTCCCCACCAAATATCCAAATTCTATCTGGAGTGGCCTTTCTTGAAGTGTCCTTTCTTATAAAGTGTTACAAAAGCAAGTCCACAAAAGGTTATGGCGCAAAATTTTCTTTTTCATTAGATGCACCATAGGATGGAAACCTTGTTCCAGCCTGACAACAGCTGAGGAAGCAAAGCACATTGCAGAAAGCGTCAGACCCTATCAGTTCAGATTTCAGGGACAACTCTGAAGGCCTTGATCAAGTGGTGCAGGTTCCTGTCCCGGCTTTACAGCTCTCACTATGGTCTGGCCAGTTGTTTCACACCTTGAGAACTTCTCCATCCTCACTGTTGCAGCTTCATCTGTCAGCTATCAGATAGCAGGAATGCCACACAGCCTTTGCAAGAACCACACATGTCCTTCATTAAAGGGCATTACAGCTGTATTTAGATCTGACATAAATCTGCTTTGTAAACAGTGACCCGATTTAGGAGCTGGACTTTCTTAGACGGCAACATCAAGAGCGCACGTGTATGCTGGCCCCTGACGGGCAGCACCAGACCTGCCTGACCATGAGAGAAGATGCCGCTCACCCTCCTCGCCTGCAAGGTGAGGTCACCCTCCTCCTGCTGCAAGCGTGACGGCATCTAAAAGCCTCTGGAACTGGCAGGTGGAAAGTGAAAATCGTCAAAAGCTGGAGGTTTTGGCACATCCAGAAAGCATTACAGTGCCTTGCAGGTAGAGGAGCCAGAGGGCTTGAACATTTCAACTGTGGTTACAGCATGGCATGAAGAAAAGGACAATTATTCTGAGCGATAGACACTACGTGCATTTTACAGGTAATGCAAGTGTCTGAGGGACAGTTAAGTTTGGATAGTTTAGCCCAAAATTCACTGCAAATGCTGGCTCACGGTCAAAACAGAAATCAGTAGCTGAACTGAAAACAATACCCAAGTCCTCACTCCAGGCACCAGACCCTGTTTTCTCATCTCATGTCTATTTTTCTATTTGCTGCCAATTCAAAACGCTATGACAAAAAAGTGAGCCCATTAGACTCGTTCTCAGAAGTCTTAAGCTCTTAGATATGAAGTTGGTATTATCAACAGAACCCACAAATTGCAGCTAAAGTACCTAAAGGAAGCAGTCATGACATAGCCCCAATTTAGTCTGTATCAGGTCGCTACAGTCAAAGAAATGTTTTTCAAAATGTTAATTAATTTTTAAAAGACTGGATTAAAGGGGGTTCTCAATTAATAGAATACTTTAAAGAGACAAGCTAGAGAGGATTGTCCATTTTATTAGTATAGCAATTTAACAGCTATTCAACATCTAATAACTCCTCATCAAAAGTCAACCCTCCCCCTTTTCCAGCAGATTAGCCACCCATTTGTCAGACACAATACAGCTTCATTAGCCGAAAAGGTCAATTTCTGCTTTTCCACAGATTTGCTTTTATTTTGCTTATGTCAGTAAGCTAAAATCCTGAATGACAGCAAAGTCCAGAAATCAATAACACAAATAGTGCATTAGCCTTTCATGAGTTCTGGATGGCATTTTGATGTAGCATTCCCAGCAATGCCAGCTGCAATAGCACACACAGTCAATCGCTGCAAGAGGCACGTAGGAAACCCCTGGGTCTACCTACACGTCACCCAAACGCACAGGGCAAAGGCTCATCCATGAGCTGTACCTCTGGAAGAGCACACAAATGATGCATTTTCCCAACAGCTTTTGCACCCAAGTACTACCCAGTAGCACTTCACAGCCCACCTGGAATTGGAGGGTGTTGATGAAAAAAGGACATACAGCAATTTCCACTTTTATCAGGAGGTTCAGTTCTTACGACAACCTTGAAATTTCAGATTAAGCACGGTCTTCACACACGTAGCGCACAAGCAGACACGGTGTTCTGGGTGGTCGTTTTAAGCAGTGCTGAGGCTCCACAGACCTCTGCGTGGGGGCAGCCGCGAGATCTGACCTGCTGCAGGTCAGAGCTCCGGCAGGATGGCAGGGACAAGTCCTGGGGTAGGACACCAGCAACATGCAGTCCTCAGTACCGCTAAAGAAATGTATACCTAGGGGTCTTATGGACACAGACAAGAAACACATTAGCAGAGAAAAGCTCCTGTCAGGGCAACCCTAGAATAAGTAGATAAATAAATCCAGAAAAGCCCTATGACTCCAGTAGGAAAGATTGAGCACTACGGAGCGGAGAGGCAGGCGCCGTACGAGAGCAGTACGGCAGCAGCCCCGCGCTCGGTGTCTGGCCTCATTACTGCGACCTCAGTGCAGAAGGACTCTCTCTGCATGGATTTCACTGCAGGATCAGAGCTCTAGGAAGTCCATATAAAAAGATAACAGAAACTGAAAGAGGTTACAACTAAGGCTAATACCACCCAAAAGCTAAAGCAAACAAAAACATTCCAGTCTATCAGCTTTATCTGCAAAGACTATCCAAGCTGCTCTTCAGATGGTAACAGCCATATGCACAGGCTTTAATAAAAAGGGACACCTTTCCCCCAGCTCCTGCTGTTGCAGTTTTAAGGAGCAAATCCAGACATCAGCAGAAGGGCAAGTTCAGAATATATAAGGCATTGGCTTCCAAGACAGTATTTATCATGTGTCATGGTTTAACCCCAGCCGGCAACTAAGCACCACCCAGCCGCTTGCGCACTCCACCCTGGTGGGATGGGGGAGAGAATTTGAAGACTCAAAGTGAGAAAACTTGTGGGTTGAGATAAAGACAGTTTAATAGGTAAAGCAAAAGCCACGCACACAAGCAAGCAAAGCAAAATGAGGAATTCATTCACTGCTTCCCATGGGCAGGCGGGTGTTCAGCCATCTCCAGGAAAGCCAGGCTCCTACTTAGGAAGACAAACACCATCACTCCAAACACCCCCCCACGCTTCTTCTTCCTCCACCTTTACGTGGTGAGCATGAGGCCATATGGTGTGGAATACCCCTTGGGTCAGCTGGGCTCAGCTGTCCCAGCTGTGCCTCCCCCCAACTTCTTGGGTGGGGTGAGGAGCTTTGAAAAGGCCTTGGCTCTGTGTATGCACTGCTTAGCAGTAACTAAAACATCCCTATGCTATTAACACTGTCTTCAGCACAAATCCAAAACATAGCTTCATACTAGCTACTGTGAAGAAAATTAACTCTATCCCAGCCAAAACCAGCACATCATGTCACACGAGACCAACATTTTTAGCCAACTTGGCAGAAAACAGGCAAGCTGCAAAGCTACCCTAAAAATACTAGTCATGATGATTAAAAGAAAGAAAAACAAAGCATAAGCAATGGCAGCACTGACAATCCATACTTTTAGTGACACCCTGCTAACTTTTTTTTTTTTTTTTTTACATTATGTTCACCACTTCTAAAAGATTGTCTCAGTTGCTCAGGTGCACAATTTATGTGTTTAGTTTTATGTCATGGAATTAGGATACAAGCCAAGCTCATTAAAGACTGATGGACTGATGCCTTATGGCTTCATCTGTATGATTTACCGATATATTTATCCCTTTCCGCCTCTCTTCAGCACAGTACTATGATGTTTCCAAATTCTGGAAGTCAACTGCCCCCAACAGACACATTCATAGTACTCCCAGCTGCAAGCAGGGCACCAAGGCATGATGGGATGAAGGAATCCTGGAGAGAGTTTAGGAAAAAAAAGACGAATTGCCATTGTGCATCACCTCCACGGTCCATCTTATCTGGTGTGGCATCCGAGACCTGTGCAACAGGTTCTTTAGAAGATGCCCGTAACTCTCACAAGCCATTAGCTATATCGCACCTGCCCATACAGGAAGCCTCTCCAAACCGGAGCCTGCTAGAGGCAGGGTTATGTCTCAGCATAACATGTGATATAAAGCTCTGTTTCCTACCAGGAGTAGGAATGCTATCCGAGGAACAACAAGGCAGTTAGAAAAGTGAATCAGCGCATCATTATTTGGGAACTGAAGAACTTTGGACCTGAGGGCAGACTGTCAGCTCACCCAGACTGACAGCTCCACTGGGGTGGCAGCTCACATCAGAGAAGCTGGCCAATATCTCTGACCTTTATTGGAGGCAATTCCTTGCAAAAACAAAGCAAGGAGGAGCAGAAAAAGGTAATTTGAAACTGTGCTTCTTGTGTGAGGTTAACTAAGTAAGAGGTCCTTAACCACTCTCCTAGTTGCTTTTCCCCTGAAGATGAGTGCTGCATCCATAGCCTCTCTGACCTGCTGATGCCTTCCACACATTCACCATAACTTTTTAGTGCAATTACACAGACAGAAGATCAGAAGAGAGAAACCACCCGGGGCAAGGGGAGATGGCTTCAACAATTATGTAAATCCAGGACCTCTCTGTTCTCCCACTAAAATATAAGCTTTTGCCAAGAACCAGCTACCCCTCTTCACTCAGGACAGCACTATTCAGCTTCAGCATTTTTAATAAAATTGATAAAGATTAAAAACATCCAAAAGCTAGTAAAAAGCTTAACGACTTAGCCCTAGGCTAGAGGTGGAGAGGCAAGAAGCTGGCTGACCGGCTGGGCAGGAGCCACACGCGGCTGAGATGCCTCCCTGGCCACGCACTGGTGACAGTGGCTCTTCCCAAGGCATGAGCCAAAACACAAACCAGCTCCCGCTCCCACGATGAGTAGCTGCAGGGCTTGCAGGAGTCAACAGTTGGAAAAGAAAACTGATTTTTGTCACTAAAATCAACGAGGGTGACTCACAATTAGGCTTGGGGAGCCTTGTTGATGAGTTTCATTGTTATGCAGTCACTTTGCACCCTTGATTTTCAAAAATACCCTGAGTGACAATAATGACAATAGAGCATAATAGCCATAATTAGCTAATGCGAGAGAAAACTTCCAAGTTCCAAACTAACCAGAATTGCTACTTCTAAAAATGCATCCAAAATGAGCGATGCAGTTGATCCCTGTTGATCACTGAAATTAGAATAGAGGAAAAAAAAAAAAAATTAAGGGGATTGGCCATTATCTTCTGCAAATTCAGCAACAAGATCCCAATAGCCCCATCAGGAGAAAGAACAGGAGCAAGCACCGTTCAGAGGGCTGGCTTCGAGGATGATTTACTGCTAAATACATTAGAAGCATCTCCCATTTACAAAATAAGTAGGTCTAACTGTATCAAAACGAAGCAAAAATCATTGCTATCTCAATCATGGGTTAATGCTTTTATTTCCAGCAGGACTAAAGAGGAAAAAAAGGACAACGGCACACTGTGAAAATGACTTGCCAAGTAACTGATGGCTCGCTACATACATTTTAGAAAGTTTTCCATCCTACATTTTACACAACTGAAAGCACTCTCAAAGCAATTGAAAGCACCAACAACACTCAGAAGCTGATGTGCAACTTACTCCATTGACTTGGCCAATGCAAAGAGCAATGCAGAAAAGCAGACCTCTTAAGCTAGCAGTCAAATTTCGGACCACCACTACTGTTTCTTAAAGTTCCAAAGTTGGCTGGAATCTTTATTTAGGACTAAAGTCCAGTAGCTTTCCTCTAAATAGGGGATAACATGGAAACTATTCTCCTTGTGAGGTTTATTTTGAGCTGAAAATATTTTCCAGTTTCATGCTGACAGACAGGATTATAACTACATTCTGTTACAGAATAATGACTTAATTTTCAAAGTCTGTCACAGGGGAAAGTAGAGAAAGCTACATTTTCCTCTTTATGGTATTTGTTCCTGCAAAAGTTTCTACACTTTCAAAATAAGGTCATGTGCTCCTTTAGTACAAAAGGACCCAAATAAACAGCACAGCTATCTATCATCCCGGGCAAGATGAGATAATCAAATTAGCCAAAGTTATAAATTGATCATATCTGAAGGAGGACGTAATTTTCTCATATTCCTCTCCCTGGCAATCACCTCCAAGATTTTCAAAACAACCGTATCGGCCTCCCAAACACTTCCCAGTACTGAGTTCCTCTGGGATTTCGGGACAAATTCCTTCAGCCTCTCTGGAAGCCCCGGGTTAGCTTGTTACATTTATTGGAGAAAATGGTTTGCTAAGATGATGTGGTAAAAGCATGCATTAATACCTCTAGTTTTATCCACACCTCCAGTGATGTTCTCAAAGAACATTCTTGTGAATGGCTACAGAAACCCTCCTGGGAGAAGCTCTTCTACTCTCTTCACCCAAGCCAACATGCACTGGGTGCAGCACAAGGGGAGATTACAAGGACAAAGGAGATGATTTTCTGTGTTCCTCTATCATCTTCCATCCTGAGTGGCCCAGCACCTCTTACTTCAGAAATGCTGCCAGACCAAGGGCAACAGGAGCATCCAGAAAGAAAGCTAACAAGCATGAGGAGGTTTTAAAGGTCCCACCCAAAAGAACAGAGTGAACTGCAAAGCGCGGTATTTGCACCAAAGGCAGCGGTCTCTGAAATCCCACCCTGGCCCTTTACTTATGGTTTGAGGTGCCCTAGGACCAATGCTTAAGTTATCACTTAAAGTCCTACACATAAGTGGGAAGGGATTAGTTAACTAAATGCATTTACACCTTTAGAGTTCAGTTCTTATACCCGACAACATTTACAGTATCTGCCATCTGTACTAAACAGTTCTTTGGAAGAAGCTCCCTAAGCCGGTATGGCAGATGAGCACGCACAAAGTTATGGTAACAGCAAACACAGCCCACTTAAAGCTCTTCAGCTGTGAAGGTGATTGACAGTATTTCCAGATTAAAAGCCTTGTTCAACACCAAACCATCAGCTAGACAACACCATGTGCTTTTTTTTTTTGTGAATGGCAAGTTGCTGATTTGCTGGAAGACAAGGTGCCTCATTTTTTCCCCACAGGACACCACTAATCCTGTATGCAGAGCTAAAATATCTCCGCTGCCCAGACTGGTGCTCTCAATGTTGAGAAATACCGGAAAAGAGAGTGCTTTGGCTCAAAATACGGAGAGTTGAAAGAAATGTCAGCAGTTTTTATTTTAAAACGCACGTAGCTTTGTGCACAGAGCTAGGAACACTCCCCATTCCCTTAGGTGTTTTAGCATGCACCAGTTCTTCTGAAAAAGGTGGTAGAGACAAACCTTTCACTTGACAGAAACGTCGTTCTCGGGGTCAGGCACAGAAGCCCCTCTCTTCCTCCGCTCCCCAAACCAACAGCCCCATCCCTTGGGCCGCTCCTAGCATGCATCACACACCAGGGGACTGGTGACCGTAAGGTTCATCCTCAAGCCTGCAAAGGCAATGTCACCTTCGGATGCTTTTTGGCTTAATCTTCTCAACTCCAGGAGCTGGAGAAGGCATCTCTTTTGGATTGCCATTTCTGTAACTGGCACCCCTAGCTAATGTCAAACACCCTCTGCCCCTTTCCTGAAGCACGATTCAGGCACAAAGTTAGCACAAGATAAGCAATACAGAGAGTGACTGTGCTGCAGTCATGAGGGTTACTACACACCACCCAAACCCATGACATTTCCATAGAAACCACAGCGGGAAAGAGAAAAGCCTCAAAAAGCTGACAAGATAAAACACACATGGTGAAATAAGTCATTCTGGTGGGAAAAATATACATGTGCAAGATCCTCCCCAGTTCTCCAGCAGCTCGGGCATTCAGAGGTAACACAGTTAACACCAAACTGAAGCCAACAAAACTTTTTCCAGTCCTTCAGGCTGCCTGATGGGAATAACCGTGCCTTCCCTGTAGGGATATTTCGGAGGACAGACTCGTAAGCAACTTTCTTCCCTGTTACTCAGGGATGTTCTTGTTAGCGTCACTAAACACAAAGGAACTTTCTTAACTTTTTCTTACGTTGGGTAAAGCCTTCCAGAACATACATTTTCCTCATTAGCAGCATCAATTAAGCAAATAAATACGGGAACGTGCAAGAGAAGCAATTGATTCTTTTGGTCAAACAAACCTCCCTGCAGAGAAAACACACCCAACAAAAAACCCACATTACTACCAATGGCACAAATTTTCAGCTGTAAGCTAATAAGCCAGTCCCAGCAAAAAAAGAGCTTAAATATGTTCCATTACACACTTGCCTACTTCAGAGAAATGGTTTTGTGCAACAACGAAAAAGAAAGACGGGGGGGGAACCACCCAAACAAAAAACACCAGTCAAGAACACTAAGTGATAGCTTTTAAATAATTCAGGATGCTCTGCTCTTCTTCTGGAAAACTAGTCATATTCCAGTGCTTGGCAGAAACAAGCCAGCTCTACCGGGAGAGGCGCAAACATGCACGGAAGGAGGTTGTTTGTTACAAACTGAATCATTCGGTGAGATGCCCGATGCATCTCCAAACTGTTCCCAGATAGAGGAATAATATCCACAGCTCGCCCAGTGCTAAGTTCAATTGACTACACACTACAGTAACTTTCTACAAAAGCCAGAAATAAAAGCCAAGCCAAATTCCAGGAGGTCTGGAAGCAAATCTGGACACGAACACTTTTCAAAAGGTCAGAGATGTTTGGTTCAGGCTCATTAGCTCAAAGAACAACAAATTTTAGTGTAACCATCACCAGGACTGTACAGAAATTCCCATGACAAACACCATCTTCATGCAATAAAAAGCAAACTTGCTTACCGTGGCACAACTCGAAGCAGCCTGCAGTACTTAAAGAGAAGCTGTTCCGCTCAAACAGCCCATCTCAAATTAACATCGCTTGCTCCAGGCACACATGCACTCAAATCACGTGCAAGTTACACCGAGCAGCTCACACCACTGAATCTTTGCTGTTCCCTCTACTCAGCTTATACAAGGTCTACGAATCATGCCAGTTGTCAAATTGGGAGCTACACGAGCAAGAATGCAATGTGTGCATCTTGCTCTCCTATTATGGTTGTGATGTTATGAGCTGATTGCCCCTGTTTTTCCCTTTGGTAAGCCAAAGCTTTACCACTAGCATCTTCCATAGATAGCACATGACTTTTCTGCTTAGGAAAAAAAAAAAAACCATGATTGCTTTTTGGGTCTTGAAAAATACTTTAGTCTGATGGATGCGTTTTTTCTGGAATTAGTTTCTAAATATATACTCTACCTACCACTTCATCAAAAGCAGAGCTAAAGACACTAACAAGGCAATACATTAAATGGTTTATCTTGTTAAGAGGTTTTATAGCTACTTAATAATGAGTTCTGGTAACTGCTGCCTGTATATGTTTATTATTGTAAGAGACTCTTTAAAAAAATAAAATCTGTATAATAGCATAACCTTTCCTTTCAGCTGCATAAAATGCCATGCTCCAATCAATATCATCATTAGCAAGAAACTAAAAAAAGATCATCAGAAGCTATAAAATACAGTAAATTACATTCTGAGAACAGCTTTACTGCCACCATATTTTACAGAAATCCTATTTAAAATTCACACGTGGAAAAAAATTAGATATACATGAAAAAGCAAATATGTTGTGTTCTCTGACAAGTGGGATAATAAAAGCAGAATGGTAGACTAGAATCTGACCTTTAAGGGTCAGTCACATTTTCCATGTGCTGTTAAATATCTCTTGCAAAAGCAGGGGGAGGGAGAATCAATTCATACAAAAAAAAGTCAGTATTTACATGAAGTAACCAGTGAGAAATTATTATTTTACAAATCAGAGCAACTCTTCCATTACTTATCTGGACAAGAAGAAAGTTTAGCGTCACTCTGATGATATTTTGGTATTTAAAGGTTTTACACATCTCACAGAGTTTGAGCCTCTGAAAACAGATAGGCACTTCCATCGCACAAAATAACACGCATTCCTCCCTCTCCAAGTACAGAGGCACTGAAGGGCACAGCAGCTGAGTTCACAGAGCACTAGAAGAGCGTAAGCATTTCTCTAGCCAATAAAAACAAAATTTAAAACAAAGCTACAAATATAAACTCAACCTGGACCGTGAGCCCACAGCTTAGGGAACAAGCTGTTTGCCCTTTAGCTTTACTTACCTTCCTGAACAAAAAGTCATTATAAGATGCTGACATGGGGAATCAAAGTTGCTGCCACCTCATTACCTGGACTAAGGAGCCACAGGCTTATACCCCTGAGCCCCCACCCCTTCATCATTTCCAACCAGTAAGACATCCTACATTTATTAAGAATATCTGGTCATTAGAATTCCACATTAAACAAAAACAAACAGGTCAAAAATTTAGATAAGCTCACTACATCATTTTAAAAGGGAAAAAAAAAAAAAAAGAGCAAACCCCACTGCTTTTTCTGGTTGCTCATTTCACAAGAGCTTGGAACATCTGCAGGAACTGCCTCACCAAGTATATCCCAGGACATACCTACTGTTTATTCTCAGGCAAATTTCAAACCATCGCCCTTTGCCAGAGCTGGCTCAAAACATGACCCTGTGGCCGCCCACCTCCAGGCTGCATTCCCAAGCGGGGACGACACCGCGCGGGGCAGCAAGTGAACGCCGAGGCTGCGGGTCCTGTGCAAGGCTCCGGCCGTCCTCCTCTACAAACGCTGCTTATCTCACCTATGGCAACCATTTCCTTCATTCGGCTTTTCTGGACTGAGGCTACTTTCAGTCAGACTCAAGAAGATTAAAGGAAAGGAGATACAGAGGCATGGTTAGAAGTACAAGTAATTAGGATGCCAGAAGCCAAATCAAAATGAAGATACAGGTTTTAAGGAGTCCACCTCTATTAATCTCAGTCTGAGGGGATAATAAAAATGTTTCTATTCTAATGATAATCTTTGATGAAAAACCTCATTATTTGGTACAGGAAAAAAATTAACTGAACAGGCAAACAGTATTTCCATTTATTTCCATTTCCTTAGCTATGCCAGGTAAGATTACCTCCACTGCATGTTTCCACACGTGATTAAAAAAAAAATCAGAAGTGTCCCTAATTTAAATCAAAAAGAGGGATTTGAGACACTGTAGCCAGGTGATGCTCCCCAAGCAGAGCAAATACAGCAACACTGTAATTCTCTTTGAAAAGTTGGGGGGTTAGGGTTGTTTCTTTCCAGGGATTTTTGTTAAATGGTACGCTTTTTTCTTTTTACCTTTCTGCCAGCTTCTCTAGAAGAAAACAAAGCAAGCCTCTGTGACTAATCCTTAGCTTTGCTAGTTGACAAAAACCACTGCATTACCACACCACGGTTAAAATAAAAAGAAAATTGCAATTTATCTTTGGCAGACGGGAAAATGTGAAGCACACTGGTCCTCTGCCTCCCCCCTCATCCCCAAGGCATCACCCTGCACCGACATCCTTAATGACCCAGGGCTGGCGCTGCTCCCTTCGCTTTGGGGAAGCCTGTACAGTACGGTGATGCACACTGACCGGGCAGAAAAACCACGTTAAGGCAGAAAGAGAGAGAACTGCCTCTCTGCGATACAGGAACTGCTGTGAGAAGTTGCCATGGAGAAAGAGGGAACTGCTGGAGTGTCTTGAGGTACACGGTGCGAGGAGCCATTACAGCAAAGCCAGAGGGAATACAGAAGCAAATGGATTTAAGTGCTCCCACAAACCTGAAGCTTCCAGACAAGAAATTACCAGTAATTACTAATAATATAATTTTCATGCAGCACTCATCAGCATGAACCAGTTCTGTCCTCACAACAAAGAGGAACAACAAAAGCCACAAACAGTTACCAAATTAGCTTATTAAGATCTCTGGGATTTTTTTTGAACCTTCCTAACCATCAAAATTGGTCTGAATGCACAAACATGATTACAATAAAAAGGCCCAGATATCTTCTGGACATGGCAGCATCAGATGCACCATCATACTGCAGAAAGCACACACCGAGGAAGCTCTCTTTCAAGGGAAACAGGGCTGCTCCCTCGGAATTGCTACCCATCCTGCAGGGAAGAGCTGCTGTATGGGAGGAATTTAGGAAGCTGTTACTCCTGTTTCAAACATGCTCCTCTTTAAAAGAGCACGCACTTACCAAATAGCAGAGGTAGCAAAGCAGACTGGCCAGACTACAGCTCATGCAGAAAAACCCCCAAAACACAGACACAAAAAACCCCCAACCCAGCGGCACAGTTAAGAGGTGCTGAGAGCCCAAAGGCTGCAGCTAACTTCCCTCCCGTGTCTGTCCCTGTTTTGCATCAAAGTACAGCCCCAGAAGGCAAAAAGCCTAATCATGATCAGATACTCTCTTCACTAAGATCCAGGCACAGACAACACTGCCTATGGACCAAAGCAGCTTCCTCTGTCCAGCAGCACCCATGTCTGTCAAAAATGTAACCTCTAGGATAAAAAGATCACAAGAACCCTACTGACAGCCCAGCGAAGAAGATGCAATCGCTTCATCCGCAAGGTGAAGCAAGTGCTGAAGAGCAGAGAGGTGCAGCAGGGCAGCGGAGGGCTTCGTCCGGCTCTGCAGAGCCCTTCCCACTGCCTCTCACCGGGAGCTGGGGCACCAGGAGGGGAGAGGAGCCGGTCAGAGGCCGCTGTCCCCAGCTGGCAGGAGCAGCAGCCAGACCAGGACACAGCTCATTCCAGAGACATTTTTAGCATAAAGAAGGAAAGGGAGCACTAGCTATCCTGTATTACTGCATCCACTCAGTTTCCAGAATTTCGAACTCTATAATGATACGGTTCCTGGAAGAGCACTTCTAACCGAATTAGAGGACATCTTGTGAGCACGCCCTTGGCAGCAAGATGACCACGATGTGGAAAGACTCCTGACTGCATGATCCAGGCCCTCCGTAATTCAATTACATGCCCCTTTTAGCAGAGGTGAGAGGCAGGTGTTTTAAAAGCAACTTGCACTTAAGTTTGTGTTTTGTGGTTGGGTTTTTTTGGGGGTTTGGATTGCCTTTTTTTTTTGTCTTTTTGTTTGTTTGTTAGGGTTTTTATTTTTGCTTTCTGTTCTCCCCCCTTATTTCTTTTTAGTAGTAAAATTAATTTATGTTCTTTCTCCTTTAGCAATATTGGTTGTGCTGCTGAGAAAGCCCTTGCACCAGGCAAATACTCAACTCGGATATGAAGCGTGGACTCAGTTTTCTTAGAGTCTCTGTCCTTCCTGCTCAAAAGAAGCTTCACCCTACACTAACCAGGTTTGGCATTGTCCAGACACGCTTGCTTAAGGAATTTTTATGCAGTAGAAGAAGAGATTTTCCACAGCGACAAATACTTTATACAGTTGTCCAAACTAAAACACCCATTTGACAGCAGTTTCAGCCAATCCTTGGATTCATTCATGCTCTGAAACATGCCCTTAAAAGGCAAGTTAGTTGTTCTTTTGCATTAAGCAAAGCTGTGTTAAAATGTTTGTTTCCAATGGAACAGGGAGACAGACATCGGAAGGAAGCAAGCTGTGTCTGAAGAGCAGAATTTCTGGCAGATGGGTCAAGAGCAGCAGCTGTGTTCACAGAAAACACATGCATCTTTACATACTTAGGGTTGCCATTTGGAAAACATCACAAGAGACAGTTTACAGCAAGGGGAAAAGGGACCGTTTTTGACAACAGGTGTCAGGATACTGTTCTCCTGAACCTTTCCAGTGGGTGCTACAGATGGATGTTTCATCGGGCAGGGAAAAGGTCAACATTAATAATGAAGCTGTACCAGTTCATGACAGTACCAGAAATACCATGTAGAAATACGTATCTTTACTGCAGCACGATCACCACATGCATAAGAACAGCCCTCACTTGCCCGAGTCTAAGTTGAGCCACTGCTGTTCGCAATCAGGCTTGAATTTCCTTGGCAGCACTGTGGCCCTGTGCTGTACTCCCTGTGCACATCAGGGCCACATTTCTCTTCTTCCAGGGAGAGGGCAGAATTTACCTACACAGTGCACGAGGGATGTGAAAGGGGAGAACCAAAAAAGCAACATGTTTTGGCCTATGTCCTTGATGTGAAGCGGGTGCCTAGCGCAAGGATGACCAAGGAAGACCAAACCTGAGCAGCCCAACAAGACTGAAATGAAAGAGTTTGTGCTTAACGTATGAACAACCAGGTTTTACAGTGCTCATTACACACCACTTTCTGCAGCGAAGTCAAAAAGCAGCTCCACAGATTCTCTGCGAGTCAGCCAGGCAAGCTCGGTAAAGGCAAAGCGCTGCTGCTGAATGTACTAAACCGTGTCACGGAAAGAGCTACAGATGCCTTATCATCACTGAAATGTTACAGAGATAACGTATGCGTGTTAGCTGCCTCCTGGAAACACAGCTAAGGGCACTTTTATGCTTATTCTGCATTGAAACCAGTGTATCAAATCTTTTATGCTAACAGAAGTTCCAGACACCCAGCAGAAAATGAGAGCATTGACATTACCACTGCATATTTTGAATTGCCTTGCCTCAGCAGGCTCTCTCTAACCCTTCTTTCAAGATGTTGTAAGTGGATTATTTTCCCCAGGTACAGCCAGGGAGACCCAGGAATTGTTACAAGCAGAACAAGTAATGAGTTTACCAAATCCCTATGCCAGTTACATTTAAAATGCTTCCCTGAACACACTACATGGTAACAGTAATTAAATAAGCAACAATAGTGTGCTCCCAGGATTTTTCCATTGAAGGACTGGTAAGCACTTAAAGAAGCCTTTGTCATGCAACCGTGTGGGTGCAGCTTTGCTCTTTCCTCCTGGTGAGTATAGGGAGGCGACACTCCATTTTCAGAGGAGCACCACATAGGTTAACAAGCACTCTTGTTTTCTCCCTTATAGCTCAGGGATGCAGAGGAACATGAAGTGCCATGTGAACATCTGGTTTAGCCAACACATGCAGGAGGGCTGCAGTAAGAGGAGGAAGAGCATTAGAGATAATCGTGTCAAAGACGGAGCCAGTCCTGCAAGCCTTTTGCAAGTGAGTGCACTAAGGATTACTCCTGAAAAATCAGCTTCTTGTAGAAAGCAAGCAGGGCAGCAGAAGGATAACTCAGTCAGCAGCACTGATTATAAAGGAAAATAAATCAACATTGCTATTGCAGGTGCCCCCAGCATAATTTCAAAAGATTATGCTACTGAAAGCACCCCTTCAGCCTGGTGAGATCAGCAGGACTCAGGAGGAGGAGATCACCTCCGAGTGCCTAGCTGAACTTCAGTCTGCGTGGCAAGTCCTGTAACAGAAATACACTCTTATCCCCACACAGGCCAGCAACCGAAGAGCTGACAAGCAGGAAAGCTGTTTGCTTCATCACATATTCAACAGGGTCATCTCTTCTCAATTGTTATTCCGAGGACTCGGTCCTTCAACTATTTGCTATTTATGCACATTGTTCATCTGAGCCGCCTCGTACTTGTAAGCATTCACAAGCCTTCAGATAAGACTTGCTCTATTCATAAATAGCAGAGCTCAAACAGAAAAAGATCCCAGCATTAGTCAGAGCTATTGAGAGAAGGGAAATTAAATAGCAGGTACAGAGAGAGAGCCTGAGCATGTGTCTTACATATTTAAATTACATCGACATTTCTTCAAAGCCTTATTGGGTTTTTTTATGGTTTGGGGGGTTTCTTCAGGGGCTTTTTGGTTGATTTTTTTTTTTTTTTTTTTGGAAGGTTGCAGTTGCAAAGGTAAGGTTCTTACCAAAAATGATCAAGCAGCTGTTATTCTCACAGTGGGAGAGGAAGAGCGTAGGGAGAGGCTGAATACCATATAATTAATATCTAAGCTTACTGTGGAACAACAAGAAAGCATGGTTAAAAGGAGCAGAAAAGTCAAACTAGAAAAAAAAAAGACAAACCCACGCAACAAAACCGCACACACACTCAATCCAGAGAGCTTAGATGCTTAACGTATTGTCACAAGAGACAGATTGCCCAGAACAAAAGTACACACAGACGAGGAGGGACCTGTGCAGCGTGCGATGTGCTCACACCGAGGAACGCCACCCGTTCCACTCTGCGCTGCTACATGCTCAAAGAGAAGCGTGAAGGGGTTCATGCCTCCTTGATACCTGGTCCTGGCTGAAGGCTGGAAAACACATGGCTTCTGCTCATAAATCCCTTAATTTATTAAGAGAACTCCTCATCATAGGAAAAAAAAAAGCTATACCCACTGGAAACCACACTTAGTGACCACAGCAACTAACAAATACAAAGACAGCTCAAGAAATTGATGTTGTTGTATCTTCTTAATTCCTTACCTCATTAGATAAACTATAAACTAGCATTTTTTTCTTCTTCTGTTAAGATCCACACCACCACCCCATAACTGGCATGTTGCATTATTGCTCCATTGCTGTTTTGAGGATTTTTTCCCCCTCCTCGCAGTCCTAGAATTAACTTGCCACTTTAGGCCCCAAACCTGTGAAAACACACGTGGACAGACAGCTTTCCCGAACTTGAGGCTACAATTGTAGGTAGGTAGCACAGTCGTGTTTTGTGCTGCTTCAGGAGAAAAAACAAGAGTGAAAACCAGACACCAAACCTTTAGAGAAACCCTTTTTTGCTCCACCAACCACTTGGACTGAAACCAGCTTCACACAACAAGGCTTTGGCAATCCCCCGCTCCCTTCTTTCACACGAAGCAAACCGATCCACCTGCAGCGTTATACTGCACCGCAGACACTTTTCTTCCAAAAGCGCCCACTCTCAATTTTCATCCTTTGCTGTACACGGACACGTTAACCTCTCTTCAGGCTAAAAAAACGTATAAAATAGTTACAGGTTGAAGAGCATGCAGGAACAGCAAAATAAAACTAGCATTTCTGACAGTATTGTGCTGGTGAGTCACCAATTAGTTCTTGTTTGTCAGCTCCTATAAAGGCCAAGATCTTCAAAGGCAGCTGGGGCCAAGAGACCCTTGACTGAGACAGCAGCCAGGCTTGGGCCCAGGCGCCCAGAGCCAGAAATGCCTTCTCCCCCCTTTAACTGTTAGCTGCCAACAAGAGGAGGAAGGGATCCGAGAGGAACTTCAAGTGACAACATCCTGCCCTCCAGCCTCTCCCCCAACCACAAACTCCACGCCGAGACACTCGGTACACAAACCCCAGCAACATTTAAGCCAAGCCGGACTCTGCCAGTCAGTTCTGTCCCTCCAGGGAAGCGGCTCCTCCATCACAAAAACCTGGGGTTTAGTTTGGGTCCCTGGTGCAGTTTTACTCCAGATTCAGCAGACGACCTTTCGTCGCCCAGGCAGAAGCCCTTCGCCGCAGGTCTAACAGACCCCAAGTAACAACAGCAGCAGATCAAAAAGCACCATCACACCGACATGGAACGGCAGAGGCTATACAACATGCAGCTTGCTTCAAGCTGAGGCAGAAGTGGTTCGAGGGATTTGTTTGCATAGTTTACCCTTCGTTAAGATCCTGTAGGCTGCGATGCAGAGGGGAAAAAAATCAGGGATGTATTTGTATTTAATGGCAAGGACCACATAATAATTTACAGTCTCTATACCCAAGTGTCACATATATCACTTGTATTGAACACATGCTTTATTTCCTTTATTCTTACTTCCCAGTTTTTCCTTCCTATGGCAACCCACTGTGTCCTTCTTATACTTTTGCCTTCTCCCCTACCATGAGCTCTGTTTGAACAAAGCTTTGCAGAACAGAAAAAAACTGTCCCCTGCTGATCAGGCAGCCAGATCAGACTCTCTTCTCTAAAGGAAACAGTGTTTAAATATGAGAGTAATCTTCCACAACTCAGACCTAGGAAAGCTGGCGATCGACAATACCGAAAAAACCCAAGTCAGCAGGGACCAAGAGTCAAGTTTCTTATCCCTAAAAACAGTTTCCACACATCCCCGTTGCCTTGGAAATTTAGATCAGCTAAAAAAGAACCACCACAAGGGGAATGGAGCTTGTTCAGTGGCCAACACAGCTTTCTCCAAGTGGGATCAGAGGTAAAGCATTCAAAAGCCCCTTTAATAAAGGAGCAGCCTTTTGATGTTTAAGTGGCTTAATGCTTTTAGAAAACAGGGCTTGAGTACATTGGTGATTCAGTATGCTATAGGAAAATTGTGTTTCTGGTGCTTAAAAGCTTGTGGATCTAGGAAAATTCAAGTTACAAGATAGCTTTTGAGCAATAAAACCTCACACTCAGCAGCTTGAGTTTTGCTTTGCTAATTATCAAAAGCCAACACTGGCAAAGAATGTTACGTGCTTATCCAATGGATTCAATAAAAGATTGCACATTTGTGCGCATTCCGAAAGGGCAACCCCTTCTGCCTCACCTCCTTTCACTGTTATATTTAAATACATTAATATTTTAATCTTCTGAAAGCACAAGCAATTTATCTCTTCTTTAAAAATAAATACGGTGGGGAATGCCATCATTTTTAGGAAGCAGTATCTAGAGAAACATTTTAATGTAGGTACAGACATGTTTCAATACCCCTAAAGCATACAGAAGGTCAATCCAAAGTCACAAGGGACTAGCAATTTTGGATGCCCAAACCGACACCTTCTTTTAAAAGGAATACAGTTTTTAAGAGATAAACCTGCAACCACCTACTAATCTCCTGAAAAAACAAAAGAGCAAACAGACTTCCATCGTTTCAGAGAAATACTTCCTTCCATGTTTTACAATAAAAAGAGAAGTAATAATAATAATAAAAAAAAAGACAGAAGGAGACAGACAGACATCTGGGTTATGTTCTAAATGTAATTAGAAGCCCGACAACAGGACAGAATAATGTCAAACAAATTACAAGCAATGTGTTTTCATTCACAGGGTGACAAGTCAACAGGCAGTCAGTTAATTTTAAGACTGATTATGTACCAACTCCTTAAATAAAATAAACACACTCACATACATGTAAAGCAACAGGGAGTCCAAACACACCATCGATCTCCCTTTGGGCAGGGCTGAACATCTTAGTTGTATCTGAGAAATAATGAGCATGAGTATTTTAGGGGGGTGGGTTGGTTTGTTTTACAAGCTGCTGCCACTCCTTTCCGGGTGCCCAAGCCAACATGCTTTGGACCCCAGATTTGGAGCTGCTGAGCATCTTCAATAGCCACTAAACGCTGACACAAGCATATACAAGGGCATCTATAAAATGACACTATGGAGCACAACTCCCACCTGCAGTCCTGCCCGAGGCAAAACTTTTGGGAGGAAAAGCTGTAGGATCCTGAACAAAGGTCTTTGGAGACCAGCACCTTCATGCCACATCAGATGACTCCTCTCCCAGGTTCTCCAGTACTCCTGGATACCGCAGTGTGCAAACTGGGAAGGCCTTTGCTGTCTGAGCTCAGATACACTTCCAGGGGCTGACTGGCACATCCCCTTCCCACTCAGGGGCTCTTATGCATCTAGTTTTAGGGTTTGAGGTTTTTTTTTGGTCAGGGTAGGGAGATGCAACCCTGCAAGCAAAGGGGAACCTGCTGGCTGAGAACTGCACACTCCTAATCAAAGGAACTGTCAAACTGGGCAGTGATAGTGGAAACAAGACTTCTCTCCTAAGTGAGATGGCTCTGTCAAAAAGCTTTTCAGAGTAGACCAAGCCTCAAAGACTTAAAGCGTTGCCCGTAACAGACTACAGACTGAGCAGGGACAAAAGCAGCTACAAAACACTCCACAATATTCCCCACCCTGAACTTTAAGGTCCCACTGGAAGACGGTTCTGCTGCATATAAAAGGACCTAAAGATGACTGAGAGCAATCCCTGGGCAAACTGGGGTGTGTTCTTACAGGAAAGCAGTGGCTCTCCTTCTCATGATGTCCAGGCAGCTCCTGCCTGACAGCAGGTTTCCCAGCACAGAGCTGCACCCCTGCCCCAAGGGACCCGTTCTGCTTCCCACATCAGCACCTGCAGGGACCAATTTACACAAAGCTTCAACTTTCCACTTCCGAGGCAATTTAAAACAAACAAAAATCTTAATCTACTGAGTAGGCGAAGGGGAAGATGTGCAGCCTAGGGCGAGAGCAGTTGCAGAGGGCAGCTCTTCATTTTCTTGCATCTATAAGAACTAC
This sequence comes from Pelecanus crispus, assembly GCF_030463565.1. Lineage (NCBI taxonomy): Eukaryota > Metazoa > Chordata > Aves > Pelecaniformes > Pelecanidae > Pelecanus > Pelecanus crispus. Next base: position 32,841,145 of record NC_134653.1, read on the forward strand.
CTATTTGTTTGAATGATGGTGGCTTCACAGGAACACCAGTGCAGAGCCAAAAGATGACAGCTATGACGTAAATAGAGGGGAAAAAGCAAACGGACTCGGTGCAAAGCATTAAGGCAGCAATGGGATGTGATGGTGGAGACGCCAGGCTGCAAGGAGGAACAATGCAGCAAGACAGAATGGCAGATGAAAAAAGAAAGGTTACAAAAGCAGAACAGACTAGAAAGGCACTTACAGGATAATAATCCTTGCCTGTGTTTCTAATTATATCTGTAATACTTAAAGCTGAAAAGATTTTAGAAGGCCAATTCACTTTTCGTCCTCTGTGCCATTTTCTGTTGGCGTTTGCCCCAAATGCCTGAAGACAAATGGCTGGATTCAGTATCTGCCACGTGTGCGTGTAGCCGGGGTGATACACTTCCTGGGAGACTCTGCAAGGGACAGAGCTGAACCAGCTAAAATCCCCCCACGGGGGCAGGGACAAGCTGGGAAGCCCCCATCAGACGTGCACCTGCCCTCAAACCCGCCAGTCAAAATGCAAATCCAGCAATGCCACTGCAGTCACTCCAGGCACCTTCTGGTGAAAATTTTAGCAAACCAGAAAACTGTGGAACAGCACCAGACTGCAAGTTAAACATCAGCTCCAAATCCTTTGAATAAATAAATACACACACAGTTTAGGATGGGCTATTCTGAAGGCTGGTGAGACTGGCTGGAATGATGACAACCCAACAGAACTGTGCTTGGGCAGGAGCAGACGTGGGAAGTGGGAGAGTCATCTTGTTAAGTTTCTCTGGACCCTTCAAGCAGTTCTTTAGAGCTTCACGTTAACTGCTTAATACATCTACAAGCTTATAGCTGTGAACAACTTCATTTGAATTAGATCTCTGAAGCATGAACTGGCCCAAACTACTCAAATCTGAAACAAAAAAGGAAGTAATAGGTATTAGATTAACCTAGTAAAGATATATCAATTTTAATTGTAGATCTATTCAGAGTAGAGTACTCTGGAGAGGAAAAAAATACTTCGCCTATCTCCTTGGGAGTAGTAGTGCTTAGGTTTAATCTGGAATGTTGTCACTCTACAGAGATGTAGCGCTCTGAGAATTTTAATCCCACACGCCAGACTTCAAGAAGTCAACCCAAATTTGAGAACACCAAAGCCTGTAACAGTCAATCAGGACAAACATCATAACTGGAAGCATTTTGAGTTTGCAAATACACAAACATAATGAAAACTGCAGCAGCACTATCAGTGCACTCAGAATTAATGTTGCCATCTGAAGGGATGGGGAACATCTCAGCACTCGCTATCTGCTGCATGATTCAAGAGCCTGGCACAGTCACTGACACCTGAATCTCCCTGATAATTAGTGTCTTCTACCCAGAAATAGGGGGAAGGGAAAGACTTTTGGAAAAGAAAAATTACACCAGAGATGTTGTTATAACAGTTCCGAATATTTCCAGTAATGCTTCAGATGCTGCAGTGAGGGATTTTATCCAACAGCTTTCAGAAACAAGGCGGTAATATTTATCATCATCACCTTCCCCAGCTCAGTATGCTGAAAGCACACAGAGAGAAAAAAAAAAAAACACACACAGCCTTGGAATAGTTAAGTGTTTAGGGGGGAGGGTGTTGTTTGGTTTGGGTTTGGTTTTTTGTTGGGTTTGGGTTGTTCTTTTAATTACCAATAACTGAATCAAACCAGAAAAACAGTTTAAGAGCACAGCCTTTGTAAACCACACTAGACCTTGTCCCATAGCAAAGATAACACACTTTTGCAAAAGGACAGAACTGCTCCAACGTAGTGAGTGGACATTCTTGAGATCTCTAAAATTATCTGTCTGCATGTCAGCTGAAGAGGCCGAACCCCAGATTCGGCATGAACAACACAGCCCGAGACTTGAACCCCATGTAAAAATGAAGCGGCCAGAGGCAGCTGACAGCATTGCTGATGGGGCCCCAAACCAACCAGTCGCTTCCTATAGCTGCCATAAAAAGCATCAGCGCTACCATGTTGCACCTGCAATTATTTTAAGCAATCAGCTTTAGAAAAACACTAATAAGTAAGGTTCATTCCTCCTTTCTCATAACAGTACAACTTGTACTTAACCCTCCTGTCACTAAAGAAATATTTGGTTTAAGAAAGCAGAACAGTATCAATTTAACAACCAAGCAAACAATACCTTCACATTGCTATGCCTGTTAATCTTTGATTTACAACTACATTTTTGACAGTTTTGTTTTTTAAATTAAGATGCTTATGTCCCGAAGGGTAACAAAGTTGACTATTAAATTAACATCTGCTATAAATAATGCACTACCAGAGTGCGCTACCAAAGAACATCTACAAAGCACTAAAACCAGGTGACTGAGCATTAAACAGTCTTTCTCTGAATAACTTAAAAGATAAAAAGATCACAGACACCTGAAAACTAAACTCCGCCTTTGCACACATTTTTGGTGCAAGAATAGTCAGCTCCAAATAATTTGCTTTGTGGTTGCTGTCAAGAGAGACCTGAGCAAGACAGCACAGGCTCTGCACTGTGCCGCAGGGAACAGCTGACGTGAAAAGCGGAGGCTTCCAGGGACAGACAATTTGTTGACCCCATGTATAGGCTACAACACTGACTGATCTCCCAAACCAATTTTTATTAATAAAAAATTTCCAAGACCAGCCTTTCTCCTTCCCTAGCTCCAGAGGAAGCTTTACACAAGACTCCTGGAGACCAATCCTGGCCCCCCCCCCCCTTTTTTTTTTTATTTAAGGTGGGAGAATCAAGTTCAGCAATTTCTTATGCTATATGGGTATAGGTAACAGGAGAAAACAGTCAGCAGATCATATGGCATTGGCTTCCCTGCCAATGGGAGCAGTACGTGCTCGGTGTAAAGGTTGTATTTTTTTATTTATGTGAATCCATGGAGCTCACTGCTATCGTATTCAAGTACCCACTGTCACTTCTGCACCATTTTAAAAAGGCAAAGGAAATAAAAGGCATAAAGTATCTCCTAAAACAAGCACTATTTTTTTTTTGTGCTGAAGTCTTTGGTGAAGAAATATAAAACACAATTGCAACAAGAGCTCAGATTGCTGCTTTAGACTCTAATGGCTTCATAACAGTAATTAAGGCTTCTTCCTGACTTCATAACTATGCCATAATGCATTTATCAAAAGCACATTACCACAATGGACTCATTCACTCTTTCTGCAATATTTTGACAGCTCCCTTTGGACACTGTCAGTAAATAAAATCTTATGTGGTCCAATTAAAGAAAGCATAAATCCAAATAATTTCTCTGTTGCGATCTTGTTTTGAATGCATTGCTCTGTCAAATTTTTAAATGGAAAATGGATAAGTGTTTGGAATACAGTAAAAAACTTCCTCCCCAGAAAAGCTCCGGGATGCCGAGTCTTTCTTAAGAGCCACAGGAAGGAAGGAGAGGAGTGTTACTCGGGAGCTTTGTTTTTATCACAGGAGGAGAGGTTTTGACAGCAGAGAGACTATTGTCAAGTGCATTTGGACTCACGTCAAGTCTCTGCCTCGACAAATTGGACTGGGAGTCCTTTAACAGTGAAAGTGCACAAGAGAACATAACATGTAATGCAGAGCCACTTCTCCACTTCAATGAAAAGCAGAAGGGAATTACATCTCTCTTCCCTTCCTCCCATCCACTTGCCTCCAACACGCTGCAACAAGCACAGCACAGCAGGGACACGTTCACAGATGTGAGCATCCTCCCACTAGTCCCTTACCCACGCAAACCCCACTATTTTATTGTGGGGAATACAAATTGCTGCCGCCAGCTGAGCTCCAGGAGGAGCGGCACATATGTGAAGCTCACACTGTGTAATGACTGCTACCAAAAGTGCAAATGCAAGTGGGTGAGTATTGGCATGAACCATGCAGAGTGTAGCTAAAATTAGGGCTAGCAATATGGAGAATCCATAATATCCTCTGCACCTGGGTAGCTCAGTGCACTCTAGCCCAAACATGCTTTAACCGCAGGGAGGGTAAAAGGAGGAAGATGCAAAATACACATGACCTTCCTCACCATTTTTTCCACCAAAAGAGTGTTTGCATCGGCCATCCTACAGCAACAGCTCAGAAGATTTTAGGGTGGAGAAAACTGGGAACATGTTACCCTTTCTTTGAGCACATGAAAAATTATTTTAAACCAAACCAGTACTCTATTCTAGCAACAATCCTCAATCTTTGCCATCCTCTATTCTTGCCATACGCTTCTCCACGCATCTCTTAACTGCTACCGTGGGGGAAAATTTGGCAGTATGTTTAAATATAGCATTATTAGTATTAGGTCAGTATGCAAGCCAGAAGTAACAAAACCCACTTCACATAAGGGATACAGAGTGCTTAGCATCCCTTACCAGTTAATCTGTGTTGTTTACTCCCTTGGGGTGGAAGGTTTTGCACTGATGAGTTCTCACTGCTCCTGCATACAGGGAGAGGTGTGAGCAGGAACCTGACCAGGACTCTTGATGGTGCAGTTCTGCCCCCCCACCCCGATTTTAGTATCCTTTGCAAAAAAATTTCTCTAAAAGTATCAGAGAGAGGCGCAAAGCAGCCAGGCAGCATGCAAAGGAGCTCTTGGGTTTTTGTCTCTGGGTTGCAGGGAGTGGGGGAAGATTTGTCAAGAAACCTTCTAGAAACCCTAGGCATAAAAGGAGAGTACTAGAATTGGCTACAGTAAATGAAAAGCGTAATTCAAATGCTGACATGTATTTCACCAAGCTGTTCTTTAAACTACATGGGAAGGAGCTGCACCAACTTCCCTTTAAAGAAGAAAAAAGGAGCAGGGGGGAAGCTCAGGTACAGCATCATCTGGGGGCCTCCATCCAGAAACAGACTACCAAGCTTTCATTCAATAAGGTACTGCTACAACAAAATTACCTCCTGGGTGCTAATGGTCTCTTAGTTATAAACAACCTCTTTAACTAAGGAAGAAAAGTGCTTATTGAGGTATTTGCCACACATTTCTGTTAATAAATCCTTCCTCCATTCAGTGCTTCCCAACAGGAGCTAGCTACCAAGTATCATCACCAGTAATTCTCTCTCACCATGGGGAAAGTAAAATAAAAAATTCAGACCATAAAAGTATCTCTTTTATCATAGGAGAAAGTTATTATGAGCCTTCATGCTGCCTGGCTGATGTCTGTGCACACTGATGGTCCCCTCTTTCTCCATTAATTAGAGGGAGAAAAGAACAAATGCTGACCATGTAAGGTACATCCAGAGAGTCAAGGTAATCATACTCATTTAGTTTTATTTATAGTAACAAGTACTTTATTTGATTTTATTTACACCAAGAAGAATAGGTCCAAAGGCTCCTGGCAAAAGCATCCTGTTGGGTAAACTGGGTAAGCTGCCATCATGCTGTGCCAGGTATTCCCCTTCTGAACCACCTGCTCTTGGCATATGCCAGAAAAAGAAAAAATAAAGCCACACAAAAAAAAGATTCCCCCCTAATTATCCAGAGCTCCTGACAGTTCCTACCTGCTTGGTTTGTTCTCTGCCAGCTCCAGATTTCTTGGCCAGCACCCTGCTCTGGAGAATGCTTTTCTTTGGGGCAGCCAACTTGCTTTCTAGTTGAGTCAGAGCAGAGGGACTGCCTGCAGAAACCCAGAACAGCTATCGGTGCCACGGTGCAAGGAGTGCACCTAACAGGCTCCCACCCAGAACTCAAAACTACTGGAAACACCCTCGATTTCCAGACTTCCCCAGCCCAGCACACATGCCAGAGACAAGAGAGGACATGCCAGCTCTCCCCTGGGCTGCTCACACATTCCAAGTCCAGGTGGTGACAGAGCAGGACTGCACGTCACATACCTCAGCGCTGCATTTGCAGCGGGGCAAGCACACACCAGCATCCAAAACCTCCCAGCTACAAGACCCCACTGCCAGACGAGCTCACCGGGCACGGTGAGGAGCCCGAGGGAACAAGCACTGCCCAATCCACTTTGCAGGGCTCTTGCACCACACTCCTCGACAGGGAAAGCCAGGAGGTCAAACTGATCCAGAGAGACGTGGCTTGGACTAAGCTGGACTGTCAAATCAGCCTCCACGGGCAACAGCAGCCCTGGGGCTGGGCAAAGACCTGGTAAGGCAGGGAGCAAGATACATTTTCCTTAAGCAAAGGCCAGCCACAGAGATGGGCAACTTTTGTCCTCCAAATGCATAAGCTTATTCCTCATAAGAAGTTTACATAGAGTAAAGGAACTAAGACTAATAAAGTTTTATCGCTTCCTACACCCAGTCCTCAAGGGAGCCCCAGCAAAGCTTTGCGGGCAGCTGCAGCAAGAGCCTGGGATTGTGCTGCATCCCATCTGAAGGGAGAGAAAAAAAATTCCTGCTGGCAATCAAATGCATCAAACAGATATTCAGGATATATTCAGACCTGCATCAGGGGAAAAAAAAACCAAAACCACCACCAAAACAAAACAAAAAACCCCAAACTTCATCCCTGCTTGTAAGCTGGTCACACCCTTAAGCTCTCCAGAGAAGTTTTACAGCTTGTAAAACCTTCATGATTCATTTGGAAAGAAACCACAGTCTGGGCTGCAGCCACAGAAGTGTAAGGTTTCATGGGGAGGAAGGGATGCCTTAATAAACTCGACTTTGAAGGGATATGTAAAAAGCACTAATACATTTCAGGGCCCAGTTACAAACACAAAAGAAGGGAAAATAGAAGGGTTTCTGCCCCATATCCACAAGACACTTTATGCGGAGAAAAGCACACCGCTTTATTTATACAGAAATTTTCTTTTCAGCATGCACCATTTAGATATCCATTATCAGCCCCAAAACAACAGGGCACAGGAGACTACTTTAATGAACAGCATGAGCAGGAAATACAAAGATGTGGAGCAAGATTTAAAGCACAAACAGTTCAGGCACTCTCGTATTCTACAGAAAGTCATTCTCTGGGCCTTTATACTTCATTTATCAAATTGTACCTGAAATTGGTGCAGTCGTCCTGATTCAGGAAACCATCACACATCTTTTCCCTTCAAAAGGGGAAAGAAATACTGATAAAGAAATACTGCAAAACATTTTGCATGAGAGGATCTCCGAGTCCTTCCCCAGCACTTTGACTCATAAAACCACCCAGGCAAACAGCTGCTTACCCTACAGATGGCCTTCAGAGGTGCAAGAAGTTACGTGTTTTGCCCATAATGGCTTGGGCAGTCACATAACCAGATCTGAGCTCTACGCCTCCTCCCTCAAGATGCACCTGACTGAGCCAATTACATGTTGCTACCCTTAACGAGTAGGATTTCATAGCCTCTATTTTTCTAGTGCTTTCCTTGTCACCATAAACATCCCAGCGTTTGCTCACAAGTTGTTCCATTAAAAACAAATCTGCTGCCACTCCACGGCAGTGGAATTTGCTGCAGAAAATCATCAAGAGAATAGTACTGTCTTGCCAGCTACATGCACCACCTCCCCCTTTAACTCAAACCCAGAGGCATGTTACAATTACATTATTCCAACTAAATAAAATTATTTTCCCCTGTTCTAAGACATAAAACAACCACATTATTATGGCCATAGCCACTGTGATTTAATAATTTAAACAAAAGACACACACAATGATAGGAACATAGTAAGTAGCACAGCACTTCATTATGGCTGGAACCAGTATTTATGATCCCTGAAACCAAAGATGGTCTTGAAAATTATATGCCCAAACGCGTCACTTCAAAATTACAACTTAATCATATAACGTTCAGCACAGAGCTTTAAAAAAAAAAAAAAAAAAAAGTCTTTTGGTTTTTTCCAGGGTGAAGAAAAGCTCTGAGAGATAATAAATCATTTCATGCATCGGTGGAAGCAGCTTACTTACGAAACAGGATTTGCAATGCAAAAAGTGAATCATGAAGCATCACCTTCACACTTCACCCTTCCTCACGCATTGCTATTGAAGACTGTCTCCAACTCACCCACTGTCTCCTACAGCAGGTCAGTGACAGGGACAGTCGCCCATTCTCCATCGTCCATCTGTAGGAAAGGGTTCATCATGCTCTCTGAGCTATGCGAGGAATGAGCTGAAATGCAAGCCAGCCACCCAAGATCTGCAAGTGCTTTGAAAGCCCTAGACCATGCTGTACAAAGAAGTTAATCTAGTAAAAATGCTTTGGACATTTAGCCACAGCCCAAATACAGTTCTTTGCCAAGACTGAGGACAATATGTTATTAACTAAAGTTTAATTATATCCACAAACATACATTTCTAGCTGAGGCATACAACCACGTCTCTGTAGATCTGTTTGCTCTCCTAGCGGTCCCATTAAGAAATTAGTTTTGTGTTCGCTTTCATAGCCCAGAACACACATTTATCTGGTATCACATTTGCTCCTGTTTTGTTTCCACAAGAATTTTACTGGTTCCATATTAATTAAATTATGTCAGAAACAGACAACACTTCACAAAGGACCCTCTAATCAGTGGCTAATAAGGGCGGGCTGCAATACAGCATTTATGTAACATTGGTAAGATTATTTTCAACAGACAAAGCACAGTTTCAAAGAACAAGCTATTGTCTCCCCAGCAATCAAGTGTGGAAATTAAGTAGATCTTAATTATTACATTCACAATGCTTTGGATTAGGTGAGATTGATTTCCAACAAGTATCATTCCCTGTAGAAAGAAGAATCCGGCTACTTGTAACATACACACAATGTATTTTTCTTTTAAGAGAAATTTCACAGGAAGAATGAGTCAGCAGCAGACATCTAGCCAGGTCTCTACAGCCAACCAACAACCGCTACATGAGCTTCAGCGGGGAAACCTTCCCACTCTCAAAGACCCAAGTATAAGACAGTCACGTTGAAAGACTGCCCGCTCTCCCCAAAACAACCCAGTAACCCAACTGCCACAGAAGCAATGTAAGTAGCTCTGAATATTTTATCTCTTCCCACACTCTCAAGTGCATCAACCATACGTGCCAGTGAAGAGCACACACTCCATTCTAATGGAAGAGGCAGAATTCAATTAATGACACCAATCTTTAAAAGTCAGCAGAGACTGCAGAAATGGCTCATTTGGGAAATTTTGCTTTCTGAAAGCTTCCGTGCACTATAATAAAGCAACTATTGCAAGCATTTATTTATTAATACAGAAAGATTTATTTATGAGAGATCTGCAATCAGCTTAACCTCTGAAAGTGCAGCTTGATGTAGCTTAGCCCCTGGCCAGAGTTCCTCATCTGCTTTTACGTCAGGAAGCGGCATCCATTAGCTCAGGGGTTAGTTGAGAATAGCCCAAGCGACACCTCGACACTCGCTCAGACTCAAGGCTGCCAAAACCAGCAGGCAGCCTACAGTCACCCAAGCTCCTCCCAAGCTCCTCTTTTATGACGGGCTTCGATACAGTAGAGGGAAAGAGGCAGACTCCGCAGGCAAGGAAAGCTGGTAGGTGACGCAGCCAGGGCATGTATGATGGCGTTCATAAAAAGACCTAGAGAATTGCTGCTTCCCCTTGAATTAGCATGGCAGACAGAATTATGACAGGCTGCGAGCGTAAGGTAAGTTACCCAAATCCTGCTTTTCTGCGAGAGGAAGACCAACATCAGACGGCCACAGCATGGAAGATGCAACACCTGCACATCAACATGCCTGCTGGGCAGAATACCTCCCAGAGCTACCAGCAACAGAAGGTTTGGCAACAATAGAGCCACTTTATTTAAAGCAACTGCACTATTAAGTTAATGTATTTATTCACGATACAGGCTAGCTTATATTTAAAAGAAAGAGAAAGGGAATGGCACAGGGAGCTATTTCAATTCATAAGAGGCAGCTATTAAGACAACACTAAAAAGTGGGGAGGGGAAGTTTTCCCCAATGGTTTTGCTACATTCTTCCACCATGATTTCACAAAGCCTGAGGAGTCAATAAAAGCATATTTTAGGTCTTCAAGGAAGCAGATCCACATACTGCCTCGACTCTCTCTGTTACAAGACACAAGCCCAAACGAAAGCGTTGCCCAGTTTCCAAGTATCAGGATCCTAGTCCTCTTCAGCTTGTCCTTTACCACTAGTAAACAGCCATGGTGATAACAGTAAGACTAAGTACAGCTGTCCAGAGAGGTAGCAGGTACTACACTGAACACACCACAAAATTAAACGCAATCCTTGCCAACACAGAACAAGCGCAGATCTAAAAGCGAGGGAAGTTTTTCACAAGCAGTAGCCCGGGATCATGAAACTGCTTCCTGCTGTCCCACCTCCTGAACTTCCTGCCATCCTGTCCAGGGAATATGCCTTTGTCCCTGACCGCAACCTGCAGAAAACAGCCATCCGCCCAGACATGAGCACTAAGAAGTCCCTCCAACACAGTCAGAGTGCTGGGACAGTCCCTTCCCTCCCAGTTATCAGAAGTTCAGCTCTGCAGAGCTGTAGTGCTCTACCTACCGCGACCTTGCGAAAGGACACCCTCCATGCCCTGCTGCTTCTGGCTCCTCACAATGAAATCACTGGTACCAGGCCAAAATTGAGCACCCGTGTCCTCAGAACACAAGGAAGGAGAGAACTGCTCGTCACCGCCTCCGACACAAAACAGCGAAGTCAATTACAACAGATGACATTTTGCATATTAAGTATAGATGTAAAAAACCTTGAGACATTAACGTTTGTCATTGCTGTACCTCCCTCAGACCCTCTTCCCTGAGCCCCAGGAAACGCAGTAGGGCACTCAAAGCACTGGAGAGCACAGACCAAAAGGCTGACTTGAAACAAAAGAGAGGTGGCTCAAGAAGTTTGCTCCACCCACAGAGGAAACGACCAGAAGGGAGAGGAAGTAGTTAAAAGTCCACCTGAAAGAATGGCATCAAACTACTGCCTAAGAGACCTTACAGTCAATAGTCAGCTGCCAGCCGCTGATATCACAAGACTTGTAATATTTCTGCTAGGGCTCAGGTGCTGCACTTTCTTATCCAGGAGTCTCACGTATAGGCAGGAGTGCTCTTGGGCACCTACCTCCACCGTCCATGCGACTGTCCCTCCGCTGAACGTCTCCCCCAGCTCCACAAACCACAGGGACACCCTTGGCTGCTGTGCCAACGCGGCCACAAAAGAGACAAGGGTCATCTAATCCTGGAGAGGCAAGTACCTGTGGGGCAGTAACCTCCCGGGCTGCTGGGGAGCCCCTAAGCCACGCAGACAGGAGCACCTCTGCCCACATCCTCCGCTTCCATTTCACACAGTAGTTTCTTGCCAGCACAGCTGCTGATTAAAGCTTGCACTGACATCTGAAGACTCAAAGGCAAATAAAAAAAAAAAAGCCCTACACTTCTTAATCTGATTCATCCTTTTTTAATGACTGGAGTTAGTATCATGTGGAAAGCATCTTTTGCAGGGTACTACTTTGACCACTGCTGTTCATAAATATAAAAAGACTTGCTAATGCTCTGCTGAATTTCTCACAGAAGTATTTATATCAGCACCTCTCTATTTTTTTCCAACAATAATCTAATTCATGTGCCTCTTATCTTAGCTATGAAACAGCATGTTAAATCCAAGATCACAGCTCATTTAGATAAATGGAATTGGGCATATCCAGCGAGTCATTCCTGCTGAGACATTTCTACTATTGACAGAGTTATTTCCAGTCCCAGCGTGGGCAGGGAACTGGGAGGACTCGCACACTTCAGCACAGTCACTGCCCCTCACTGAGGATGCACAGAACAACCAAGTTTTCAAAAGGGACTCTACCTGGGTCTAGTTATATGTTAACAAGCATTCTGGCAGCATTTCCCAGAAATAACCTTCAACAGTTACTTAGAAACATAATCCATCAAAATAAACCTCAATGAAAAAGGAAAAAAAAAAGAACTTTTATTGGTAGATTATGTTATAGCTATATACAGAAGAATTAGTAGACAAACTGAAGTCATTGATCAAAGGAATAGCTTGAATTAATTCAAAGGTTATTTTCTTAGACAGTTCTTTTATAAACACAAGTAGTGCTGTCAAAGTTCCCCTTTCCTCATTCTTTGTTACTCTCCATGAGCTCTTAAGAATATTGCTGAACCTTGGTGGGTCTCTGTAGGACTTAAGAGCACCCAGCGGAACCTAAGCACTTAGACAATGAGCTGAAGTGAGCCTATTGCTCTAGAGCCTAACAGTTAAATCATCCAGAATAGATTAAAATTTCCAATCAAATAAATTGAAAGTTCTCCTTCAGCACTGAATGGTTCCCCTTTTCTCTAGGGCTCCATCCCCAAATCCCTTTCTAATCTGAACAAATGTGGTATTTGCATCCCCCGCCTTTTTTTCAAAAAACACACAACTACTGGGATGATGCCGATATAGCACAGTCAAAGGATTTTCTTTAGATACTCAGAGCACTCCTGATCTGCATATTGATTTCAACTCATCATTCTTCATAAGCAAAATGGATACACGAGAAAGTCTGTCGATACATCTGCTGGTGTATCTTTCCCCCTGCTTACAGCCAGCAACCCCGTGCACAGAGATTAATGCAAACTTGTACTGCAGAACGTATGGCCTCAGTGAGAATTGGTAGGTTTTGGACAGTTTCCACTTGAAGCTGTAAAGCCGAGATGCAATCATAAGTCATCACAACCATGCAGCCACACCCATCAAAACACTTTTAGTGCTAGGGCTCAGCCGAGGTTATCTCACTGACAACCTGCATACAACCTGGGGACGTTTGCGCAATGGGCACATCCATGCACTGATGTTTCAAAGGACATAAACCACAACTTGGCTGTAGCATGTAATTTCCCAGTACTGCCTCAGAGTGCTGTGTGAGATGTGCTCCGCTGAGCCTTCAGAAAGGAAAGCTGGCCTCAGTTTAGATGGATGTATGTACTTTGTATAAGTGCATACATAACGGCATGCTACTGCCCATTAACAATTTTATACCGTTCTGAAAATCTGTTTTCAGCCAAAATAAACACTTCTGATTATTAAGACAAGGATCTCTATACCATATACCCCAGAAATTAATCATTCCTGTACTCCACTAAGACCCATCACAAGGTAGCCTGCCTCTGGAAAATCAACTGCTAGCAGTCAGTCAAAAAGATATACAATTTAAGGATTTTCATACATTATCTTACTCAGGTAGAATCCTCTCTTCAACGCTTCTCTCCAATAATCAAGTATTTATTGGATCTGGCATAAATATTCGACCCATGCTGCCCATCAGTCTGGTTAGAGAGAGTTGGTGGTGGTTCCACCTAAAGTCCTAGGACGGGTTCTCTTCAAATCTATGAACTGCTTTTGACCTCAGTGGAAGTAGGATTAGACCCTAAATAGGTCCACCCACAATGACATAAGGGAGCTTGAAATGGATGAAGGAAGACAATAGAAGGAAAGAGAATCTCAAAGCAGGATGGTTTCATCAGATAAGGGTGTATTCTATGCAATAAAAAGAAGCTAACATCATCCCTATCTGCATTACATCAAGTATCTTTTGCTTGCAAAAGCCCTTAAGGCTGCAGAGTTTTCAGCTCCCTTTTCTCCCCCTCTATTTCCACTGGCATTAATACTCTTCCTTAGAAGTCTGCTGCCAGCTGCTCCATGATCTCTCCAGATATCATGAATTAAACTCTCGGTTTTTCTGACTTTTTCCACCGTTAGGAGGACATTTATCAGGTTAAGCGCAGATTTCTTTCCCTGTCTTACCAGCAGAGTTTTGGATGACTAATCAAAAGACTGAATGTATTTTAAAGATCTAATTCTCCCTTCACTATTTAGACTAGTCAATGTCACTTTGACACTATTCTGGCTTTCAACTGCAAAAAACTTTCTGACTTAAATTCCCTTAAAATGAACATGCTCTCATATAAGCAGACAAGAGTGCTATTCGCTCCATCTTTCCCTCCCCCAAGTTAGCTTCAGCTGTCACCAAAAACACAGTAAGCATTTTCCTTCTTGGGAACTATGTGTTCTTGCAGTTATATTCAGTGGACCAGAAGGGTCTGGCATCAGACAAAAAAAAAAAAAAAAAAACCTATCCGATTTCTTGGACTCACTGCAAGAGAACCTGTCTTGGCCAGATACAGTTATTACCACCAAGAACCAAGAATTCAGTTAAATTAAAGCTGCCCTAAGCAATCAATATGGGCTATACAATGATCAAGCATTCACCCACTACAGAGATAGCTTTGGGGCTTTGACTGCTCTTCAAAAGATCTTTCTTCCTGCAGTTATTTATAACTGCGAACAAAACACTCACTTTGTTAAGTTAGCGTAAAGTTTTTCAGAACTGCCATCCATGAATCGCTACCACTATTTCAGTAAATGGAAAGTAGTCAACAGGTCTTGAGAACCTTTCACATTTGTCTCTGTTTTCAGTTTGTTCAGATCTGAAAGTATGTTTCAGCTTAATTCAGACTGGGCATTTAAGTCAAGGTCAAATCTACTGTTTGCATCATGATTTGTATTGCCTTCTTTCACCTATATTCCCTGTAATTTCTATTTTTATGCCAAGTTATAAAGAAAGCAATATGGCCTGCAAAAGCAGCCGCACCTTAGACCTACCTTGAGATACTGAACCTGGGAGTGTCCCTTTACGTCAGGGAAGAGAAAGCTGCTGTGTCACACAAGGATTAGCCATCTGAACAATACTTCAACATTGGAAGAGAACAGAACCTCTGGGCAGCAGTGAGGAAAAGGTACAAAAAGACAAGACAGATACAAACAGTCTTCCTAAAAATCCTGCTCAGGGCAACAGTTTTCCACACATCATTTCTACCACTGTTTCCATCTTTTGGCTCACCATGTGCAGTCCTCAAGCAGAGAGAACATCTCTGACAACTTCCAAGCAAGTCAACTCTCCACCCAGATCTGCCTCTACTTTAAGTGGCCTTCTCTCACTTCATTAATTGCCCCTTTCCATCACACTATTACCGGTACAGTAAAAGCAGGTCTGCAAGCACATGCCTTGCTGTGCCCTCCAGGAAGGGTCCCACCTCCATTTCACAGGAAGGGCGCCAAGGGGAATTTTATCAAATGTCACAGTGAATTGCACAGCACCTGCTCTATGCTATGCTCAGGACATCCTTCTCTACAGAGCTTTTCCATGAGGGGTTGTTCATCAGGTCTTATTTTTAAAGAATCTGGGCCAAGTCATCCCTGCTGTAGCTTTCATGACGTCAATGAGCTACAGCAGGGGTGAAATTGGGCCATTATTTTTTATGTCCATATGTCATGTGCCCATTAAAGGAAAAAAAATGCAAAAGAAGATCAAGGAAGAAAAGAAAAGTTATTGAATGAAAAGACTATCCTGTGCAGAGATTAACATCTAGATGTGGAATGTTTCTCTTCTGTTCCCGTTGTACGTTTATAAGTATAACAGTTTACGGAAAAAGAAACACTTCTGGAGCATCAAGGTACAACGCGAGTTCTGTAGTGACAAGTTATATTCACGTTTTGTATCCTGTTTTGATAAAAAAAAATAACAAAAAGAATCTTTACCAGGAAAAGGCCTCTTCAAAACTCAAAAAAAGTACGCGGCACAGTTGCCAGTAACTGTTAGTTTCTCCACTGTAAGCCAATATTAATCATACTCTGCACCATTAATCATAGTCACCACCCAGTAGTAAAGCCCAATGGACCTTCTTCTGAGCTCATTTCTTAGTAAATTCAGAACAGGATTCTACAAATACCAAAAGCAAAAATATGAAATACAAGTTTAAACCTAAGCAGTGTTTTCTGTAAATATGCAAAGCCTCAAACACCAACATGGAAAGGGACGCAGCTGAGGAGACCAAGCCTGCCAGATGTAGGACGCCAGCCGCGAACAACAGCAGTAACAGCCATCACAACACATCGCGATTCTGTGCTGATTTTCAGAAGGCAGAACTATATCATTTATCTCAAGTGAGCATGCATACATGTTTTCTACCCACCGCTCCCCAGACCATCAGGCACTGCCCTGGGCTGTAAGCAGCAACTCAGGCTAGCCAAACCACAGGATGCATCACAGCCAGGAAGACCCACAACCAAAATTTCTCAACTCCATATTTAAAAGCCCACTTAACTGACATTTAAGCATATGAGTAACCATATTCATACGAACATAGGTAAAATTACTCACCAACATGCTTAGAGTCACGCCAATATGCCTTTAAAGCTAGACAGCAAATTTTTCAGAACAGCACCAGATCACAGAGGCTTGGTGTTCAGGGCCTCGACTTTGTAGATAGCTTACTTCAAAGGTTAATAGAAGATTCCTTTGAAATCTTCGACCCTAATTCTCTAAGTCTCAGCTTTAGTCAAAGACTAAGTCTTCTTTGTAAAGGCCTTCTTTGCAATTGTTTTCCCTTAGCATTAATGAGTTCTTTTTCCCCACAATAAGCCAGAACAGTTTGGGGTTTTGCCTTCCCCCTCCCGCCCTTTAATTCTCTCCTCCCTCCCCCCTCCTCCATTCCAGCACTGGAATCAAAATAACTTGAAATGGAAAACGTGTGACCTCCCAAGCCTTTATTTACAGTATCGCAAACCACAAGGGAAGGATCTGTCCAAGTTCTCCAGCTGGAATGGGAACAGCAGGGAAAACGTGCTCTCATTTTTGCAGCCGTGATATTTAGCACATCACAGGGGAGTGAAGGATGGGGAGGAGGTAGGAGAGTTAGAAGCAGGTAACAATGCCACGGACATACCGGATGAAGAGGTCGCAGCCACACAGGTAGGTTCACGTGACTACGCCCTATCTCCCCAGAAATAAACAGAGCTTTGTACATGCAAATGTAATTGCAAAACCAGTCTGACACATACTTAATGGGGTTGCTTCTTGACTTTTATATTACAAAAGATTGTAAAATATAGAAGCCTTCTGGACTTCACCTGAATTTGTATTAGTGCTGTAATGATCCCTCTTCACGCCACCATCCCCCAAATTACTACAACAAAGACGGTCAAAAACAAGAAGCCTAGAAGCAGTGGAATCTTCCTCAGATATTTAAACAGCACAGACAAACACAAATGAACAAGGTTTAGATCTATAGAAAGGTACTTGCAGCAGGAAACTGTCAGTTAGTTTGTGGTTACAACCACACCAGTGTCACAGCTCTTTCCTCCCAGTTAAATACGCGTGTCCAAACAGTTCCTCGTGTCTAGTGTTTCTATTGTAAAAGAAGGAAAACAACCAAAAAACTCATTCATGCTTCCACTAGAGATTTCATAGTGCCAGACTATATAGGGAGTATCTTTTTTGAAAGGGGATCTTTCTGTACCTTTCCAGATGTTCATGTCCTAGACTGTCAGGTCTAACTCAGTTTACCCATAACTATCTCCTATCCTTACGAGATCCCAATCCCCCTTTATCTATTAGCAGCTCCTCCTTCTCCCTGCCTGGCACTGTAACAAGCGCCACACTAACCCACAACCTTTGTGCACTGAGATAGGGTAATGCCACGATTGTACCGCTCCGTTACGCTGCCAAACAGGGTTCCTCTCCTTGCCAGTACAAAAGCAGCCATCACCCAGCTCTCTGAAGTGTTATCACCTTGATCTAACTCACTGTAAAGTGTTTTGCAGTATAGTCTATGAAGGATCCAACATGAGGACAGATTTCTCTGCATTCAGTTGGTTTCCATAAACTCACCCCTTACAAGGGATACAATTCTCATGTCATGGGTCACACAGCAAGTCCCCTGGTAAGTATAGGATGTAGAAAAAGTAAGATTCAGCCCCAATTTGTGTGCATATAAAAGGGCACAGGGGTCTGGAAGGGGAAAAGCTTGTCACATTACACAGCCAGGGGTGAAAATGTACCTAAATATCACAGCACAGTATGGCACAGACGCAATGCTGACAGGCAAGGCAGGCAGTGCTAGAAGGGCATTAGAAAGAACCAGTTGCAAAGCAAACCCGTGCTTCCTTTTGAGAGGACACCGTACACTCCTTCAGTGATGTGCACAAATCATTTAGAGGGGACACCACTTCCCCAGTGCACCAGACCTCTGTCCCCAGCCTGCCTCACATCATCTCAGGCTAAGGCACCCTGTAATTCCACCTGCTTTCACCTCACCTACTTTCCCCTCTCCTATATATTAGCCTCCTGCCCAATGTCAGCCTCTGCCTCTTCTTACAGAGAGAAACACTCCTCATCCCATCCAGGCTTCTGCAGTTGCAGGACTGGTGGAAACACGAAAAGGCAGCGCAGTGTCCCTGGACAGCTAGAAGCGAGGATGCTGAGGGACAGAGCAGCAGGTACCTCCTCACTCTGCATCAGCATCCTCCATCTCCCCCCATCACGCTGCTCCCCCCGCTGGCTTCTTGCCAAGGTCCCACAGCCATGCTTCGAACATCGCGGGCACTTACAGCTCATGTACGCACACATGCCCCTTGGATTGTGCTCTGCCTTTCTGCTTGCACCAGGGACTGAGGATACTTTCCTAGATTTTGAAATAATTCTATGCAAAATACTCCCAAGTATGACTTGCAGAGGAACCTCCTCCCATCATTTTCACTCTGTCCAGCAGTTTGGATTCAAAGCCTCCGGGTTGGGAAAAACAAAGGGCTGCACAGGGATGCCGGCAGAACAGAGGGAAAAATTACCTGGTGCCTACAGCATTTTCCTGGACATTGCTATTCAGCTTTTTGCTTTCATGAACACTGCATTCCCTGACAAGGTTTAAAATCCATTTTTCTCCCTACGTTCCTTACCTGCCAACCCACAGACGTTACTTGCTCTCTAGTGACGCAAGCCGCACGGATTCATTTTGCTGCGAATGCAATTCTGAAGGCAGTTTCCCCTCACCTGCCCAGGAAATTAATGACCACTTGGGCACCTCTCTTACCAAAGATCACCGGCCCTGTTAAGTCCTTCAGGCAAGTGAAATGAGTAGAGCCACAGCCTCAGGGCAAAGCAAACCCTAAACACCGCTAAGGATTGCATTTCTTCTTTGCTGTTACCACTAATTCAGAGAAACACACTCTCCTTTACAACAGCCTACAGGGGAGCAAAGGGGGAGTGCATGATCTAAAGCAAGGGACGCAAAGCTCTTGGGGCATAGATGTTCTCCCTCAGCACAGCAGCACAAATTCACATGGCAATTAATACCTCTACGAGCATAAACCCCTATGTTAAAGCTGCTGACAGCAGCTTTTGTTCCCAGAGAGACCTGTCTGCAGCTCCTTCAGAGAGCTACGGTAGGCGGAAGAGAAGCTGCCGGGCTCTCTCCCGAGGAAATCAGGTATCCCGCAGAGGGACAAGCCGCAGCACTGGGAGCAGCCTACCCAGACAGGCCCTCAGCTCTGCTAATCCTGAAGAGAGAGGCTTCAGGAAGGGAATCGACATGGGGAATGGCAATGAATTCATTGGGAGCCAATTTCCCAACAGGAGGTAATTAAGGTATTCAAAACACCCATAGTTTTCAAGGATTTCTGGTAAAACTATGGCATGTTAACACAGAGCTGGTGTCACTGCGGCTTCAGTGTAACTGCTGCGACCCCGAAGTATAAACCCAGAGAAACTGAAAACACATTTCAGTCTGAGAAGTGAACAGTCTCAGATCTAAACTAATTTATCCTTTATCTGTTCCTCCCAGCAATTTGTTGCTCTTAAAGGAAAAACCAGCAGGTTTTGAGTTTTAGCATCCAGCAGCAAAAATGCAAAGTTGCTATACCACAGTATCACCGCAAAGAGAAACATTTGGTGGAGTTAAGAGTTAAAAACACCCTTTCTGATAGAGGGGGGAAAAAAAAAAAAAAGAGCAGTGAGAAATGTACTGGAGGAAATAAGAAGATGCAAAACTGCACAGTCAGTCTAAAGTCTGACACCCCATCTATTGAAAAAATCCTTAGTTCAGCCACTAATTTTGTAGGCAGATTTAACACTATGATTTACATTTCCAGAACTCACACAAAAGAGGTTTGGTGAGAACTGGACCATACACAGTGAACCCACAAGCAACACTCCAAATGCTACAGCGTAACACACACAGGTATACACATTCATAAGAAGCATTAAATCCCTTAAAATTTACTTGTTTAAAACACACCACAGAGTGCTTGCTTCCCCATCTACACTCTTTACTGGGGAAGTTCTGCATGTCAATCCTCTTGGCAATGTAAAACAAATTAAAAGGTCAGAGGGCAAAAAAGGTAGAAATTAACAACAATTTCATGGTAGTACCAGAGGCTGCACACTGTTTATTTCAACACAAATAAAATGCAACAAGGTTAAGATTTTTGGGGGGAAAAGACCCACGCAAGATTTAAATACACACAAAAAATTTATGTTAATTGCACATCCTGTGCAGCCATTCTCCCTTTTAATTTATTTATTTGAAAGATTTTAAATAAACAGGGATGCTGACTAAGCAGAAAAAGGCGGGGAGCACGAGTTTTCTTTAAAAAGAGGTTTATTACCAATACACATGTCTATGTCATTTAAGCCAACCATGTCCTGTGACTGTCAAGCCCTTCTTAAAGGCAAGTCATACAGCCATTCCTCCAGACTCCATTTTATCGCGTTTCCCCCGAGGATCTAATTCAAGTGGAACCCAAGCTAAGGTTAATCCCCTCTCTCACCAGCAGCGAGCTAGTATCCCTCAGACTCATTACCATTCTCCCCAGTAACATCTAAATGTTTGTTTTTCTAAGAAAAAGAACAGCCATCCAGCTGAAATGCCAGAACCTACCTTCTGCAAAAAATCTCTCTAGATGCTTCTGAATGCAGGAGGGAGCGAAGACAGCATTGCTGAAAAAGGATGTCACTGTTGGTCCACATGTGTCAACATCCTAGAGAAAGATAAAACACAGTTGCTTAACTGCCATGCCCATGGGAAATCAACAGCAAGAATAAAGCTGCATTATTTTCACAGTTATGCCATGCTAATGGCTCCTATGCAAACAACATAAAGCTACAACATTTTATAATTGCACATCAGAGTTTCTCTGCAGACATCCCTCCGGTATGTCAGAAATTCAATACGTGATAGTAGGCGGCAATGAGCACCTCAGGGATTTAAAGTGCGTTCCAAGCCATGAGTCATCGCCATCTCTAACTCATGGAAATTTAAAAAAAAAAAAAAAAAAAAGAAAAAAAAAGAAAACACGCACACACACGTGCGTTGCACTGACCACTCTCATGTGGTCTCTCTGTACAATACCATAACTTCCCCCTAAAGCATTTCCCTTTTAAATAGTGTTGAACGATTTCCACGAAGGGGACACCATCACAGACAAAAAAAAAAAGAAAAAAAACCCCATCACATCGCAGCGTTCTTCCAGTTAGCTCCCCGGAGACCGGGCACGATCCCACGTTCGAGGGTAGAAAGGGAGCTGGAGCTGCCTTTATAAACCCACAAGTCCTTCCGCACCTGGAGGAGGAGTGAGGAGAAGGCACCTCCCATGGCTGCCGCGCCAGGCCCAGAGGATGGCAAGGACGGGGCGGTGAACTGGCAGCGCCCAGGAGGACGGATCCAGCTCCCTTCCCACACAGCTCGGGAAATGTCAACCCCAGGCAGCCCATTTACACTTCATCTTCCAGCCATCGGCTCCCTGCTTTCCCCCAAGGCTGATTTTTGTCAGGAGAGCTGAGGGCCAGAAGGAACTTGTAAGCGTTACCTGCCGAGCAGCTCACATTTGCTTCGTTATGCCGAGCAGCCCGTTGCCTTTCTAAGAGATTCCTTCAGGAATCGTTACCTCCAACCACTGGAAAACGTTTTTAATGCTTTTAGAGCATCTGGTTTGCTCTGTAGGGCACACACACGTGCTCCCCCCTCCCGGCCATCACTCCCCTCTCTTCTTAGATCTCCCCAAGTATATTCAAGTTCCTTTAGGCCTTCTTTAATTTCTTGGCGTATCCTTGGTGTGTCTGCCCCTGCTGTCCTCCAAGCAACAGCCAGAACAGCGCACGGGCTCTCGGTAGCACAAGGTCTAACATGGCGGACGGAGAAGGGAAGGCTGGAGTATTTGCAGGTTCCCTGACAAGTGACCCACCGGCAGCCAGCACGGCTTCAGGAAGTCGACAGAGATCAGAAGATAGCTCGGCTATGCGTGTGGGGAGGACGGGGCCTCAGCAGCTCCCACACACTCCTGAAAACCACCCACTCGGATTAAATCTGCCTTTAACTCACTGAACTCCCCAGCAGCAGAAATATTCCTTTCCCCTTCGGGTCAGGAAGGGCACAGTTGTCCTTCCCCATAGCAGGAGCTACGTTCTGCACCAAAATGTGCAAATCTGGGTCCACATCCACACAAAAAGGGCACCTCCTCAACTGGGACCTGGATCCAAGCCTGAAGACCAGCACCCACAACCAAAGACTTACACACACACCCCCTCCCAAAAAAACCACCCAAAACCAAAAACCAACCACACCAATACACTCTGCTCCCTGCACCAAAGAACCTGAAATGCTTGGAGAAACCATTGATACCTTTAGCTGCAAAACTCTGCTCCAGTTAACAGACAGATTTGTGTTACCAACAACTACGAAAAAAGTAACCGCTCTTTACTCTTGTACCTTCTTGCACAGCAATTTAAAAAAATAATAGTGCTTGCACAGGGCACAGGGCAGATTAATCCCAGAGGAAGAGCAAACGTGAGTAACATTTCAGGACCATTAATCTCAGAGATCTCACCAAGAGCAAGCAGCCAGACAGCTTAAAAATATATTTAGTCCACAAATGCTTATTAACGTCATTTGCTGATTCACAGCTGAGCCAGTCGCACAGAGCCCAAATGCCACTTCTGCTTTCCCAGGCAGGCTTTAAAAAAAAAAAACCCAAACCAAAAAACCACCCAACCTGAAAGAGCTGGGCATCAGGTTGCTTAACGCATCTCAAAACCTTCTGCAATGCAACTATTAGATACGGATCTGTCTGGGCTGGAAACTGCAAGTCTAGTCTGTAGACCTAAGGTTTAAGAGTCTGATGCGAGTTTTAAAGACGAGGGATTCCTATGCGCTAGGTCTGACTCACGTACAGCTTTCCACTGTGGTCTCAAAGCAGCCACCACGCATCTGCGTCCTCGCATGCGCGGTGCAGAGGAAACACTCCTGCCGCGCAACGGAATTACAGGATTTGCTTAGCTTTGCCAGGCACTTTGAGAGTAGAAAGCACCAAGTACGAACAGCCAACCCGATCCAGCTACCCAGGATGAGCTGCAGTTCAGGATTTGTAACACACGTACATAGATGCGGTTGCTTTACATGCTCGCTAGATGCCATTCTTTGCTGTCACCCAAATATGATTGCAAAGTACTACAAAGCTGAAACTTAGTTTTCTTTTTTTTTATTGGCTATCACTCTTGTTCCCAATATTAATACAGTCGAGACCAGATCATAAATAAAATGGACTCTACAGGCTTACAGCAAAATTAACAGTGAAAATCATTGCTGCTTTTAAAACTACATCTTGAAATCAACTGAAGACAAATATTTGATAGACATAAACCTGCGTCAAGAATTTGTGTGTGCTTTGGGGTGGAATTAACCGACTAAATTCTTAAGGAATCCTTTAAGTAATTTTCTTTCATAAAGGGAAATTTAAAGTGTTTCTTCCCCTACTGTTATACACAATGCAATGATTTAAAGCCCGAAGGATTTTCTTTCTAAATCACCTACTCAAATCTGTATGATGGAAATATATTTAAATATAACATTTTAATCTTGCTTTGCATTTGAACTTTTAAACACTCTTCCAGGAAAGCAAGTGTCTCATTAGTCCTTTTAGCCATTCTACTAAACTACCTTTACTGCAAGTAAACAAGAATCCTCACATTACCTTTCTTTTTTAAAATGATTAATTAAGTCTACATAGTTTTGGGGTTTTTGTGGGGTTCTTTGTTTTGTTGTTGGTTTTTTTTTTTAAACACAACATACATCTAGTCTGATTGAGTCTTACCACTTTTTAAATGTTATACAATAATTCACTCCCCATCAAGTCCATCAGGATTTGTCAATATCCATTCTACAGTTGTTTTCACAAGCTAGACAAGTTTCTATAGATGCTGGATATGCTAGACAACATCATCCCAAAAGGAATATCCACTATAACCTACACTTAAGTAAATAATTTTTAAAAAATGCAGTCGGCCCAGAGCCCTGCTCTGTTTCACTGGTTTTGCAGAGCAGAGTGCAGTTCTCGGAATTAGCAGGGGCCTGGACCCACGGTTTCAGAAAGAGTTTCAGTGTTTGGTTGACCCACTGTGAGGGCAATCTTGAAAGCCTCACTGGGTAGCTATGCAAACCTGGAAGAGCAGACACAAAACCTCCTCAATTTATGAGAAGCAATCTTCCCACCTGCTTTATTCTTTTTTTGTTTCGGGGTTGGGGTTTTGTTTTTGGTTTTTTTGGGTTTTTTGGTTTTGGGGGTTTTTTTACCTTTTTTGTAGATTGGGGAAGGATGACAAAGCTTCTTATTTTCAGTGACAACAAGTCTGGAACAATTATTCCAAACAGAAAGAGAACTTTCTCTACACACTTGCTAACAGTACTGAAATAAAAAAATGATTAAAAGCAAAAGTATTTCTGAACAACAGAAACTGAAAGTATTGCCTTTGGGAAAACGTGAACACCAGCATTTTCTCTACAGTAAACACTGAAAGTAACCAACAATTAATGTAGTCTAGGACAGTATGACATATTATAAAACTTGTTTTCTGGAATAATCATACACAATTCACTTTGACTGTATTCCTAAGTCATCACTTTTTAAAGTCACTGCAGTTTGCAGAGGCCTCACTGATGCTATTCTTAATTTACTTATTTTTCGGTGTGAGAACGGATTACCAATGCAAAGTTTAAACTTAAAAATTGTCAGTTTTAAACCTCTTTTAGCTTGATCATGATTAACCCTGTCTGCATTTCAGAAACATTTTGTGGTAAGTGGTAACTACATACACAGTTAATACTGCTTTTGTTTTAAAATTATACTACTGAAGTGCAGGAGACTTCAGCATTTTTAAACAAGGGACACGTTTGTCCAAAACAAACCACCAGGAAAAAGCAACCCAACAAAAACATTGAGAAACCCGAGTTAATGCAGGAGTGCCCAAAAGGCTAGAAGAACATTTTTATTATGGGTGATTTGCAAAGATGAATGTTACAAACTTCCTCCGTTCCTCGAAAGGCTTTCGGGCAAGCATCTCTCCAAGGAAAGTGCTGGGCATCAGAGTGGCTCAGAACCAAACCCATGCAATGACCACATTTGGCTTTGGAGCAGCACCATAGTTTATCACTCGAGGCAGATGAAAGCAGACCACAGCTATTAGTAGACAGAAATGCAAATACACTTTGCAAGGAGGATGAGGAGCCACCCAGCAGGTGGCAATCAGCTCATTTTTAGCACAAACGTTGAAAACACTACGTTACACTAACAGAACTGGCATTTACCTTTCCATGGAGGGCGATTAATTATAAGATGCTTTCTGCTGGCTTCTGAAGACTTCTCTGGTTAACTGATGTATCGCGCTCCACTTTTCAGTCCCTCCTCCTAAGAGGTGCCATCACTGCCACCATTAAAACACTTTATATTGGTAGAACGGGCAGAGTTCCCACCTCGCCACTACCTAACAAACACACTTGGTGACAACCACAGACCAGAACGCACTGGCCTCGCGCCTGACATCAGAGTCCTGTCGAGCAAGGGCAAAGGCAACAGAAAGCGAGATTCGCACGCTGTTTCTGCAAAGTCAGAGACACTGACAGCACTATCTTGCAGGGATAAATGAACTAGCAAAATTGTTCCTAGCGAACAGCACAGCTGTTTTAGCTCAGCCTACTGCTTTTGCACAATCTGCATTAATAAATACTAAGCCCTAACAAGTGTCAGCTGTGGTCAGACACTGCATGCCCGTGGTTTGGAAGCATCAGTTTCAGACCACGGATAGTCACAAGAGTCCTTTATCCTCAGAGAAGGTGTTTTCTGTTCTCAAATCAGTTACTCACCCTATAACAATAAGGGGATAAGTCAGCAACTAAAAAGCAACAAGACAGAGAGAAATAAAATTTAAAATGCCGAAGAACTCTGTAATCAGAAGAACAGGCTCCAGGATGTGCCCGGAAATTAATCAACAAGCAAGATAAATGCAGCAGTTAACTAGAAAATACGAGCAGCTCAGAAAGGCACCTAGACCATATTCCCCTGCCTGATGCTTGTAGCATCTGGACCCTCCAAAGTGCCTCTGGGGTTACATTCCCTAAGGAGCACAGGGTCCTGGCCTCACTGTAAGCAGCCAGACCCAAGGGGAAGGGAGAGAAAGCAAACAGCAAAATGTTTCCAGAAAGCTGCCTGGGCTCCGGACCTTGCTGTAGCTATAGCGAGCTTTTCACTTGCAAAGTCCTCGCCCTCCTTTCTTAGGAGTCATTATTCCCTTAAATGAAATGGGAGACTGGGGTGCGAGGTGTTACAACCCATTGCTCTGATCAGGCTGCAGGAAAAAAACATTAAAAATACCCAAACCCTACAATCTATATGCACCCTTACAAGGCTTTTATGAACCTCACATCAGCCTATGTAAAGCGGGAAGAGTTCACATTTAACATCACACATTGACAGAGGCAACCTGTTCCCCATGTCCTCCAGGACACCTCACCTTCCCAGGCAGAGGATGACCTCCTGCCTCCATGGTGGGATCCCAGGAACTGCAAACAGCAACATCTGCTCCATGCTAGCGGGGTACTGTTTCAAGGTGGGCAGTTAGATTCAGATCTTAAAAAGAAGCTTTTATAAGCATCTATTTAGAGTCAAGTTTCAAACTCCCCGCTGAGAGAAGTATAACCTATGATATTTTTTTTTTTCCAGGAGCACAAAGCAGGAGGGTGGAGAAAAAGCCTCTTGATGGGTTCAGCACCTGTGTATGCTAAAGCCACTTCATGTTTTATGCCTGAGAACGCTATCACCCCTGTGAAGATTTCTAAGTGAATCAGCCAGACAAGGTCTCTACAGCCTGCTTGCAGGAGGACCTTTTTAAAAAAAAAAAAAAAAATTAATTCAACCATCTGATTTATATTACTTTCTACTCATTTCTAGCTAGGTATATTTCAAGCAGAGAACTCTACATCAGCTTCCACCTTGCCCCTTCCCATATAAATGTGGCAATTAGCACAGAAAAATTAGTCAGCTATGCAGTATTTCACCTTAAATAAAGCGGCTCAAGAAATAATACACCATTTAGCTGGTACTTGACAGCCAGGAGAGAAACACAGCGTCTTAGTAACATGCCTAAAGAAGGTCTGAAATCCATTCCTAGACCATGATGGAAGCTTGTCCTTGTCAAGGAAACCCACAATCCATAATAATGCTCAGTACTGTGCTTTTGTCCTGTTTTATCTGAGCTCATCTGCTGATCAATGAGGAGTCCCATGGAATAGCACTTTGAATTTCAATGTCAACACAGCAGTACTGTGGTAATGATCGAAAATATTTACATATTTCCTCATTGATCGTGGGGTGTTCTTTTCCAACCATCTGGCTACTGGGCACTGATTTTTTTTTATTATTATTTTTAGGGCTTTATGTAGTTGTAAAGCAGGTTATTTGAACATCTTCACATCTAACATCCAGCATTCCACCTGAATCAGGTTCTCCCGTTATTTTTAACCCAGAACATTAGCCATAGCATTAATCAATTTCATCCCATCTCAGGGAGAGAAAAAAAAACCATAATTGTCTTAACAAGGACAAAACCAAGAAAAATGATAAACACCTGCTCCATGCTTACCAGAATGATGTGCCAATTCAGCTACAAGGTCTCATTTTTAATGTGACTCAAGGGTGTCACCATTTTGACAACAGATGAGTCAAATGGAAATATGTCACTCACTTTGCACTCATTGCCAGCCTCGAGATAAAGAAACCCTGTAAGGGCTGTTTTTCCACCTCCAGATGGAATACCTTCTGATAACGGCAATGCTAAGCCCCTGGGCTCCGTAGTGTGTGCCTGTGTTTATATTGCCTTTAGTAACTGCTCAAGTTATCCAAGCCAGGCGGTTCAGGCCAGCTGCTGCCATACAGACCGCAAGGATAAAGCTTAAACAAGCAGCAATTAGTCTCCCTTGCCTTCCTCCGGCTGAGTCTGTGCACCCAGAGACGCACCCAGCTCACCCCGGCTGCCACCCGCAGCGCTTCGCACCTGCGGCAGGCTGGGTATGCCTCACCCGGCTGCAACCCCTGACACAACAGGTCCAGAGATACCCACCTGGGCTACATAAAGCAAGAAACTGTGGTGAGAAACAGGGATTGAACCTTAAGAAAACCCGAACAAAAGCAAAAAGCACCTCTCTGCAAGGTGCTCCAAGCACCAACACATTTGCACTCCGCCAGCACAAGCAGTTTTAGTTAACTCTGGGCTAGCTGATCCCAGGTTTCCGCATAAAAGTCAATTTTTAAAAAGCTTTGAAAAGCTTATCTGCATATATTCTTCTAGAAAGTTGAACAGCAAGTTACATAAAATATGCAGGAACGACTGACATCTACAAGATCTACAAGTTTGCTGCAAAAGACCTCTGCAGAATACTCAATAGGAATATTAAAAATACCGTTCTCAAACAGTTGTCAAACTGGGTTTTTTTGGTGACTCCAAACCTGTTTATAATCAGAAGCTGACTCTCCTAACTACTGTTGCCATAAACTTGACTTAGGAAGAATGGGAGGTCTGAAAGACAAATTATACTCTGCCTTTAAGCCAGGAATCAAAAATAATCTCTCAGAGTTTAGCTGAGGATTTTTGATAATGATGTTTAAGATAAAAACATTCTTACCTCTCTTTTCAGTTCTACTTTGATAATAAGGAATAAAACACAAGTTCTGTCAGCAAAATGACACGCAGACAATTTAAGAGAGAGATGGGAGGTAAGGGGGGAAGTGCTCTAACATATCTACCTTTGAAAATACAAGATGCTCCATTAGACAATGAAATCTCCCCCCTATGTCAAGCTCCCTTTTTTGCTGGGGCAATTGTATGGAGAAGGACAGAAGGAGGACAGAAGGCAGCTGTTTCCCCTACATCCTCTCTGCCTAGACAGCCCAGATGTTTTTGCAGACATGATGCAGCAGATCTGGCTCTTGACCTAATCGGGTCCACTGAAGGCCAGGCACAGAAGGAAAAGCACCTATGAAATGCAGGGAGCAGTTTGCCTTACAGCTTTACATAAGTAATTATTGCTGTTAGAAATCAGTTTATAAGACTGTAGAACTCTGAGAAGTCTTACTACACTGAGTCTTTCCCTCCCACACCCCAACACAGGGATGCTGCATTTCCAATTCAACAACTACTCTGAGCAGAGCATCAAGTGGTGTTATCAAAGTGCACACCCTTAGCAAGGGAAGCCAAACCATCTCTTGCTCTTCTAAACAAAGTGACAGATTAAAACTGGGAAGCCAGAGCAACACACAGAAGCCGTACTAAAAAGGTTAATCCTCCAAGTAGGCTTGCCCAAATATGCTCTTGCCTCTCACTGAGGTAGTGTGTTAGATAAATGTTCCTTTATGAAAAGCCTATTTATAGGCATTAAATGTAAGCAAAAGACATTAAAAAATTATTCCATAGTTCCCAAACAGACAAAGAACACATGGTATCCACGCTAAACATTTTTGAGGATATTTGCTGGAAGACGTTTACCATCTGTTGAAGTTAAAACTTGGAACAATACTTTAAAATCCAAATACAGGTTAGACAAGTAATGGGTCCCAAGAGTCTGGATAAATGATGCTTAAAAACAAGGGAGAGAGGGAAAACAAAACAAGCTATCTGCTCTTCTTCTCCATCAGTTTGCTTTGGTGGATCAGAAGCCTCAAAGCACCATGCTAGCCCTGCCCAAAAAAATAACAGCCCACCTGGAAACAAGGTCCTTTACGAGACAAGCCACCTCACTAGCACAGCCCAGGAAGACTGAGTGTTGGAGTGGAAAACAGAGCAAAACCGGAGGCAGAAAGCTCTGGGATTTTTACTCTCTCTTGTACCGAGTTGTGACCTGCAACCAGATGTCTGCTACCAGTTTACCCCTGCTCAAAACAGAAGCGATCCTCCACCTTTGCTTGTGAAGAGCACTGAAAGTCAGCCACAGAGAGTGCTACTGGGGAGATGAGGATGGCAGAGAAAAAGCAAGCGAGAGGCCTTCCTCCCCCTTCTGTTCTTTTTCACAAAATATCTCCGAGTTATTTACATACTTGTATCCTGAACTCCCCCTCCGGTTTCACAGTTTGCAGTTAACTCTGCATTCTGCTGGAGATAACACGTTTAGCTTTCAGCGTGTTTAGGCTAGAACACCCTCTGAATGTAATGCCAGGTCACCAAGCCCACAGAGGGAAGTATTTCCAGCTGCAGAGACTGGCTAGAAGATAATACACAGAAATAGGAGGCTCCATCTCTCCACCACCCTGAAGAAATCAACCTACTCCATGAAGGAGACAACTAAACAGCTTGGCAACGCCTACAACTCATGCTCAACCTCAGATCCAGCAAAAAGACGTAAATATTTAGATTTCAATTTCATCTGATACGATAAATATAAAATGTATATTTCCTTCTTCAAGAAAAAAAAAAAGTAGCCTTAAAATAGGTAAGCCACCCACATAGAGAAAATGATTCTGCAGTGTTTCTACCTTTAGGAGGAGGTTATTCAAGTTATGGTATTGATCTTGAAACAAATTACAATCACAAGTCAAGTTATTCCCATTGAATTGTCTTCTGATGTATATAAAACATAATTACACCTTACGTCTATATATAAATACACACATAAAATTGTTTTGCTGTTCATTCAAAACATCAAGTGGCTGATGGCAGCACATTATTTTTTATGTCTTAAGAAATGCCCACGAGCCCTTCGGCGTTCCGTATGGAGTGATAACTCTGACTCCAACCCAGATCACCTGAAAAAAGCCCCAGAGCAATCCACCCAAGTCCAGAACCAGACTCCTTACAAGTAACCCACACAAGGCGCAGCAGAAGCTGGACTGCAACCGCAGTACCACAGCTGTACTATAAAAACCTGAAATCTTTCCATAACCTTTTAAAGCATATAATGGAATTAAGGCACCACTACACATCCAGAGTTAAGTCATGCAAACGCCAAACTTCTTCAGAGCTGTAGATAACACGGCCTCGCCCCTAAAGCACCAAGATGTGCCAAAGTGCTCAACGTCCTGATGTGATTACGCGCTCCCACCCTCCCGATTAGTTATTGCTCTGTTAAAGAGAAACGCCTTCTCAGGTCATTGCTCTGTGGGTTAAGTCAGCTAATAGGCTTGAATTAGTGTCCCGAAGCCGAGCGCCGTTATGCAAGTGCCAGCAATCCAAACAAATCAGAGTTAACTTCCCTGTCCATGACAAGAATCGCTGCCGCCGATGACGAATCGTGAAACTTTCGGCTCTTCATTCACTATTATGCTTCCCAAGTCCTCCTAGTTACACTGCAAGGACCAGGTGTGCCTTTCCAGCTAGTAGCAAACTATCTCTTTGTTACTGGATTGTCTGAACCTCTGCTCCCCCACCAGACGATAGGCATTATTGGGAAAAAAATTGGAAATTAAACAAAACCAAGTAGAAGCCTCTGTATCTGGTCTCTGACAGGAGACCGAGCTGTTTAAAGGAACAGAAAGAATGAATGGCAAATGGTTTTCCTTTGTCGTGTCAAGGGAGTCTCTCCAACTTACCTAAGCTCAACTGCTTTCCTGCAGAGGAGAGTTAAGGTTCCTGCTTACAACGTCACAGCGCTCCCCAACCTCAGATGTCCAAACACGGCCAAGTCGAGACTGTAAAAGCTGTGCGCAGTCCTCGCTCTCCAAGATACTCAGCACCCAGGGTGTGGTTTTTTTGGTGGAAAAAAAGTTGAGGTCCACAGGGACACAGATTTCTGGATGTTGTAGCTCTTCAAATCTGTCTGAGCAAGGTTTTCTGGAGGCTGTTTAAAAGCCAGAAGAAAATTCTAATTTGGAGTCCTCAAGCACTAGCTCGGTAAGAAGAAGCCGAAGATCAGCCTTTGCTGTGCAGGGTTATTGGAAGACCCAGCCGCTGCCCAGGGTGCCCACACTCCTACCCAGACAGCTGCATTCTGCCCAGAGCACTTCTTAATCAACCGAGGTGTTTGCTTTCCACTCCTGCCCTCCGCGGCATTGCAGCGGCAGAGTCGGAGCACTGGTACGTGCCCTCCCGCCAGGCAGCAGCCAGGAGCACGCAGGAGCAACGACCCCAACGCCTTCACTCAACTCGAGAGCACCCTGCAGCTCCTGGCACCTGGCAGCTCCGCTGCAGCTTTTCACACCGTTCATTGGCCCAGGCTGCGTTAACGACCAAACCCAAGACAACTGTATCCTTGGTATCATCCCTTGCATATGGAAGCCCACACGCAGGAGATGCCGTTTTCCCTCTCAGTAAGAAGCACTAAATGTCTCCTCCTGGGTGGCCTTGCATTGCAAAACCAGCACCTCCTTGCTGGGACCTCCTCAGATGTGCCCAAGCTCTCCAGGGCAGGTTTCAGCCCTACACTTATTAGATTTCTTCCTGCTCTTTCACAGCAAATCATGCAGCTCCCTGCACCCATGTATGCTCAATAACCATCTCCACTTGCCTAAGCAACTTCTTGTTTCTTCTCCCCTCTGAAGCTTGGGCCGGTGTCAAACACACTCAGGCAGGGCTGCAGGACAGCGGGAAGCGGCTCCGTCTCCAGACACTGCCATTTCTTAGGAGGTCCCCAGGATCCCCACAGCCACCCTTCAAAAAGAAAGATACCTTTTTTCCCAACTGGTTTCTAAGTTCCCCAGTGGGATTTACTGAAGCATCTTGCTGTGAGCTTTTAAGGTTTGTTTGGGTGTTTTGGGTTTTGGTTTGTTTTTTTTTTTAATTAAAAAAACACCACTGAAACAGTCACACCTGCAAAACCCCTTGCCTATGGAAAACGCACAAGTATGACTTCAGGAGCTCTGCGTATTGACTTGGCACTGTTCTGGTTAAAACTCCCTGAAGCAATAGGATCCGAGTCAGCCCAATGCTAAATTGTTTTGTTCTTCTTAGATTAAGAACATCTAAGTATTTGTTCATGTAAAATTTCATAGGACTCTTGGCATGGACACCGCGATTAGAGAAGCCACATTCCCTTTCAGTTCACAGGCGAGTTCACACAGACTCCTCTGCCCCAGTACAATGTTGTGGCATTTGGATTTCCTCCAACACCCAGGAAACAAAGTTAAAAATAAAGTGTTTTATTTATTCCCTCCCCCCACATTAATTACTCCATTTCCATTCACACTGGATACCACAGAACATTTTTTTGTAAGATGCTTTCAGGCTCAAAATTAAATTTAGACATATCTTACTAATTTGGGGAGATAAACAGAAATATTAATTGCATCATACCCTATGTCAGCCAGCTTTATAATTAAATTAGAAGGCATCTCCACCATTTAGAGAAATTTGCTATTAAGAAAACCATAGGTTTTAGAAGCTGCTTTTTCCTTGCAAGAAAATAAAAAGAAAGAGAAGACAGACATCGATGTCTGTTCCTCCCCTCGCCTCAAAATACGGCATGTCTCTCGAATAAGAGGAAGTCTAAAAGAAAAACATACTGTGTGGAAAAAGAAAAAAAAAAAAAAAAAAAAAGGTTTTTCAACAGATCATGCTGGTCCTAGAACAGGACATTGTCGTGAATATGCATGAATGGCATGAGTCGAACTACACTCGGGAGTAAGCATCAGCTTTCGCTTGCCATTTTCTGAAGCCTTCCAGTCAGGCTGCCAAGACAGCAACTGAATGACAAGATTTTTATTTGAACGTAGAGGGAGATTAATGCTGTTTTGGCCTAATTGGAGGAACCTTCTTTAAATTAGCTTGCTTGAAGGATGTGCTGCTTCTCTATTTGGCCAACTCGCAGAAGCAGTAACAAATTGTGAATAAAAAGAGACTATTTAAATTCAAAACCCCTTAGCACCACTGTCAGTTGCAAGTTTTGAGAATGTCTATTTAAAAAAAAAAAATAAAAAATCAGGACAAGGTCTTTCCAAACTGGTTGCTGTCAACTAAAATGAGAAGTTAGATAAAACTCCCACATGCCAGATGGTAAATCACAATAAATGCTCGGGCTGTTAGATGCACAACAAGCGACAAACGCATTGAAATACACCATCAGAAGCAAACCAAAATAGAAAGGGCATTTTAATAAGAAGTTATCATTTTGGGGAAAGATCCTTGTCGAGCTCATCAGAATCGAAAGTCATACATTGAGGGCTTCTTGCTTTCCTCACCACCTCACGTACGCCTGAGGAACAGCTAACGATTTTAGCAGAGTTAAGTGAGGTTAAAGGCTACTGTCAGCAAGAGCCTCAGAGTTCGCTATTCAGACATCACTTACGACCCTTTCTGCCAAGTTACTTAAAAAAATATTGTTAAAGGATACCAGGGAATTGTTTACTCAAACCATTACTGTTTCCTG
Source organism: Pelecanus crispus (assembly GCF_030463565.1). Lineage (NCBI taxonomy): Eukaryota > Metazoa > Chordata > Aves > Pelecaniformes > Pelecanidae > Pelecanus > Pelecanus crispus. The sequence continues at coordinate 32,875,513 of NC_134653.1, forward strand.
AACACAGATGCAAGAAAAAGTTATATTAAGAAGATAAACAGCTGCTACCATACGCTGTTTAAATGGTAACAAAAGCATCTAAGGGCCATAAAGGGAATAGTAAGGGAATTAAAAAGCATTTTTATGCACGAAGATGGCTAACATCCGTACATTCATTAAAGCGGTATCAACCATGCTTTTAATTAAAAGTTAGTGACAGAAACTTAAATATGATTAATGCAACCTAGCAGCCTACCAGAAGTCTGCTCTATCCAAAGCAAGAAGCACAACAAGCTGCGTTTCCAGCCCTTGCTTGCTCGTTTCTCTTTCCCTCTCAGAGATGCTGCCACAATCAAAATACATTGCAAGGACCGCGAAGCAGCATTCCTGTGAAAAACAGCAAGGCAGGACAAGTCTGCAACCGCGCTTTCATGCTTGGCCGTTCTTTATTTTGTATATCCCGAGGAGGCGTTTCAATTACCAAGCAGCCCGGGGCCAAGACAACAAGCTGGTTACCTGTCAGAATAACCAGCTATACAGCGATCTATCGACCATCGCAGGCGTGAGGTCTGCCAAAGGCCAGGAAAAAGGCTGCCCTACAAACAGCAGTCTCCTGTTCAACAGTGGAAAAAATCACTCAGAAGCCAGTGCTGAACTCTGCAACGCAGTCAGACTTCTTGTGTTACTCGGGAGCACAACACAGTCATGACAAAAATAAACTACGCGATAAAAATACAGCGGCGAGCAAAAAGATGTGGGCACGGAGAGGGAATTAGTATGCAATAGGAGGATAAGGAGTCCTACAGGCTACAGATATTTCGACACTCAATCAAAGCACCTCCTATTTAAGTCCTGATGCCCGCAAAAACTAATCCATTACCACTGTCCTGTTGAGCCGCTGTCATGTACGGAGCTGAGCACATGCAGATTATGTCTTCAAAGACTGAAGATGCTTTTTGGCACCGTGTTACCCACTTAGCTGCTTCCAGACGCACAGAGCACACAGGAGATAGAAGCTCTCGCTTTAGAGCAGGTACTAACGCAGGAAGAAACTTTTTTTTTTTTGGCTTAAATACAGAATTTAAATAAACTTCGCTTCAGTCATGGCATTTTAACATAAAATGTGACAGGACTGAATCGTGTGGCTGACTGAACAGGGTACTGCTCTGAGGGGTTCCCCGTTCCTGGCTCTGCTAAGGATGCTCCAGCCCCGGGCTGAGCACCTCAGGGCACTCCTCTGGGCTTCTGCTTCTTCAGCAGAGTGAGAGGGGCTGGGGAGGAGGTGAAGGAAGCGCTTTAACCCTCCCACAGCTGGACAAAAAGCTCAGGTTGTTCATGCTGTAGCCTGCTGCCATGGGGCTGCAGCACACTCCAGAATGGAGCCCAGGGTTGTTTGGGAACACCAGGCAAGGCCCCTTCCATCAAGGGATGGGGGGGCCGGGAAGAAGGGACCGCCGGGCCCAGTGGAGAGGATCCCCTCTTGTAGCCCGGCATCCAGCTAAGGAACGGGCATTCTGCTCTTCCTAAAGGGAAAAATCTCTCCCTCCTGCCCTCCCGGGGGGAGCGCGGCCCGTTTCCAGTCAGCCACCCAGCAGTGCACTGACCGCAGGAGGGGTCTTGAGCCCCGCAAGCCCAGGAGGTTCCCCCTCCGCTGTAATCAAAGGTGTTTCTGGGAGGCCGCCGCAGCTCGCCCCTCTCCTACCTCTGGCAGGGAGGCCACCCCCGGGCAGCGCCTTCGCCCCCTCCTCAGGGCCAGGCCTCGTCCGAGGGGCCCGCGGGCCACCGCCTTCCCCACCGCACAAATTCCCACCCAAAGATTTGGGAAATTCCCCCGCCAAAGCCGATTCTGTCAAAACTCGAGCCCGAGAGGTGCGATAACCGAGGAGGGAGGACGAGGAGGGCCGCGGCCGGGACGCGGGCTCTCCCGCAGGCAGAGCCCGCCCTGGCCTCAGGCGTGCGGCGCTCGCAGGCTGCCGGCGCGGTTCCCCGACACCCAGCACGGCTTCTTGCGTGGCCAGCCACGACCTACCGAAAACGCTCCCCCTGCCATTACAGAGCACCCGGCGCGGAGGGCGCCCGTCCCCGGCTGTCGGACGCCAAGACCCAAAACCACGAGCGAGGGCAAGGGAGAGAGGCGTTTGCCGCCTGCGACCCGCCAGCACAGAGAGGAGGGGATAACGGGGGGGTGCAACACAACAAACCTCATCAGGGCCCCAGCGGGGCACGTCAGAGCAGGGCTCCGGATCCTGCGTTCTTTCGCGTGCGGCAATGAGGAGCGCAGGCAGCGCCTGCTACGGCTGCAGCGCCCGCAGACCCCGCGGCGCAGCAGCCCCGGCCCTCCCCGCCATTTACTCCTCTCATTCGGGAAACTTTTACCGCCGACGCATCCCGCCGGCCGCAGGCGGGGCCGAGACGGCCCCACCGCGCTCTCAGGCCGCGGGAGCGCCCGGAGGTACCGGCCGGGCACCCGCAGGGGCCGCTCCTCCGCCGAGGCCGCGGGGAGGGGCCCGCCGCGCCGCCCCGGCCCCTCGGGGGAGGCCGAAGCCGCCCCGCGGGCCCGGCCTTGCCCCCCGCCCTCCCCTCGGGCCCGCGGCGGTTCCCGCCCCCGCCGAGGCACGGCCGGGCCGGCCCGGAGGGGGCCGCCAGGTGCCGGGGCGCGCCCCGCCGCCGCCCCCCCGCCCGGCGAGGCCGCCCCCGCCGCCCCCCGCCCCACGCACCGGCTGCTCCCGGCGCAGCGGCCGCGGCTCCCGCTGCTGCTGCTGCTGCCGCTGCCGATGCCGCCGCGGCTCGGCGGCTGCCGCTGCCTACGAGTCGCTGCCTGCCGACATGCCCGCGGCTCCGCTGGCATAATCCCCGGCGCGGGTGGGCCGGGCGCGGGCAGCTCCTCGCCCGCCGGCTCTGCCGCGGCGCGGGGACGGCGGAGGCGGGGGGAAGGCGAGGCGGGCGGGCCGCCGCAGCTCCGCGCTGCGGGGCGGCGGGGGGGGGTGTGGAAGAAACGGGGAAGGCGAAGAAGCGGGGAAGGCTTAAGAGCCCCGGTACCGGCAGTGCCGCGGCAGCCGCGGCCGGACAGCTTTATCCCGCCGCCCCGCCGTGCCCCCCGCCGCGGGAGCCGCCACTTCCTTCCCCGCGCCGGCCCGGCGCTGCCACCGGCGGGTGGGGCGGGGGCGCCGCCTGCCGGCCGCGGCGGGGAGCGCCGGCGGGGCCCCCGGGGCCGCCCCGCTCTGCCGGGCCGGGGGCGAAGAAGCGGCGGGGCCCCCGGGGCGCCCCCGGAGCGGGCTGGGTGCCTCCCCCCGCGCCTGCCGCCTTCCTCCGCACGCTGCCCTGCGCTGGGTTCCCTCCCGCTGCCCGGGGGCCTGCGGGAAGGACGACCACCGGCGACGGAGCCAAACTTGCCCGGCGATGGGTGAAGCCCCAGCGCAGGCTCTGCTCTCACCCTGCCCCTGGCACCGGGCTTTTTGCAGAGTGGAGCAGCGCTGGCTACCCGCTGTGACTTTACTCTGCAAAGACCGGGGGAAAAAAATCGCTAAAGCTTTTTATACGATCATTTTATACAGAAACCTCAGAGAACAAAAAAAAAAATGCTGTACACTTTGAAGCATTTGTCAGTTTGCTGCGATTTTTTTTTTTTAAGGATGCATCACTCCACCGCTTCTGTTCCCCTCCGCAAACACTCCCAGCGAGCAGCCCCTCGGTAAATCCCGGGTAATCCCCAACGCACCAGCCGGGAGAGCCGCACAGCTGATGCTCCAAGCTCGCTCTCCTCACCCTCAGGGGCTCCCCCGCATCGCCCCGCACCGAGCCCCGCTCCCGCTTCTGCGCTTCCTCGGGTCCCGCCCCGGGCCGCTGCCCGCAGCCGAGCCGGCCTGCCCCGACAACGGGGGCTTTGTAAACCCCGCGGAGCGCCACAGCGAGCCCGCGGCTGCGCTGCTCTTTTTAGCAACAAACTGCCCGGCGGAAGGCAGACGACCCCTAAAGCTATCAGCAGTACAGAGACGCTTCTTTTTTTTTTTAAATTTGCTTTGTAGAGATGAGGCCAAATAGAAATTTTGTTTTCCAAAGGTTACCTCTCGGCGTTTGAAGGAGTTGTAATGTTTATTATGGTAGAGAAAACTGTGCATGGGAGTGTCTTGCAACACAGAGCACAGCCTGGGGCTCCCAGCAAAACCTGGTAGATCTGGAAAGGCGATAAATGCCTGCGTAGCTGGGAGGTGTCAGGTGGAAGGAGGCAAGAGGAGGATTACTGAAGTCCTTCTCAGTGGAAGCAGAAGCTTCTGCTCCTCTAGAAGTCCTTCTTTGTCCCCAAATATGGAACAAGGCAATTTGCTCACGTTAAGGGGAAGAATTTTAAAAGGGATTAAAAAAAAAAAAAAAAGACCGCGTCCATCAAAGCGCACAGCAAGTGCAGTCACGCTTTCCACAGCAAGCACGCACTTCATGTGCCCCACTTTTTGATGCTTCGGGTCCGATTTTCAGAAGCACTGAGCATTCAGGCCTCCCACTGATTTAATCTGGAACTGCAGATTCTCTGCCCCTCTGAAGAATCAGGCCGAAGGCACCACACTGACAGCTCACCCCAAGGCAGACATCTGTTTGAAAAGGTTGTCCTAGAAGTTTAAAAGAGCAACACTTACTTCCCCCCACCTTCAGTGTTACAATAGAACAGAAATAGCCTAAAGAGCTCCAACAGATGGAGGACGACTTGTGATTAAAAAATAAATCCTGACTCACACTTCAGTTTTCGGGATGTAATAGAGTACATGAATAGGGGGGTTATAAGGAAAGGCAGTGAAATAGCTGAACTGATTTACCTACTTGTTTCTAATGTCTGTCAGGAAAATTCTGTTTGCTTTTGCTGTACTGCTGATGAAAGAAAACAAGACCATTAGTGGACTCGTGAAATTTTCCTGTGATGGATTCCTTGGAAAAATCGTGCTGGCTGAATGTTACTTCTGAAAGACGCTTTAAATTGTACCTGTTAATAACTTCAAATATTGGGAAAAAGTCTTCAGCTAAACAGTTGAGGTGCACGAGGAAGTCAAGATTCTTTTTTCTTCCGTGAACCCCTTCTGAGTAGAAATGACAAGTAAGAATATGGACTACCATCAAAACTGTACATCTGCTCATGTACCTGGAAGTGTGTTTGAGCAAGTTATCCCCAAGCATTCGGGCCAAATTTCCACATTTTAGAGTAAAGAGGAAAATGAGTAACTAACATCCTTGACTTCTCCCCAACTCTGATCTTGTATTAAAAGAACCCAGAGGGCAGAAGTGGCTGCAGAAAATACTTTTCAAAAGGCTGTGTATGGGTAGGACGGTTCTTCATCAAATACCCTAAAACACAGCACTCTAATTTTAGAATCAGACCTTCACAAGCTTCCTTTATGACAGCTGTTCTGGCCTTATAATCACATCATTGGTGGCTAAACATCTTAAACGAGGACAGAATTCGAAGCACACACTATGATTAAAACCTACATTATCGCTGATGTAATATCCCAGAACCTATTATTGTTCTTGGGCAGGAGGAAAGAATCTAATTAAACATTTATTTAAAATACAAACTAAAATATCAATGTCAGACAGTAATTCAGCAATATGCCAACTAGCAAATATGTATTTTTCACCAAGAAAAAAAATGCATGTATGCTCACAAATACAGCTTGATTTGGAAATGTACGCGATCAGAACACTGGCATGGCACAAAACCAGGCTGGCGTATTCAACAGTAACTTCGGTTAAGTAGTTACAGTCCGGGAGCGGCAGCTGGAGTCGAGTTGCTCACTGGGAGACAAGGACGGCTGCTGTCAGTCTCGTGAATCCTCGTACTCACGGTATCAAAACGCTACTCACTGCGACTGTTGGGAGACATCAAATAATTTAGAGCAATATTTTCCTAACACAGCCAGCGGCAACCCAACTAGCAAAACACAGATGAATTTGCAGCCAGCCAGCCATAATTAAAGTATTGCTCACAGTTTTGTCACAAGGAAAAATATCCATGTTGTAATGTTTAAATTAAAAGGCTTTACCATATACCAGCAGTTATCTTTAACACAGGTAATTCATGTTGCTTTTTGTATTAAAGTTCAAAATTTCCTATTGGCTAATATTTACATCATACCATAAATATTTATAAAATGGTGAGGGAAACAAAGTGCAAAAGGATAACACTATAATTTTCTGAAAACAAGCTGCCTTTTAGTTTCTTATTCTTATTATAAATTTAATATCACTATTTAAAAATAATTAATATTTCTAAAAATATTACAATACAGGATAGACATTGATTTCTCGAGTGTAACAAAAATATGTTTAAAATATAGGTGGCTGAAGTACAAAATATTGCTGTTTGTAAAGGGTAACATGGTTGTAAAACTACTGTTGAGGGTTTATAAAAATACAAAACAATTTGCATTTACTGAGTGCATAATTACATATTAGTGCAAAAAAAAAAAAAAAAGCCTATTTGCATTCAAGAGAGAATTGTCAAAGATTTGCAGAGGTACGTAAAACATGAAATCTTTTCAGAGTCATGCGTATTGATCCCAAATCTCTATTAATCCTTTCCAAGCGATCTTCCAGGGCTTCCTAAAAGAGACAGTTAAAAGAGAAGAAAGGGGGGAAAAAAAGAAAAAATATTTTAAAAAGATTTAATAACATACAGCAAAATCCAGTGATCCTTCTAAAAGGAAGAAACTACTATTATTCCTATAGTCAACTGGCATCCTTTTTGACGCATTACTAGCATTCTGTTAGCACCCAAAAACTAGAGCCAGACCTACAAACTTTTCATATTATTTTTATGTATGTGTGTGTATTTGTGGGTTGTTGGCTTTTTTTTTTTTTTGAAAAATGTTTCAGGTATTTTGGTTTTTTCCATGCGACTTACGAAACTCCATGAGATAAACTTGACAAGAATTAGGACAGGCTGATAATTAGGGAGACACATTTAGGAAACAGCTGACCACTCACTGTAGTGAGTGGCAGTATTGATTTACTGGAATGCACTTTTACTTTCAAATCGATTAATTGATAACAAGCCCTGGGATTACAATTTAGGAAATGCTGAAGTTGTAGCCTTCGCAGAGACCTCTAACACACAACTTTGAGACACCTGTTTTTATTAAAAGAGTCTGCAGAGCTTTCCAAAGGCGGCACTCTCCTGTATTCCACCTACGCTACTTACTTTTGCCTTCTTATTTTCTTCTTTATACTTTCAAGTAGACAAAAAACAACCAACCAACCAAAACCTAAAACCTTGCACTTTCTTCTACAGCACAACATCCTCTCTACAGCTTCAGGGATCTATTTCATAGTCACTGCATTTTCTTAATGTACTGCCTTTATCTACCTCTCAGTGTTATCGCAAGAACAGACTATTCTTGCAGTAATTCGGAAAAATGCATCTCGTACAAAAAAATAGAACATATAAACAGTCTTATGCAGAATATACACTACGCAGTATGTGTACATATATGTATACACACACATACCTTTTCTTTATATGCGTACATATACACACACACACACGAAGAGTTGTCAGTTTGCAGCAGGAGGTGGAAATCCAACGTTTGCAGGGCTAATTATTCTTTTCTGAATCCCTTGCATACAAATTATCCAGACTTACACCTTCTACATAGCAAGTCAGAGTGTGTTTATGATTAACTTGCAGTAACTTCCCAATTATTTTCTAATGCAGTGAAGTCTAGAGAATAGAGAACATCTTTCACACAGATTCAACACTCAGCCACGCTCAGGAACAATTCTTAGTGGTATGGAAAAATGCCCATAGTAATTGCACTTACTATATAGCAGGACTTTCATCTACACTACATATTCTCAAATTGTGGAAGAGCAACTTAAGAGAACAGTCGTATGTAGAAGCTTTTTCACCTGATTTAATCTTGCTTGCAAGGTCATTCTTCCACCAGAACAAGGTATTCGACTCAATGCAGCCTCAATCTAATAATAGAAAATACTTCAGCTGTAAATTATAGTTTCAAGAGCCAATATAAGCCTCCCTAACTCATCTTACAAAGAGAGAGGTGAGGTGTATAGATTACAGATACACGTCCAGTCTTGTTCTTAAACGCTAACTTATGTTACCGTCATTCTGTGCCATACAAAACTGATACAAAAGTTAACATTCATAAGCAGACCCTCTCAAGGATCATTTTGAATAGCGCACACTTACTTGCCAGAATAACCTTCCTTGTTGAAAGGCTGATTTAAAGCATTGTCCATTAAGGAAGAAAGTAAATTCACTCCAACCCTTCCACCCACACTGTGTTTATGTGTGTTAAAGTGACTCTCCTTTAATGCAGTTAGGGACAGGAAAGGACTGGAGTATGGGAAGTAGAGCAGGGAATGATAATGGCACATTCCTAGGGTAACACTAGAAATTGCGCATGAATTTCAGCCATGCGTTGCATAGGTATACAGCTACATCCCTCACCTCTCGTACAACAATTATGTTTTGTCACAACTGTAAAATAAAAATAATCTTTGCCTGTTGCTTTTCTTGAGTCAGCTCATCAAAAAGCCTCTCAGTTTCAGCCAGAGTCTTAATCCTTGCTGCGTACTTGAAGTCTCCCTCACAAGGCGATAGCACTGGCTCATATTTTTGTGCTACGCTCCTCTCGTCCCAAGCTGTCGCTTTCTTCATTCCAGTATTGACGGATTCAGCACAAGAGCTGCGTCTGACACCTGAATGCTGCCTTCCTAGCAACAAAATAGGGGTCTTTTTATTTGCTTTGTAATTGCTTTTATTTGCTTTGTCTGTGAAATTATTACATAGGACAGAAGCAGAAACTAGTAACAAGAAAAGCAGTGTGATCTTGGAGGACAGTGACTAGCAAAGCCTCATTAGCTTGCCTTAAGCAAACTAGAAGAATGCAAAACATTTGCATGGGTCATCTTTCAAGAGATCTTTATAAACACAGTATTTTTTCATTAATAAACATATTAGTGTACTGTGCTAATTAGGAATTACTTTTACTGGTACAACATTTCTAAATATCACCAAGTAGACTAGTTGTCATGAAAACATTAGTCTAAATAAATGGATGAATAAAAACAAAAGCAGAACATTGTGACAAGAATGACAAAAGCGAGAAAAGATTTGGTTCAATCAATCATTTTAAAATAATCTGAAACAACTGGCTTTATTATAGTTACTCTCTGCTATCTGTAATGCAATGTTTAGCAATAGAATTTTATTAGTATGACTGAGTCTGTACATCTTAATATAGACCCGACTAAGATATGTATTGTATAACTGAGTTAAGCATAAGAAAACATATTGCCCTTCTTTCTCAATTTAATCATTTTTGTTGTTCCATTATGTTTGTGCACACACACATATACATAAAAATAAAATACTGTATGAATTGTATTTCTCTGTCTACAGGAATAAGACAAGATTTAGAGGATTTTTAAAGGTTGGACTTCATAGAGTAAAGTGTCAGCTTTCTAGTTAAGCAGCTGTTACCAATGTGGAAGAAATTATGGTAAAAAAAAAAAAAGAACAGTTTTCCCTGACTTTGACACATTACCTTCTGCATCATCTAGTGAAAGAAACTGGAGCCTTTTTCTTGGATTATTGTGCTGTAAAGTAGATCTAGGACCAGTTTCCAGGTCATCTAGAAGTATATCAAATCTACAGAGCAGGAAGACACCACAATTACTTGCTAGAAACCATGTCTCAAACAACACAACATTTTCTACTTTTTCACCTTTTGGTTAAATAAACAATTTTTTCATAAAACAATTTCTATCCCACAGGCATTGCAAGTCTTCTGATTATTGCTCATAGTACCATACATACCCCAATATACTCCTATTTGCGCAAACCAAAGACCTCACTCGTGACTTTCTTTCAGAAGCGGGCTAAGCTGTCACTCCTGAACACACCGAGCTCCCATGTTGTCATCCTCAAGAACCATCAAAGTGGTGCTAGACATTTCTTCTTCCCCGTGCATGCATCCTACACTTTAATCTCGCAGCTAAGTATGTTTTCAAACGCCACAAGCCTTGCCAAGCAAAGATCTCTATAGAAACCATAGTATCTAGTACAGTTAGCAGAAAGTTAAGTTTATGTATTTTTTTTAATATGCTTGTAGGTGCCATGACAGGTAGGTAGATACTACTTTCGACTTTTATTTATGTCTCCTGATAAGGGGCACACAGACCTGGACTTACTCCACAGAACAATTCTTCTACAACTTCTTTGTCACCAATCAATGTTGTGTCAATAGTAAACCCAACAGCTCATCTTGGTGAATGCTAAAGACGGGAAATCATTCTAGATTTTTCTTGCCAGATCTTAACAAGTAAAACTTAGCTTCATATTCAGAAATCTTCACATGACTCATTTTCTAGGACTTTTAGTGAACAAGAAACAGCAGCGTTAAGCCTGCATAAACATACTGCTGCTATAGTAATGATCAGAACACAATTGTATTCTCAAGACTCGTACCTTGTCACTGTGTTTTCATTTTTGCTAAGCAAATGACTAAATCCAGGAGAGAGGTTTTCTCTTGGAGATCGTTTTGGGCTGTATGTCACAGACACTGGTGCCAGCATTATCTCTCTTCTTGCTGCAAAAGACAAAAGTATATTTAACTACCCAAAACTTCTCCCAGTGCAGTTATCTCCCACTCATATGATCAGATGCTCACATCTTAAAAGAATGCTTTTCAAAGCTGTGTACATATTTATTTAAATTAGATGAAAAGTGCATCACAACATAGAAAAACCAAAATAAACTTGGAAGTCTCAATGTTTTCTATGATTATAGACAAGCTTTTTTTCCCCAGACTATCTGTTAGAATAATGCAGAAACGCTATCTTTATTTTTCTTTCTTCTAGAGCAGCCTTTCATTATTTGCTTCTGCTTTTTTAGGAACACAAACCAAACTTCAGAAAAGCACTTACTTGGAGTACTTGTTTTCCTGTTTGAAGGAGGAAGGGACGATGACCTCTGGCCAGAAGGGGAGCTGTACCGTTTCGGTCTGTGTTGGTCTTTACCTTTCTCTGGGGATCGGTTAGCAACTAAAGAAGTTTCAACAAACCCAACAGTTTGACGTCGATTTGATGTTTCTAATTAAAAGAAAAAAGTTATTATATTAATGAATCTTTTTCAATACAAGAACTCGCAAATATTCTCCTGTACTCAGCTTTTACTGTACGAAGACTGCACTTAGTCTGCCTCACGTCGAACATATTTGTGCTGTTTTGCTCAAGTCTTGCTTCCTGCTCATCATATTCGTAAAACAGTTTAACTCATGAAAAAGGATCATTTGCAGTGCGCGTGGGAGAAATGATGCTAAAGAACACTGATTTAATAAAGAGATAGTGGAAAGAAGGACAAAAGCATCTTTTGGGAAGGAGGGTTGGAGTACCTGCCTGAACCAAGAACACAGACTTTTCAGGAAGACGCAATGTTTTCTAATTGCAAGGCTTCCTAAATCAATGTTGTTGGAACAGCTCAGCGCAGTCCTACAGTACGCATGCCAGCTTTCTTAATAACATTCTGATACAACACCATGAGAACAAAACTAGAATGCATGTACAGCCAGCCAGAGCTTTGTTAGGACTCCATTAACTGTTTATAAATACTAAGATATTCTTAGAAAAAGGACATTAAGTACTCCCTAGCTTGAGACCTAACAGCAACCTTTGCATTCCCTCTATTTTAAACAAGTCACTTAGCTATATATAATATTGTTTTTAACCCATCACTCAAGCCTGATGGACTTTAATGCTGAGAATAACAAAACCAAAAGACATGCAAACAAAGAAAAGCCAGTAAAGACAAGTTCAGGAATACAAAAATAAAATTTACTAGTTGATGTGTCTTCTTTTTCTGTTTGTGTACCCCAATCTTTAAATGCTTTTCCTTCTTCAAGTTCTTTAAAGGCTTTTATAATTGGTGCTTCTGACATCTCATTTTCTTTCTTTTCTATGGTGTTTGTTGAAGAGTCTTCTTGTGAGGAGTCTTTTTCAGGAGGAGAATGGTGCCTTAAAGAATGCGAGGCAGTGGACGGAAAAAAAGGATCAAGTTTTTTTTATTTTATTTCATATATCCAAATACTAGCTGAATAAACAAAAAGCTGGCGAAATTTAGTTTGAGATTTACAGTCAAACCAAGAATTTTAAGGGTACTTTTTCATTTCAGCCAAGAACCTCAGAGGATTGTGTTATAGCCAATTCAGGAATCTAAGGTAGAACAGTGTGAATTAAATTCAGTGACTTGACACATTCTTAGAACTAAATGCGTCCTGACAGAGGCTTTAGAAACTTCTGAGTAAGGCAGCAAACTACTAAATTACACCCTAAATTACACCCAAAGCTTCACACTGGTGGAAAGCTGCAGCCAACCGTTACAGCTCACATCCAACACAACGGAGCACACTGTGTCCAAACTCAGAGCAGAATTGGACACAAACACGGAGAACATAAAGACAGCGGCACAAGATTCAGCTGAAGCTTTCTGGTAGTTCAAGGAAGGTACTGAAGGCTGCTGCTGCTTGCTTCATACCAGGTTAGTGAAGGAAGAAAGTTGTTTTGTTTTTAAGGAACTGTATAGCATCTACAACATCGAGAAATTTTTTTAGAACTCTTATTTAACAAGTACAAAATCTAGAAATACGAATCTAGTCAATTCTGGATAAAACTATTTTTAGAAGTGTTCAACTTTACATCATAGTGGAGACTGAAGGAAACCAACTCACCTAGAAGGAATATAGGTTTCTTCTAATCTGTTGTCTTTTGGGCTTGCCTGGACTTCCAAAGGTTGGCCAGTGAAGATTGAATACTCTGCTCCCGGTATCAACCACTTTCGCCTGCTGACATCAGGAGTTGCCAACTTGCTGTGGGAACAAAAAAAAAAAAAACCCTTCAAAATTTTGAGAGTCTCTGAATTTTTCTTTTAAAATTTAAGAAAAACAGATTAAGAAAATCCAGTTATTTATTCTAGCTAAACAGAAACAATAACAGATATACAATAAATGTGTAAATACCATGGAAAAATAACTGCTTTTTAAAACATGTTTGTAAATTAAAAATAAATTAAAAAAAAAAATCATAGGCTGAGGTTTCAGTCTAAATTACACAATATGCTGAGAATGCAGAGCTCCACAAAAATCTTCTTGTAATTTATTGCTGCTTACTCAGACCGAGGTTTGGGTAACAAGTAGTTCTCAACCAACTAAACAAAAACATTTTGGTGTAGGTTACTCCAATAGTTCAGAGCACCTGACCCAGCTTTCCTTTTGATACAATTCATTAGTCACTAAAAAACATAAAAATTAAAAAACCCCAAACAAGAAAAAGTCACTGTTGATGATTCGAGAGCGATAAATATTAACTAATAAGCATTAATGAGTATATTATTATTATTTTGAAATATCAAAAGAAAAATGTGATTTTTATACACAGTAAAGTAGATAATAATTAGGAAAAAAAGGTTCTTGTTTATTCAAGCTATGAACCGTAACTACTATTCTGTAAATCTATCCTGCTGCAAATTCAACTGGAATGAGGCCTTCTCTGAGCCTTTGAGATCAGTTAGGGACAGATTAGCTTCCTAATCCATATTAGCTCTTACATCCTCCTCCCTGATGAACATGGCCTGCCATGTTCAGGTCTTCCTTTTTTCCATTCATTGTTGAGGGATCTTGTTCATAAATATTAAAATAGCTCTAAACAGAAATCTGTCCCTGTAATATATTAATACATAGATTACTTGCATCTTCATAATCATCAAAAATCAGATCCCCCACATTACTACTGTTCAATATAGACAAACAGACATCCACAAAACACGTTACGTTATTATTTTGTGCTTCACAACATCAGTGATGAACTAGGAGAGACACACAAGCCATAACTAAGAAATAAAAAAACAAAGGCGGGGGACACGACACAAAGCTTTTCAGGTCTTTAAAACATAAGAGGCAAAACCAGAACGCAGGCCAACTTTAATTTCCTTAACATAAATTCACAGTTCAAACTAGAGTATGCATTCTAATTTAACTTCCAGTCTACTCTCAGGATACCTGTACAAACTATAGTTAGAAACATAAAACATAGTAATCAGCCTTTCAAATCAGTGACGTAAAGACACAAAGAAAACCTCTAATGTCTAACTGGACTATTGGATTTTATTCCCAAAATCTTTGCTGAGCATGGGAATCCCTATTCAGCTGAGCAACTGAGACCTAACAAACACCCATTTAGGAAGACTAGAGACAGCCTGCCAAGTCAAGCATATATTATTCAAAGTATTTATTTATTTTTAATAATTTCTTGGCATGTGAAGTCTCTGGATTATGTCACATGTTTAATCCATTTTAGCCTATGGACTAACATCTTCTTTATCCATTTTTAGCCAAAACACATTCAAAAGTATTCTAAGACACAAGACCTGTTTTCACATTGTTGGAATATTCACTTACTTGGCACAAGAGGTTCTTAAACGACTTTCGGTAATATGGCGAAGTTTCAACATATTTTCATGTTCTACCTGCTTGAGCTGAGCTTCAAGTTTTGAAATTGTCCTAATGTGGACACAGCAAAGATGCATTACAAGATGATTTAAAAGACATAAAAGAGAGATCATATTTCTTAGAGTTTACTCATCTTTATCCAGATATCCTGGGTGAAGCAGAAAAACAGGAACAACTACTACATTTTTATCTATCTATCTAAATATGTATATAAATATGTATTTGAATTCTAAGTTAACTAAGTTAGGTAACCTAGCTAGAAAGACAGGACCAGGAGATATTGCTGTCGATCAAAACATTCAACTCTGAGGCGTTGGGGAAAAAAAACAAGAACATTTTTCCTCCTTGAAACGATGTATTTATACAAAGGCCTCCCAGACTCTGGTTTTAACGAGTGGCTTTCTCCTGTGTGTCACTCGGGTAACTCCACCAATCTGCTGCTCAGGCTCTTCACATGATTCTCCTCTCCCCCACGTACTGCAGTCTACATCTTCAGTGAACCAGCCCCTGGCAATGCAACACAATCTTAGGCATTTCCCACGTGGGGGATAGAAATACAGGGGTTTGGAGCAGTATGTAAAAATCTCCGTTTTCCACTACAATTTCCGCAGTCTGGAATGGTCCCTAGCTAGCAGCATCAAGAATCAGGCAGGAAAATAGAAGCACCAATACTTGACTGAACTGTCCTTCACACTATCTTCATTTCCTCAACAGTCCCAATAAAAATTGAAGGCAGAGTGGTTTTGGCTTCCTCCTATTTCTTTCTTAAGTTCTTCCTATCCATTGTTTCTACTCTGCTTCTTGAAAAAAATCAGGTGATCTGAGCAGCAAAGAAAAGGACTGCAACATCTCCCAAGCATCACATTTGCTCTTTTTCTGGTTTTGGCCAAAGACTTCCAACCCAAAGCATTCTATGATTCTATGACTATGCACAGGTTAATGCTTGGTGGCAATAACATTTGGAATGAATTTTGAAGTGAAACTTGTAGCCACATTTCTAGAAGAATCATCAAAAACCACGCATTAAAAAAAAAAAAAATCTTCCTAACGGTCTGGCTTTCAGCTGCTCATATAAAAAAAATAAAAGGAAATTATGACAGCACATATGCACAAAAGAACTTCAAAGGGAGATAAATGACATGAAACATCACCTCATTACAGTTCTACAACACCTGCCCTAGAGCCCTCTCAGATGTCCGCTGCTCCTACCTCTCGACTTTCCTGAGCAAGTGTGCTGTTTAACACCCTTGACAAGGAGTGGCTGAGAAATCCCAAACTAGAGGATATGTTATAACTGCAAACCCGCTGATGGTCACATTAGTCTTGCCTAGGACCTACCCAGAAAGTATAAAGCTCAATGGATTTCCGTTCTCCCAACCAAAAAATAGATCCAGGTGGCATGAGAGACCTCCACAAGAGATATTATTCCTGCTCTATACATGGAACACCTTTCTGTCCTTTATTCATGCCTAGGAGCTATAATCTTGAACAGCAAACTCCTGCCAGCGTCCTCGCTCCTGAACACCAGAACAGAGACTGGTTAGCTGAAGATGGGGCTTCCTGAGGAGACAACTGTAGCAGTTAAAGCTTGAGCAGTGGACTGGCTGGGCTAGCTGAGTGACAACCATCAGAAAGGAAGCAATTAATTACATCCCACTGGAAGATGTGATCGAGGAAGTAGGGGGGAAAAAAAAAAAACCCCACATCTCCTAAAATAAGATATTTACAATGTATACGAAGTAACATAAAACAACATGAACTGCTTCCTAAGACGTAATTAAAATTGCAAGATCTACAGCCTTCATAATCTAGGAGTAAATGTTTAGACCACAGCCTATATTTCATATTGTTAAAATAGTTGTACGACAGTTTTGCATTTACCTTTTCAGGTCAGAAATCTGCGTGTTTGCATCAAGCAATTTGTTTTCAGTTACATTTAATGTATCCTACAAGCACACAAAGAAACAACGTAAAAAGCCTAGAAACTACAGACATGTGCTAAAAAAAAAAAAAGTAACTGTACATCAGTCTTGAAAACAATGTGTTAAATATGCTTTCCTATTTGAAAGGGAGGGCCATTAATTTTTTTTTTTTTTTTTTCTCTCTCTCTCTCTGTCTGTGACTGGAAAAGATACATTCCAAACTCCCTCCTTTTCCCTTTCCCGGGCTCTGAAGATGTAGTAAGAAGCTATCAGTTAAAATAAATATGGATCCTTCCATTTGATCTTTTTCCAAATACCCATGTTAACTCAGTTAATTCTATGGCACATTATCACATTTTTTGCTTGTTTGTTTTTTAATTAACTAGCGTGTACTTACCTTAACTCTTTCGTGTTCTTTTCCAAGGGACTCATATTCTCCTAAAAGCTAAAACAAAACAAAAAAAAGAACACACAAACCCACATTGAGACTATATACAATTAACAGTTTTGTTGACTGCTGTAAAATCATCTAGATTGCTTGTCTAACATGTACAGAAGCACTACAGGGGATACAGAGTGTACTTCAATAGTATTTAATAGTTAAGTTCTAGCATCTTCCAATTGGAACAAAAAGTTAGATGGGACAAGAGGAGACAGAGCTACTTACACAACATATTTCTAATTTTCAAATGATTTACCTCTAAAGAAGCTGAAGGAGCGAATGAACCAATAAAATTCCTGCAGACTTTAAAGCTGACTTTGTATTTTGAAATTTTAATTGTAAAAAAAGGAATTAAAGCATGAAGTAGCTTTTCCAGCTAATACCCATTTTGCCAATCTATTTAAACATTCTATAAAGCTATTACTGAAGAATCAAAGGACTAATTCCTTTGATTCAGTCTAAAATCTACACAAAATTAACAGTTTTAGCAAGTTGTGATGACTTATGGAAGAAATTCAGTCCATTCCCATACTAAGCCTGAGAAAGGAAAAAATAACTTGTTCCAAAATAATTTCCTGTAATACCTCTAAAGATAAAACAAACTAATAGCACACAGAGTAATAAAATACCTGAGACAGACTATGACAAGTATTATTACATCAAGTACACACTTGCTGTCTTCAATAATTGTTTTTAAGTATCTATTAGGTCCACGGTATCATCTAACACCTAGCCTACTAAGTAGTCAGCTGAATAATTTCTGTTCTCTTGGATGTGCATTAAGGCTTTACAACAGTAAACTTTGAGTAGTTTTCCAAAACACCCAGGACTTGCTGTGTTCATAACATGCTGTGCAACTGTAAACACCATTGCCCATTTTCTTACATTTTGAAACATTTTATTTTCTTCCTTTAGCCTTGTATTTTTATTATCAGATATCTTGTAAGCCTTTTCAAATGCCTCCTCTAGATCTTTAAGCCTTGATTTTAGTCGACTGATAGTGTTATCCTTCTCTTTATTATTTGTGCGCATTTCTTCGATACGTTCTTGCAAAACTTTGGAAGTATTACTGACTGCATAAAAGTGTTCTCTCCAATCTGTCTGTAAGAGAAAAAACGTTCATTATAATGCTTACCTAGCAGATTTTTATTTCAGTACAAAGCATAATCTAAAATCATCGAAATAGAAAACAAGGGCACATCTGTACATTAACTAAACAAGATTTCTGCTCATTTCTGTGACGAATGAAAATTAAGACTAAAAACCCAAAAGATGTATTTATTTTATAGGACTTAAAACATCTAGAGGTTATGCCTCTAATCCCAGCCGACTGTCTTGCTTCCCAGCATAGAAAGATGGCTAAAAAAGGTGGAATGAATTCTTCTCCCCAGGTGTGTAACTTTCATGACAAAGCGTCCTGTTCTTTGACCGATACAGCTATGCAGTCATAAGCTAACTGGTCTGACCTAGCCAGAAAGACTGTATAAATATACTTAGAAAGATAATATTTTTGCACCAGTGCAGATGAGACTTGCTTTTATCACAGCTCTAATAAGAAGCCAAAAAGAAAAGTAATTAAATAATTTAAATTAAAAAAAAATTCTGAAGAGACACATCATAAACGCGTCACAGTATTTCACTCTTAAACTTTGTTTGATCCCTGATAACCTGGAAAGGTTGTTCATAAGCAAAAGTCTTGATGATTCAAGTAGGGACGCTTAAGAAACTCAGCTAGAAGTCACCGGTGTAACATATTAGCTGATGTCATATATTAAGGAGAAAGGTTGAAAATAAAAAGAGAGAAAGATAAGGAGGCACAGATCATCTTAATAATGAACATGTGCATTCTCTTACCCTTTTAGTTAAAAAGCAACTTGAACTAGGAACACATACTTACCACTTGCTTTTCTAGCATATTATTCTTATTTTCAAGGGCTTTTATGCGAGCGCTTGCTTCATTCAGAGCCGCATCTAATTCATCACACCTATTCAGATGATACAGATTACAAAAATCTCTTGACGTTTAAAAATAATGAATGTACATTTTATAGCCTTCTTTCCTTCCTCAAGCATCCCCACAAATTTTGGTGCCCAGCCTACGACCTCCTCCCATAGTCTTCAGCCACTGCAGCAAGCACCCAGCGTCTCTGCTCGGAAGGGCCGTGGTGCTTGTGGTGGGCAAGCAGCAAACCAGGGACACGTGCAGAGGCTCCAGATGGCTCAGAGCGTAAGGGCTGCAGAACCAAAAGCAGCCGAGATGCACCACAGCAGAGTTCCACTCCAGCTAACTGATGATGCTGGGTGATAATTAATGACTGAAATCATATCGCAAGCTACTTCAACTCAATAAACGACTGCTCAGAAGTCACTTCTAATAGTTAGAACACACTAGTGCTGGAAGATAAATACAAGAGTCCCAGCTACCCAGACACTTTTTCAATTATTCTGAAGGGCATAAATTTTGTAAAGTATTTTAGCTGTCTAAATTTGCAGTATGTATTTTGACTGGCAATAATTGTATTAAAAAAAAAAAAAAAGAAAATCACATCAAACTTCTATATACAGCAAACATTCAAGCTGCATCTAATGGAATATATAGGTGAGGCACACAGACTCCAGGGGTAATATCTGTTCGAAGAGTGTTGACTGGCAAATTGGCTTTATAAAGTTACCACTGAATTCAAGACTGGTCTTGTATCATCTGTAGTTTTGACATGAAAGGTAAAGGGTGATGTTCAGCAGCATGACAGGCGAGCACTATCTGACAACACAGATAGTCCCATTACAAATTGCTTCGGACTACCTCTGCCTGCCAGCCTTTGAGCAAAACTTATACTGGCTTCAGCAAAAATCAGGTCAAACAAGACCTCTGGTCCAAAGATTGCACTTGCTGCTTAACAATAATTTTAAGCTAATCTTAAACAGCTGCATTAAATAATGCAAAATTTATATTTAATAGGAAAATATATGCGTCAGAGGCATGAATTCTTCAGAATTGAAGAGTGGCATAAACTTGTCAAGATATTCTAAACAAGCATACTCAGTTTTTAAAGGGGAAAGAAACCACGTAACAGAGGATGAGGACAAGTAAGGACAAACAGTACCTGTCAGCAAGATTTTGATTGATTTTCTTCAAGTCTTCAGATGCAGCAGTTTTATGGTTTGCCTCTAGCTGCTGTTTTAAGCTATGTATCTCAGAGTCATAGTAAGCTCGTAGATCAGCTATGTGTCGAGCGTGTTTTTCCCTCAAGTTCTGCCTAATCCTATTTTCAAAATTAAGAACAAAAAAATTTCCAGCTATCCACATGACCATGCATTGCTGTATTCATTCACACATCATGAACTCAGCACATATATCTCTTACAGAACCTTGCTGCATTCAAATTAAAGCAAAGAAAGCTTCGTTATCTAAGGCAGTGGTGTCAGACACCTAAGGCTTGCACAGAAGTCTTCATATTAATACAAATATTAATAATATATACAAATACAATACAAAGCTTTACACTCTCTTCCCTCCTTTGCTACGCACTAGAAACTATACATGTAAAATTCAAATAGGAAAACCCAAACACTGAACTGTCTTGAAACCATGACCCCTACATAAGCCCTCACACATGGAGTATAGGCCATGTCTGCTTGTCCATGTGCAAACCACGAGTGCTTCAATAGCGAATGGGGGATATTTACCTTTCCTAAGTACAGTAATTCTGTGCTCCTCCCACCATTTGACTCTAAATAGGAAAACATAACCCCCACAGAACTTTGAAACTCTCTGCCTAAATTAACTCCCTCATACAGCCTATGAAGGAAGTATGTATTTTTATTTAAACATATAAAAAAAATAACCAAAGCATTAAAACATAGAAAACTCTTTTGCCTTCCTGTTAAGGCTTTGACATCCAAGTAAGACAGAGCACAAATATTGTGCCTGAGATTAAACAGTATGGTCTAAAGAAGATTGAATACTATGGTCTGAAGACAGACAATTTTAAGAAATGAACTGTTCTGTTTATACACCATCTGTATTTCAGGGGAGAAAAAAAAAAAAAAAAGAAAAAAGCAGCAATGTCCAGCTATGTTCTAAGCAAACAGAACTCACGTACTTTGTTCATTTTGCTAGTATTGTTAAGTTTCACTTCTTTTATGAAAGTACCAACTCTACGACTTTTAAGAAAGAAAAAATAAAAAAACAACAAAACAACTTACTTTGACATTATCACAGGATCTTCAACAGATGTCACTGAAAGACTACATTCTGGCAAACTGTTGTCAGCACACTGAGTAATAGAAGATGGAGTTAGAGTCAGTGTTTCTTCCTCCTCAGTGTTGACTAAATTATCATTATTAGCATCCATATATGCCATTGGAAAGGGACAGCTGGTCTTGTTTTCATTTTGGAACGGGTGATTTCTCCAGAGGTCCAAATGCACAGCTCTGCTGCTGGCAGGATATTTCGGAGAATCATCTAACTGAGATGAATTACTTGTCTGTGAAAAAGAGTCTGTGTCACAATGACTTGAAAACCCGGGCTCTGCCATAGAGTCTGGAGAAAAAGGAGTAGCCTCTTCAGGAATGTTGAAAAAACAGCGTCCTGGGTTCTGCTGACCTGGTTTCATATGCAGGGTTGGGTCCAATGTCAAGATCTAGGAAATAAGTTATAATGGTAAAAAAAAAAAAAAAAAAAAAAAAGTGATTTAACTTTTGTTCTTGTAAATGGAGTTTAATCTGAAGAAATTAGTAATCCATATAGTACATTGCAGGAATTATATTAAATATTACTACAATCATTTGGTAGTGACAAGCAAGATGAAGGGACAGACCTCTAACACCTTAGATGATGATACATATTCCCAACGTTTACAACTTGAGTTTCTAAGTTTTCATTAAGAATAAAAGACATACCTAACATCTGCAGCTGTCTAGAAAACCTTTGAAGTTTCAGTTATGTAGATAGAAGGACTATGCTGTCTGCTTGTAGGTTGAAACAATAACTTTGTACAGTTACAAAAATCACTCCATGGATTATATGAACAAGATAGTCATATAGTAGCCATCATTACTGCATTTTGTACAAGATTGAAAGCTGTATAAAGAAACAGATATGATAAAGAATATTTCCACAACCTGCACCTCTTCTGCTTCACGGGTGGAATGAATTTGTCTTGTGGGCAGCAGTAAGAAAACCCTGCTTCTGTGACTGCAGTTCCACATGCATTTCATCAGCTGCAGCCTCAGCATAAGCAGATTCATCCCTGCGCCATCCTCAAGGTTGTGCAGCAAAGGTGCTTGTTTACTCAGGGTATTCTTAGAGGTTCTTTTCAGCTGGATCCCTTCCCAATCTGGTTCCTCGCACAGCTGCACAAATTGCTGTTCCAGCACAACACTGGAGGTGGCAGCAGGGACCAATCAATGTGAAACCAGCCTGTAACCGATTGTATCTTCAAACTGAGACGTGAAGTAAAGAAATTAATGTTACCTCTGGTGGGTGACTTGACTGGGAAGAAGGCATAAAATTCTGGTCTGGCAGCTGCTTATTTTCCCTTTGTCTTTTATGATAAATATCCTTCAATGACGACAACTTCGTTTCATCAGCAGAAGACAACTTCAACAGGCAAAATTGCTACATTACTTTTTCTGAACACAATCCTCCATCTCCAATATAGATAAGCAAGTTCTGGGGTGGGTTTAGCTAATAAAGCAGTTCAGAACAGAAGGCAGCTTTATTCAATGCACCCAGTTTAAAAAAGGGTCTTTAATGAGGCACATACACCTTTAATGGACTAGTTAGTCTCTTTTCATCTCCCATACACACAATTTCTTCTAAGTGACAAAAGGTCAATAAATTCCAAGTGACATTAACGGGGGTGAATGAATAATGAAGGAACAGAATACAAGAGACTGAGCTAACAAGAGAGTTCTCACAGAAAAGTTAGCTTCTGGAGGGCTGATTCTTTCCACCATAGGAAAAAAGCAAAGACGACAAGCAGCTATAAGACAACTTCTAAAACACGTACAAAGTTTACCTGATCTGGTGATACTTTTGTGGAGAAAATATCAGTGAACTCGCTTCTGAAATTCTCTGGTAAAGAGTGATACATCTCCTTTTCATCTAATTTCCAGTACGAAAGTCCTGATAAGAAGAAACATTGAAAGAAAACAGCTATAGAACAGGAATCCCAAAATCTATTAGTAAAATGTTACTTTGTTAGCTAACAAGAATGGTGCATACAATTATTTGCATCTATTACTGTAAGAATCTCATTAAAGCATTTGTTACCAGAAGTTACAAAAATCTCAATGCAAAGCATGAGCAACGTAATCAGTATTACATCATACAGCATCAGTAACGAAAGCTATAAATCAGTGAAAACATATATTTACTCTTTGGTGTTCAAGGAACAAATCCTCATTTACCACAAACTTTTATATTTCTACTGATTCCAGTATAGCACTTAATACTTGTATTACCCAAGGAATAATCCTAGACAGCCACTTGATACTACAAACTCTATGGTTTGGTACTCAACAGCACTCTACAGCATGCAAAAAGACTACCAGGACTAAGAGGGACGGCACAAGATACAGATGCAGCAGATACAGTTACAGTCCCACTCCCACTTTAATTTCTTATATGTGTCCCTCTCTCAATGGGTTGTGAAGGAGTAATAAATAGACACAGTTTGCAGGGCTGCATCTCTGTGCACCTGTTTGTTACTGAAATGAATCCACCCTGTTATGATCAAAATATGCTAATTAGTTATTCAGCTTTCACAAAAAAAAAACCCACACCCACCAACTGCACATCATCAAAAAACCACCACCAACGACCCCTCATACCCGCCCCCAAAAATAACAAAAGCAAAACAATACAAAACACAAAAAAGCACACACCACAGCCCAAAATTAAAGAATCACCACATTACACACGACATTATTTTGTTCTTGTCTATTCACACAATTACTGAATCGTGCCCTTGGCTTACAGGAATTCTGCCTCTCTTACCATGCACTCCTGTGACTAGTAGACCAATGATGCTAACACTTGAAAGATCATTTGATACCCCACCATGATTTTCTTAGTAATTACATTATTGAAACAGTTTTACACATACAGCTCAGCTTTGAAACGTTGAGAAATTTGAAGAAAAAAATTGCTGCATGTCCTACATCTGCCAGCAGTGATACGCAGGAGCTACCATCAGTTTGAAACGCAAGAGCAAGAAAAGCAGAATTATGCTACGTCGAAGTTTAATAGCTTGTCGGTGCTCAAACCCTCCTCACCTCCCCAGAGTTACTGGAGATGCATTCTAGTAAGAGTTTTAAAAAATGAGAATTCAAAATAAAAGGAAATTTAAGTACAAGAAATTAACTATACCTGAAGCTTCAGACACTAAGGAATTTGGACTTTCATTCGGTTGATTGAGGTAAAAAGTGTAAGGTGGCAAAGCAGCATCAGTAAGGTTTGTCTAAAATTACAAAGGAAAAAACAAATTTATAAGGAAAATCACAAGGCAAGGAAAAAAAAAATGAAGCGTAGAATTTTTAAAAAATTGCATGTAAATGTTATTAGTCTTTTTAAGCAAAGAGATTAAATTTAATTATACAGCACGATCCAAACCTATACAATTTATATTCAGGGCAATCACAGCCAAAAGGGGAACTAAGCTAAGCCACATAATTAGAAGATGCTGATATTTTCTAAGTCATGTGCCTGTCCGCTTGTGGACCATTTTTGAGATTAACTGTTAAAATAAACCACACTTTGGACAGTCATCTAAACTTTCTTGCTCCTTAAGAGGTGCAAGTATATAGAAGAATGACTTACCAATAAAGTGTTACTCTTTCCTCATCCTAAGACTGGAATTTCTTATATTCAACTGTTATGACTCCACCTACCACAAATCTGGAGGTAAACACTATCATCTTAGATAGACAAGATACTACCTACCCTTCTTCTCACCACTCCAAACCTTCTAAGCAACCTCCCCAGCTAATTATAGAAACAACTTTGAAAAGGGTGGGACCAACACATGGAAAAAAAATTCACAGAATGTAAAATTTGCTACAACTCTCCTCTTCCTTAATCAAAGGAAGAAGTGTCATTGACACAACACAGTGATACAAGAGCAACTGAGTAAGGGCAGCTAGCTTTAAAATGGTCATCTCACATTGCTCTTTTCTACCATACTTAGGGCTTTTTGTTCCATTACGGCAGCTTAATAGTCATGCTACTTGGCAAACTTAGACAGCTCACACAACTGAGGACTAAAACAGGATAGTAACCATTGAGTTAACAAAAGTAAGTAAGAAAAATAAATTTAGAACTAAAGCTTTTCAAGTTTTTGCATGAAGTACCATCTCACCTCAAGGCTATTTTGTCCCTCTTAATGTTTTTATTTAGGTATTCTCCTTTGCCTAAGGAGGAAGAAAGGAAAATGAAGGGGTATCAACTGAATTCTTACAAAGGAATAGAAAGATAAAGGTATTTTCAAAAGCTGAGAGAGAAAAGCAACAACCCACAGCAGATAAATTTGACTCCTGGTTTGAAATATCCCCTTAGAGTAACATCTTGCTTCCACTGACAATAGAAGGCTAGAGACAGCAAGTACAAACAGCTACTCTTACCCTTTCTGGATCACCCTCAAAGTGACCACAGGAAAGAAAACAGACCCTGCCTTGAATCAAGTGATTCATATTTGCTAGTTCTCCTATCCTCTTGTAGGTGGAGTCATTCACAAAGTTTCAGGAATTATTTCCTTAAAAATAGCATAAGGGGAGAGGTTTGTGACAATTAATGTACTGAAAGCAATTCTAAAACTTCATAGTTACATGTATGATGATTACTCATACAATCAGGTTGCGTAACATTCTTTTGGATCAGAAATATTACATGTGATTAAACCTCCCTCCCCAAAATAATCAGGTTTGTGGACATACACAATCATTAACTCAAGAATATGGAGGGGGATGAACCAAATTCTTCTGAAAACAAGTATCTTGAGCCGATTCAGCAGTCACAGCAATAGGCATCACTACAAATTGTTCTAAAGAGCCAATTAGATTTCCTAAATGTCTACTGTGGGGGTTGGTTACTTTTAGTAACTAGTGCTGTAACTGCACTCGGAGTAGTTCAATTTAGCCAAACCATAGTCATACACAGGCATAAAAGAATGTATCATTCTTACATAAACAATACAAAAGAATTAAAAAGAAAAAATACCAACCACATGTTTGGATTTTAGCATAAGAGACTGCCAAGAACACTAAAAAAGCCCAAACCAAACTGAACCAAAAAATCCCTGCAATTGAAAAATCCCAATCTGGAAGAATACTCTCTGTCCTGAACCAAGTGGCTAATGCCTCCACACGCAGAGAGTTCTGTCTACTAAAAGAGACATTACCAGCCAAAATCAACGATCTCTCCAAAAATTATAGGGCACAATAAGTTACCATGATCTGAAGCTTCAATTGAGAATATGACTCTTATAAGAAAAGAACACGTGCCACTTGGGTAAATTAAAACAAAAATTAGGCAACGAATAAAATAAGCCAAAATAGCTATGTGAGCAAGTATAGAATGATCCAAGATGCAAACTCTGCCCACATGAACTTTAAACATATAAATGGGAACACCACTACTCAAATGCTTAAAGCTAAGAACGAAAGCACATGCTGAATCAGAACATACTATAACACTGAAAACATACCAGTGACAAGAATAAAATTAGAAACACATCATAAAATAAAGAGAGACTTACATTCTGAAGTGGTAATTTCTTTGCTTGCTCATTTTCTTGCATAGAGTTCACACATGCTTCTTCAGCATTTATTCTTTTCGGTTGGTTTTGTTTCAACTTTTGTGCCCATGATGTTAAAGATTTACTAGACAGTAAGAAACACACACATATACCATAAGTACATATGCCCTTTTCAGTGGAGACATGAAATCAATTTCTTCTTCAAGGTGAACCATAGGCACTAAAACTCCACCGCCTTTGTACATTTTTGAGAAACTATTAAGTAATGAATGATGAAATGTTTTAGGGCTCTTTTAAAAAGAGTAAAGCAAACCAACAACAGAAACAAACCACTGAAAGGAAAGGTGCTAATCAACTGCACCCATAATCACAATGGCTTTCCTACTTAAAAAAAAAAAAAAAAAAAAAAAAACAAAGAGCTCTATATTTTTAGCCAGGCAACTATTTTCTGTTCTGTTCAAGCAGATACTGATCAAACCCACAAAATTAAGCTGGAATGTAATGCAGTGGTTTTTTCTTATTATGTTATCAGTCTGGTTGTAACAATGATGTCAGCTAAGACACGCTAAGGATGCCTTCCAACTCAAGAGAATCTTCAAGGATAAGAAAGATCAAAACAAGATATAGAAGGAAACAGTCAAAAAAAGGCATAAGAACAGAAACAAATAGAGACATCCTGAAATTCTTCTTAGAGGTAGAGGTGGAACAGTTTTCCCATTTTGTTAAGAAGTGACACTCTGAAAAACTACATACTGTCCCAGTTTGGGACATACAGTGGAAAGAATGAAAAAAGGTTACAACTAAAAATTAAACAACAACCACCACCACCACAGTTTGGGTTAACTGAACTATTCCACTTTGGTTTGAACCCTTTCTTCCTTCCATCTGAGTTCATAATACAAAACAGAAAGCAATTTCAGAGAAAAAAATCTTGGGATTTTTTATAAAAAGGACAAAAAAAAAAAAAAGTCATACATGACCGATTTCAAAAGTTGTCTTAGAAAGGTTTTTCAAACTGAAAAACACTTTTGAATTGAGCTTCTCCAGCTCTAATTTTGCCTGGCTGTCCATGAATTGCAGTTACTCCCCTCATGGAACTGTGCAACATGAATCAAATACTGGAATAAATCCCAACAGAAGGGAGGAAGAGAACATACATATGAATGAGGTTATGATCTACCTTATATGCCGAAATAAGACATTTCCAAACCAAATTCTCTAAAGAAAGTTGGTTCTGTGTTTCATTATCTACTAGCAACATGCAAGTTCATTTTCACAATTCTCTGTTTTCCCAATAGAGAGAAAGTTTTTCCCTCTGCAAACTGCTATCAGGGACTCACAGGCAACACGCTGCCCACAAGACCTCTGACACTGCTCATGACCACATGAAGCCACTGCCATTACAGCCTAGCCTGACAGGGAGAGTAAAGTACATTGTTAAGTTCTGTGCAACTACAGCAGTCCTTGGTCGGTATTATTGCCAAATTAGCTAGCCAATCTTTCAAAAAAATCTTGGGTCGATCCACCCACCTGTTGACTCGAACAAAACAAAGATCAACCAAAACAACCAACAGAAAAACCCAAACCTGGTTGGCTGTTGTCTGATACAATTCATTACTGTAATGCATGCATATAAGCTAGCAAAAAAGACTGGTTGAGCACAATGGCAAAATATCAAGTCATATAAAATTGGTAACCAGCACCTAAAATTCTGGCGTGCAGATAAATGCTATAGACAAACTGTATCTTAGCTCACAATTGCAGAAGAAAGTAGATTGTCATACTTTTCCCCCAACGCATCTACAACAGAAAAACACTGCAGATGCAAATATGCATCATGTAGAAACATTAGGCTAAACAAATAACTTTATTTACTAAGCAGCATAGTATTTTTTACAATCAAGAGGTTCCATTCAATTCTTACACGTTTCCAGTTACCAACAGCTGTTTACTGAATGGGGACTGTCTACAATAAATTTTTTATTTGGAAAGTTTATCGCTTACCTGGGTTTTTTTCCACATTGAG